>NC_064846.1:6453865-7078865 GCF_024166365.1 Elephas maximus indicus | reverse complement strand
TGAGAAACATCTCACAACATAGATGAAACTGGAAGGCATTATGCTGAGTGAAATAATCAATCACAAAATGAAAAATATTGTATGAGACCACTATTATAAAAACCCAAGAAAAGGCTTACACACAGAAAAAACAATCATTGATAGTTACTAGTGAAGGGAGGGGTGGAGAGGGGAAATCACTAACCAGATAAAAGACAAGTGTTAACTTTTGTGAAGAGAAAGACAACAGACAATATAGGGGAAGTCAGCACAACTTGACCAAGGCAAAGCCTTAGCAGCTTACTAGACACATCCAAACACCTTGAGGGACCAAGTTATTGGGGCTGAGGGCTGGCAAGCATGGTCTCAGGGGATATCTAGGTCAATTGGCATAATATAATTCATAAAGAAAATGTTCTACATCCTACTTTGGCGAGTAGCATCTGGGGTCCTAAAAGCTTTCGAGCTGCCATCTAAAATACATCTATTGGTCACACCCTGTCATGGATTGAATTGTGTCCCCCAAAAATATGTGTCAACTTGGTTAGGTCATGATTCCCAGTATCGTGTGGTTGTCCTTCATTTTGTGATTGTAATTTTATGTTAAAGAATATTACGGTGGGATTGTAACACCCTTACTAAGACCACATCCCTGATCCAATGTAAAGGGAGTTTCCCTGGAGCGTGGCCTGTACCACCTTTTATCTTACAAGAGATAAAAGGAAAATGAAGCAAGCAGAGAGTTGGGGACCTCATATCACCAAGAAAGCAGCACCAGGAGCAGAGCACATCCTTTGGACCTTAGGTTCCTGCACAGAGAAGCTCTTAGGCCAAGGGAAGACTGATGACAAGGACCTTTCTCCAGAGCTGACAGAGAGAAATTCTTTTCTTGGAGCTGGTGCCCCAAATTTGTCTTCTAGCCTACTGGACTGTGAGAGAATAAACTTCTTTGTTAAAGCTATCCACTTGTGGTATTTCTGTTACAGCAGCACTAGATGACCAAGACACATCCCATCCAGAGCAAAAACCAAACCGAACCCATTGCCATCAAGTCAATTCCAACTCACATCAACCCTACAGAACAGAATAGAAGTGCCCCATAGGGTTTCCAAGGAGCAGCCGGTGGATTCAAACTGCTGACATTTTGGTGAGCACCCGAGCTCTTAACCACTGTGCCACCAGGGATCCTCTGAAGCAAAGGAGAATGGAAAAAAAAGACACAAGGAAAGTATCAGTCCAAAGGACTGACGGACCACATGAAACACAGCGTCCACCAGCCTGAACCCAGAAGAACTAGATGGCTCCCGGCTACCACCACCAACTGCTCTGACAGGGATCACAAGACAGGGTTCTGGCCAGAGCAGGAGAAAAAATGTAGAACAATGTTCAAATTCACCAAAAAAGACCAGACTTACTGGTCTGACAGAGACTGGAGGAATCCCCGAGACTATGGCCCCCAGATACCCTGCTAATTCAGAACTGAAGTCACTCCAGAAGTCCATCTTTCAGCCAAAGACTAGGCAGGCCTATAAAACAAACAGTAACACACATGAGGAATGTGCTTCTTAGTTCAATCAAGTATGCAAGACCCAATGGGCAACACCTGCCCAAAAGCAAGGAGGAGACGGAAGGAACAGGAAAAATGGATTAATGGACATGGGAAACTTGGGGTGGAAAGGGAGAGAGTGCTGACGCATTGTGGGGATGGCAACCAATGTCACAAAACAAATTTGTATAAATTTGTAAATGAGAAACTAATGTATGCTGTAAACTTTCATCTAAAACACAATAAAATTAAAATATATATATAAAGTGCTTAGAAATGAGCCTGCCCCATCATCAGTGTTTAATGAATGTCATCTATCATCCTTTTATTGATATTACTACTATAACCATTACAAAGCATTAAGAAAATAATCCTAACCACAAAATTAAAAATGCAAAGCTCATAAATAATTCACAAAACAAGAAATATAAATGGCCAATAAACATATTTTTAAATATGTTTAAATTATAAACATATTGCTATAATTGCTAGTACATACTAGTAATTAAAGAATTGGAAATTAAAATAGTAAGTAATATTATTCACCTATCGAATCGAAAAGAAACACTTTGAATTATAATGTTCTGCCTGGGAAGACATGCAGGGAAAGCAACATTCACCTCCACTGCTAATGCAGCGAACACGGGTACAATCTTTCTGAAAAGCAATTTTATTCCATTCCTACTCTTTGTGTGCATGGGGTGGGGGGTAAAATACATATAACAAAAGGTTTGCCATTTTATCCATTTTTAAGTGCACAGTTCAGTGACATCACTCACACTTACCATGTTGGGCAAACATCATCACTATCCATTTCCAAAAGTTTGTCATTACCCCAAACAGAAAGTCAGTACCTGTCATGGATTGAATTATGTCCCCCCAAAAATGTGCGTATCAGCCTGGTTGGGCCATGATTCCCAGTATGCTGTGGTTGCCCTCCATTTCGTGATTGTAATTTTATGTTAAAGAGGATTAGGGTGGGATTGTAACACCCTTACCAGGTCACATCCCTGATCCAATGTAAAGGGAGTTTCCCTGGGGTCTGGCCTGCACCACCTTTTATCTTACAAGAGATAAAAGGAAAGGGAAGCAAGCAGAGAGTGTCCTTTGGACCCGAGGTCCCTGCACCTGAGAAGTTCCTTGACCAGGGGAGGATTGATGACAAGGACCTTTCTCCAGAGCTGAATTTGGACTTGTAACCTACTGGACTGTGAAAGAAGAAATCTCTCTTTGTTAAAGCCATCCACTTGTGGTATTTCTGTTATAGCAGCACTAGATGACTAAGACAGTACCGCTTCAGCAAAAACTCCCCATTCCCACCAGCTCCTGGTAGCCACTAATATGTTTTCTGTCTCTATGGATTTGCCTATTCTAGATATTTCATATAAATGGGATCATACAATATTTATCCTTTTGTGTCTGATTTATTTCCCTCGACATAATGTTTTCAAGGTTCATCCATGTCATAGCATGTATCAGAACTTCATTTCTCTTTATGGTTGAAGAGTATTCCATTGTATGGATATACTACATTGTGTTTATCCATTCATCTGTTGATGGGCACTCGGGTTATTTCCACCTTTTGGCTATTGTGAATAATGCTTCGATGAACATCGGTATACAAGTATCTGTGTGAGTCTCTACTTTCAAGACTTTTGGGTACATACCTAGAAGTGAAATTGTTGGGTCATATGGTAGCTCTGTTTAGCTTATTGAGGAACCTCCAAACTGTTTTCAACAGCACCTGGACCATTTTACATTCCCACCAGCAATGGATAAGAGTTCCAATGTCTCCGCATCCTTGCCAACACTTGTTCTGAAAAGCAATTTAACAGTATCAATAGCCCTAAACATGCTCGTGTCCTTTGACCCAAAAAATGCTCATGCCCTTTGACCCAATAATCTGACCTATAGGGATTTAGTCTAGGGAACTAATCAGATACACAAATATTTATGTGTGAGGAAGTATATGGTGGCAATTTTTCTAAAAATTTGCACACAGCCTATATATTTGACAATAGGTGAGGATTAAATAAATTATGGCACCTCCATACACAGGAATACTATACGGCTGCTAAAAATCACATTTCCAAAGAAGGCTTCGTGATATGTAGAGATGTTCACCCATAGTAAGTCAAAGAAGCAGTACATGAACCAGTCCAGTGCATATGTGCATATGTGTACAAAACATTCTGGAAGAAAATACAGCATAACATCACTATGGTCATCTCTGAGTGGTGAGCTTATAAGTAATTTGTATTTCCTTCTTCATGTTTATCTTAACAAATTTTATACGAAGCATATGTATTATTTTTAACCTAAAAAAAGTAATAAGGATGTGTTTTGGTTTCATGCTAGGATATTTGGAATTTAAAGAGAAATTTCAGGAACCTAGAAAAAATGAGAATCCATAAGATAAATTTCCCCTCTTTCTAGTGGCATGTCAAGATGATCTTAGTCAAAGATCATCAGAAGTTATGAAGGGAGCCACAGGATTGACCTCTCCTTGGTGACCACATCATCTCTGGAGCCAGAGAGGAAAAGGAGGAGAGACCATCCTGCTGGGGGGTTGTTATCTGGCAACCTCCTTCCCAGCTTCCCCTCCCTTCTGCATGCTCACTTTCTTTCCACCATGTTGTAGATAGGGTGTAGCCCTTTCCCAGTCTACCCACAAAAAATCTGAACTGGAGCCTGAGAAGTGCATTCTTGCCTTTCTGCTAAGATTATTCAATCTGTTCCTTTCTCTGCTGTTGGGCTGTGCTTGGGCTGGGTCCTTAGCTGTCAATGGTGTTAGTTCTGTGTGCTAGAAATTCAGGGAGCCTGTCTCTTGAATGATACCCTTTGTAGTAATGAGAACACTACATTCCTGTAAATTTTCTCAGCGAAGAGGTTGGCTACTTTTCTCAGCATTTGGCTACTTTGCAAGGACTCACATTCTGTTTTCAACATTAACTAAATGTTTGAACTCTCTGAAGGAGCCTTCTAGAACAGGGAAAGCCTGGAGCCAGGGCTGTGACTAGGGTGAGGTAAGCAAGGCACCTAGTACCTCCTTAAATATTGTGCCCAAGGTGCTTCACTCACCTTACCCTAGTTCCTGCCCTGCTTGATTGAAGTTGAACATTTCTCCCTAACCACAAAAAGTCCAAAGAATTAAAGTTAGAAAAAGCACGGATCTCATCAATGTAACTGCCACTAATCCACTCATTACATCATAGTAAGAAGAATTACAATACATATGGAAATCACATCAGATGACAAGGTAATAGACAGTCATACAATACTGGGAATCACGACCTAGCCAAGTTGACGGATATTTTGGGGGGACACAGTTCAATCCATGACACCAGTCTATGGAAAGTTCTTTCAAATCTCACATACATATAAAAAAAGGGAGAGAGAGGTTTTCCTAAATTTGATAATATACCTATTGATATAAATTATGAGTTTGTTTATATGAATTACTAACAAAGAGTTGTAAAGTTGGGAGAAAAAAGTTTTCTAAACTATCAACGATTAAAAAAAACAAATTTTAATCAATCGTGATAGAGGAAAGGCTGGATTATCTATTTCCTCTTTTGAAAATATTACAAAATTGTTGTATGCAGACATGATTAGAGAATGTCAGGCAGTTAATTAACAAATTTGTGATTTGTTTGATTTATGTTTCCTTTCTGTATAAATATTGACTTTTAGATCCAATTTTGAATTTTAATTAGGTGTATCTTTGCTTAAAAGGGGTCACACAAATTTTATAAGCTCAGGCCTTCTCAGATTGTAGAGATTTGTAGATGTATTAATGATTTGTATAGGTACTTTAGAAACTATTTTTAATAATACAAAATGAATTATGCGCTAAATTCCCGTCTGGTCTCAGTTACCCACACCTGGGGAAAGGCTTGCTTGGTGAGCTGATCAAGCTGCCTTGGGCCTGAAGACCCAACACCAATGAGGAAATAATCCATTTTACTGGAGAGCAGCAAACAGCCTAGCACTCAGAGCAAAGAATTGCAAACCCCCACTTCCTCTTGCAGATGGAGTCAAAGCAACAATATTTATCGAGCATGCAAGGCCCCAGGTCACCCTGGAATAAAGCCAGGTGGGGGAGCTGGATGCAGAGCCCATTAGTGTGGTAGGTGCCCAAGGTCGATGAGGTCCAATCTGGAGAACTCTGTTAAGGCCCGGGGCAAGGAGGTCCCACTGGCAGCACAGGCCAAGGCTTCAGGCAGAAGACAGAGGGAAGAGGGTCCAGGAAAACCAAGCTCATTGTTCACTGTTGCGGGGGGCAGTGGTGATTCAGTGGTAGAATTCTCACCTTCCATGCAGGAGACCTGGGCTTGATTCCTAGCCAATGCACCTCATGTGTAGCCATCGCCTGTCTCTCAGTGGTGGCTTTGGTGTCACTACGATGCTGAACAGGTTTTAGTAGAGCTGACAGACTAGGAAGAAATGTCTGGGGATCTACTTCAGAAAACCAGCACATGAAAACCCTATGGATCCCAACAGTCCAGTCTGAAACTGATCATGGTGATGGTACAGGACCAGGCAGGGTTTTGCTCCCTCGTACATGGGGCCTCCATGAGTCGGGGCCACCGTGAGTCGGGGCCAACTCAATAGCAGCCAACAAGAGCAACAACTTTCACTCTTCATTTGTACTTGGAGGAGCTGCAGGGATAACGGAATGAGGGACGGGGAACACAGCCGGCCCAGGATAGTGGCGTGGTACCCAAGCAGACCCTGGAAGGGAGTTGGAACCTGTACTCCCCCTAGCTACCTGTGCCCTGGCTGGTCCCAGACTGGCCTTAGAGAGGAAACCTGCATAGGATTTGGAGACAGACAGGTCTGAGAAGGTTCAACACTTCTAGCCGTGTGTCCCAGGACAAGTTATTTAATCTCTGTGCCTCAGTTTTCTCATCTAGAAACCGCAGCTCATTATACTGATATCACAGAGCTCTTACAAGAAGTTTAAAATAATACTAGCCAGAACTAACACTTCCTCAGTGTATACTAGGTGCCAAGCACGGCACAAGTGCTTCACTTATTTACTTATCTCATTCGATCTTCAGGATAACCCTATTGGGTAGTTTTAACATTATTGCCGTTTTAGAAGTTCAGGCACAGAGCGGTGGAGTATTTTGCCCGAGAACACACAGCTAGTAGTGGCAGTGCCGGGATTTGGATGCAGCCCGTGCTACTGGGCTTTTCATTAAGCTCCCCGACCTGACTGTATCCCAGGGTGACCCGGGGCCTTGCATGCTCAATAAATGTTGTTGCTTTGACTCCATCTGCAAGAGGCAGTGGGGGTTTGGTCCCTCCCTCTACTATCTCCCACTATAAACACTCTCTATCAACTTTTCAGTTATAGACAAAGCTCAATCTAAAGGTGAAGAGTTTATGAGTCTACTTGTCTCAGCCAGGGGCCCAAAGACCCCCGCGGGTAAGCTCCAATAGGCATCCCCCAGGGGCCAATGTGGCCCTGGGAGGGGACATCTTACAAGTCCACAGTAGCCTTTCTCTGAGAGGTGTTTTATAAGGGTTCTCCTGATCACTAGCTTGGGACACACTATGACCCAGACAATGAGGAACTGTTTTAAAGATTCCTTTTGTCCCTCAACATCTCAGGTTAGAACATTCCTACCATGTCTAGAAAGATCTGCCTCCCAGGACCTCCTGCCCTGATAGAACTTTAATGTCCCCCTGCCCCTTGCTACCCAACCCTTATTCCTAAAACAATGAAGATGCACTTTTCTAAAAAAGCCTGTCCATTCAGGCAGCTCATCTAAAACACAGCTTAATGCTGCTATGAGTTTTTAATTATTGTGGATGTCAGTCGATCTAAATATTTTAATGAATGGTTTTATTATGCTTCTGTCCTGAGGCCTTAAGCACAAAGCACAATTATAAAAATCAGATGTTCTTACAGCCATATTTCTTTAGCATTTTAATCGTTTGCAGAGAACATCTGAAACCTGGCTATTTGTTATGGCCCACACTGAGAGCTGGCAGCAGCAGTGGTTTTGTAGAAGGAATCTTGAACTGGAAATCAGAAGCCCTGGGCTTAAATTCCAGCTCTGCCACCTAACAGCTAGGTGACCTTGGGCAAGTGTCTTAACCAATCTGAGCGTACACTTGCTCATCTGTAAAGTGGAGATGATGAGCCTGCCTGAAAGGGCTGTTTCGAGAATCACACTAAATAATATATGAACATACTTCCTAGACTGTAAAATCCAAGGCACACGTAGAAGATTTACACTCCTTTATAAAAGCCAGTTGCTGTCGAGTCGATTCCAACTCCTCACAACCCCATGTGTGTCAGAGTTTTATACAGGTGAAAAACATATGTAGTACCTTGTCAAAAGCCAACTTGCTAGTTATTTTATCCATAAGGACACACTGAATTCTCATCATCTACCTAGGAAGAACTCTCTACTCATTTCTCTTACAGCTGGTGAACAGTCTGCTTCTATCCCCAACACAAGGGAGATGCCCCATGCCCCCAGGGCCTGCCATAGTGCCTGGTATAGAGGACATCCAGGACACGCTTCCTACACTGGGATGAAGTGGAATTCACACCACGATCCTCTCCCCCACCAACTATACTCATTCGTTAAAACTCAGATGAGAACCCATCTTCTAGATCAAACCCTCCTCCACCTCAAGTCCACCATGGCTTCTTTATTAACACAGCTCTTTGGGAAATTAATCATGCCTTGCCTTGTGATCTATCTTCTTTCATATCATCTGTTTCCAAAGATTGCCTGAATCTTGTCTTTGCCATTTCACTTTTCTCAAATTTATGTTTATCTTCACAACTTGGCTGTATATTTCAGAGGTCTTGCCTGGCCTGATATTTCGTTTTTAAATATAGTTATTCCAGCATATTTTTATTTTTTAACATAACTAAGAATATACCATAATATAGAACTTTTCCATTTCTCTTTGAATATTACATCGAAAATATTTCCCATATCATTAAATAATTTTAGAAATTTATTTTAAGAGCTGTAAAATGGTTTGCCATGCAGAAGGGTGGCACTGGGTCACTGGGTAGATGGACCTAAAAAGCAAGGGGCCTCCTCTGATTGGAACCTGCAATGATCATATAAGACAGAGGTAAACATCATTGCTGTCGATTCTGACTTATAGTGACCCCATAGGACACAACAGAACTGTCCTATAGGGTTTCCTAGGCAGTGATCTTTTTGGAAGCAGATTGCCAGGTCTTTTCTCCTCAGCAGAGCAACTGGTGGGTTCAAACCACCAAACTTTGGTTTCAGAGGTGGATTATTCAATAAGCAAGGTAAGCACATCTTTAGGGCATCAATAAAACAGGGGCACCAGTTGCCGAAAGCAAAGACCCACAGATGCCAAGTAGACAGAACATATGGAAAATCAAGCACCACAGTGGAAGAGAACTGGCAGGGCACTAAATGAAATTGATACCAGCTCTTGTTGTTGTTGTTGTTGTTAGGTGCTCTCGAGTCGGCTCCAACTCATAGCAACCCTATGTACCACAGAACGAAACACGGCCCGGTCCTGCACCATCCCTACAATCCTTGTTATGCTTGAGCCCATTCTTGCAGCCACTGTGTCAATCCACCTCGTTGAGGGTCTTCCTCTTTTCTGCTGACCCTGTACTTTACCAAGCATGATGCCCTTCTCCAGGGACTAATCCCTCCTGACAATATGCCCAAAGTGTGTAAGACACAGTCTCACCATCCTTGCTTCTAAGGAGCATTCTGGTTGTACTTCTTCCAAGAGATTTGTTCGTTCTTTTGGCAGTCCGGGGTATATTCAATATTCTTCTCCAACACAATTCAAAGGCATCAATTCTTCTTCAGTCTTCCTTATTCACTATCCAGCCTTCACATGCATATGAGGCAACTGAAAATACCATGGCTTGGGTAAAGCACACCTTAGTCTTCAAGGTGACATCTTTGCTTTTCAACACTTTTAAGAGGTTCTTGACAGCAGATTTGCCCAATGCAATGCATCTTTTGATTTCCTGGCTGCTGATCACATGGGTGGTGATTGTGGAACCAAGTAAAATGAAATCCTTGACAACTTCAATCTTTTCTCTGTTTATCATGATATGGCTTATTGGTCCAGTTGTGAGGATTTTTGTTTTCTTTATGTTGAGGTGTAATCCATACTGAAGGCTGTGGTCTTTGATCTTCATCAGAAAGTGCTTCAAGTCCTCTTCACTTTCACCAAGCAAGGTGGTGTCATCTTTATATCGCAGGTTGTTAGTCAGTCTTCCTCCAATCCTGATGCCCCACTCTTCTTCGTATAGTCCAGCTTCTCAGATTATTTGCTCGTGTACAGATTGAACAAGTATGGTAAAAGGATACAACCCTGACACATACATTTCCTGACTTTAAACCAGTCAGTATCCCCTTGTTCTGTCCGAACTACTGCCTCTTGATCTATGTAGAAGTTCCTCATGAGCACAATTAAGTGTTCTGGAATTCTCACTCTTCGCAATGTTATGCATAATTTGTTACAATCCACACAGTAGAATGCCCTTGCATAGTCAATAAAACACAGAAAAACATCCTTCTGGTATTCTCTGCTGTCAGCTAGGTTCCATCTGACATCATTGATGATATCCCTGGTTCCATGTCCTCTTCCGAATCCAGCCTGAATTTCTGGCAGTTCCCTGTTGATATACTGCTGCAGCTACTTTTTTTTTTTTTAATAATTTTTATTGTGCTTTAAGTGAAAGCTTACAAATCAAGTCAGTCTCTCACATATAAACTTATATACACCTTACTACATACTCCCACTTACTCTCCCAGTCTCTCCTTTCGTGACCATTCTGCCAGTTTCTAACCCCCTCTAATCTCGCATCTCCCCTCCGGATAGTAGATGCCAACATAGTCTCAAGTGTCCACCTTAACCAAGTAGCTCACTCCTTATCAGCATCTCTCTCCAACCCATTGTCCAGTCCAATCCATGTCTGATGAGTTGGCTTCGGGAATGGTTCCTGTCCTAGGCCAACAGAAGGTTTGGGGACCATGACCACCGGGTTTCTTCTAGTCTTAGTCAGACAATTAAGTCTGGCCTTTTTATGAGAATTGGGGGTCTGCATCCCACTGTTCTCCTGCTCCCTCAAGGGTTTTCTGTTGTGCTCCCTGTCAGGGCAGTCATCGGTTATGGCCAGGCACCATCTAGTTCTTCTGGTCTCAGGATGATGTAGTCTCTAGTTCATGTAGCCCTTTCTGTCTCTTAGGCTCATAATTACCTTGTGACCTTGGTGTTCTTCATTCTCCTTTGATCCAGGTGGGTTGAGACTCATTGATGCATCTTAGATGGCCACTTGCTACCGTTTATGACCCCAGATGCCACACTTCAAAGTGAGATGCAGAATGTTTTCTTAATAGAATTTATTCTGCCAATTGACTTACATGTCCCCTGAAGCCATAGTCCCCAAACCCACCCACCCACTCCGCTGACCTTCGAAGCACTCGGTTTATTCAGGAAAATTCTTTGCTTTTGGTCCAGTCCAGTTGTGCTGACCTCCCCTGTATCGAGTGTTGTCCTTCCCTTCACCTAAAGTAGTTCTTATCTACTGTCTAATCAGTAAATAACCCTCTCTCACCCTCCCTCCCTCCCCCCCCCCCCCCCGCTAACCACAAAAGAATGTGTTCTTCTCAGTTTAAACCATTTCTCAAGATCTTATAATAGTGGTCTTATACAATATTTGTCCTTTTGCCTCTGACTAATTTCACTCAGCATAATGCCTTCCAGGTTCCTCCATGTTATGAAATGTTTCACAGATTCGTCACTGTTCTTTATCAATGCATAGTATTCCACTGTGTGAATATACCATAATTTATTTATCCATTCGTCTGTTGATGGACACCTTGGTTGCTTCCAGCTTTTTGCTATTGTAAACAGTGCTGCTGCAGCTACTTCTGAATGCTCTTCAGCAAAACTTTGCTTGAGCGTGATATTAATGATATTGTTTGATAATTTCTACATTCAATTGGATCACCTTTCTTGGGAATAGGTATAAATATGGATCTCTTTCAGTCAGTTGGCCACGAAGCGTTCTGCAATATTTCTTGGCATAGACAAGTGAGCACTTCCAGTGTTGCATCCGTTTGTTGAAACATTTCAATTGATAGTCCAATTCTTGAAGCCTTGTTTATCGCCAATGTCTTCAGTGTAGCTTGGACTTCTTCCTTGAGTACCATCAGCTCCTGATCATATGCTACATCTTGAAATGGTTGAACGTCAACTAACTCTTTTTGGTATAATGACTCTTTGTATTGCTTCCATCTTCTTTTGATGCTTCTTGGGTCATTTGATATTTTCCCCATAGAATCCTTCACTATTGCAACTTGAGGCTCCAATTTTTTCTTCAGTTCTCTCAGCTTGAGAAACACCAAGCACGTTCTTCCCTTTTGGTTTTCTATCTCCAGCTCTTTGCATATGTCATTATAATACTTCACTCTGTCTTCTCAAGACACCCTTTGAAATCTTCTGTTCAGTTCTTTTACTTCATCACTTCTTCCTTTTGCTTTAGCTACTCGGCATTTGAAAGCAAGTTTCAGAGTCTCATCTGAAATCCACCTTGGTCTTTTCTTTCTTTCCTGTCTTTTCAATGACCTCTTGCTTTCTTCATGTATCATGTCCTTGATGTCATTCCACAACTCGTCTGGTCTTCAGTCATTAGTGTTCAATGCATCAAATATATTCTTGATATGGTCTCTAAATTCAGGTGGGATATACTCGAGGTCATATTTTGGCTCTCGTGGACTTGCTGTGATTTTCTTCAGTTTCAGGTTGAACTTGCATATGAGCAATTGATGGTCTGTTCCACAGTTGGCCCCTGGTCTTCTTCTGACTGATGATATTGAGCTTTTCCGTCACCTCTTTCCACAGATGTAGTGTACCAGTTCTAGTGAATGAAAATGTGCCAGTCAGAAACAGAGTTCACACACGGTCATGAGGGTGCCCACACACAAGGTTGTTTATGCTATGAGGCCCCTACCACTTCCACACCTTCATTGACATCTGTCTCCCATGGCCCCCTCCCTTGTAATTGAAACTCCTTATCTCCAATCTCTTGGGAATATATTATTTCTTTCTAATAAACAAGAGGTAGGGGTAGGCTGTCGAGTCTAACTATTGCTACGTTCACCCTATATGCAACTGGATCCAACATGAGCAGTTACTGGGCAAGGATGGATTATGTTAATAGATAACAGGTCTCTGATCCATTTTGAGAGAACCAGCTTGTACATACACATCTGCTGGTCCAGTAACTCCAGCCAGGTGGGCCAGCAATGCTCTTTGCCAAGGGTATACTCTTGCGCACCTCCTGGTAAACAATCAATGGAAACTCCAATTCCAGATGATGCACAAAAGTGAGGGACCTCGAATAAGTCAATCATTGCAATGAATTCAAGTTACTTTTTAAATACAGAGTTATGTCCTAAGTTTTGTAAATAATAATATTTATAATTTTGACTTTAAAATATGTTTGGCATACACATGGATGCAATATAGCATACATTTAATGTAATACTAACATGGGTGATAATTTAATATAATACTGACATAGCAAATGTACAAGAAATAGTAGAAATATTAATATTTATCTAACATGAAAAATTTTAATTTATGTACCATGTGAGTTTCATTTTTTATTGTCTGTTGCTCGGGACACAGTGCTTGATATTATTCTACATATGCTAATAAACGAGGCATGAAGCAATTAAGAGGATGCAAAATTCAATATTTATTTATCACGCAAAATACGTTTCTGTTTTGCAATGAGTGTGTTTCTAAATTCGTCTTCCAAGAAAACGACGAAGAGCATTTATCAGATCATTACATTTATATTTTATCAGAATATTTACATACCTCCATGTAAGGAAATTGAACAATTCCTCAAGGAAATAAATTAAATAATATTTAGATAATAAAAACTATATAAGTATATTTTATTTCCATTTCCCATCACACTGACTTTCTTTTAAGACATTGATTGATGTTGTTATGACTCCCAAAACAAACTTGCCCATCAAGAAGTGGTGCTATTATTACATCAGTTATGACATATCTCCGAATACAGGAGTTGAACAATTCCACAAAGAAGTAAAAAGTACATTTTATAAATTTTGTATACACTAACAATTATATTTCCCTTTTCATTTCAGACCAATCAGGTATAACCTCACATTCGGCTCTCTCGTCAACCACATAAGAACACTCCAGCAGCACGACAATCACGTGACTCATGACATGTCTAGTCCTGTCCTGCACAAAGTGAACGAAAATGTGGCTTCAGCTTGAGCATATGCTTGTATTTGTATCATGCTCTTTGTGATTACTCTTGCCCCCGCTGGGTATCAGCAGTAGTCCAATGAACTGTGAAGATGCAGCATCAAAGGATGGAAAGTGAGTGCACAAGTTTTTAAGTATTATTTCAAGATGAAAACACTCACGGAGATCTGCGAAGTCCCCACCAACAAACATAATGAGACGAATGAAATTATTTTCGACTGCCTTGTAAGTACTATTTCTTTTGACTATTTCAGACCTGAAAAACAAAATACATTATCTAAATCAATTTTTTTACTAATTTTCAAATATAAATTTTTTTGTTAACATCCAAATTCTAATGTAAATTTTATTCTATCAATTTTACTTGTTTTATAAATTTTATTTATTAGTAATTGTTCTAATTTATTTGCTATGGTAGAACCAAGTTTAAAAAGTGACATCATTTTATATCTAGGTAGAATGAAATGGCAACAACTGAGTGAAGCACAGAAACAAAAGCTCGAAGAAGATAAAAAATTAACTTCTATTTTAAAACGTTGGCTGGATCGACACAGTGCCTCCAACAATGGGCTCAAACATAGCAACGATTGTGAGGATGGCACAGGACCAGGCAGTGTTTCGGTCTGTCATACATAGTGTCACTAGGAGCTGTACTCAACTCAACGGCACCGAACAACAGCAATGAATCAGAAGAGACTTCCATTGCATACTCCTGTTTAATGGGTGCAGCTTTGTACCAGTACCGCCAGTGCTGAAATTACTAATTGTTGTTGTTAGGTGCCTTTGAGTTGCTTCCGACTCATAGCAACCCTGTGCACAACAGAACGAAACACTGCCTGATCCTGCACCATTCTCACAACCATTCCTATGCTTGAGCCCATTGTTGAAGCCACTGCGTCAATCCATCTCATTGAGGGTCTTCCTCTTTTCTGCTGGCCCTGTACTTTACCAATCATGATGTCCTTATCCAGGGACTGACCCCTCCAGAAAACATGTCCAAAGTATGTAAGACACATCGTTGCTTCTAAGGAGCATTCTGGCTGTATTTCTTCCAAGGCAGATTTGTTCTTTCTTTTGGCAGTCCATGGTATGTTCAATATTCTTCACCAACAGCACAATTCAAAGGCATCAATTCTTCAGTCTTCCTTATTCATCGTCCACCTTTCACACGCATATGATACGATTGAAAATACCATGCTTTGGGTCAGGCGCACCTTAGTTTTCAAAGTGACATCATTGCTTTTCAACACTTTAAAAAGGTTCCTTGCAGCAGATTTGCCCAAGACAATCTGTCTTTTGATTTCTTGATGGCTGCTTCCATGGGTGTTGATTGTGGATCCAAGTAAAATGAAATCCTTGACAACTTCAGTCTTTTCTCCGCTTATCATAATATGGCTTATTGGTCCAGTTGTGAGGATTTTTGTCTTCTTTATGTTGAGATGTAATCCATACTGAAGGCTGTGGTCTTTGATTTTCATCAGGAAGTCCTTCAAGTCCTCTTCACTTTGAGCAAATAACGTTGTGTCATCTGCCTATTGCAGGTTGTTAATGAGCCTTCCTCCAATCCTAATGCCCCATTCTTCTTCATATAGTCCACCTTCTCAGGTTATTTGCTCAGCATACAGATTGAATAAGTATGGTGAAAAGATACAACCCTGATGCACACCTTTCATGACTTTAAACCACTCAGTATCCCCTCGTTCTGCCCGCACAACTGCCTCTTGATCTATGTACAGGTTCCTCATGAGCACAATTAAGTGTTCTGGAATTCCCATTCTTCACAATGTTATCCATAATTTGTTATGATCTACACAGTGGAATGCCTTTGCATAGTCAATAAAACACAGGTAAACATCCTTCTGGTATTCTCTGCTTTTACCCAGGATCCATCTGACATCCCTGGTTCCACATTCTCTTCTGAATCCAGCCTGAATTTCTGGCAGTTCCCTGTTGATATACTGCTGCAGCCACTTTTGAATGATCTTCAGCAAAATTTTGCTTGTGTGTGATATTAATGATATTGTTCAATAATTTCCGCATTCGGTTGGATCACCTTTCCTGGGAATAGGCATAAATATGGGTCTCTTCCAGTCAGTTAGCCAGGTAGCTGTCTTCTAAATTTGTTGGCATAGATGAGTGAGTACTTGAGGGCTGCATCCGCTTGTTGAAACATCTCAATTGATATTCTGTCAATTCCTGGAGCCTTGTTTTTTTCCAATGCCTTCAGAGCAGCTTTTACTTCCTCCCTCAGCACCATGAGTTCCTGATCATATGTTACATCTTGAAATGGTTGAAGGTCAACTAACTCTTTTTGGTATAATGACTCTGTGTATTGCTTCCATCTTCTTTTGATGCATTTTCCCCATAGAATCCTTCACTATTGCAACTCGACGCTTCAATTTTTTCTTCAGTTCTCTCAGCTTGAGAAACGCCGAGCTTATTCTTCCCTTTTTGGTTTTCTATCTCTAGCTCTTTGCACACGACATCATAATACATTGTCTTCTTGAGACACCCTTTGAAATCTTCTGCTCAGTTCTTTTACTTCATCATTTCTTCCTTTTGCTTTAGCTGCTTGATGTTCGAAAGCAAGTTTCAGAGTCTCCTCTGACATCCACCTTGGTCTTTTCTTTCTTTCCTGTCTTTTCAATGACCTCTTGCTTTCTTCATGTATCATGTCCTTGATGTCATTCCACAACTCGTCTGGTCTTCGGTCATTAGTGTTCAATGCATCAAATCTATTCTTGATATGGTCTCTAAATTCAGGTGGGATATACTCGAGGTCATATTTTGGCTCTCGTGGGCCTGCTCTGATTTTCTTCAGTTTCAGCTTGAACTTGCATATGAGCAATTGATGGTCCTTTCCACAGTTGGCCCCTGGCCTTGTTTTGACTGATGATATTGAGCTATTCCTTCATCTCTTTCCACAGATGTAAACAATTTGATTCCTGTGTATTCCATCTGGTGAGGTCTGTGTGTATAGTTGCTGTTTATGTTGCTGAAAAAGGGTATTTGCAATGAAGAAGTCATTGGTCTTGGAAAATTCTATCATTCAATCTCTGGCATTATTTCTATCACCAAGGCCATATTTTCCAACTACTGATCCTTCTTCTTTGTTTCCAACTTTTGCATTCCAATCACCCTTAATTATCAATGCATCCTGATTGCATGTTTGATCAATTTCAGACTGCAGAAGCTGATAAAAATCTTCAATTTCTTCATCTTTGGCCTTAGGGGTTGCTGGGTAAATTTGAATAATAGTTGTATGAACTGGGCTTCCTTTCAGGCATATGGATATTATCCTATCACCAGCAGCATTGTACTTCAGGATAGATCCTGAAATATTCTGTTTGACGATGAATACAATGCCATTCCTCTTCAAGTTGTCATTGCCGGCATAGTAGACTATATGATCTTCTGATTCAAAATGGCCAATACCTGTCCATTTCAGCTCACTAATGCCTAGAATATTGATTTTTATGCTTTCCATTTCACTTCGGACAATTTCCAATTTTCCTAGTTTCATACTTTGTACATTTCAGATTCTGATTATTAATGGATGTTTACAGCTGTTTCTTCTCATTTTGAGTCGTGCCACATCAGCACATGAAGGTCCCGAAAGCTTTACTCCATCCACGTCATTAAGGTCGACTCTACTTTGAGGAGGCAGCTCTTCCCCAGTCATCTTTTGAGTGCCTTCCAACCTGGGGGGCTCATCTTCCAGCACTATATCAGACAATGTTCTGCTGCTATTCATAAGGTTCTCACTGGCTAATTCTTTTCAGAAGTAGACTGCCAGGTCCCTCTTCCTAGTCTGTCTTAGCCTGGAAGCTCAGCTGACACCTGTCCACCATGAGTGACCCTGCTGGTATCTGAATACAGGTGGCATAGCTTCCAGCATCACAGCAATATGCTAAGCCCCCACAGTACAACAAAATGACAGACACGTGTGGGGAAGTTACTAATTGCAATACGAATATAACAGAATTTGTTCCAAATTCTGCATCCATTCCTTGCTGTAGTAAAAATAATACTAATGGTGTAGAAAGTGAAACCATCTTCAAATCTGAAATTATCAAATCTGTAGACCTCATAAATAACAGAAATACAGATCCTTCTTTGTGGAATAATTTTTCTTCTAATGTTGTAAGTTTTTGGATCAAAAGAGGGCCAAGTGATTGTCAGTATCACAGTGGACCATTTGAAAATTCGTGTCGAAAATTTCTGGATGGTAAAAAAACAAGGTTCTGTAGCCAGAATATATTTCTAGGGTGCAAAGCTAATGGTGAAAATTATAAGAGGGAGTGGCTACTGTATTCTCCATCAGTCTGCTCTGTATATTGTTTTTTTGCAAACTATTCAGGCCTAAATCATTTAATTCTTGATTTGCTGTGGGTGAATTTAGCAGTTGGTGCAACTGGAATATGATTGATAAACATGACCAAAGTTCAGTTCACAAAGATTGTATGGTATCATATTTAAACTGAAGACATGGCTTTGGCTTAACTCATGAACTATATCGGACAGCCATTTTGCAATGCATTGTTGCTGTCATTATAGCAATTTCTAAAGGTGGATTATCTTTTTGAGGGAAAAATGAAGAGTTTAGGCCCCCACGAAATGGAAATTTTGGAGGCTTACTTGAACTTGTTGCTCAGTTTGATCCATTTTTAACAGGTCACAACTCAAAATATGGTAACGCAGGAATGACAACCCATCTAAAACAATGTATGAAGAATTAATAAACTTAAGTGATAATGTTCGATGAACTATTTTCAGTGAAATAAGTATAGCTCAATATTTCAGGTTATCTGTAGATTCCACTCTTGATCTTTCTCATACAGATCAGCTAAATATTGTTTTAAGATATGTATCTCCAACAGATGGAAAACCTGTCCAGCGATTTATTACATTTATTAGCTTAAAAAGTCATACCGGTGAAGAAATTGCAAAATCAAGTACTTCACTATGTGAAGGTTGCAAAATTGATTTTTCTAAGTACAGAGACCAGTCCTATGACAATGCTGCTAATATGCCAGGGCATTATAACGGCATGTAACAGAAAATTTTAGAAAGTAATGAATATGCCATTTTTATACCATGTGCTGCGCATTCACTTAATCTTGTATGATATAATGCAGTAGATTATTGTCTGGAAGCAGTTATTTTTTTTTTTTTTTTACCGTTCAGTTACTCTACACATTTTTGCCACCTCTACTCACTGATGGCCATTCTTAAAACATATTTAGGCAATGATTGAGTATTAAAATGTCTTTCTAATACACATTGCATGCTGTAGCGATGAGTGCAATCCTGGAATTGTACACTCAAATTCTAGGTGCCTTAGAAAATATTACTAAAGGCCAGACACAAAAAGGAGAGGCCAAAAGAGAAGCTGGAAACATTTTCAACAAAATGCAGTCATGTATTTATGACGGTTATGTGGAATAAGGGGCCCTGGTTGCCCAGTGTTTAAGAGCTACCGATGCTAGCCAAACGGTCTGCAGTTCGAATCTACCAGCCATTCCTTGGAAACTCTATGGGGCAGTTCTACTCTGACCGGTAGGGTCCCTGTGAGTCAGAATCAACTTGATGGCAATGGGTTGTTGTTGTTTTGTTTTTTTGTTTGTTTGTTTTATACGTGGAATAATATATTGCAGCATTTTCATCTGATGAATCAAGTTCTCCAAGATTCAGAAGTAAATTTTTTAAAGACATGCACAGAACTCTACCAGTCATTAACAGGGTATTTACATAACCTAAGTGAAAATTTTGAAAACACAACAAAACAAATACTGCCAAATACTGATTATCAAATAAGCATTGGAAAGAAACAAGTAAATGACGGCAGTGCTCCAGGAGTATTGAGTGACAAAGATCAATTTCACATAACCACATATTACCATCATTGACACACTTGAATCTTGCATGAAAAGAAGGGCAAAAGTGCATAAGGTTCTTTCAAACAGATTTTCCTTCTTAAACAATGTGGCTATACCTGATGAAGAATGCATGAAGACATCCAAGAAATTAGTGCAGGCTTATCCCGATGACCTAAATACAAACCTTTACGGAAAAGTGTGACAATTTCATTGTTACGTAAGAACTAAGTTTACAGATTCAGGAAAGACAAATTTTACTCATGTAGGCATGTATGATTCCATAATAGAACATAAAATACAATGCATAGTTCCCAATGTTGAAATTGCTTTACGCATAGTCCTAACTTTAATGATCACAAACTGCACAACAGAACTCTCATTTTCGTCCCTAAAGAGACTCAGAAACCCTCAGCACACAACAATGACTCAAAAAAGACTGGATTCATTATGCTTATTATGTGTGGAAGTAGATATTGTTTAGTAGCTTAATTGTGATGAAATCATTGAAGAATTTGTAAGAGCAAAGAATAGAAAGAAATGTTTTTAATTGTAATACACTAGTGATGAAAGATCTAAAAATAAAATTAGTAATTTGTCGTAATATGTGTTTTCTGATCATTAAACTTTCTTTTGTGACATCTTTTCGTTTGTGCATCTAGAATTATAGCATTTATTATGAAAAAAGCATCAAAATTGAAGTATGAGCGTATAAAGCAAAATTGGTGAAAGTCAATTTTTCGTTGTTGGAGATCAACAGAATTTTACATTGATTGTTGAAACAATTAAGTTCACTGACTCATTCCTTGTAGAATATGTGGAATATTCCTTTTGTAGAAAATGTGGTATATAGTAAAGATCTTAGTATCCCACACCCACTAAAAATTTTATAATCCAATTCATCTCATTCCAATAAAATGGCATACCCAACTTTTACATTCAGTCAGTAATATAATCACATTTAAAAAGAAGTTATAAGCTAAGACACACACGCAGACACGTATATACATGTATATATATAGCTCGCTTATTCCATTCAAACACATGTAAGCAGAAGAGGGAGCACCACAGATTATCAGTGTTTAGGGCCTTCACATACCTTAATCCAGCCCTGTTTGGGTTAACAGCTGAGCACTTAACCACTGCACCACCAGAGCTCCTTAAGGTAAAGGTATTGTTGTTAGGTGCCATCAAGTTGATTCCGACTCATAGCAACCCCATGTACAACAGAATCAAACACTGCTCGGTCCTGTGCCATCGTCACAATCATTATTATGCTTGAGCCCATTGTTGCAGCCGTTGTGTCAATCCATCTCCCTGAGGGTCTTCCTCTTTTTCACTGACCCTCTACTTTCACCAAGCATGATGTCCTCTCCAGGGACTGATCTCTCCTGGTAACACATCCAAACTATGTCAGACAAAGTCTCGCCATCCTTGCTTCTAAGCAGCATCTGATTGTACTTCTTCCAAGACAGATTCTTCCTTTCACTTTAGCTACTCGACATTCGAGAACAGTTTTCAGAGTCTCTTCTGACATCCATTTTGGTTTTTTCTTTCTTTCCTGTCTTTTTAATGACCTCTTGATTTCTTCATGGATGATGCCCTTGATGTCATTCCACAACTTGTCTGGTCTTTGGTCATTAGTGTTTGACACATCAAATCTATTCTTGATATGGTCTCTAAATTCAGGTGGGATATACACAAGGTTGTACTTTGGCTCTCATCGACTTCTATTTTTCTTCAGTTTCGATTTGAACTTGCATGTGAGCAATTGATGGTCTGTTCCACATTTGGCCCCTGGCCTTGTTCCCACTGGTGATATTGAGCTTCTCCATCATCTCTTCCGCAGATGTAATTGATTTGATGCCTGTGTATTCCATCTGGCAAGGTCCATGCGTATAGTCGCAGTTTATGTTGGTGAAAAATGGTATTTACAATGAAGTCGTTGGTCTTGCAAAATTCAATCATGCCATCTCCAGCACTGTTTCTATCACCAAGGCCATATTTTCCAAACAGAGGGATGATATTTGCCTATGCTACAAAAGGCATGGGAAAGGATTCAATGGGAATGAATTCTCAGGAAGAATCAGCAGGGCTGAATGAGCTAACAGAAATAACAGAGTCGAAGACATCCCTAGTTGATCTAGGGATCATCTCCAAGGTTCCAAGCATAACCCACATCAGCTAAGCTCTCCACCCCCAGAGCGCACTATTAGCCAAAGGCCACTTGCTCAGCTGATTGAAGAACAAGGGTCTAGTGGCTCTGGTCTGCATAGGGATGGCACAGGGGTGAAGGCAGAGGAGCTTGCTAGAGGCCTCTCTCCTTTGAGCATTCTGCCTTTGGTCCTGGCACCTCCAGATCCCCATCCTGCATATTACCCAAGCCCCTGGCAGACAAAACAGTAAAGATCTCTATGAGGGGAGGCCCTCAGGACACCCCTCTGGCTCCCAATACCAAAGATAAGACACAGGCCAGCCCTGGCAGGAGCCCATTGGCTTTAGATGCCAGACCACAAAGGGCTCCCCAGAACCCGCGATCACCCTCCACTCCCATGTGTCCTTAGCAGCAGGCACCATGGCCCACCAGCACTACTCCTACCCACCCCACCCACTCCACAGTGCCTAGGGGACTTCCTCCCTCTCTGCCCCATGAACAAGGGCCCTCAGAAGCTGGCCTCCCAGGTGCCCCTCAGCAAAGGAATGATTCCTCCCAGATCATTCAATCTGAACCTCTTATGGAAGACTGTTTGGAAGAGGGAAAACAATAGGGACTCGGGAGTCAGAGAAACCTAGCTGAGTAGCTTTGTGACCTTAGGCAACTCATTTCCCATCTCTAGGCTTCAGTATTCATTTCTGTAAAATGGTAATAATAGTACCCGTTATGGATTAAGTTGTGTCATGTCCCCCCAAAATGTGTTGGACAGGACTTCGAACAGGTTCATTCTGGTTCAAAGTCCTGCTGAGAATTTGCATTTCCACCCTAGATATACTGAACCAGAATCTGTAGTTTAACAATATCCCCAGGTGATTCTTATGTATAATAAATTTTGAGACCCACTGTTCTCCTAGTGGTTCTCAGAATTGGTCCCTAGCCAGCAGTATTAGCATCGCCTGGGAACTTGTTACCCACTTAGAAATGCAAATTATCAGCTGGGGTTTGAGCCAGAACAACAGTTCAAAAGCCCTGGTGTTGGAGCCCTATACCTGTGGATGTATCCCATTTGGAAGTAGGGTTTTTTTTTGTTATGTTAATGAGGCCATGTCAGTGTAGGGTGTCTTAAACCTAATCACTTCTGAGATATAAAAATAGAAGATTAGACACGGAGACCAAAGAGCACAAACTGGGGAAGACAGAAGCACAGCACATGTGAGGATACCCCAAGGAACCCAGGAATGTCAGGGCTACACAAGCTGCGACAGGGATCTTCCTCCACCCCTCACCGAGCCAACAGAGAGAGCTTTCCCGTAGAGCTGGTGCCCTGATTTTCAGGCTTCTAGCCTCCTAAACTGTGAGAAAATACATTTTTGTTTTTTAAAGCTACCCACTTGTATTTCTGTTACAGCAGCACTGGGAAACTAAGACAGGACCTAACAGGTTACTTTGAGGGCTAAATTGTTATTGCAAGTACGCATTTAAGAAGCAGACACAATTATTGCTATCACTCTGTACAGCAGTAGTCAGTCAAGGAAAAGTCTAGAGGGGGAGGCAATCTGTGAGTCCCTGGAGGACTAAAGCAGGGTTGCCGGGAGGCAGAGGCCTATCTAGGGGGTGGGGGCCAGCAGAAAGGACACATGCCCCGGGCGCTGCTTGAGGTAGGGCGCCAATGAGAAGCTTCTATTGGCCATCGAAGTTCCCGAGGGCAGCTGTGAGAAATCATTCAGCAATTTAACACCCATTTCCCTAGGTGTTATTTTCCGTAGATAGGCCCCTGCTGGGAGTCTGCTCACCCCCACGCACCCCCTGAGCATTCTTACACCTCCCCAGGCATGATCACACAGGTCTCCTTGGGCTGCCTGTGGCCTGAGCAAAGCCCCATTCTTTCTCTTGCACAGGTAAAGCTCATAATTGCTCAAAACATCCTACCAGAGAGCCTGCTGAAGTGGAACTCCCCTTCCTGCTGGCCAGACCCAGATCCTGGAGCTTATCTGCATACTGATTACCCCTGCTCCTAATCCTTGGTGGTGGGCAGAGGGGTATAGAAAAAATTGAATGATGTGCAGCAGAATTTCAGTCTCCAGCCAACTCGACCTGCTTTCCCCCTGGAGCACCCAGAGAAGGGCTCGAACTCTGCTAAGACAGCACCACAGGACATTCTCTTGCAAGGATTAAAACAGTCAATGACCCAAGTGCCTTTTGCGAGCACAGTGCTTTACAGTTTCTAAGGCACTTTCATAGCCATTGTCCCATTTAGTCCCCCGAACAACACTGGGAGGTGGCGTTGCCCAGTCAGCTCCAACTCATGGTGACTTTATGTACAAAAGAACAAAACCATTGCCTGGTCCTGCTCCATCTTCAGAATAGTTGGTATGTTTGAGTCCATTATCACGGCTATTGTGTCAATCCATCTCATTGGGGGTTTCCCGTGTTCTCACTGACCCTTCACTTTACTAAATGCCCCAAACAACCATGGTGGGTAGATATGAATAAATCCATTTTACAGAGCAGGAAGGAGACTGTGGGCTCAGGGAGGTAAAATGATTTATCCAAGGTCTCTCTCTCTCTCTCTCTCTCTCACACACACACACACACACACACACACACACAAAACTAGTGGTTTTCAAGCTCAAATTCAAACATCAGTCTGTCCAGAAACTCCAGAGCTCACACTTTCTCTACCCCACTTCACTGCGACTCCACTACTTCCTTTTTTCTTTACTACCCAACCCACAATCTCCATCATCCCCTAATTCAGTCTCCTTTTCCACGGAGTTAGGCCAAGCCCTCGGGCCAGAAAGATGAAAATGCCTACAAGTAAAGACCTGGCAGCTGCTGTTTGTAACAGTTTAATTTCAAAGGAAATGGACCTCTCTTAACCAAATTTCCTTTTCTATTTTTTCTAGCTATTAAAGAACTTGCATATCTAATAAATATTTAATAGGAATTCCCCTCCAGCTGAATTCAGGCCCCTCGGCATCTCATTACCATGTCTTAGAATAGTATCCTCATTGTCACTTGCTTAATTATGCTAAGAAAGAGTTGAATTGTGTGGCTGTTGGGATCAGAAAGCGATTAAATTCACTTGGCAAGACTCTGGATATCTCATTATGATCCTCATTTAGCACTTCTAATGGAGTTATTTTTTCCCCCCAATACTGATTTGGGAAAGGCTTGCTCAGTGTAGCTAACAATTTCCCTATGCCTTGCACAACTTTGCACTGCTCCAGAAAAGATCAGAAGTCACTTCACACATCATTTGCATTCCCAAGAACACCAGCCACCCAATGAGCAATGACAGAAGGCACAGGAGGAAGGGGTGGGGCAGTTGGGATATTTGAAGAAGTAGACTTTCAGGACTTCACGCAGCTTTTCAAATCATCCCCAATGATTGAATCCCTTCTGCAGCATCCACATCAAGGGTTAGTCCAGGCCCTGCTTGGATTCTTCCAATGTCCAGAAACTCATTTCTCCCTAAGGCAGCCCATTTCCTCCTTACAGTACTCAGGAAGTCCTTCACTGCTTTCAGTTACTGGTCCTCACTCTGCCCTCTAGGCAAACAGAACAAATCTTGTTTCTCTTTTAGAAGATCCTTTGGTGATTTGGAGATTCCTTCTTGGACGATCAGAGTCTTCTCTCTCAATTAAGCATCCCCATTTCCCTCCTCCATTCTTCATATGACCTGGTTTCCAATCCTTTCCTCACCCTAGTAATTCTCTCCTGTAATCTTTCCTTCCTTCTACCTTTCTCTTTCCTTTCCTCTCCACTGTCCTCCCTTCTTCCCTCCCTTCCTCACTTCTTTCTTTCCTTCCTTCCTCATTCTTCTCTCCTTCCCTCCTTCCCTCCCTCCCTCCATTCTTGAACACCTGCCCTTCTAAGTGAAAGCCATGGCGGTAGGTGCTAGGCACATCCACAGCAGTGAACATGAAAGACATGATCCCTGCCCTCTCAGAGCTTAAAAGTCTAGGAAAGGAGACAAGCAAGCAATCAGACATCTTCAATAATAGCATAAGCATTTAAACCCAGCACCCCAAGAGTCACCTGACCAGCCAAGAAACGGCACAGCATTTTCCTCATCCTGAACACTCTCAGTCTTTGCCTCCATCTGAGCTCCTCTTTCCTGTCTTGGAAGCATGGTCCCTCCAAATGCTGTCTCATATGACTGTGTTGACAACCAAACCCAAAGATGCTGCTTGCCTAGTACTCATCCCAGTTGGCACCTGCCCCCGTCCCCCAGATTTTCCCACTGCAATGTTCCTGCCAGGCTCCTGCACAAAGGCCCACAGCAGTGAACATGGAAGACATGGGGCCAGGGTTTGGCCAAACAGAACTGAATCCTGGAGGGGCGATCCAAAGGGAGGCCCTGACTGCTCCCTAGTACCTCTGGGCCTTCCTAATAGGGAAAGCTTGCCTTTCCTGCACATTCATGAAATAAACACGAGTGTGCTAGTCATGTGTTCAACCCCCAGCTAATTGCTTTTTACTCCAGTCTCCCATTTTTTTTTTCCCACCTGAGACAAGGTACGAGTTGATCAGGTGGCTGACCTTGGACAGCTCCTTTCACCATTTGGAACCTCAGCACCTATATCTGGGACATGGTGATAGCAAACTGGGCATGAAAACAAGAGAGTAAGGAATTTATCTGACAATAATGTAGCGCTTACAACGTGCCAGGGACACTGACCTAGGCCCTTTACAAATATTCACTCATTTACTCTTCATCACAATCTTTTGATATCATTGCTAGTTTCTTTTCACAGAAGAGGAAACTTAGACACAAAAAGGTTAAGAAACTTGACCAAGGTCACAGAGTTCATGAGCAGCAGAGCCAGTATTTGAACCCAGCTCATCTAGCTCCAGAGTCCCTGAGTAGTGCAAACAGTTAATGCATTTGGCTGCTAACCGAAAGTTTGGAGGTTCGAGTCCACTCGGAGGTGCCTAAGAAGAAAGGCCTGGCCATCTACTTCCAAAAAATCAGCCATTGAAAATCCTATGGAGCACAGCTCTACTCTGACACACTTGGGATTGCCATGAGTAGGAGTCAACCGGATGGCAACTGGTTGTGGTAATCTAGCTCCAGAATCCAGGCTCCTAACCAGAAGCCCCTTAGAAGCGAGGATGGTGAGACTTTGTCTCGCTTACTTTAGACACATCATCAGGAAAAAGAGGGAGACCCTCCATGAAATGGATTGACACAGTGACTGCAACAATGGGCTCAAGCATAACAATTGTGATGATAGTGCAGGACAGGGCAATGCTTCCTTATGCTATACCTAAGGACACCAGGAGTCATATCTGAACCTAACAACAACAATCGGGAAGCTATGCTGAGGCACAGAGGCTGTTCTTACTGTCCCTGACTTACCTGTATGACTTACTGCTTACTTAGCCTCTATGACTAAATAGCACCATCAAGTGCTCTTAATGAAATGTGAGGACGGGTTCCTTTGTAGCATTCAACCAAGAAAGAACAGATGGAAGAAAATCAGCATGATGCTAGGTGTATTCATGTGCATGACCTCATTTCAGCTGCATAATGCTTTGGTGATGGAGGCCTTATCACCATTCACTCCTGCAGATGAGGAAACCAAGGCTCAGAGAGGTAAGGGATTTACCAAGAGTCACACAGCTAGGACGTGGCAGACTGGGGTTCACATATCAATGACTTACAGAAATAAGTTTTGGACTTTCTTTCCCCTACGTGGCACTGCCTCGCACACGCCCCTTATGCTCACTTAGGATCCTCCATAAAAAGTGGCTCCTGGAAGAGCCTGAAAATTGCCTCAAGGCCCTGCTCAGATGGAGGTCAGTACTTCTCCAGCAGAGTGCTTGATGTTCTGTGAAGCATCCCAGAAGGCTGCCTTCCCAGGTCCCCAGCATTGATCTTCCTCTAACCCATGTCCTCACTTATCGTGATCCTTTAATCAATAGCTACTTGAGCTACTGGAACTTTGGGCTCATATTCATGGAGGTGACATTTGGCTGGAGCCAGTAACCTCAGATGCATCTTTCAAGGAGTCGCTGCCACTCGGCCCTCAGGGAGCAGCTCTAGGGCTCCCCAGCCCCCAAGGCATGAGCCTTTTCCCCTGAAGAAGACGAAGCCATGGTTCAAAGTTGTTACTTGACTTTCATTTAATAAATGTCTGCCTCAGGAGATTAACAGGCTTAATTTCCTTTTCTCTCATTTTATGTGGCCTACTTGGCTCACAGATCGCTTTAATAGCAAGAGAAGGAGTTGGAAACACCTTCTTGAAAGCAATACAGAGCTCTCTCGGTCCTTGGCAAGACATTTTCCAGAGCCTCTCTCCTCCTCCGCCTCCCCCTTCCAAGAGCAGGACTATAAAAGGCAGAGAGTACCTTCTGTCAGACTCTGCAGCCTGGGAGATAATTCTCTTGAGAGACTCACCAACTCGCCAGCTCCGAATACCCTCCTACCCCGGAAGCTTCAGAATATATTTCACAGCCTTCTCTGAATTCTCATATCCAAATACATTCAGGTAATAAAACTACTATAAAAGCACAAGGTCATAGTTAAACGAAAATGCCTGATAAGTTTGTTCTTTGTTTTTCCTTCATCTCTGGGATGGAGAAACCTCGTGCAGGTATTTTAACGAGGGCACCCCACCTGTCAAGCCCATGAGGCAGTGTTTCCTGATGTGGCCAGCTTGGTTCTAGCTTACTGGCCACATGAGTTTAATCCACCCCATCTTCATCACTAAGGTCATCTTTCCAAGGAGAGGCAAGCATGCAACCTAAAAAATAGCTCCCATGTCCTGCTTGAGTCAAGTCTAAAGGAATTCACACGTGATCAGAAAGTCTTCTTAGGAGGAAGGGCAAGAAAGATACCAGGAGAGGAGGACATGATTACAAGCAGGAGAGCTAAGAGAAGATGGCTACTAGTTGCTTAAATTTTGAAGTTAGCCCCTGTGACTAAATAGCACCATCAAGGGCTCTTGAAATGTGAGGATGGGCTCCTTTGTAGCATTCAATCAAGGAAAGAACAGATGGAAGAAAATCAGCACCATGCTAGGTGTATTCATGCGCATGGCCTCATTTCAGCTGCATAATGCTTCCGTGAGGGAGGCCTTATCACCATTCACTTCCACAGATGAGGAAACCGAAGCTCAGAGAGGTAAGGGACTTACTGAGAGTCACATAGCTAGGAAGTGGCAGAATGGGGTTCAAATATCAGGATGCCTCGCTCTTTTTGAGGAAACCTTAGAGAGGCACCATCGGAAACATAGCTCATCAGTTTGGCTTGCAGGAACCTAGTGTTTCCTGGGGTCTGAGCTCTCTCAGCTCATACTGCCTGCCCGTCTAACACCTTTACTTACCAAGCAAGAGAATTGCTGTTCACTCTCTCCCTTGAGCCTCTCCTGTCAAGCAGCCTTACTCAGGCCCTGGCTGGCTGGCAATGCTGCCTCAACCAGCTCAGAGGGTTGTGAGGGAAGCTCTAACAGGAAGGGCTTGCCACGAGGGGACTAGCATGAGCCCTGCTCACCAGCCATTTTCTTTGATTCCAGTTCATGTTTCTCATATCCCTGGAGCCCATTCATCATCCATTTCTTTTGTATCCCAACTAGGAACAAAACTGGTTCCATGTTGTCTTACCGGCAATGAAGCTCAGAGATCAACTTATTGCTCACTTGCCATCTCATCTCAGGTTCCTGGAAGAATTCTCTATTCCTTCCCTCTGTATCACTGGCTGACTCCAGGTTGCAGACCTGCCTTGTAGGGCCTGTCCAGTGTTTTTGAAAACCTGAATTACTTGCCAACATGTAGAACTTAGGAGATGTATGCATGAAAATGCAAGTTTCGGACTTCTCATGAAAACTTGGGAGACCTGGCCTCACTTGGCCCGCATTCTCTCCTGGCAACAGTCGCCTGGAGCTGAGCATGTGTGCCCACTTCGAAACCCTGGTGGCGTAGTGGTTAAGTGCTACGGCTGCTAACCAAGAGGTCAGCAGTTCAAATCCGCCAGGCACTCCTTGGCAACTCTATGGGGGCAGTTCTACTCTGTCCTATAGGGTCGCGATGAGTCAGAATCGACTCGACAGCACTGGGTTTGGTTTGGTTTTTGGTGGGGTATGTGCTGTCTAGGTCACCCTCTATTGCCTTAAATCCATTTCACTCACCTGCATTACCTATCTGGCCCCTGTACGCCATCGAGTTTGAAACCCCTGCCTTCAATGATTTTGAGCTTCCAGTGTCGGTAACAACACTGGTGTATTTGTCTTCCGCCTTAAACTGTTTTTCTTAGAATCAGTTAGGTATAAATTATAAAGCATTTTTTATAAGAGATTAATACACAGCCTTTGATGACTTCACAATACCTTTTGGATAAAGTCCAAACTTTCAGCATAACATTCTAGATCCTTCTTGATGTGATTCCAAACCATGCTTGCAGCCCAGAGCCCACCGTGCTTCATCGCGCCTGCTCCGCAACTGCTACCCCCAGTCACTCTTCACTCCCCAGGGGCACCATCGTGCTTTCTCACCTCTGTCACAGCTCATGCTCCCTCTGCCAAGAGTGCTCTTTCCCTGGCTAGCCAGCTTCTCTGCCCCCCACAAAGCCCAGATCTCATGCTATCTCCTCTCCACAGCCCTTTCAATCATATGCCTGCCCAGAACCACCTGCTGACCCACGGCATCGCTGTAAAAACTCAAAACAGGTGCCCCTTACTAAGGACACTTTCTTCCACCTGCCAGACAACTGCCCTGATAGGTATACACATTTTTGATGCCTACCATGTGGATAGTCGCTACATAAATTTGGCACCCTTGTACAGTGCATGACCTGCACAGCCGCACACAGCAGACCTGCTCCTGCTAGGACAGAATTAGCAGCTCCTCTGTGTTCCCACGGTCACATCTCCACATGTCTTCCATAGACCAGGAAACATCAGAATATAATGAGCTGCCCATGTCTGGCACCCCCACAGAGAGGCTGCGAGCTTCCAGAGGGCAGCGGGAACCACATTCAGGGATCTCAGTCTCCTAGCATTCCCAGGATGCACGAGGCAGTCCATAATGGGCCCGGTACCAGTTTGTTAGCTACTAAATCAGTGAACGCCTGGCAGCTGGAGGGAGTGGGTAGAAAGTAGCGAGATCAGGCAGTCCAAAGGTGTTAGGCAGCAGCATAACTGAGGAGGAACGGAGGGTTCAGCTGACACCAGCTCAGGGGCAAAGGGGCCCAGAGAAGCCCTTAGGAGAAATTGATTTTGAATTGTCAGGAACAATATCAGGCTTGGAGAGCTATAATTCCATTAAAAGAAAAATCAAGAAGATTGAACTTAAAAGATGTTTTGTTATTCCATTCTAAAAGTGGATTTTGCTTTATATTTGCCTGACTCTTAACACAATAAAATCACTTCAGCCTGACAGTCGTCTTACCTAAATGAAAACATGATTTAACAAAATGGCATTTTATGAGCTTTCAACCTAGCAAATATTTGACATAATCTGGAGGAGGTAGGGGAAGGAAAGGCGAGGGAAGGCGAAAGAAGGCTGCTTCTGGGGAGTGCATGCTGCCCATTTTATGGTTGTCACAACTCCACAAAGTAGAGTTCGTGGCTGGCCCAAGGGATGTCAAGTTAACAAAACAAGTGCAGCAGGGCAGGGGAGTGTTCTGTTTTACAACAGTATTCCCCATGACCTTCGAAGTTGACTTAGCTGATATATTTACAGGTGACAATCAAGCCCTTCTTGAAGAAGTTTGTCCCTTAACTTCTAAAGGTCTCCCATCCATACCTGAAATTGACAATAGGCCCAAGGCATCTCTTTGTGGCTCTTTTTCTTTAGAAAACATAAACTAACCTTTCAAATGTTTCAGAGACTTACAGACCATGAAGATCCCCTATTTCTTTTTTTTTTTTAATTTTCTTTTATTGAAAAAGTATTGATTGAATGCCTACCTTGTACAGTTACTGATGTGGAAATGTAGGCATCAGGAATACAGCAAAGAACGAAGCAGACAAACCCCTGCCCTGTTGGAGTTAACATTCTAGTGAGACACCAAGTAGAAATCACTGTGCTCATGTTAGAAGAACTTGCTCAGGATCAGATTGCAGGTAAGCAGCAGAAGAAAGTAAACTTGACCTTCAGATCTCCCTGATACCAAATCAAGTTCATTTTACTCAGTACTCCTGTCTTGATTACTTAGTACTGCCATAACAAAAATATCACAAGTGGGCAGCTTTAAAAGAACAGAAATGTATTATTTCACAGTTTTGAGGGCTGGGAGTCCAAATCAAGGCATCAGCTCTGGGGGAGGGCCTCTCCTTGTTGGTAGCCCCAAGCATTCCTTGGTTTGCAGCCAGTTCCTCATGTGGTCTCTTCCCCCTGTGTGTGTCTGTGTGTCTGCTCTCCCCTTTATAAGACACCTCTCAGAAGGGATTAGGTTTACAACCCACCCTACTCCAGTATGGCCTCATTAACATAACAGAAGAAAAACCATTATTTCCAAACAGTGTCATAGTCACAGGTGCAGAGGTTAGGATTTGATATCTTTTGGGGGGACACAACTCAATCCCTAACAATGCTAGAGACAGAGGTTTCCTATCTGATCTTTATAGAGACATTTTCAACCTCTTCCTAGGAGCTAGCAAGCTTCAAAATTTTCTGAAAGAGAAGCTTCCACCCAGTTAAAGGTCCCTGGGTCTGTGGCAGCCAAGACATGTTGAGAAAAGAGATTGTGTGGGGAGACAACAGGTGGGAGGTGGGGGTCCAACCCAGCATTGCCACTAACAGAATAAAGGATTTCCATTAAATTCAACCAGTGCAATTCCCTCCCTTCCCTTCTCCCTGTCTCTAGGCCAAGGCTTCTTCTCCAGTCCTTTCTTTTTTCTTCTTTCTGGGAGAAGACCCCTGTTTCTTATCCAGCCATTATGCAAGCAGCAAGCCATAAAGTGAGGATGCCACAATATGAATTATCAACAAGCCCATTGCCTCAGCAGAGGCACCTGTGAAAGGCTTTCACCAGACTTTGATAATTTAGGGTTTTGCATTTCCTCTAAATAATGTTGTTGGGGTATCTTTAAAGAAGGAATTCTACAACTTGCCTGAATCTCCTTAGTTCCACAAAGTCTTTGAGTTGACAACTAATAATTAATTAACAATGCAGTCTCTTGCGGCCCATCATGGTGATTGGCACTCATCTCTGAAAAGAGAAAGATGTGATAACGCAGCAGGCTTCATAAACCCCACAGCTTACAGCTCAGTTCCTGAGATGATGGGCTGATCCCTTCTCAGGACTACTCGGCAAGGGGGAGGCAAGCGACAGCTCTCTGGAGCCAGGCCATGGAAGCTACCTGCCAAGAGGGCAGAAGGTCATGGTCCAGAAGTTCAGTAACCAGCTCCTTCAGTCACTGATTCCATTGTCTTCCTCTTTAGTGTTCCTCTCCCTAACTCAGTTCAATTCTGTCCAAACTTACTGAGCATCTTCCATGTACAAGGTCCTGGGGGCTCTGGAGGGGCTCGGCTGCTGAGCTGGGCTGTAGTCAGTGAGAGAGCAGACAAATAGTTTTGTTGCCTGTCACCAAGCTCTACAACACTAGTCCCGGCAGGGTCCTTTCCTATTCTCAGCTCTTAAGACATACCCACGACATTTAAAGACCTATGGGCTTAAATATACACACGGGCAGATGTACTGCAGACCCCCCTAGCAACTAAAACTCAGAGCCACCTACCTGCCTGGTGTGGAACCTGGACTCTTCAGGGTGGGAGGAGGGAGAGCTGGGACCATTTGCTCAAGTCACACAGAGGAATCTGTCCACTCATGGCTGTAGCACAGTCAGGGGTAGCAGCAGAGTTCAGACATAAAAGGCAGCTAACTGCGTGTCGGAGGCCCTGCTTTCTAGTCCTGGCCCCGCCACATACTAGATGTGTGACCTTGAGCAAGTCCCCTCCGTTCTTTGGGGAAGCTGATGTGCCTATCTGTCAAGAGAGAGGAGCTGACCGGATGATGTTGATCCCTACTGCATTCCCAGCCCGAGCAAACACCTGGCCATGTCTGAGATGCCTGGAAGTGTTTATTGCCTGCCTGATCTGCTACGGGCCCTTCTATCACTGACACCCCAGAGCTCTGTGGAATCATCGCCCTTGGTACTGTGAATCTGCCTTCACAGCTAGGCCATCTAATGACAGAGTCTTCCCTTGAATGGGAATTTAAAATAAAAAAAAAATCAAGCGATAACCATTGAAGTTTCTTTTTGACTTTTTTAATCATTCCATAGCTTAGAGTGTCTTCCTCCAATCGTCTGGGAGAAGGATGCTTGCAGTGGTCATGCTCCCCTCATTGGCAGTACGTGACACGGAAACTGTGTGGAGGGCCGTGACTAGAAGGAAAGTGTTAGCAATGATAACCTGTGTACCACAGTCCCTGGTCCAGACCACACATCACACAGCCTCACAGCCAATTCATACAGGAAAAGAAGGGAACTGACAGAAGAATATTAGTGCTGTCAATCTGAAAATAGAGGTTTAAAATTAGGGAAGTGGAAAATATGCCAATCATGACTCAGGTGGCTGCACTGGTTGCTTTCCACGTTCACTTCAACCAACCAACCACTTGAAATTCTTAGCATCCAAAGTGTCTATTGAGGAAAATCAGCACTGAGGACAGCAGGCACAAATGAACCAGGAAACTCACAACAAAGAGAGAGCCTGAAAGGAAGAATTTAAATGACAAAGTAGATGGGTGATTACTACGATTACCTTTACCTGTTAGCAGAGAATTCTGAATTCATAGGAAAGTGTGGCCAAAAAGAAAAAATGGAAGGAGGGGAGGGAAGGAAGGGAGAGGAAAAGAAGGGAAGGAGGGAGGAAGAAAAAAGAAAGGGAAGGAAGGAGGGAAGAGAGAAGGAGGGAGAGAGGGAAGAAGGGAGGAAGGAAGGAAAGGAGGGAGGAAGGAAAAAAAAGAATCATGGCAAAATCTGCTGCTGAGGGAGGAGAACACTGGGCAGTAGTTTTGTGAGATTCAGTCAATTCTTGAAGCCTCTTCCACCTCTTTTTCAGAAAATGTAACTGTAGGCTGGAATACAGCAGCAAGAGAGAAAGGCAGCCCTCACCAGGAAGCCCCCCTCCACACACACACCCCAGTCCTGCTGGGAATGGAAATGAAGTGTCTGAGGGAGTTGAGGCCAGACCAGGGGCAGATGAAGACCAGCCCCCACACTGGGGGCCACAGGGATAGAAGAGAGGACAGAAAGGGGAGCAAGGCCTCTGCACTATGTAAGGCCTCCAAAGCCCCACCAATGGGACAAAAGGGTGGTGGGAAGAAGGTTATTTTCATTGCCTAGGGCTTTTTTTTAGGGCTACTCTAACAAAGGACCACAAACGGGGTGGATTATGAGAACAGAAATTTATCATCTCACAGTTCTGGAGGCTGGGGGCACAAGCTCAGGGTGTCGGCCATGTTGATTCCTTCTGAGACTCCAAGGGAGAACCTGCTCCATGCCTCTCTCCTAGCTTCTGGAGTCTCCAGGCGGTCCTTGGCTTGCAGCTGCAGCGTCACATGATTGTCTTCCCTTTGTGTGTAACTTCTCTTTTGTAGGACACCACTCAGAAGGGATTAGGACCCATCCTACTCTGGTATGACCTCGTTTAATTTAATAATATCTACAATGACCCTATTTCCAAACAAGGTAACCTTCACAGGGACAGAGGTTAGAACGCTAACACATTTTTTTTGGAGGACACAATTCAATTCATAAAAAAAAAAAAGGCATGCACTTGAAGTCCCTCCATTTACCCTCTTCACTGGTCAGAATATGGAAGAAACTGAAAAGAACAAAAGACCCTGACCATGAGCACTGGCACCACAAAGGCTCCAGGAGCTGCCTGACCAGCCTTCCCCCATCCCCCATAAAATACACACATACACACTTCTTATATGAGGTGCAGTGCAAACACATAGAATAGATACACATTTGGGATGCTCAGTCTCAGTTCTACCACAGACCCTGCATGTTCGTTCTTGGGCAAGTCCCAGACCTTTTCTGGCTACAGTGTCCCCATTTGGACTTCACAGGCTACAGAAGGTGATCTCTGAGGGACCTTGAGCCCTGACACAGCTAAAGGAAGCTCAAGGGTCATAGGATCGCTAAACGGAACACTACCTGAGCCAGGTGAAATTGGGCATAGGTGATCCAAGTGGAGGGCCCAGCAAGTCCTCACCAGGGTTCCCCTGTAATTGCATTGGGCGTGAATGACTTCTAAATCTAGCTTCTAAATCCAGTCACGACCTTAGAGACACACGATTAGTCCTGAGCAAAGTGCTCATTAGCCAAGTGACCCAAAGACCCCCTGCCTCCACCCTGGCACTAGTGCCAAGCTGCTATGGGCCCATTCTCCATCGCACAGCCAGCCTGGTAGCATCTCATACTTGGGAAAAACAGTTTTTGCCACCATCAAGCAGGTCCATTTCAGAGACAGCTTCTACTTGGGAGACAGGCTTTCAAACAAAAAGGTTTCAGCGCCACCAGCAAGTCATATCTTAACAGCCTGGTCCTAGATGGCTCAGTCTCCTTAAACATGCCCCCTTTTTGCTTAAGACAAGAATGGTCCTTCTTTTTCCAGGACCAGGACCATTCAAACCTTTAGAAGACTTGTCAATCTGCCTGGAAATAGTATTTTTCAAGGGAAAAAAAATCCTAACTAAGGCAATAGAATGATGTTATCTCCTAGACATAAAAAGTCCTCTTAACTATATATATAGGATCCCTGGGTGGCACAAAGATCCTTGGGTGGTGCAAGCAGTTTGCGATCAGCTGCTAACCTACAGGTCGGTAGTTCAAATGCAGCCAGCACAACAGCTCAGACAAACCACAAATGCCCTATTCGCCATGTCAGTCCTACAAAGGAAGCTGTGGTTCTGGCAATTTCTCCTACCATGGAACAGCTGCAATACTGGCTTATATTACTAATTGCATGCAGTATGTGTGTCTCGGGTTATAACAGATGGTGTTTGCGATGCATGAAAAAGTTTCAGATAGCCAAATGGTGTAGCCGTGGAGATTTTCCAAAGAGAAGACAAAAACAACAACAAAAATATACTCTCACCAGTGAAAATCTGAAGAGTGTTTATATTACTTTCTACTGTAGCAAAATAGAGAATATCCGATTCCTGTGATAGCTCTGTTGACTGGGAGAAACCAGCCAAGTGCTGACAGGCTGATGCCACTGAGAGGCTCCATCTAAGAGGTGCTCTCTTACTGCTTCAAAAGGGCTGCAACTTAAAAAATGTGCAAGTATAGAATCTAGGCCTCCATGGCTTGCCACTAGGCCTGGAACCCTCTCTCTACTTGCCAAAGCTATGAGCTCCATGACCAGGCTGCTTTAATTGATAGAAAACTTGGTTCTAATAGAATATCCAAGATTTCTTTCCTGTAACTCATAAAACTAGAGCTATAAAGAACCCTGGAAGTCACTAATTTCAACCTTCTTACTTCCCAGCTGAGGTGACTGAGGCTCAGATATGAGGTGAGGTCACATGGCTAGATGATGACTTGCCTCAGACCTCTAGGCTGGGACACTCCACCAGGTCCCTCATACCCCTAGAGGCAAGCAGCAAGCACTTACTCATGTTTTCACCAATTCCGCCAACACCCACCTGTCCCCACTTAGTCCTGACTTGTTCCTGCTCCAATCTCCTTGTGACTCTTGCCTTCTCTGTGACCATAAACTAGGGCCTGCCTCTGTGCCTTCCAAAATGGGGCTTGGATTTGGTCTCCAGCTCTCTGTAAAGAACCTGGGCTTGCCTCCCCACCCTGAAGCACATCTTCGGTTCCACCAACTCCAACCCCCAATCCCAGCAATATTATCTAAGCCTTGGCTCACCTAATCCAAGTCAATGTGCAACCACCCCTACCAAGGAAGAGATTCAGACCAGGACTTGAAACAGGTTCATTCCGGTTCAAACCCGGCTGAGAATTTGCATTTCTAACAAGTTCCCAGGAAATTATACGTAAGAATCACCTGGGGATCTTATTAAACTGTAGATTCTGATTAAGTATATCCGGGGTAGAAGCCCTGGTGGCACAGTGGTTAAAGTGATCAGCTGCTAACCAAAAGGTCACTGGTTCAAATTCACCAACCCTTCCGCAGGAGAAAGATGTGGCAGTCTGCTTCCATAAAAGTTTATAGCCTTGGAAACACCATAGGGCAGTTCTACCCTGTCCTATAGGGTCACTATGGGTGGAAATCCACTCAACAGCAGTGGATATATCTGGGGTAGGAATGCAAATTCTCAGCAGGGAACCTGTTGGAAATGCAAATTCTCAGCAGGGGTTCTGACTGAATCCCTGAATCAGACAGAGGCAAATCCAAGACCAAAGCCGAGGCCTCCTGACTCTTAAGACCGATGAATTTTCCACTACATGATAGTCCCTACCCCCTACCCTTGCATTGCTATTAGTTGCATCTTCTGTAGTGACCCAGTAAATCTAGTCCCTCTCCATCATGTGAAGACAATTTTCATGTCTCCACACCACTGCAACCACCCCTACCCAGTCTTCTCTCCTCCAAGTAAATAATTGCCAGCTTTTTCAAACTGTCCTCATACTTCACAGTTTCCAGACCTTCAGAGACCTCATAAACTCAATCACCATCCTCCTAAAAAGAAATAGAGAATGCTCTGGGCCCCTCCTGTCCTTTGACTTAAGACAGTCTGTTTGTATCAATTCAGCTCTGATCACAGCCACCCAGGGCAAGATTAAGACACGTGATGGCCCTAAGCACTGATAATCTGTGGTGCCCCCTCCTATGCTTACTCATACATTTGAACAGGATATGTGAGTAATATGTACACATGTATATATATGTGTGTGTCTTTGTTTTCCATGATGTAACTTAACTTCTTTTTAAATGTGACAATAATATTAGCAATTAAACAAAAAAAAGTGACATATTGCCATATGCCATTTCAGTGGAATGAGATGAATTGGATTATAAAATTTTTAGTGGATGTGGGATACTAAGATTTTTACTGTATACCATATTTACTACAAAAAGAATATCCTACAAAAAGAAAATGAGTCAATAAACTTAGTTATTTCAAAATCAATACAAAATTCTGTCGATCTCACACAACAAAAAATTGACTTTTACCAATTTTGCTTTAAACAGCTCATACTTAATTTTGATGCTTGTTTCATAGTAAATGCAATAATTCTAAATGAGCAAATGAAAAGATGTCATAAAAGAAAATTTAATGATCAAAAAACAAATATTACAAATTACTATTATCTTATTTTTAGATAGATCTTTCATCTCTAACATGCTATATTTAAAAACATTTCTTTCTATTCTTTGCTCTTCCAAATTTTTCAATGATTTCATCACAATTAGGCTGCCAAACAATATCTACTTCAATACATAGTAAAGATAATGAATCGAATCTTTCTTGAATCATTGTTGTATGCTGAGGGCTTTTGAGTCTCTTTAGGGATGAAAATGAGAATTCTGTTGTGCAGTTTGTGATCATTAAAGTTAGGACTATGCAGGGCTTCCAGCCAACATGGCCCTGTAGATGGAAGCACCACGCCATCGCTCCACAGCAAAGACCTGAAAAACTAAGTAAAATAGAAACAAACATCAATCCTTGAACCCTAAGTGTCAAATGAAGATATAAAGAACTCAGCCTATCACCGAATGAAATAAGACACTGACAGAGAAAAGAGAGCAAGAAGAGATACATGCAGAGGTCCCCTATCAGCTAACACAGCACGGATTTGCCATCTTGGATTCCTGTCAGAGATCGGCTGACAGGGAGTATAGGAAAGCAGCTTCATGGAGCTCCCAGGAGGAGATGCAACACCCAGTAAACAGCCATATATGCTTTCCCACCCTCCATCTTTCTCTCCCCTGCTCGACCTCCCCTGCTTCATAGCTGGCTGCGGTCACTCAGCCGGGCGAGAAGTGCGGGGTCTATGCTGCTTGGATTCACCCTGCCCACATGGGAGATCGGTGGACAGGGAGTACAGGAAAGCAGCTCACAGGAGTTCCCAACAGGCGACAGAGCACCCAGTAACCAGTGATATACACTTTCCCATTCCCCATTCTTCTCCCCACTGCTGCTCAGCATCCTCCACAGTCTCTTGGCCAAGAGGCACTGGCTTGGGCACCTTGCCGCTTGGATTGGCCCCACCCACACTGGCTGGCTTTCAGAGTGCCATTTGTTTGTTGCTGAAGTTGCTTTTTTCCACTTCTTTTGGTTTCTTCTGTGCCTCTCAGAACCTCCCCCTCCATTCTTTTGAACACCTGGCTCCACGTGCAATCTTTGCTTCTTCCCGAAAGGCTGTGAAGCACTGCTCAACTGGGGAACAGCTTCCCTGGCTCACCACCACACTGGTGGGATCCCTTGGGCTTTTATTTTTTTTGCTTTGTTTTGTTTATTTTTCTTTTCGAGGATTGCAAGCCCCTTCTACCCGGGCTGTTACTCTGTGGCTTGGGAGCCACTTCCCTGGTCTGCACAGCCACACTGGTTGGATCACAGGGGGCATTTCTTTCTTTTTTCCTTTTTGTGTTTCCTCATTTCTCAGTTTCTTGTCTCTCTATACTTACCTTTTTCCTGTCTCCTCAATACCTGGCATTGTGTGACATCTCTACCCCTTCTAGCCAGGCTGTACTGTATGGTCTGGGAGCCACTCCCCCAGTCTACAACTGCACCAGTGGGATCTCTGGAGGCTTTTCTTTCCGTTTCTTTTTTTCTAATTTTTATTTATTTATTTATTCTTTTTCCCTTTTTCTCTCTTTTTTTTTTCCTTTTGTTTTTCTCCATTTCTCATCTCTCTACTCCAACCACAAGCTCCCTTAGCACTTTTTTGTTTACTTGTTTTGGCTTCTGTTTCTCTCCTCTCTCCTCTTTCCCATAAACATCTTAGTTCCACACATCACAGCCTCCCCCCTCCTACCTGCCTATCTGTACCATGCACTGAACATCGCACCCTCAGGCAGCACAGGCACGGCCTACTGGAACCTGCCCTGCATTGATTCCCAGCTGGCCCTGTTGGCCCATGTATGTGCCACGAACAACCTATCACAGCCCCTTCAGCTGGATCAGCCCTGCTGCACCATAGCTGAGCAACTGGCCCTGCCCATTGGACAAGCAGGTGAAAAGTATTGTGCCCACAGACAAGCAAGCAACAAAAAATGTACAGCCCACCTACTCAGACACAACAAAATAAAACAAAAAAGGAGGACAAAACAAACAAATGTAGACTCAAGAAACAAAGAAAATAACTACTGAATGTCCCGAAAACAGCAGACAGTATCAAAACATATAAAAAAGCACGACAGGATGGTCCAGTAGGCATCCAAAATAAAACACCAGATGACTTTCTGGTAGAAGAAAAGGCACTAGAACTATCTGATAGGGAATTCAAGTCTCTAATATTCAGACATATCCGAAGATTGAGGCAAAAAGCAGACAAAAATGAGGAAAAAGTAGACAAATTCATGGAAAAGGCAGACAAATTCATGGAAAATACAGACAAAAAAATGCAAGAATTTAGAAACATAATATAGGAATACAACCCACCCAGTCCCATCGAGTCGAATACAATGCCAAAATAAATTCACAGCTAGAAATAACACAAAAACAACAATTAGAAATCCAAAACATAAACAAGATTTCAGAATGGACAGTGTCATAGAAGGGCTGAGGAGCAGGTTTCAAATGATAGAAGACAGTATCAGCAATCTTGAAGACAAACAGTTGGATACCACTCTGAGGAAAAATCAGAAAAAAAAAAGACAGAAGAAAAATGAAAAAAAACTGAGAATTATGTGGGATACAATCAAAAGCAAAAATTTGCGAGGATCAGAGTTCCAGAAGAAGGGGAGAAAATGGAAAACACAGGGAGGATCATTGAAGAATTGCAGGCAAAAAACTTCCCTAATATCATTAAAGATGAAAAGCTGACCATCCAAGAAGCTCAATGAACCCCATATAGGATAGACCCCAAAAGTAAATCACAAACGCATATCATAAACACACTCACTAAAACCAAAGACAAAGAAAGAATCCTGAGAGTGGCTCGAGAAAAACAAAAAGTCACATAGAGAAGAGAAACAATAAGACTAAGCTCTGATTATTCAGCAGACCATGCAAGCAAGAAGGCAATGTGATGACATATAAAAAACATTGAAAGAAAAAAAAATTGCCAAACAAGAATAATATATCCTGCAAAACTCTCATTCAAATATGATGGTGAAACTAGGACATTTCAAGATACACAGAAATTAAAGAAATATGTAAAAACCAAACTTACAACAATTATTACAGGGAGTCCTTTCTGTCCGAAAATAAACCACATCAGACCACAGCCAGAAGCTAGGAGGCAAGATTGCACCAGCCAGACAACAACCTATGAAATTTAACTCTCAAGGACTACCCAAAACTAAAAGAATTACAACAGGGAACTAGAGAGATTAATCTGTAAATAACAACAACATCAGAACAATAAAAGAGGGAATAAATGGTGTCGGTATAGAACTTTGTAATGGAGAGAAAGGCAAGGTGATACCAAGTAATAATAGGCTGGCTCAAACCTAGGAAGATAAGGGTAAATTTCAAGGTAACCATAAAGAAAAGTTAACAAACCTACTCATCAAAATAAAGAAGACAAAGCCCCAGTAAAAATAAAATCTACAAAAACAAATGAAAAAAAAAAAAACCCCACAAACAAAAGGAATTCGGCACAGGAGAATACGAGGAACAAACAAAACATCAGCATCACACAAAAAAAAAAAGCACTACAAAATGACAGCAATAAACTCAAACCTATCAATAATTACACTGAACATAAATGGCCTAAATGCACCCAAAAAGAGACACAGAGTGACAGAATGGATGAAAAAAAGACAGGATCCATCAATATGCTGTCTACAAGAGACACACCTTAGAAACAAAGACATAAATTTATTAAAAAATCAAAGGATAGAAAAAATATATCAAGCAAATAACTACCAAAAAAGAGAAGTGGCAATACTAATCTCAGATAAAATAGACTTTAAAACAAAATCCACCATAAAAGACAAAGAAGGGCACTATATAATAATTAAAGGGACAATCCTTCATGAAGACATAATCATAATAAACATCTACACACCCAATGACAGGGCTCCAAAATATATAAACTCTAACAGCACTGAAAAGAGAAATTGACAGTTCCACAATAACAGTAGAGGACTTCAACACACCACTCTTGGTAAAGGACAGAACATCTAGAAAGAAACTCAACAAAGAAACAGAAGACCTAACGGCCACAATCAGCCAACTTGACCTCATAGGCATATTTAGAACACTCCACCCAACAGCTGCAAAGTACACATTCTTTTCCAACGTACATGGAATGTTCTCCAGAATAGACCACATCTTAGGCCACAGAGCAACCCTTAACAAAATCCAAAACATTGAGATAATACAAAGTATCTTACTTGATTACAAATGCCATCAAGGTAGGAATTAACAAAAGGAAGAGCAAGGGAAAAAAATCAATTACATGGAAACTGAGTAGCACCCTGCTTAAAAACTACTGAGTAGAACATGGTGCAATAGAGGGAAACACCACGCCATCCCTCCACAGCAAAGACCCAAAAAACCAAGTAAAACAGAGACAAACGTCATTCCTAGAACCGGAAGTAGCAGATGAAGAGATAAAGAACTCAGCCAAACACCGAATGGAATAAGAAACTGACAGAGGACAGAGAGTGAGGAGAGAGATGTGTGGAGCTTCCCTATCAGCTAATACAGCAGGGATTCGCCATCTTGGACTCCTGTGGGAGATCGGCTGACAGGGAGCATGGGAAAGCAGCCTCACGCAGCTCCCAGCAGGAGACAGAGCACCCAGTAACCAGCGATGCACACTTTCCCACCCCTCATCCTCTCCCCGCTGCTCTACCTTTGAGCTTCCTTGCTGGCTGCCGTGGCTCAGCCGGCCGAGAAGTGCAGCTTCCGTGCCACTTGGATTTGCCCCATCCACCATTGAAGATCTGTGGACAGGGAGTACGAGAAAGCAGCTTCACAAAGTTTCCAGTAGGAGACAGAGCACCCGGTAAGCATCGATATACACTTTAATTCCCACCCTTCTTCCCCTCCCCCTGCAGCCTCCTCTACTTCCGCCAGCAGGTCTCTTGGCCAGGAGGCAACTGTTTCCACCCCAGGACCCTTGGATTTGCCCCGCCCACACTGGCCGGGTACCTGAGCTGGTTGGTGTTGCTATTTTCTGTCTCTTTTGGTCTCTTCTGTGCCTCCCACTGCCTCCCCCTCCTTTCTCTCGAACACCTGGCTCCCTGTGCCATCGTTGCTTCTTCTTCAAAGGCTGTGAACCCTGGCTCGACTGGGGAACGAATTCCCCAGGCCACAACACCCTCCTGGTGGGGTCCCTGGGGCTTTTTTTTTTTTTTTTTTTTTGCTCATTTTGCTTTGTTCTGTTTTATTTTGTTTATTTTCTTTCTCTTTTCCCACTTGGGAGCCCCTTCCAGCCAGGCTGCACTGCATGGCTTAGGAGCCACTCTCCCAATCTGCCCAGCCTCATAGGCGAGATCCCTGAGGGCATTTCTTTATTTCTTCTCTCTTTTTCCCTTTCTCTTTCTTCATTTCTCAGTTCTTATCTGTCTATACTTACCTTCTTTTCCTGTCTCCTGAATACCTGGTGCTGTGTGACATGTATACTCCTGCTAGCCAGGATATACTGCACAGCCTGGGAGACTTCTCCAGTCTTCGTGACTGCACCAGTGGGACCCCTAGGGGCTTTTTGTTTCCTCTTCTTCTTTCTTTATTTCTTTTCCAAATTTTTATCTAGTTTTTTTTCCCTTTTTCTTTTTTTTTTTTCCTGTTAGCTTTTCTTCATATCTAGGTTTCTCATCTCTCCACTCCAATGGCAAGTTACCTTTGCACTCTTTTTTTTCCCCTTTGTTTCTTCATTTGTTCTTGGCTCCTGTTTCTCTCTCATCTTTCCCATACCCATATTAGCTCCATACATCACAACCTCCCCCACTCTTTTCTGCCTACCTGCATTACGTGCTGAACATCACACCTCCAAGTGGCACAGGCACAGCCTACCAGATCCTGCCCAGAACTGATTCCTGGCCCACCCTGTCGGCCCTAGTAAGTACCACAAACAACCCATCCCAGCCCCTTCCCTTCAGCTGGACCTGCCCTGCTGCACCATAGCTAAGTGACTGGCCCTGCCCATTAGACAAGGAGGTGAAAAGTATGGTGACCACAGACGAGCAAACACCGAAGAATGCACAACCCACCTGCTGAGACATAACCAAATAAAACAGAAAACCAGGACAAAACAAACAAATCTACAATCAAGAAACAAAATAACTACTGAACGTCCCAAAGACAGCAGACAATATCAAAACATATTAAAAAACAGGACAGGATGGTTCCAGTAGGCATCCAAAATAAAACACCAGATGACTTTCCAGTAGAAGAAAAGGCATTAGAACTACCTGACAGGGAACTAAAATCTCTAATATTCAGAGCTATCCAAGAGTTGAAGCAGAAAGCAGACAAAAATGAAGAAAAAATAGACAAGTTTATGGAAAAGGCAAACAAATTCATGGAAAATACAGACAAAAAATGGAAGAATTCAGGAAAATAATACAGGAACAAACTGCCAAAATAAATTCACAACTAGAAATTATACAAAAACAACAATTAGAAATCCAAAAGATGAACAAGAAGGTTTCAGAAATGGACAGTGTCATAAAAGGGCTGAGGAGCAGGTTTGAAATGATGGAAGACAGGATCAATGAAATTGAAGACAAACACTTGGATACAACTCTGTTTGAGGAAAAATCAGAAAAAAGAATGAAGAAAATGAGGAAACCCTGAGAATTATGTGAGACAATCAAAAGCAAAAATTTGCATGTGATGTAAATTTATTAAAAATCAAAGAATGGAAAAAATATATCAAGCAAATAACTACCAAAAGAGAGCAGAAGTGGCAATACTAATCTCAGATAAAATAGACTTTAAAACAAAATCCACCATAAAAGACAAAGAAGGGCACTATATAATGATTAAATGGATGATCCATCATGAAGACTTAACCATAATAAATATCTATGCACCCAATGAGAGGGCTCAAAAATACATAAGACAAACTCTAACAGCAATGAAAAGAAAAACTGACAGTTCCACAATAATAGTAGGAAACTGCAACACACCACTCTCAGTAAAGGACATAACATCTAGAAAGAAACTCAACAAAGATACAGAAGAGCTAAAGAGAACAATCATCCAACTTGACCTCATAGATATATATAGAACGCTCCACCCAACAGCTGCAAGTACACACACTTTTCCAATCCACACAGCATGTTCTCCAGAATAGACCACATCTTAGGCCACAGAGCAACCCTCAACAAAATCCAAAACATTGAGATAATACAAAGTATCTTCTCTGACCACAATGACATCAAAGTAGAAATTAACACCAGGAAGAGTAACAAAAAATAATCAACTGCATGGAAACTGAATAACATCCTGCTTAAAAACCACTGGGTAATAGAAGAAATCAAAGATGGAATCAAAAATTCCTAGAATCAAATGAGAATGAAAACACATCATACCAAAATCTTTGGGACAAAGCAAAGGTCGTCCTCAGAGGTCAATTTATAGCAACAGATGCACACATCATAAAAGAAGGGACAAAATCAAAACATTAGCTACACAACTCAAACAGAGAGAGAACAGCAAAAGAAGCCAACAGCAACCAGAAGAAAGAAAATAATAAAGATCAGAGCAGAAATAAATGAAATAGAAAAACAAGAGAAAGAATCAACAAAACCAAAAGTTGGTTCTTTGAAAGGATCGACAAAATCGACAAACCACTGGCCAAATTGACAAAAGAAAAACAGGAGAGGACACAAATAACCCAAATAAGAAATGAAATGGGGGACATTATAACAGATCCAACTGAAATAAAAAGAATCATAACAGAATACTGTGAAAAATTATACTCCAATAAATTTGAAAACCTAGAGGAAATTGACAAATGTCTAGAAACACTCTACCTACCCAAACTCACACAAAATGACATTGAAAATCTGAACAGACCCATAACAAGAGAAGAGATTGAAAAGGTAATTTAAAAAAAACTCCCACTATGAGTTGGAATTGACTCGATGGCACTGGGTTTGGTTTTGTTTTTGGTCCCACCAAGAAGAAGCCCTGGTCCAGATGACTTCACTGGAGAATTCTACCAAACATTAAGAGAAGAGCTTACAGCAGTACTACTCAAAGTATTTCAGAACATAGGAAAGGAAGCAATACTTCCAAATTCATTCTCTGAAGCCAGCATAACCCTGATACCAAAACCAGGTAAAGACACCACAAAAAAGAAAATTACAGACCAATATCTCTCATGAATATAGATGCAAAAATTTGCAACAATATTCTAGCCAATAGCATTCAGCATCATTTAAAAAAAAATAATACACCATGACCAAGTAGCATTCATACCAGGTATGCGAGGATGGTTCAACATTAGAAAATCAACGAACATAAATCACCACATAAATAAAAGGAAAGAAAAGAATCACATGATCATCTTAATCGACACAGAAAAGGAATTTGACAAAGTTCAACATCCATTCCTGATAAAAACTCTCAATAAAATAGGTTGTTGCCGTTGTTAAGTGCCATCAAGTTAGTGCTGACTCATAGCATACCCTGTGCACAACAGAACAAAACACTGCCCAGTTCTGCACCACCCTTACAATCGTTCTTATGCTGGAGCCCATTGTTACAGTCACTTTGTCAATTCACCTCATTGAGGCTCTTCCTCTTTTCCACTGACCCTTTACTTTACCAGGCATGATGTCCTTCTCCAGGGGCTGATCCCTCCTGACAACATGTCCAAAGTATGTAAGATGCAGTCTCGCCATCCTTGCTTCTAAGGAGCATTCTGGTTGTGCTTCCTCCAAGACAGATTTGTTCGTTCTTTTGGCAGTCCATGGTACATTCAATATTCTTCACCAACATTACAATTCAAAGGCATCAATTCTTCTTCAGTCTTCCTTATTCATTGTCCAGCTTTCACATGCATATGATGCAATTGAAAATACCATGGCTTGGGTCAGGAGCACCTTAGTCTTCAAGGTGACATCTTTGCTCTTCAACACTTTAAAGAGGTCCTTTGCAGCAGATTTACCCAATGCAATGCGTCTTTTGATTTCTTGACTGCTGCTTCCATGGCTGTTGATTGTGGATCCAAGTAAAATGAAATCTTTGACAACTTCAATCTTTTATCTTTTTATCATGATGTTGCTCACTGGTCCGGTTGTGAGGATTTTTGTTTTCTTTATGTTGAGGTGTAATCCATACTGAAGGCTGTCGTCTTTGACCTTCATTAGTAAGTGCTTCAAGTCCTCTTCACTTTCAGCAAGCAAGGTTGTGTCATCTGCATTACACAGGTTATTTATGCCAATTCTAAGAAAGGTGAGCCAACCAAATGCAGAAATTATCAAACAATATCATTACTATCACACACAAGCAAAATTTTGCTAGAAGATCATTCAAAAGCAGCTGCAGCAGTACATTGACAGAGAACTGCCAGAAATTCAGGCCAGATTCAGAAGAGGACGTGAAACCAGGGATATCATTGCTGATGTCAGATGGATCCTGGCTGAAAGCAGAGAATACCAGAAGGATGTTTACCTGTGTTTCATTGACTATACAAAGGCATTTGACTGTGTGGATCATAACAAATTATGGATAACATTGCGAACAATGGGAATTCCAGAACACTTAATTGTGCCCATGAGGAACCTGTACATAGATCAAGAGGCATTCGTTCGAATGGAACAAGGGGATACTGAGTGGTTTAAAGTCAGGAAAGGTGTACGTCAGTGTTGTATCCTCTCACCATACGTATTCAATCTGTATGCTGAGCAAATAATCCCAGAAGCTGGACTATATGTAGAAGAATGGGGCATCAGGATTGGAGGAAGACTCATTAACAACCTGCGTTATGCAGATGACACAATAAAATTGGTATAGAAGGGAAATATCTCAACATAATAAAGGGCATCTATGCAAAGCCAATGGCCAACATCATTTTTAATGGAGAGATGCTGAAAACATTCCCCTTGAGATCAAGAACAAGACAAGGATGATCTTTATCACCACTCCTATTTAACATTGTGTTGGAAGTCCTAGTTAGAGCAATAAGGCAAGAAACAGAAATAAAGGGCATCCAAATTGGTAATAAAAAAATAATGAAGAATTAAAACTGTCCCTATTTGAGGATGATATGATACTATACATAGAAAACCCAAAAGACTCCCCGAGGAAACTACTGGAACTAATAGAAAGTTTCAACAGAGTAGCACGATACAAGATAAACATACAAAAATCACTTGGGTTCCTATACACCAATAAAGAGGATGATGAAAAGAAAATCAGGAAAACAATACCATTAATAGCCACTAAAAAAATAAGATACTTGGGAATAAATACAGCCAGGGATGTAAAAGACCTGTACAAAGAAAACTACAAAACACTACTGCAAGAAACTAAAAGAGATCTACATAAATGGAAGAACATACCATGCTCATGGATAGGTAGACTCAACATTGTGAAAATGAAAATTCTGCCCAAAGCGATTTACAAATACAATGCAATCCCAATCCAAATACCAACAGCATTCTTTAAAGAGATGGAAAAACTAATCATTAACTTTATATGGAAAGGGAAGAAGCCCCGGATAAGTAAAGCACTACTGAAGAATAAAGTAGGAGGGCTCGCACTACCTGACCTCAGAACCTATTATACAGCTATGGTAGTCGAAACAGCCTAGTACTTGTACAATGACAGATACATTGACCAATGGAACAGAATTGAGAACCCAGATGTGAATCCATCCACCTATGGTCACCTGTCTTCGACAAGGCCCTAAAGTCCATCAAATGGGGAAAAGACAGTCTTTTTAACAAATGGTGCTGGCAAAACTGGATGTCCATCTGCAAAAAAATGAAATAGGGCCCATACCTCACGCCACATACAAAAACTAATCAAAATGGATCGAAGACCTAAATATAAAGTGAAAAACCATGAGCCGTCACACAAATAGACATATGCACACCCATGTTCATTGCAGCATTGTTCACAATAGCAGAAAGATGGAAACAACCTAGATGTCCATCAACAGAGGAATGGATTAAAAAACTATTGTACATACACATAATGGAGTGTTATGCAACTACAAGGAACAATGATGAATCTCTGAAGCATCTCATAACATGGATGAATCTGGAGGACATTATGCTGAGTGAAATAAGTCAATCACCAAAAGACAAATATTTATGAGACCACTACTGTAAAAACTCATGAAAAGTTTTACACACAAAAAGAAACAATCTTTGATGGTTATGAGGAAGGGGAGGGGTGGGGATGGAAAAACACTAAATAGACAATAAATAAGAGGTAACTTTGGAAACCCTGGTGGCACAGTGGTTAAGAGTTATGGCTGCTAACCAAAAGGTCAGCAGTTTGAATCCACCAGGTGCTCCTTGGAAACTCTATGGGGAAGTTCTAGTCTGTCTTATAGAGTCACTATGAGGCGGAATCGACTAGAGGGCAACAGATGTGGTTTTTTGGGTTTGGCTGGTGAAGAGTAAGACAATACACAACACTGGGGAAGCCAGCACAGTTTGTACAAGGCAGAGTCATGGGAGCTCCATAGATACATCCAAACTCTTTGAGGGACGGAATTGCTGGGCTGAGGTCTGTGGGGACCATGGTCTTAGGGAACATCTAGCTCAATTAGCATAACATTGTTTATAAAGAAAATGCTCTATATTCTATTTTAGTGAGTAGCGTCTGGGGTTTCAAAAGCCTGTGAGCAGCCATCTAAGATACAACACTGGTCTCACCCCTTCGGGAGCAAGGGAGAATTAAGAAAACTAAAGATACAAGGAAAGATTAGTCCAAAGGACTATTGGACCACATCTACCATGGCCTCCACCAGACTGAGTCCAGTACAACTAAATGGTTCCCAGCTACCACCACTGACTGCTTTGGCAGGGATCACAATAAAGGGTCCCAGACAGCTGGAGGAAAATGTAGAACAAAGTTCTAATTCACAAAAAAAGACCAGACATTACTGGTCTGACAGAGACTGGAGAAACCCTGAGAGTATGGGTCCCAGACACCCTTTTAGCTCAGTAATGAAGTCACTCGGAGGTTCACCCTTCAGCCAAAGATTAGACAGGCCCATAAACAAAACGAGACTGAATGGGCACACCAGCCCTGGGGCAAGGACTAGAAGGCTGGAGGGGACAGGAAAGCTGGTAACAGGGAACCCAAGGTTGAGAAGGGAGAGTGTTGACATGTCATGGGATTGGCAACCAATGTCATAAAACAATATGTGTATTAACTGTTTAATAAGAAACTACTAGTTTGTTCTGTAAACCTTCTTCTAAAGTACAGTAAAAAAAAAAGTTCTTCAAAAAAAAGCTAGGACTATGTGTAAAGCAATTTCAACATTGGGAAATACGCATTGTATTTTGTTTTCTATTATGGAATCATACACACCTATGTAAGTAAAATCTGTCTTTCCTGAAACTGTAAATTTATTTCTCATGTAAGAATGAAATCGTCACACTTCTCCTTATTTGAAAGAATACACTTTCATCCTTCTTCTCATGCAAGATTAAAGTGTGTCAATGATGGTGTAGTATGTGGTTATGTGAAATTGATCTTTGGCACTTAATACTTCTGGAGCACTTTGTCTTTTACTTGTTAATCAGTATTTGGCAGTACGTATTTTGTTGTGTTTTCAAAATCTTCTCTTAAATTATGCAAATACCCTGTTAATGACTGGTAGAGATCTGTACATGTCTTTAAATTTATTTCTGAATCTTGGAAATCTTGACTCATCTGATGAAAATGCTGCAATATATTATTCCACACAACCAACATAATTACATACTCTAGTGTTTGCATTTTATTGGCGCTGTTCTCAGCTTCTCTTTTGGTCTCTTCTTCTTGTGTCCGGTCTTCAGCAATATTTCCTAAGGCATCTAGAATCTGATTGTACAATTCCAGGATTGCACTCATTCCTACAGCATGAGCTTCACAATGTGTATTTGAAAGACATTTTAATACTCAATCTTTGCCTAAATATGTTTTAAGAACTGCCCATAGGTGAGCAGAGATGGCAAAAAATGTATAGAGTAACTGAACAGTAAAAAAAATAAAATAAAAATGCTACTGCTTCTGGACAACAATCTACTGTGCTATGTCCTAGAAGGTTAAGTGAAGGCGCAGCATGCGGTATGAAAATGGCATATTCATTACTTTCTAAAATTTTCTGTTGCATGCCTTTATAACACCCTGACATGTTGGAAGCATTGTCATAGGACTGGCCTCTATGCTTAGAAAAATCAATTTTGCAAACTTCATGTAAATAGTGAAGAACTTGATCTACAATTTCTTCAATGGTATGACTTTTTAAGCCAGTAAATTGATAAATCACTTAACAGGTTTTCCATCTGTTGGAGATACGTATCTTAAAACAATACTTATTCATACTACTCTTAGTAATTTCAGCACTAGTGGTACTAGTACAACAATTTGCAACCATTAAACTTGAGCGTTCGATGGAAGAAGTCTCTTCTGATTCATTATGCTTTAAAATGGGAGCTAATTTTCAGATTGTCTTTAGGGATTCCCAAATCCTTTTCTTTTTATCATCTGCAAACTTCTCTTTTTGCACTCCACTTAGTTGTTGCTGTTTCATTTTACCTGGATATTAAATTATGTCACTTTTTAAATTTAGTTCTACTGTAACGAATAAATTCGATTAACTGAAGATAAATACAATTTATAAAATAAAATTTCCATTTGAATTTGGACATAAGTGAAAAAGAAATGATTTGGAACATGTAATTTTGTTCTTCAGGTCTAAGACAGTCAAAAGAAATAGCACTTACAAGGCTGGTGGAAATAATTTCATTTGTTTGTCGTACGAAGTTTGTTGGTGGGCCCTTCGTAGATCTCCACAAGTGTTTTTCATCTTGAAATAATACCTAAAAACTTGTGCCACTCACTTTCCATCCTTTGAAGCTGCATCTTCACAGTTCATTGGACTACTGCTGATACCCAGCGGGGGCAAGAGTAATCATAAAGAGCATGATACAAATACAAGGGTATGCTCAATCTGACGAAACATTTTGGTTTGCTTTGTGCAGGACCAGATACATCACGAGTTACGTGTCATAGTACCCCTGGCATGTTCTTATGTGGTTGATGAGAGAGAACTGAATGTGAGGTATACCTGATCAGTCCACAATGAAAAGGAAAACATAATTGTTATCATATACAAAATTTATAAAATGGTATCAATTTCATTTAGTGCCCTGCCAGTTCCTTTCCACTGTGGTGCTTGCTTTTCCTTGGGCCCTGTCTGCTTGGCATCTATGAGTCTTTGCTTTGGATAATTGGTGCCCCTGTTTTGTTGATGCCCTAAGCACATGCTTACCTTGCTTACTGGGTAATTCATCCCCCCGTCACCTTTTCATCAGCTGCATCACACATTACAAGATGTGGTCAACTAAAATCCCAGGCTTATGTTCAAAACCAGAGCCCTTCCCTAAGGATTGTTTGAATCAGGGCTTCGAACCAGTTCTAAATGGTTCGGTCATAGTAGATGCAAACAAGGCAGGGCTTCAAACCGTTCAAAGTAGTTCAGTTATGGCTGACAGAAACAAGGGCAGCATACGCACCGCATAGCAACCAAATCTGTTGTGCTTCAGCTTTTGATCCAAGTAGGAAATAGGCAGCAGTGCCCTGCTCAAAGATGGCGGCTGATTGTACCTTAAATGTGTGTCACTCTCCACAATCCTGCCAATAATCCAATCTCCCACATCAGGCTTCTGAAAATTTCCTGATGTGGAAGATTGGATTGCAGGAGATTTGATTGGCATTTCTAACAAGTTCCCAGGAAGTTATACATAAAAATCACCTGGGGATTTTGTTAAACTGTAGATTCTGATTCAGTATATCTGGGGTGAAAAGGCAAATTCTCAGCAGGGGTTTGAACTGGAATGAACTAGTTCTAAGCCTGATAAATTCTCTTGCATGCTTAAGTTAGGAAGAAAGTTTTCTATCACGTACAACCAAAAGAACCTTGACCCTAAATTTCCAGAGATCTTCACATGGCAAGTGTCTTGGTTACTGGTGGTGCTGTAACAGAAATACCACAAGTGGGTGACTTTAAAGAACAGAAATTTATTTTCTTACAGTTCTGGAGGCTAAAAGTTCAAATCAAGGTCTTGGCTAAGTTGATTCCTTCTATGGGCCTCTATGCTAGTTTCTAGTAACTGCCAATCCTTGGCATTCCTTGGCATCTGTCTTTCCCCTATGTGTGTCTGTATGTCTATTCTGCTTTTTTTTTATAACTTAGAAGTGATTAGGTTTAGGACCCACCCTACTCCGATATGGCCTCATTAACATAACAAAAGAAAACCCCTATTTCCAAACAGGATCATATTCGCAGATATCAGGGTTAGGATTTCAACATATATTTTAGGGGGGCACAATTCAATCCATAACAGCAGGTCACTTCTTTATAGTGAATGTGGATCCTTTCCGTGCTGAATGAGACCCAGGACCAGGAATCTGGACAGAAGGAAGGGTAGGGAGTAGAGGGAATGTGATAATGCTAGATACCAAGTCTTCTGCTTGCTTACCAATTTGCTGAGCACCAGCCTGAGTCTGCTCTGGGATCCCCCAGTGATCAATGATCCCCCCCAATCTCATGAAGCCCAGGTGAGAACACACAGGAGGCCACCGCCTTGCTGTTTTCCAAAGAGCTCCACACCAGATGGCAAGCTCTGCAGAATGTGGGTTCCCGGGGTGGAAAAGAAGTGCTTGGGAACATAACAGGTCTGTGACACAGTCTGAGTTTGTCCTGCTTCCAGGCCCTGCATGATGCCAGGCCACCCATTGGAAGTGTGAAATGGAACACCATCTGTATTCTGCCAGAGAGAATCTAAGAAACTTCAAGCTGGAGATGGCACAAACTAAATGTTTGGTTTTGTTGCGACTGGCAGCAAGATAATCAGGTTGAATCTCTCAACTGCCTTGGGCTCTTCTGCTTTTAAAGTGCTCTGTGCATACACAAGAAATGGATTTGGCTGGAATAGCAGCAGCTAGCAAGTCAAACAAGACAACTTCCAAGACAGCTGTTTGCTGAAACAGGCAGCATTGTCCAGGAAGATGGTTGATGTGATGTTGAGTAGAGAGTAACACTCCTGGCATCACTGTCCCCAACGTGGCTAAGATACTGTCCAACAAGTTCTATTACCATTATTCCTTAGGGGAATCATGGCCAGCTAATAGCCTTGCATTTGAAAATTCACTCAGAAGGGATTATGTGCTCCTACCAACACAGCAGTGTTGGAGTACACTTTGCTCTATTACATACTTGGCCACAAGCCTTCTATTCATGGCATTACAACAGCGTCTCTCACCAACTCATCTACCAGGAAATCTGGTTTTTCTTCTCACCCTAGTTCTAGGAAACTACTAAAGGAAGATTTTCTTTGCTCACAAGTTTGCACTTTCTTACTTTATTTCAGGAAATGATGATTTTTGGAAGCACAAAAGGATAAAGTTATGGCAGCAAACACAGTTCTTACATGTTTATAAATTCTTTCTGCACACTAAATGATCACTAATCCTTTGGAAGAAATACTAACAGCCCATATGGCAATAATCTGAAGAAAGGGGTGCTAGTAAATGGCTTCCAATTAAGCTGCTAAGCAATAATGAACAGGAGCTTACAGACCACTAGAGTGGACCCCTAAAAAGAAATAAAGACTTTTTCAGTAGATTTTTGGCAGCTAATTTTCCATTAATAAGCCTTTGATGAAGCAGTCTACTTACATAGTTCAGGGCTTCAAACTGGTTCTAAACAGTTATGGCCTACGGAAACTAGGCAGGGCTTCTAGCCATTCAAAGTGGCTCAGTCAAGGCTGACAGAAACAACAGCAGTGTATGCATTGCATAGCAACTAAATCTCTTGTGTGTAGCCTTTTTAAGTAGGGACACAGTATTTAATAAAGTTAGCTTTTCAAATAAAAACAACAATAACGAAGGTACAAAACAAGACACAGCGGCTTGCAGCTCTATTTAAAATACTTATGTACATGGATGTTGATATTGTTACATGCCGCCATTGAGTCAATTTTCAACTCATAGTGACCCCACGTGACACAGCAAAACTGCCCCATAAAGTTTTTTTTTAATATTTTATTGTGTTTTAGGTGAAAGTTTACATAGCAAATTAGGTTCCCATTTAACAATTTTTATACAAACTGTACCATGAGATTGGTTACATTTTTCACAATGTCTCAACATTCTCATTATTTCCATTCTGCCTGTTCAGTTTCCATTCATCTAGCTTCCCTGACCCTCCTTAGCTTCTTATCTTTGTTTTAGGGTAAACATTGACCGTTTGGTCTCATGTAGTTGATTATTTATTCACGGGTAATACCATTTATTTTATAAGCCAATCTATTATTTGGCTGAAAGGTGACCACCGGGACTGGCTTCAGTTTCAAGTTCAAAGAATATCTTAGGGCGATAGTCTTGGGAGTTCCTCTAGTCTCTGTTAGTCCATTAAGTCTGGCCTTTTTTAGGAATTTGAGTTATGTTCTACATTGTTCTCCCTTTCTGTCCAGGACTTTCTATTGTGTCCTTGGTCAGAACGGTTGGTTGTGGTAGCCAGGCACCATCTAGTTCTTCTGGCCTCAGGCTAGATGAGGCCATGGTTCATGTGGGCTATCAGTTCTGTGGGCTAGTTTCTTCTTTGAGTCTTTGCTTTCCTTCTTTCTCTTTTGTTCCAGATGAGTAGAGATCAATAGTTGTATCTTAGGAGGCCACTTGCAAGCTTTTAAGACCCCAGACATTATTCACCAAACTAGGATATAGAACATTACCATCGTGAACTATGTTATGCCAGTTGACAGAGTTGTCCCATGAGACTGTGGTTCCAAGCCTTCAAACTCAGTAAACCAACCCCATGAGGTGTTTGGTTATGTCTAAGAAGTATCCATAACTCTGCCCCTAAGTGTGTGTTGGCTTTTGACCCAAGTGGGAAGACCAAAGAAGAATTGATGCCTTTGAATTATGGTGTTGGCAAAGAATATTGAATATACCATGGACTGCCAGAAGAACAAACAAATCTGTCTTGGAAGCGGTACAGCCAGAATGCTCCTTAGACACAAGGATGGTAAGAGTTCACCTCATGTACTTTGAATATATTATCAGGAGGGACATCATGCTTGGTAGAGTAGGGGTCAATGAAAAAGAGGAAGAACCTCAATGAGATGGATTGACACAGTGGCTGCAACAATGGGCTCAAGCAGAAGAACAATTGTCTTGATAGTGCAGGACCTGGTAGTGTTTCATTCTGTTTTACATAGGGTCACTATGAGTTGGAACCAACTCGATGGCACTTTACAACAACAACAGGAAATAGCAGTCCCCTGCTCAAAGATGGCGGCCTACCTTGCCATTTTGAATGTGTGTTGCTCTCCATAGCCCTGCCAATAATCCAATCTCCTGCATCAGGAAACTTTCAGGAGCCTAGCTGGGAGAATGGATTATTGGCAGGACTGTGAAGAGCAACATACATTCAAAACAGCAATGGTCAGCCACCATCTTTGAGCAGGGCACCACTGCCTGTTTCCTACTCAGGTCAAAAGCTGAGGTGTAAGAGATTTGGTTGCTATGCAACATGTATGTTGCCCTTGTTTCTGGTGGCCATGACTGAATTGCTTTGAACCAGTTTAAAGCCCTGCCTTGTTTCCTTTGGCCATAACTGAACCATTTAGAACTGGCTCGAAAGCCTGACCTAGTTACAGATCATCTTAGAACCTGTACTTGATTCATTGGAGCTATTTAATAAAGCACAGAAAATGAATAGGTAGTGCTTATTAAATTAGCATTAATCTGAGAATGAGGCACTTCATGACTCCTTCAGGAATAGTGTCCCAAGAAAAGTGTGAGGCAGTCATACAGAGAGAGGGCCTTGGACTTTGGAGACTGTTCTGAGCATTGTCCTTCGTATTATTGGTGTTGTAACACTAAAGCCACTTGAAGAATGGCCTTGACACTGTTTCAGCCGATAAGCTTCAAGAATAGATTTACACTGAGTTCTTCTGATGCTAAATTTTGTGGTCTCCTACACCCCCAAAATACAAGTCATTAATCTCTGCTTTCACGGCATGATAACAACTACCCTTAACAAATCTGTAGTCACCCTAAAGACAGACAGCAGCCAGAAACACAAGACAGTATGTCATGAGATTATGAGGGAGTCCTTGACAAATAAATAGTACAAATACAGCAAACATCTGGCTTCCTTTTTCTAGGACTCTGCCAACATTAAATACCTTACTGAATAGTATCCCCATAAACACCTCAAATGTGCAATAAATGCCAATATTTCAACAAATAGTGACAGAAATGAGTCAGTAATCATAGAATACCAGATTCAAAATACCACAGAGATCACATCTGAGATGATGTGTCCTTGGTCCTCCATTGATATTGGTAGCATAGTGCTCCAGATTTAATGGAGAGTGATTCCTACAGGTTGGTGTTCCAGCTGGAGGTCTTTGATTGCAAGCAACAGAAACAGATTCTTGGAAACTTAAGTGAAAATGAGAATGTATTGGAAGGCTATGGGGAAGATCATAAGATCATAGTTTTAACCTAATCATAATCAAATCCCAATAGAATTTTTTTCTAGTAATTGACAAGCTCATTCTAAAATTTACATGCAAAAGAAAGGATCTAGACTATTCAAAGCAATCTTTAAAATGTCTGGAAGACTTACACCACCTAATTTCAAGGCCTACTACTATCCTTCAGTAATCAAGATAGTGTGCTATTGGAGTAAGACTGCATGTATAGGTCAACAGAAGAGAATAGCAAGTCCAGAAATACATGGCCAATTGATTTTCAACAGGTGCCAAGGTAATTCAATGGGAAAAAGAATAATCTGTCAATAAATGGTGCTAGAACATTTTGGTATCCATGTGGGGGAAAAAGTGAACTTTGACCCTTACCTCACACCATATACAAAACTTAACTAAAGGAAGGATTATAGACTAAAAGCTAAAACTGAAAATTCTATGAAGAGTTGGAGGCCAAGATGGCTGACTAGGTAGACGCTACCTCAGATCCCTCTTGCAACAAAGACTCGGAAAGACAAGTGAATCGATCACATACATGACAATCTACGAACCCTGAACAACAAACACAGATTTAAAGAGTTGACGTGAGTGACAGAGACGGAGAACGAACAACTACGGGGAAGCAGCGACTGTTTTCGGAGCCTGGAGCCAGCGTCCCAGTCAGGTAAACTTGGCGCCGGGCTTCGGACTGGGCGCAAGGGAGCTGAACACAACATCTTGTGAGGGCGCAAACACGGGGCACAGCCCTACCCCCCTGAACTGACCTCGGGAGGGGGCCCAGCCGGTCAGCGCAGGGCGGCCCCGTGCTGCGATGCGGCCGGGAGGAGAAGTGCCCAGGAGGCAGCGATTGATTTTGGAGCCGGGAGTGCAGTGTCCCAGCAGGGGAACCTTGACGCTGAGCTTTGGACTGGGAGTGGAGGAACTGACCGTGGCTTCTGCAGGCCAGACTGTGGGGGGCAATCTCTACACAGCCAGCACATATGGGCGACAGGCCCCTCGGGAATCTCACATAAAATAGTCACCCCAAGCAAGATAAGCAACTTTGGCTATATTGCGGGGTGCTACTCTCTCCTGTTTTTCTGAACCCTTCCCTCCCCTTCCCAGGTGGCTTCATTAACATTGGAATGTCCTGAGCGAGAGGGAGAACGGCTCCGGCTCCGCGGCTTTGCTTTTCCCTTTTTTTTTTTTTTTTCCTGGTCTTTTCCTAACCCATTCTTCCAGCCTGAGAGAAGTAACCACAAAAAACTCAGGGACCAAAAATCCTTCCCTAATTGGACTAAAAACACAGAACCAGCTCCAGCCAAGCATATATGATCCATATCTCGGGCTTTCATCCCTACAGGGAACAAGGTGGCTATTATAATGCAAACGCATTTCTGATAGGGATCTGACTGCATTCTTTTTTTAGCAGATTTACTGGAAAAACAAGTTTCCCAGGTCTGATATCTCTGCTTATTCAACAGAGCCCTCACTGACCCACAACAGGGAACTGAGGGCTGAAGCTCCCCCAGACCACCTAGCTCCTGCCTTAGGGGTCTAAGGAGGGTGACACCTACCAATCTGTAGAGGTACTTGCATTGGGGGCCAAAGGTACAGCTGCAGAGCACTCACACCAAGGTGCTTTAGGAATAGAGACACACCTACCTCACTGACACTTGGGGGAAGCCTGTCACCATCCTGCCCCCCCTGGAGTGTGAACCCCAGCTGCTACTAGAATCTGGTGCACACAACTATCACCACTACTTTTCGAGGTGGATAGGTATTAGGGTGCAGCACACACCTGATGACCCAAAATCAGATTCTACTCAAGAACAGTGAATAGACTCAGGCATATATATCTGGCAACAGCCCAAACCAGCTGGTAATAGGTCATAAGTAAGTCAAGGGCTACAACCATCAACACAGCACAATCTAGTAGCCCATCCACGTATATTGAAAGAAAACAAAACAGGATAAGACTCAGTGAGCAAATATAGAATAAATCACTACTATATTTTTAATTTAAATTAAAATATTTTAGTGATGGCTTGGAGACAGCAGTCAATATCAAACCACATAAAGAAGCAGACCATGACAGCTTCTACAACCCCCCAAACAAAAGAATCAAAATCTTTCCCAATTGAAGATACAATCCTGGAATTATCAGATACAGAATATAAAAAACTAATTTACAGAATGCTCCAAGACATCAGGGATGACCTCAGAAATGAAATAAGGCAAACTGCAGAAAAAGCCAAGGAACACACTGATGAAACAGTCGAAGAACTCAAAAAGATTATTCAAGAACATAGTGGAAAAATTAATAAGTTGCAAGAATCCATAGGCAGCATGCAGAAATCCAAAAGATTAACAATAAAATGACAAAATTAGACAACGCAATAGAAAGTCAGAGGAGCAGACTCGAGCAATTAGAATGCAGAGTGGGATATCTGGAGGACCAGGGAATTAACACCAACATAGCTGAAAAAAAATCAGACAAAAGAATTTAAAAAAATGAAGAAACCCTAAGAATCATGTGGGACTCTATCAAGAAGGATAACTTGCGTGTGATTGGAGTCCCAGAACAGGGAGGGAGGACAGAAAACACAGAGAGAATAGTTGAAGATCTGCTAACAGAAAACTTCCCTGACATCATGAAAGATGAAAGGATATCTATCCAAGATACTCATCGAACCCCATTTAAGATTGATCCAAAAAGAAAAACACCAAGACATATTACCATCAAACTTGCCAAACCAAAGATAAAGAGAAAATTTTAAAAGCAGCCAGGGAGAAAAGAAAGGTCTCCTTCAAGGGAGAATCAATAAGTTCAGACTACTCAGCAGAAACCATGCAGGCAAGAAGGCAATGGGATGACATATACAGAGCACTGAAGGAGAAAAACTGCCAGCCAAGGATCATATATCCAGCAAAACTCTCTCTAAAATATGAAGGTGAAATTAAAACATTTACAGATAAACACAAGCTTAGAGAATTTGCAAAAACCAAACCAAAGCTACAAGAAATACTAAAGGAAACTGTTTGGTCAGAAAACCAATAATATCAGATAACAGCACAACACAAGGCCACAGAACAGAACATCCTGATATCAACTCAAATAGGGAAAACACAAAAACAAATTAAGATTAATTAAAAAAAATGCTCAAAACAGGGAATCATTGAAGTCAGCATGTAAAAGATCACAATAATCAAAAAGAGGGACTAAATACAGGTGGCATAGAACTGCCACATGGAGAGGGATACAAGGCGATATAGGACAATACAAGTTAGGTTTTTACTTAGAAAAATAGGGGTAAATGTTAAGGTAACCACAAAGAGGTATAACAACTCCATAACTCAAAATAAAAACCAAGAAAAACGTAACGACTCAGCAAACATAAAGTCAAATACTATGAAAATGAGGATCTGACAATTTACAAAGAAAAATGTCTCAGCACAAAAAAGTAAGTGGAAGAATGAAATTGTCAACAGCACACATAAAAAGGCATCAAAATGACAACACTAAACACTTATCTATAATTACACTGAATGTAAATGGACTAAATGCACCAATAAAGAGACAGAGAGTCTCAGACTGGATAAAGAAACACGATCCGTCTATATGTGGCCTACAAGAGACACACCTGAGACTTAGAGACACAAACAAACTAAAAATCAAAGGATGGAAAAAAATATATCAAGCAAACAATAAGCAAAAATGAAGACGAGTAGCAATATTAATTTCTGACAAAATAGACTTTAAAGTTAAATCCACCACAAAGGATAAAGAAGGACACTACATAATGATAAAAGGGACAATTGACCAGGAAGATATAACCGTAGTATTTATGCACCCAATAACAGGGCTGTAAGACACATAAATCAAATTTTAACAGAACTGAAAAGTCAGATAGACACCTCCACAATTATAGTAGGAAACTTCAATACACCACTTTCAGAGAAGGACAGGACATCCAGTAAGAAGCTCAATAGAGACACGGAAGACCTAATTACAACAATCAACCAACTTGACCTCATTGACTTATACAGAACTCTCCACCCAACTGCTGCAAAGTATACTTTTTTGTCTAGTGCACATGGAACATTCTCTAGAATAGACCACATATTAGGTCATAAAACAAACCTTTGCAGAATCCAAAACATCGAAATATTACAAAGCATCTTCTCAGACCACAAGGCCGTAAAAGTGGAAATCAATAACAGAAAAATTAGGGAAAAGAAATCAAATACTTGGAAAATGAACAATACCCTCCTGAAAAAAGACTGGGTTATAGAAGACATTAAGGAGGGAATAAGGAAATTCATAGAATGCAACGAGAATGAAAATACTTCCTATCAAAACCTCTGGGACACAGCAAAAGCAGTGCTCAGAGGCCAATTTATATCAATAAATGCACACATACAAAAAGAAGAAAGAGCCAAAATCAGAGAACTGTCCCTACAACTTGAACAAATAGAAAGTGAGCAACAAAAGAATCCATCAGGCACCAGAAGAAAACAAATAATAAAAATTAGAGCTGAACTAAATGAATTAGAGAACAGGAAAACAATTGAAAGAATTAACAAAGCCAAAAGCTGGTTCTTTGAAAAAATTAACAAAATTGATAAACCATTGGCTAGACTGACTAAAGAAATACAGGAAAGGAAACTAATAACCCAAATAACGAGAAGGGCCACATCACAGCAGACCCAACTGAAATTAAAAGAATCAGATTATTACAAAAAAATTGTACTCTAACAAATTTGCAAACCTAGAAGAAATGGATGAACTCATAGAAAAACACTACCTACCTAAACTAACACAATCAGAAGTAGAACAACTAAATAGACCCATAACAAAAAAAGAGATTGAAACGGTAATCAAAAAACTCCCAACAAAAAAAGCCCTGGCCTAGATGGCTATACTGCAGAGTTCTACCAAACTTTCAGAGAAGAGTTAACACCACTACTACTAAAGCTATTTCAAAGCATAGAAAATGACGGAATACTACCCAACTCATTCTATGAAGCCACCATCTCCCTGATACCAAAACCAGGCAAAGACATCACAAAAAAAGAAAATTACAGACCTATATCCCTCATGAACATAGATGCAAAAATCCTCAACAAAATTCTAGCCAATAGAATTCAACAACATATCAAAAAAATAATCCACCACGACCAAGTGGGATTTATACCAGGTATGCAAGGCTGGTTTAATATCAGAAAAACCATTAATGTAATCCATCACATAAATAAAACAAAAGACAAAAACCACATGATCTTATCAATTGATGCAGAAAAGGCATTTGACAAAGTCCAACACCCATTTATGATAAAAACTCTCACCAAAATAGGAATTGAAGGAAAATTCCCCAACATAATAAAGGGCATCTATGCAAAGCCAACAGCCAACATCACTCTAAATGGAGAGAACCTGAAACCATTTCCCTTGAGAAGGGGAACCAGACAAGAATGCCCTTTATCACTGCTCTTATTCAACATTGTGCTAGAAGTCCTAGCCAGAGCGATTAGGCTAGACAAAGAAATAAAGGGCATCCAGATTGGCAAGGAGGAAGTAAAATTATCTCTATTTGCAGATGACATGATCTCATACACAGAAAACCCTAAGGAATCCTCCAGAAAACTACTGAAACTAATAGAAGAGTTTGGCAGAGTCTCAGGTTATAAGATAAACATACAAAAATCACTTGGATTCCTCTACACCAACAAAAAGAACATCGAAGAGGAAATAACCAAATCAATACCATTCACAGTATCCCTCAAGAAGATAAAATACTTAGGAATAAATCTTACCAAAGATGTAAAAGACCTATACAAAGAAAACTACAAAGCACTACTACAAGAAATTAAAAAGGACCTACTTAAGTGGAAAAACATTCCTTGCTCATGGATAGGAAGACTTAACATAGTAAAAATGTCTATTCTACCAAAAGCCATCTATACATACAATGCACTTTTGATCCAAATTCCAATGTCATTTTTTAAGGTGACAGAGAAACAAATCACCAACTTCATATGGAAGGGAAAGAAGCCTCGGATAAGCAAAGCATTACTGAAAAAGAAGAAGAAAGTGGGAGCCCTCACTCTACCTGATTTCAGAAGCTATTATACAGCCACAGTAGTCAAAACAGCCTGGTACTGGTACAACAACAGACACATAGAGCAGTGGAACAGAATTGAGAACCCAGATATAAATCCATCCACATATGAGCAGCTGATATTTGACAAAGGCCCAGTGTCAGTTATTTGGGGAAAAGATAGTCTTTTTAACAAATGGTGCTGGCATAACTGGATATCCATTTGCAAAAAAAGGAAACAGGACCCATACCTCACACCATGCACAAAAACTAACTCCAAGTGGATCAAAGACCTAAACATAAAGACTAAAACAATAAAGATCATGGAAGAAAAAATAGGAACAACCTTAGGAGCCCTAATACAAGGCATAAACAGAATAAAAAACATCACCAAAAATGACGAAGAGAAACCGGATAACTGGGAGCTCCTGAAAATCAAACACCTATCCTCATCTAAAGACTTCACCAAAAGAGTAAAAAGACCACCTACAGACTGGGAAAGAATTTTCAGCTATGACATCTCCGACCAGCGCCTGATCTCTAAAATCTATATGATTCTGTCAAAACTCAACCACAAAAAGACAAACAACCCAATCAAGAAGTGGGCAAAGGATATGAACACGCACTTAACTAAAGAAGATATTCAGGCAGCCAATAGATACATGAGAAAATGCTCTCGATCATTAGCCATTAGAGAAATGCAAATTAAAACTACGATGAGATTCCATCTCACTCCAACAAGGCTGGCATTAATCCAAAAACCACAAAATAATAAATGTTGGAGAGGCTGCGGAGAGATTGGAACTCTTATACACTGCTGGTGGGAATGTGAAATGGTACAACCACTTTGGAAAACTATCTGGCGTTATCTTGAACAGTTAGAAATAGAACTACGATACAACCCAGAAATCCCACTCCTCGGTATATACCCTAGAGAAGTAAGAGCCTTCACACAAACAGATACATGCACACCCATGTTTATTGCAGCTCTGTTTACAATAGCAAAAAGCTGGAACCAACCAAGGTGTCCATCAACGGATGAATGGTTAAATAAATTGTGGTATATTCACACAATGGAATACTACGCATCGATAAAGAACAGTGACGAATCTGTGAAACATTTCATAACATGGAGGAACCTGGAAGGCATTATGCTGAGCGAAATTAGTCAGACGCAAAAGGACAAATATTGTATAAGACCACTATTATAAGATCTTGAGAAATAGTATAAAATGAGAAGAACACATACTTTTGTGGTTATGAGGTGGGGAGGGAGGGAGGGTGGGAGAGGGTTTTTTACTGATTAACTAGTAGATAAGAACTGCTTTAGGTGAAGGGAAGGACAATACTCAATACATGGAAGGTCAGCTCAACTGGACTGGACCAAAAGCAAAGAAGTTTCCGGGATAAACTGAATGCTTCAAAGGTCAGTGGAGCAAGGGCGGGGGTTTGGGGACCATGGTTTAAGGGGACTTCTAAGTCAATTGGCAAAATAATTCTATTATGAAAACATTTTGCATCCCACTTTGAAATGTGGCGTCTGGGGTCTTAAATGCTGACAAGCAGCCATCTAAGATGCATCAATTGGTCTCAACCTACCTGGAGCAAAGGAGAATGAAGAACACCAAGGTCACACGATAACTAAGAGCCCAAGAGACAGAAAGGGCCACATGAACCAGAGACCTACATCATCCTGAGACCAGAAGAACTAGTTGGTGCCTGGCCACAATCGATGACTGCCCTGACAGGGAGCACAACAGAGAACCCCTGAGGGACCAGGAGATCAGTGGGACGCAGACTCCAAAATCTCACAAAAAGACCATACTTAATGGTCTGACTGAGACTAGAGGGATCCCGGTGGTCATGGCCCCCAAACCTTCTGTTAGCCCAGGACAGAAACCATTCCTGAAGACAACTCATCAGGCATGAAAGGGACTGGACAGTGGGTAGGAGAGAGATGCTGATGAAGAGTGAGCTATTTGTATCAGGTGGACACTTGAGACTGTGTTGGCATCTCCTGCCTGGAGGGGGGATGGGAGGATAGAGAGAGTTGGAAGCTGGCAAAATTGTCATGAAAGGAGAGACTGGAAGGGCTGACTCATTAGGGGGAGAGCAAGTAGGAGTACGGAGTAAGGTGTATATAAACTTATATGTGACAGTCTGACTTGATTTGTAAACGTTCACTTGAAGCTCAATAAAAGTTAATAAAAAAAAAAAAAAAGAATACCATGAAGCACCATGTGCTCATCTATCTGAATTTCTGGAGAGTGCTCCCCCAGGACAGGGCACAGAAGCCTGGGACAGAACGTAATCTCCAGGGAGACGTGTTGATTTGCAGAACTGAATTAAAATCCTAGAGAAGAACAGCATTTCATTGTTTTAAGACTCCTTTTGCTCAATTTTTGGGAATAAAATGCAACCAAGTGGTAAAAAAAAAAAATTCAATGAAGAATCATAGGAGAAAACCTTTGTGACCTTTGAGATATGCAAAAAATTCTTAAATCTCAAAAACACGATCTATAAAAGAAAAAGTGATAAATTAGACTTCATAAAGGTTTTAAATGTCTGCTCTTTTAAAGACATCATTAATAAAATGAAAACCAAGACAAAGGACAGGGAGGGAATCTTTGTAATATACATGTCTGAAAAGGCACTCATATCCAGAGTGTGCAAGGAAATCTTACAACACAATACTAGAAAAACAAACAACCCAATAAAAAAATTGGCAAAAGATTTGAATATATGCTTCATAAAAAATGATATACAAATGGTCAACAAGTACATGAACACATGCTCCACACCACTGCCCATCAGAGAAATGCAAATGAAACTATACACAACTTTTATAATAACTAATGTTAAAATTTTTAATACCAAGTGTTGGCAAGGATATGGAGTGAATGGAACTCTCATACATTACTAGTGGGAATGTAAGATATTACAACCAGTTTGGAAAACTGACAGTTCCTTAAAACGTTAAACAAACACCTAACTTACAACCCGGTAAACTCGCTGCTAGGTATTTACTCAAGTGGATGAAAACATGAATGTCCATAGACTGTTCATAATAGCCAAAAACTGGAAACAACCCAAACACTTCAACAAATATGAATGGATAAACAATTATGGTATATTTATACAATGGAATACTTTGGTATAATAAAAAACAAAGAACTACCAATCCAAGCAATAACAACGATGAATCACAAAAACATTATGGTTAGCGAAAGAATCCAAGCACAAAAAGAGCACATGTGGTGTGTTTCCTTTTTATGAAACTCAAGGAAAAACAAATCAAATCTATAGTGACAGAAAGCAGATCAATGGGAGTAGGGTGTGAGGATTGACTAGAAAGAGGTTGTAAAAATGGCGCGCTGCGGCAGCGTCAGACTCCTTGTCTAACTTCCCAAGTAGGGAGGAGAATCGTTATCAGCAACAGCCCAAGGCTGATTTCTATGAAGCGTAGGTCATACTTTATTTATATTATTAGAACACTGTCCAATCCTCTTTGGGGGCCACAAGGACCTTATTTGCATAGTCCCACCCATTCATTTGGTGGGAGTTAAAAGACCATAGCCAGAAAGGTTATATAAATGTGATCCATCATGCTGCAGAGGCACAAGGGAATCTTTTAGGAAATGTGCTGGTGGTTACACAGGTATATACATATGCCAAAACTCATCCAATTTTACCATAAAGTGAATCCATTTTAAATTTATGTAAATTATACCTCAACATAATTTTTTTTAAAGCACATATATTCCTGTTGCCATCAAGTCGATTCTGACTCATAGTGACCGGACGGGATGGAGTAGAACTGCCCCATAGGGTTTTTCAAGCATCGGCTGGTGGATTCGAACAGCCAACCTTTTGGTTAGCAGCTGTAGCTCCACATACCTCTTAACCACTGGACCACCAGGGCTCCACACATATAAAAAACGCTAAAAAAAAAAAAAAAACTGACAATACCAATTGTTACTGGGAATGTGGAGCAACAGGAACTCTCATTCATTGCTGGTGGGAATGCAACACAGTACAGTCACTTTCGAAGGTCCTTGGACTGAACCAGCTGACACGGCTCCTGAGCAGGAGGGTTTCGTGTCTCTGTTGCAATAGATAGATAGGTAGGTAGGTAGGTAGACAGACAGACAGATAGTTTTGAGGAATTGGCTCACATGATTGCAGGTGCTGGCAAGTCGAAAATCAGGTGACAAGCTAGAAATTCCGGCAGCCTTTTGCCCGAAAATCAATAGATCAGGCAGTGGGGGAGAGAGAATTCTGGCAATTTATAGTCTGAAAGCACAATGCTCCCTCAGGAAACCTCATTTTTTGCTCTTAAGGCCTTCAATTGATTGGGTGAGACCTACCCACAGGATGAAGGGCCATCTGCTTTACTTATGGCCAACTGATTTAAATGCTGCCGTTATTGTTGTTAGGTGCCATGGAGTCGGTTCTGACTCATAGCGACCCTATGTACAACAGAACGAAACACTGCTCAGCCCTGCAACATCACCATGTTCCTTCTTGTGCTTGAATACATTGTTGCAGCCACTGTGCCAGTTTATCTCACTGAGGGTATTCCTCTTTTTCACTGACCCTCTACCGTACCAAGCATGATGTTCTTCTCAAGGGACTGACCCCTCCTGATAACATGTCCAAAATATGTGAGACGAAGCCTCACCATCCTTGCTTCTAAGGAGCATTCTGGCTGTATTTCATCCAAGACAGACTTGTTCATTCTTTTGGCAGGCCATGGTATATTCAATATTTTTGCCAACACCATTAACTCAAAGGCATCAATTATTTTTCTGTTTTCCTTATTCATTGTCCAGCTTTCACATGCATATGAGGCAACTGAAAACACCATGGCTTGGGTCAGGCACACCTTAGTCCTTGAAGTGACATCTTTGCTTTTGAACACTTTAAAGAGATCTTTTGCAGCAGATTTGCCCAATGCAATATACATTGTTTGATTCCTTGACTGCTGCTTCCATGGGTGTTAACCGTGGATCTAAGTAAAATGAAATCCTTGACAACTTCAATCTTTTCTCCATTTATCATGATGTTGCTCATTGGTCCAGTTGTGAGGATTTTTGTTTTCTTTATGTTGAGGTGTAATCCATACTGAAGGCTGTGGTCTTTGATCTTCATCAGTAAGCGCTTCAAGTCCTCTTCACTTTCAGCAAGCAAGGTTGTGTCATCTGCATAACACAGGTTGTTAATGAGTCTTCCTCCAATTCTGGTGCCCCGTTCTTCTTCATATAGTCCAGCTTCCCGTATTATTTGCTCAGCTTACAGATTGAATACGTATGGTGAAAGGATACAACCCTGTCGCACACCTTTCCCGACTTTAAACCACACAGGATCCGCTTGATCTTGTTCGAATGACTACCTCTTGATCTATATACAGGTTTCTCATGAGCACAATTAAGCATTCTGGAATTCCCATTCTTTGCAATGTTATCCATGATTTGTTATGATCCACACAGTCGAACTCCTTTGCATAGTCAATGAAACACAGGTAAACACCTTTCTGGTATTCTCTGTGCTCAGCCAAGATTCATCTGACATCAGCAATGATATTGCTGGTTCTGTGTCCTCTTTTGAATCTGGCCTAAATTTCTGGCAGTTCCCTGTCGATACACTGCTGCAGCTGCTTTTGAATGATCTTCAGGAAAATTTTACTTGCGTGTGATATTAATGATATTGTTCTATAATTTCCGCATTCAGTTGGATACCTTTCTTTGGAATAGGCATATTTCAGTCGGTTGGCCAGGTTGCTGTCTTCCAAATTTCTTGACATAGATTAGTGAGCACTTCCAGCCCTACATCTGTTTGTTGAAACATCTCAATTGGTATTTAAATGCTAATAACATGTAAATACTTCATAACAGCATCTAGACTAGTGTTTGACCACATAACTGAGCACCATAGCCTAGCCAAGTTGACACAGAAAATTAGCCATCACAGTCATCAAAAACAAGGAAAGTCTCAGAAACTATCACAGCCAAGAGGAGCCTAAGGACACATACATGACAAGTAAATGTAATGTGGTATCCTGGATGGGATCCTGGTGCAGAAAAAGGACATTAAATAAAAACTAAGAAAATCTGAATCAAGTATGGACTTTACCTAATAATAATAATAATGTGTCATATTGGTTCATTAATTATGACAAATGTACCATACCAGTGTAAGATGTTAACAACAGGGGAAACTGGGTGTGGGAATATGTGGGAACTCTGTACTATCTTTGCAATTTTTTTTGTAAAACTAAAACTATCCTAAAATTTATATTTAAAAAAATAATAATAACCTGATGCCTGGTCCTACTCTTCAGAGAATCTGATTTAATTAGTCAGCTTTGTGGCCTAAGCATTGGCAGGTTCCCAAGCTTCCCAGGTGATCTTAATGTGCAGCCGGGTTTGAGAACTCCTGGGTGAGGGGCTGAGGCTGTGGTCTGGACAAGTGCCAGGAGCTACATGCAGATCTACAGTACCTGTTGGCCCAAATCTACTCGAATAAAACCATATTCCCTTGACAGATAATGTTTCTCTGCTTATACAATATGGGCCCTTAGTATTATTCTAGACTCAACAGCACTGTTCAGTAGAGCCCTGGTGGTGCAGGGGTTAAGAGCTTGGCTGCTAACCAAAAGGTTGGCAGTTCAAATCCACCAGCTGCTCCTTGAAAACTCTATGGGGCAGTTCTACTGTGTCCTATAGGGTCACTATGAGTCAGAATTGACTCAATGGCAACGGGTTGTTGTGTTTTGTTTTTGGTATTCAGTAGTGTTTTCTGTGATGATGGAAATGTTCGACATGTAAACCAAAAAAACCAAACCCAGTGCTGTCGAGTGGATTCCAACTCATAGAGACCCTATATCTACACTGTCCAATATGGTAGCCGTTACCTATATGCGGCTATCGAGCACTTGAAATGTGGCTACTGTGACTGAAGAGGTGAAATTTTACCTTCATTTAATTTTTTTATCATTTATTTTGTTGTTGTTGAGAATATACACAGCGGAACATACACCAATTCAACAGTTTCTACATGTACAATTCAGTGACATTGATTACATTCTTTGAGTTGTGCCTCCATCCTCACCCTCCTTTTCTGAGTGGTTCCTCCCCCATTTAATTTTAATTAATTTACGTTTTAATAGGCACTTGTGGCCACTGGCTGCCTTATTGGATAGCACTGTGCTAGAAATGTACAATCAGGCTCCTAAGAGACTATGTCTTAATGTTCCATTTTGCATTTGGATTATTTTTTCCCTGTCCAACTTTTTTCTTCCGACAAGTCGTAGTCTCCCGTTTATAAGGAGGCATTTTCCTGTTAATACACCAGTACAAATGCTACTCCACCCTGGCAACAGAAGGGCCTGTCATCCTACCTGGACCCCTCCACCTGTACTGCCAGCTACTGATTACAAGAAGCTTCCATTGTGCCCTCGGAGGAGATCACGTCCTCTGAGACACCCTCCCCCCTTTTCTGGAGTATTTTGGTTCAATCCAATGCTGATTTTTCAACTGCCCTCTCTGGAGTTCATTCCAAACTCCTAAAGGAAAAAGAAAACAAGGTCTCCTGGTGAAGGGCTGCAGCTGTTTTGTTATTTGTCTCCGTTTAAAAACTAGCTTCTCCCCAGCTCTGTACCATATCCACGAGTTCCAAAGACGCTGCACAGTTACTGGCCACGTTACGCATTTGGGAGGCCTGCGTTATTGTAGTCCTGATGGCTCCGCAGCAGAATGCAATTATACTGTAGATTGCTTAGGCCGTCTGGGTGATGGGGAGAAATAAATGCTCCGGAGGAGCAGGATGGATTGTGCTGGATCGCATGCAGCTCCCCTGACTGGCAGCTGAAAGCCAAAACCTAAGGCGAAATTGTAGAATTGCAGCTGCCCTGCTGGGACCGCATGCCTTGTCACTTACATTCTGATGGAAGGTCAGCGGCCTTTGTGTTTTAATACGTGGAGGTTTGTGTGGCTTTAATGATGCAAAGAGGTGGGGAGGGGATAGATTTTAAAAATAATAATAACAGGAAGGGACTGGACAATGGGTTGGAGAGAGATGCTGATGAAGAGTGAGCTGCTTGTATCAGGTGGACACTTGAGCCTGTGTTGGCATCTCCTGTCTGGAGGGGAGATAGGAGGGTAGAGAGGGTTAGAAACTGGCAAAATCCTCAGGAAAGGAGAGACTGGAAGGAGGGAGCAGGCTGACTCATTAGGGGGAGAGTAAGTGGGAGTATGGAGTAAGGTGTATATAAGCTTATATGTGACAGACTGACTTGATTTGTAAACTTTCACTTAAAGCACAATAAAAATTATTTAATAATAATAATAACAGCTTCAGCAGTCAGAAGTTTTCCTAAGCTCATTTCACTGATCAGAAACAAATATAGGTTATCATGAGTATTTACAGGGACAGGATACTGACATTACCATTAGAATTGTTGTTCTAGTTACCGCCAAGTTTCAGAGTCTCTTCTGACATCCATTTCGGTCTTTTCTTCTTCCTTTCCTCTCTTTTTAATGACCTTTTGCTTTCTTCATGTATGATGTCTTTGATGTCATCCAACAACTCATCTGGTCTTCAGTCATTAGTATTCAGTGTGTCAAATCTACTCTTGACACGGTCTCTAAATTCAGGTGGGATATACTCAAGGTCATACTTTGGCTCTCATGGATTTGTTTTAATTTTCTTCAGCTTCAAGTTGAACTTGCATATGAGCAATTGATGATCTGTTCCGCAGTCAGCCCCTGGCCTTGCTCTGACTGATGAGGTGCCCCTGACCCAAGCCATGATATTTGCAGTCACCTCATATGCACATGAAAGCTGAACAATGAATAAGGAAGACCGAAGAAGAATTGACACCTTTGAATTATGGTGTTGGCAAAGAATATTGAATATACCGTGGACTGCCAGAAGAATGAACAAATCTGTCTTAGAAGAAGTACAATCAGAATGCTCCTTAGAAGCAAGGATGTCGAGACTGCTTCTTACATATTTTGGACATGTTGTCAGGAGGGATCAGTCCCTGGAGAAGGACATCATGCTTGGCAGAGTACAGGTCAGCGGAAAAAGAAGACCCTTAATGAGGTGGATTAACACAGTGGCTGCAACAATGAGCTCAAACATAGCAATGATTGTGAGGCTAGTGCAGGACCAGGCAGGTGACTCGACGGCACCTAACAATAACAAGTCGCCACCAAGTAGGCTCTAATTCACTGTGACCCCATGCATAACAGAATGAAATGTTGCCTGGTCCTGCTCCATCTTCACAATCCTTGGTATGCTCAAATTCATTGTTGCAGCCACTGTTTATTTTGAGTGTATTCCCAACTAGGAAAGTCTTATATCGACAGTTTTCTGTTGTGATCCATAGGGTTTTCATTGGCTAATTTTCAGAAGTAGATCTCCAGGCCTTTCTTCTGAGCATTAGAATTGAACTCCAAATTGTGAACTACTTAACAGTGAGGCCTCTCCTCCTCAACTTAGTCACATACCTGTGGACACATTCCAGGGTCTATGGCTTCAGTTACTTTTAACAGCTTTACTGAGATATAATTTACATACTAAAAAGCTTGTGTTTTATATGTACAATTCAATGGCTCTTAGTAAATATATATTTGTGCAACCATCACCAATATCCAATTTGAGAACATTTCTTTCACCACGAAAAGATCCTTCATGCCAATCCACAGTCACTCCCAATTTCTCTTCCCCCTCCCCCTCCGAGCTCCTGGCAGTCACTAATCTACTTTCTATCACTATGGATTTGCCCATTCTAGACATTGCCATATGAATGGACGCATACAATATGTGGCCTTTTAGGTCTAGCTTCTTTCACTCAGCATAATGTCTTCCAAGTTCATCTACACTGTAGTATGTATCACTATTTCATTTCTTTTTATGGCCAAATAATATTCCATTGTATAGATATACCACATTTTATTTATCCATTCATCAACTGACAGACATTTAGGTTGTTTCTTCTTTTGGGCTATTATGAATAATATTGCTATGAACATTTACGTACAAGTTTTTGTGTAGACATACACTTTCAGTTCTTTTCAGTATATACCTAGGTCTGAAACTGGTGGGTCACATGGGAACTCTATGTTTAAGGTTTTGAAGATCTGCCAAACTGTTTTCCAAAGTGGCTGCACCATTTTACATTACCACCAGCAATGTATAATAAATAATTCCACTTTCTCTACATCCTCACTGGTACTTATTATTTTCTGTTTTATTTTTATTATTATAATCATCCTAGTGGGTGTGAAGTAGTATCTCACTGTGGTTTAATTTGCATTTCCCTAATGATTAGTGATGTTGAATATATTTTCATGTGTTTATTAACTATTCATATATGTTCTATGGTGAACTGTTTAATAGATTCCTTTGCCCATTTTAAATTGAAATGTTTGTCTTCTTATTATTGAGTTGTACGAGTTCTTTATATATTCTGGATACAAGTCCTCTATCAGATATATCATTTCAATCATTTTGTCAAATGTTTTTTCTCTTTCTATGGAGACGATCATGTGGGTTTTGCCCTTTACTAATATGATGCATGACATGGATTGATTTTTATGTGTTGAACCAACCTTGCATTCCTGAGATAAACCCCACTTGGTCATGATATTATAATCATTTTATATATTGCTTAATTCAATTTGCCAATACTATGTTGAAGATTTTTTACAACTATATTTACAAGGGTTACTGATCTGTAGTTTTCTTTTCTTATGATTCCTTTGTCTGGCTTTGGTATTAGGATAAAACTGGACTCATAGAATGAGTTGGGAAGTATTCCAATTAATTTATTTCCATGGAGGCAAAGGGGGAAAAAAACCTATCAAGGCCTTGTAAATCTGGGCTGCTAGTCAGATTGCAACCTGTATTCTAACAATCCCATGCATAAACCTATGGTTTAACAGGGCTGTCTGCAGACCCTATAGCTGGGACAATGGAGAACTTATTCTGGGGCAAGGGCCTCTTAGCTTCCTGCTCTCCTCACTGGTTGAGTCAGAGGCAATGTCCATTTAAATGGGTGGTAAACACCAAGACCACTGCTTAGTAGCTGCTCCATTAGTGGTGGGGATGGTCTGAAGTCCCTCCCAGAATAGAGAGCCCCAGCACATTCCCACCTTCACAATGAGCTGCCTTGTTCAAGTGGAGCCAGAAACTTTGTTTATTCATGCATGAGCAAGCAGTTGATGGGGGGAGAGTAGTGCAATGCAGGGAGGCATTCAGCTCTGGACCGCTCATGAATGAGTTCACTTATGTGTTCAATTCCCTTGATGCAGGTGGGGCATATGACATTCATTCACTCAGCACCAAGGGCTGGCCCAGGGCTCAGGGCCAACTCAGCAGCAGCAATCTGTCATTTGTCACACACCTTCTTGTGTTGCCTTTCTCAGCTTGGCTGGAGTCTCTAAGTCATGCCTAAGTAACCATTTCAAAGATTGCCACAGACACTAGAACTCTGTTGTGGTAGAAGTTCACAGAAGACAGATGCCTCTAAGAGAGGGATGGCGGCCAAATTCTTTTGGGCATGCTGATGCTAGACAGCTCAAGATAGACAGGCAAAACTGGAAAGATTTTGAAGAGGAAGAGGAAATGGAGCTGACCCATGCACAGTGATGTGGACAGGTGCTTTCAGGAGCAAAGAAGTATAATAGCTGCTGAGACCACAATTAGTTCCTAATTAGATGCATCTATTGAGGGAAACCCTCGATGAGATGGATTAACACAATAACCGCAATAATGGATTCAAACATTCCAACTATCATGAAGATGGCACAGGATCAGGCAATGTCTCTCTGTTATACATAAGATCACTATGAGCTGGAGCCGACTCCATGGAAACTAATGACAAAAACAAATATTACAGAGACTGAGAGAAAAAAATGAAACTGAAGATATGAAAATGGAGAGAATGTGTTGGGCCTCAGCCACCCAGAGACTGGTGGTAGTTCTCGTGCTACTACCCCATAGCATGATTATGATCAAGCTCTGAACTTCCTAGTTTTTTCTCCCTTCAATGTTCTGTTCACCACCCTTCTCCATTGCCATTGTTCTGGGTCAAAATATGGAGTAGCATATAGTGTAGAAAGGTGATTTTCAGTAAATTTTGGGTTTTCAAACTACTTATTCATTTAACAAATGCTGAGGTTCTACTATGCAATGGGCCCTGCAGTAGGTGTTGGAGAAGTCATGAAACAGACATGTTCCCTGATGTCATGTGATTTACATTCTATCGGGCCAAAGGAGAAAGACAGAAATAAACACATAAGCATAAAAGAAACACTTTCAAATCATGATAATAACTATGAAGACAAAATAGGAGTCCCTGGATGATACAAATGGTTAAACACTAGGCTACTAACTAAAAGGTTGACTGTTTGAATTCACCCAAAAGCATCTTGGAAGAAATTCCTGGCAATCTACTCTTGAAAGATAACAGCCATTGAAAACCCAATGGAGCACAGTTCTGCTCTGAAACACAGAGAGTCACCATGAGTCAGAATCAACTTAATGGCAGCTCGTTTTGTTTTGGTTTTATGAAGACAATGTAGCAAGATGGCAAAGGACTGGGGTGAGGGTGGTCAAAGAAGGCATCTTTCCAGAGATAACCTTTGAGCTGAGAATTGAATGATAAGAAGGAGAAAGCCACACAAAGATTTGTGCAATGAGCATTCTAAGGTGGGGGAACAGCAGGTAAAAATGCCTGAGGCAGGAATGAGCTTAGGCTGTCTGAAGGAGAAAGAAGAGTACTAGGAGATGGGACTGGAGAGGCAGAAGGAAACAGGTCATCTAGAGCCTGGTAGTCTATAGTAACATGTTAGGATTTTATTCCAAGTGTCATGGATTGAATTATGTCCCCCCCAAAAATGTGTGTATCGACTTGGTTAGGCCATGATTCTCAGTATTCTGTGGTTATCCTCCATTTTGATTGTAATTGTATGTTAAAGAGGATTAGGGTGGGATTGTAACACCCTTACCAGATCACATCCCTGATACAATGTAAAGGGAGTTTCTCTGGGGTGTGACCTGCACCACCTTTTATCTCTCAAGAGATGAAAGGAAAGCAAGCAGAGAGTTGGGGATCTCATACCATCAAGAAACCAGTGCTGGGAGCAGAACTTGTCCTTTGGACCTGAGGTTCCTGCGCTGACATGCTCCCAGACTAAGGGGAGACTGCTGCATCACAAGCACCTTCCTCCAGAGCCGACAGAGAGAGAAAGTTTTCCCCTGGAGTCGGCACCCTGAATTTGGACTTCTAGCTTACTGGACTGTGAGAGAATAAACTTCTCTTTGTTAAAGCCACCCACTTGTGGTATTTCACTTATAGCAGCACTAGATGACTAAGCCACCAAGTAAAATTATAATTCACTGGAGAGGTTTAAGCATCCATCCCACCTTCTTTTGGTAACAGCACCCCAATTTCCTTACTGGAAATTTCTTCTTCCTCCACTGGAAACAGTCCAATGGGACTATCTATCTAGACGCTCTCCCAGCCACTAGCTGAGGCATAAGACTCAAGCTAAACCAATAGGGTGCACTCTCCCTGGAGACCGTTTCCTTTTTGTTTTAACAGATTTGTTAAGATGTAACTCACATACCATACCATTCACCCATTTAAAGTATACAATTCAATGGTTTTTAGTGTATTCACAGAGTTGTGCAACCATCACCCCAGATTTATAACATTTTCATTACCCCAAAAAGAAACCCCATACCCATTAACGCATCCCTCCCTCAGCCCTAGGAAACCACCAATCTACTTTCTGTCTCTATGGATTTGCCTATTCTGGATAGCTCATATCAATGAAATCACACACTATGTGGTCTTTCATGATGGGCTTCTTTCACTCAGCATAATGTTTTCAAGGTTCATCCACATTGTGTCATGTATCTGTATTTCATTCTTCTTTTGGCTCCAACACTTGTCATTTTGATTATAGCCATCCTGGTTGGTGGGTGTGAAGTGCCATTTCATTGTGGTTTTTATTTGAATTCCCCTGATGGCTAGTGATGTTGACCATCTTTTCATGTGCTTATTGTATATCATGTGCCTATCGTTTTATCTTCTTTGGAGAAATGTCTCTCGGGTCCTTTACCCATTTAATTGGGTTGTCTTTTAAATTACTGAATTGTAAAAGTTCTTTATATATTCTAGATAAAAGTCTCTTAAACCAAACCCAGTGCAGTCCAGTCAATTCCGACTCATAGCAACCCTATAGGACAGAGTAGAACTGCCCCATAGAGCTTCGAAGGAGTGCCTGGTGGATTCGAACTGCTGACCCTTTGTTTAGCAGCTGTAGCGCTTAACCACTACACCAGCAGGGTTTCCAAAAGTCCCTTACCCAGTGCCATCGAGTCAATTCTGACTAGCAGATACATAATATGCAAAAAATGTTCTCTCATTCTGTGGCTTGTCTCTTCATTTTGATGGTGTCCTTTGAAAATCACAGAAGATTTTGATTTTGATGACGTCTAATTTATCATTTTTTTTCTTTTGTGCTTGTGTTTTTCTTTTTTTTTTGTCATAACTAAGAAACCATTGCCTAATTTGAGGTCATAAAAATGTATGCCTGTGTTTTCTTCTAAGAGTTATATAGTTTTAGTACTTTAGGTCTTTGATCTATTTTGAGCTAATCTGAATATATAGTGTGAAGTAAAGGTCCATATTCCTTTTTTTGCTTGAGATGTCCAGTTGTCACACCATTTGTTGAAATAACTATTCTTTCCCTATTGAATTGTCTTGGCATTCTTGTGAAAAATCAATTGTATATGTGTATATCTATACATATACTTATTTCTGGATTCTTGCTTTTATTCCATTGATCTATATGTCTATCCTTGTGCCAGTACAACACTGTCTTGTTTACTGCTAAACACAGTGATTTCAGACTGAAAAATAGGAAACCGAGGAATATGCTAGCAAACCTCTGAAACTGAGGCACTTAGCATAATAAAATGGCTGACATGAGGTCTGAGTCAAAACTCCATTTTGTTGCAGGCTCCTGTTTCTGCATTTCTGAGAAGGTAACCTTGACTTCTTCCCATTCATACGTACTTGGCCTTGGGCCCCTGTCTGGATGGGATCAGAAGACCCTAGCCCCCCATCAATCATCTTATTTAACCAACACGACTCTTGCCCCAAGCTACTCATAGTAAATGAGGATGGGGGTCAGGAGTGTAGTTTAGCCACTCTTAGTAAATAAGGGTAGGGGTCAGGAATGTGACTGTAGGAGAATAAGTTTACTCAAGATGTTCCAGGAAGAAGGTAGTTGAAAATATAGTTGCTTATGATGTACCCACCTTGTGATCATGTGACCATCAGGCACGCCCCTTCACAATCTTTACTATAAAAGCACACCTCTCTCTCTCAATGCTTCAGAGAACTTGGTATATTCCTCTCTGCCCTGTGTTTTTCTAATTTGTGAATTGTATTACCCTCAATAAATCTCTTTAATTTTACTTTAACAGAGTGACTGTTCATACTCTTGGACAGAAAATCTCTATGGGCATTGGAAAAAAGAGGTGGATGGTAAAGCTTCCTGGTAGGAGCCAAGAAATGAATAGCTTCAACGTGCATAAGAGAAGTTTGTTGAAGGAAAGTGATAATTCACATCTCCACAGAAACCTAAATACAGCCACATGACCTTGGGAGAATTTTAGGTAAGACTTCTTCCCATGCATATGCACTAAGTAATGGTGAGGGGTAGGAGAGAACATAAGGAACCATGGAATAGGGGTGGTTATGGGTAAAGGCGTGGAGGAAACACCCTCTCCTTTCCATGGGTGCAGATGATAAGAAGGGGTGGCAGGTCAGTTTGGGAAAGCTCTTTAGGGGGAAGATGTTGAGGAAATGCCCATTTTCTCCAAGCAGAGCATCTTGGTGTCTCCAAATCCACATCCCCCAGGGAGGTGTCACGAGTCATGTTTTGTGATGTCTAAGCCACATGTCATGGATTGAATCATGTCCCCCCAAAATATGTGTCAACTTGGGTAGGCCATGATTCCCACTATTGTGTTTGTCCTCCATTTTGTGATTGTAATTTTATGTTAAAGAGGATTAAGGTGGGATTGTAACACCCTTACTAAGGTCAGATCCCTGATCCAAGGTAAAAGGAGTTTCCCTGAGGTGTGGCCTGCACCACTTTTTATCTTACAAGAGATAAAAGGAAAGGGAAGTGAGCGGGTGGGGGGGATCTCATAGCACCAAAAAGGCGGCGCTGGGAATAGAGCCTGTCCTTTGGACCCAGGGTTCCTGTGCAGAAAAGCTCCTAGTACAGGGAAAGATTGATGATAAGAACCTTTATCCAGAGCCAACATAAAAAAAGACATTCCCTGGAGCTGATGCCCTTAATTTGGACTTCTAGCCTACTAGACTGTGAGAGAATAAACTTGTTTGTTAAAGCCATCCACTTGTGATATTCTGTTACAGCAGCACTGGATAACTAAGACACTACCCTTACGCTTCAGTGGGTGGGGTAAGTGCCTAAATGAACAAACAAAGGTGCATGGTGTAGCTCCTCATTGTCCTGGGGAGGGGTATATATAAGGTGGTTAGGAGCCCTGGAGCAGACCACTAGAAGGTTTCAACATGACTAAAATGAACAGGAAACCAGGTGAACATAGCACAGTTTCAGAAAAACCAACCCCAAGCACAAAATATTTAACCCCAAGCTCAAAAAGATGAAAAAGACAAAGACTTCCCTATCAACCCAGGTCCAGCAGTAATACCAAGGCAAGTCCACCTCGCCCAAGCTCCTTCTATTCTTTCCCATTTATTTCCTTTCCTCCAAGATTCCTACCTCTTCCTTTCCTGTCACAAACCACCTCTTCGACTTGTACCCCTTATGAACCCCACATTTCCACCCATCCCCCAACCTCTCCCTCAAATCCAATACCCTCCTAGGATCACCCTGTTGCCCTTCCAGGCGAAGAAGATACAGAGAGGAATAAAAAGACTACTTCATGGGCTCAAGACCTGGCAATGTTTTGTTCTGTTGCACATAGGTCGTGGTGAGTAGAGCCGACTCAATGGCAACTAACAACAACAACAATATTGTTGATCAAAACAAATGCCCTGAATGTGTGCAGGTAGCCAGCAAGCAGCTACAAAGTAGTCGTTGATTTTCAGCTGTATTTATATGGAATTAAAGCTACAGTCATTATACATCCATCATTCTACTTTTAGTAAACAGCAGTTATTCAATTTAAGTCAGTAGTTACACTGAGCTTACTCTGATGTGCTGTTTTTGGTAATTCTCTATCAGGTTTACTCTAACTTGCTGTTCTTCTGTAATTCTCTATCAGTACCTCCTACCATCATTTGCTGCCATGGCACGACTCAAAATGAGAAGAAACAGCTGCAAACATCCGTAAATAATCAGAACGTGGAATGCACAAAGTACAAATCTAGGAAAATCGGAAGTCGTCAGAAATGAAATGGAATGCATAAATATCGATATCCTATGCATTAATGAGCCGAAATGGACTGGTATTGGACATTTTGAATCAGACAATCATGTGGTTTACTATGCCAGGAATGACAAAATGAAAAAGAACGGTGTGATGGTTAATTACAATTGTGTGTCAACTTGGCTGGGCCATGATTCTCAGTGTTTGGGCAGTTGTATAATGTGATCACTTTCCTGTTCAGATCTGATATGGGATTATCCCCATGATGGGATCTGCTGTGGTACTAGTAGGGGCAACACCTGTGGTGGCTCACCACCCCCCTCAGCCTTCATCTCTCCGCCCTCCACTGCCTACTTCCTTCCTGCTCGCCTTGCCACAGTTTTTGCTTATTTCAGATCCTGCAGGTGGCTCCTGTTCATCTGACCTCCGGTTCTTGGGACTTGAAGTGGCAGCTTGCCTGAAGTCTTGCCTACTGATCTTGAGATTCATTGATCTTCACAGTCTGCAAGCAATAGCCCTGCTCTCCAGACTGCTAATCTTGGGATCAACAGCCCCTGTGGCTATGTGAGTCAGGAGAAATCTTATTCCTGCCCAACAGACTTCGGATGTTACAGCTTCTAAAAGCCGTGTGAGCCATTTCCTTGATATATACACCTTACTGGTTTTGCTTCTCTAGAGAACCCAGCCTAAGATAAATGGTGTCACATTCATCATCAAAAAGAATGGCTGTGACTTCTGGCCAACGTGGTGCCATAGACAGAAGCACCATGCCATCCCTCCACAGCAAAGACCTGAAAAACTAAGTAAATCAGAGACAGATATCAGTTGGGAACCCAAAAGGCCAAATGAACAGATAAAAAAACTCAGCCAGACACTGAATGGAATAAAAAATTGTCAGAGAACAGAGAGAGGGAGAGGTACATGCAGAGATCCCGTATCAGCTAATGCAGCACGGATTCACCATCTTGAATTCTTGTCAGAGATCAGCAGACAGGGAGCACAGGAAAGCAGCTTCACGGAGCTCCCAGCAGGAGACAGAGCACGCAGTACCACACATCATAACTTCTCCCCTCCTTACTGCCTACCTGAACCTTGCGCTGAACATCACACCCCCAAACAGCACAGGCACAGCCTACTGGAATTTGCCCTGCACTAATTCCCAACCTGCCCTGTCAGCCCTAATATGTACCACAAACAACCCATCCCAGCCCCTCCCCTTCAGCTGGAACTGCACAGCTGCACCATAGCTGAGTGACTGGCCCTGTCCATTGGACAAGGAGGTGAAAATTATCGTGACCACAGACGAGCAAACAACAAAGAACGCACAGCTCACTTGCTCAGACATAACCAAATAAAACAAAAAAGCAAAGCGAAACAAACAGATCTACAATCAATCAATGAAGAAAATATCTACTGAATGTCTCAAAGACAGCAGACAATATCAAAACATATTTTTTAAAAAAAACGGGACAGGGTGGTTCCAATAGGCATCCAAAATAAAACACCAGATGACCTTCCAGTAGAAGAAAAGGCACTAGAACTACATGACGGGGAATTCAAATCTCTAATATTCAGAGATATCCAAGAGTTGAAGCAAAAAGCAGACAAAAATGAGAAAAAAATAGACAAATTCATGGAAAAGGAGGACACATTCATGGAAAATACAGACCAAAAAATGCAAGAATTCAGAAAAACAATACAGGAACAAAATGCCAAAATAAATTCACAACTAGAAATCATACAAAAAACAACAATTAGAAATCCAAAAGATGAACAATAAGATTTCAGAAATGGACAGTGTCACAGAAGGGCTGAGGAGCAGGTTTGAAATGATGGAAGAAAGGATCAGCAAAATTGAAGACAAACACTTGGATACAACTCTGAGGAAAAATCAGAAAAAAAAAAAGGAGCAAAGGAAAATGAAGAAACCCTGAGAATGACCTGGGATACAATCAAAAGCAAACATTTGCAAGTGATTGGAGTTCCAGAACAGGGAGAGAAAACGGAAATCACAGAGGGCATCACTGAAGAATTGCTGACAGAAAACTTCCCTAATATCATGAAAGATGAAAAGCTGACCATCCAAGAAGCTCAATGAACCCCATATAGGATAGACCCCAAAAGAAAATCACCAAGGCATACCATAATCACAGTCACTAAAACAAAACACAAAGAAAAAATCCTGAGACCAGCTCAAGAAAAACAAAAAGTCACATACAGAGGAGAAACAAGACTAAGCTTTGATTATTTAGCAGAAACCATGCAGGCAAGAAGGCAATAGGAGGACATATACAAAACTTTTAAAGAAAAAAATTACCAACGGAGAATAATATATCCTGCAAAATTCTCATTCAAATATGATGGTGAAATTAGGACATTTCCAGATAAACAGAAATTAAGGGAATACGTAAAACCAAACCAAACTTACAACAATTATTTAATTTAAAGGGAGTCCTTCGGTCTTGGAACAAACAGCATCAGCCCACAGCCTGAATCTAGGATGCAAGATTGTATCAGCCAGATACCAACCTAAGAAAGGAACTCTCAAGGACTACCCAAAACCAAAAGAATTACAACAGGAAACCAGAGAGGTTAGTCTGTAAACGACAACAATGTCAGAACAAAAATGAGGGAATAAATGGTGTAGGTATAAAAGTTTCTAATGGAAAGGAAGTCAAGGCACTACCAAGTAATAATAGCCTGGTTCAAAGCTAGGAAAATAAGGGTCTGTCATAAAAAAAGAATGGCTGTGGTGATAGAAATGATGCCAGACAAAGAATGACAGAATTTTGCATAGCCAATGACTTATTCATTGCAAATACATTTTTTCAACAACATAAACAGCATCTATACACATGGACCTCCAGATGGAAAATACAGGCATCAAATCAACTACAACTGTGGAAAGAGACAATGGAAAAGGTCAATATCATCAGTCAGAACAAGGCCAGGGGCTGACTACAAAACAGACCATCAATTGCTCATATGTAATTTCAAGTTGAAGAAAATTAAAACAAGTCCATGGGAAACAAAATAGGACCTTGTGCATATCCCACCTGGATTTGGAGACCATCTCAAGAATAGATTTGATGTATTGAACATTAATGACTGACAACCAGACAAGCTGTGGGATGACATCAAGGACACCATACATGAAGACAGCAAAAGCTCATTAAAAAGACAGGGAAGGAAGAAAAGACCAAAATGATGTCAGAAGAGACTGTGAAATTTGCTCTTCAACATAGAGTAGTTAAAGTGAATGGAAGAAATGATGAAGTAAAAGAACTGAACAAAAGATTTCAAAGGGCAGTTCAAGAAGATAAAGTAAGGTATTATAATGAAATGTGCAAAGATCTGGAGTTAGAAAACCAAAAGGGAAGAAAAGACCCAGCATTTCTCCAGCTGAAAGAACTGAAGAAAAAAATGCAAGCCTCAAGTTGCAGTACTCTATGGGCAAAATATTGAATGATGCAGGAAGCATCAAAATAAGATGGAAGGAATATACAGAGTCACTGTACCAAAAACAATTGGTCACTGTTCAGATATTTCAGGAGGGAGCATATGATCAAGAACCAATGGTACTGAATGAAGAAGTCCAAGCTGCCCTGAAGGCATTGGTGAAAAACAAGACTCCAGGAATTGACGGAATACAAATTGAGATGTTTCAACAAAAACGGATGCACTGCTGGAGGTTCACATTTGTCTATGTCAAGAAATTTGGATGGAAGCAACCAAGGTGCCGGTCAACAGATGAATGGATAAATAAATTATGCTATATTCACACAATGGAATACTACGCATCGATAAAGAACAGTGAGGAATCTGTGAAACATTTCATAACATGGAGAAACCTGGAAGGCATGATGCTGAGTGAAATTAGTCAGTTGCAAAAGGATAAATATTGTATAAGACCACTATTATAAGAACTTGAAAAATAGTTTAAACTGAGAAGAAAACCTTCTTTTGTGGTTACGAGAGGAGGGAGGGAGGGAGGGTGGGAGAGGGGTATTCACTAATTAGATAGTAGATAAGAACTACTTTAGGTGAAGGGAAAGACAACACACAATACAGGGGTGGTCAGCACAACTGGACTAAACCAAAAGCAAGGAAGTTTCCTGAATACACTGAATGCTTCGAAGGCCAGCATAACAGGGGCAGAGGTTTGGGAACCATGATTTCAGGGGACATCTAAGTCAATTGGCATAATAAAATCTATTAAGAAAACATTCTGCATCCCACTTTGAAGAGTGGCATCTGGGGTCTTAAACACTAGCAAGCAGCCATCCAGGATGCATCAATTGGTCTGAACACACCTGGATCAAAGGAGAATGAAGAACACCAAGGACACAAGGTAATTATGAGCCCAAGAGACAGAAAGAGCCACATGAACCAGCGACTACATCATCCTGAGACCAGAAGAACTAGATGGTGCCCTGCTACAACCAACGACTGCCCTGACAGGGAACACAACAGAGAAGCCCTGAGGGAGCAGGAGAACAATGGAATGCAGACCCCAAATTCTCATAAAAAGACCAGACTTAATGGTCTGACTGAGACTAGAAGGACCCCTGTGGTCATGGCCCCCAGACCTTCTGTTGGCCCAGGACAGGAACCATTCCCGAAGCCAACTTTTTACTGGACAACGGGTTGGAGAGGGATGCTGGTGAGGAGTGAGCTTCCTGGATCAGGTGGACACTTGAGACTATGTTGGCATCTCCTGCCTGGAGGGTAGATGAGAGGGTGCAGGGGGTTAGAAGCTGGCGAAATGGACATGAAAAGAGAAAGTGGAGGGAGAGAGTGGGCTGTCTCATTAGGGGGAGAGTAATTGGGAGTATGTAGCAAGGTGTAGATAAGTTTTTATGTGAGAGACCGACTTGATTTGTAAACTTTCACTTAAAGCACAATAAAAATTGTAAAAAAAAAAAAAAGAAATTTAGAAGACAGCTAAAGGGCCAAGCGACTGGAAGAGATCCATATTTTTCCCATTCCAAAGAAAGGTGTTCCAACAGAATGTGAAAATTATCAAACAATATCATTAACATTCCACACAAGTAAAATTTTGCTTAAGATAATCCAAAAATGTTTGCAGCAGTACACTGACAGGAAGCTGCAGGAAGTTCAGGCCAGATTCAGAAGAGAATGTGGAATGAAGGACATCATTGCTGATGTGAGACGGATCTTGGCTGAAAGCAGAGAATACCAGAAAGAGGTTTACTTGTGTTTTATTGACTATGCAAAGGCATTCGACTATGTGGATCATAACAAATCATGGATAACTTTGCGAAGAATGAGAATTATAGAACACTTAATTGTGCTCATGAGGAACCTGTACATAAACCAAGAGGCAGTCATTTGAAAAGAACAAGGGCATACAGCCTGATTTAAAGTCAGAAAAGGAGCGTGTGAGGGTTTAGCCTTTCACCATACCTATTCGATCTGTATTGAATAAGCAAATAATCTGAGAAGCTGGACTTTATGAAGAAGAACATGGCATCAGGATTGGTGGTGGAAGACTCATTAACAACCTGTGATATGCAGATGACACAGCCTTGCTTGCTGGAAACCAAGAGGATGTGAAGCACTTACTAATGAAGGTCAAAGACTGCAGCCTCACTATGGATTACACCTCAACATAAAGAAAACAAAAATCCTCACAACTGGACCAATAAGCAACTTCATGATAAATGGGGAAAATATTGAAGTTGTCAAGGATTTCATTTTACTTGGAGCCACGGTCAACTCCCATGGAAGGAGCAGTCAAGAAATCAAACAACATATTGCATTGGGCAAATCTGCTACAAAAGACCTCTTTAAAGTGTTAAAAAGCAAAGATGTCACTTTGAGGACTAAGGTGCTCCTGACCCAAGCCATGGTCTTTTCAATCACCCCATATGCATGTGAAAGCTGGACAATGAATAAGGAAAACTGAAGAAGAATCGATGCCTTTGAATTATGGTGTTGGCGAAGAATACTGAATACACAACAGACTGCCTGAAGAACAAACAAGTCTATCTTGGAAGAAGTACAGTCAGAATGCTCCTTGGAAGCGAGGACATGTCATCAGGAGGGACCAGTCCCTGGAGAAGGACACCATGCTTGGTAGAGGGTCAGTGAAAAAGAGGGAGACCCTTAATGAGATGAACTGACAAGCTGGCTGCAACAATGGGCTCAAGCATAGCAAAAATTGTGCAAACCACACAGGACTGGGCAGTGTTTCATTCTGTTGTACATAGGGTTGCTGTGAGTCGGAACCAACTCGACAGCACCTAACAACAACACCTCCTACCACCCCCCAACAGTGTATCTAACACATATGGTGAGTCACATCCTTCAACAGTCCTAAGTGAGGTGAGATTACGTTCAGTCTCCACACAGAAGTAAGAAGATCTGAGTTCACGTCCCGGTTCTGCCACTATTTCACCGTGTGGTATTGGGCAAATCCCTTCTTCTCTCGGTGCTTCAGGTTTCACATCTGGAAAAAACAAGGGGGGCGTGTATGGCCCTGTTCCAGTGATGATGACACCTGTCATCATCATATCATTTACTCCAATTCCCTCTTCACTTTACAGACAAAGAGACTGAGGCCAGGGAGGGAACACAATCTGGAAAGGACAGAGGCTGACTAGCACCCAAGCATTTCTTCTGCAAACTACCCCTCACAAAGTCGTGCCGAGGGCCAAAAGAGAAGGCTCATAAGCATAGAATTAGCTGATCATATTGTTGAGCAAAAGCGAGGGAAACCATCCATGAGATGGATTGACTTTATGGCTGCTGAAGCATCTGAACTCTGTTCTGAGAGTGATGATTCTAAGCACTCACCAAGATCTAAATTGAGGAAGCCAAGCCTGCCTCTTAAGCCACTGCCACGATGACCCACCTAGGAGGCTGCTGCCTCCATAACATCTCCAGTTGGTCCTGAATTCCACTACCCAGCCTTACGCAAAGAATCACTCGTCTGCAGAATGAATGTACCAGATCACATTCTTGGCTATTACTGGAGGTGGAATGAGAAAACACTTTCATTATGAACAAAAGCTTTTACGTCTTTTCCAAATAGTGGAAAACTGCTGACATGGACACACTAAACTGCCCTGGTGGAGAATTTGGAATGTCTAATCTGAAAATTTTTTTAATCTGAAAAACAGGCACGTGGCAATACAATGAAGGCTTTTGCCATCTTACCTCTACACCACTCCTCTCCCATTCCTCTCCACTGTGCCCAATTTCAGCAATCTTTTCTCTAGAGATTGTAAAACTTGATGGTAATCATTTTTATTGGTTTTAAGCAAGTACCAAATTAATTTGCAAAACAGAGTAGCCAAATAGGCAGCCTAATTTACTCCTGAGATCGCCAGCCTTTACAGAGTCTCTTCATTCCGTGTGGTTACCCCATCTTCCTCTAGCACAGGTCAGTAAGGAGCACGCAGGCTGTGATACTGCCAGGCTGAAATCCAAGCTTTCTAACTGTGTGATTTTAGGCAAGTTGTTTAACCTTGCAGGGCCTCCTTTTCCTCATCTATAAAATTGGTCTCATAATAGCTACTCACTATATTAAGTGGTTTACATGGATTATATCATTTTATCCTCACAGCAGTTTCTAAGGTTGATGTCATCTCCTTTTATTGTGAAGATTAAGCATACTAGTACATGTTGGTGGTGGTGGATGTCGTTGAGTTGGCTCCAATTCACGACAATCTTATGTATGTTGCTGTCGTTAGGCGCCACTGAGTGGGTTACAAATCATACCGACCCTATACACAACAGAACGAAACACTGCCCGGTCCTGCGCCATCCTCAAAATTGTTGCTATGCTTGAGCCCACTGTTGCAGCCAGTGTCAATCCATCTCCTCGAGGGTCTTCCTCTTTTTTGCTGACCCTCTACTTTACCAAGCATGATGTCCTCCTTCAGGGACTGATTCCCCCTGACAACATGTCCAAAGTATGTGAGACAGAGTCTCACAGTCCTTCCTTGCTTCCAAGGAGCATTCTGGTTGTACTTCTTCCAAGACAGATTGGTTTGTTCTTTTGCCAGTTCATGGTATATTCAATATCCTTCACCAACACCACAATTCAAAGGCTTCAATTCTTCAGTATTCCTTATTCATTGTCCAGCTTTCCCATGCATGTGAGGAGATTGAAAACACCATGGCTTGGGTCAGGCACACCTTAGTCCTCAAAGTGACGTCTTTGCTTTTTAACACTTTAAAGAGAGGTCTTGCAGCCAATTTGCCCAATACAACATGTCTTTTGATTTCCTGATTGCTGCTTCCATGGCTGTTGATTGTGGATCCAAGTAAAATGAAATCCTTGGCAACTTCAATATTTTCTATGTTTATCATGATGTTGCTTATTGGTCCAGTTGTGAGGATTTTTGTTTTCTTTATGTTGAGGTGTAGTCCACACTGAAGGCTGTGGTCTTTGATCTTCGTCAGGAAGTGCTTCAAGTTCTCTTCACTTTCAGCAAGCAAGGTTGTGTCATCTGCATAACGCAGGTTGTTAATGAGTCTTCCTCCAATCCTGATGCCCCGTTCTTCTTCATATAGTCCAGCTTCTCTGATTATTTGCTCAGCATACAGATTGAACAGGTATGGTAAAAGGATATAACCCTGATGCACACCTTCCCTGATTTTAAACCATGTAGTATCCCCTTGTTCTGTTCGAACGACTGCCTCTTGATCCATGTACAGATTCCTCATGAGCACATTTAAGTGTTCTGGAATTCCCATTCTCCGCAATATTGCCCATAATTTGTTATGACCCACACAGTTGAATGCCTTTGCATAGTCAATAAAACACATGTCAACATCTTTCTGGTATTCTCTGCTTTCAGCCAGGATCCATCTGACATCAGCAATGATATCTCTGGTCCCACATCCTCTTATAAATCCAGCTTGAATTTCTCACAGTTCCCTGTCGGTATACTGCTGCAGCCGCTTTTGAATGATTTTCAGCAAAATTTTGCTTGCATATGATATTAATGATATTGTTTGATAATTTTCTGCATTCAGTGAGATCACCTTTCTTGGGAAGAGGCATAAATATGGATTTCTTCAAGTCAATTGGCCAGTTAGCTGTCTTCCAAATTTCTTGGCATAGATGAGTGAGCACTTCCAGTGCTGCATCCATTTATTGAAACATCTCAATTGATATTCCGTCCAATTACTAGAGCCTTGTTTTTCACCAATGTCTTCAGTGCATCTTGGACTTCTTCCTTCAGTACCATCGGTTCCTGATCATATGTTATCTCCTGAAATGGTTGAATGTCGACCAGTTCTTTTTGGTATAGTGACTCTGTGTATGCCTTTCATCTTCTTTTGATGCTTCCTGCATCATTTAATATTTTCTCTGTAGAGTTCTTCCATATTCCAACTCAAGGCTTGAATTTTTTCTTCAGTTCTTTCAGCTTGAGAAATGCTGAGCATCTTCTTCCCTTTTGGTTTTCTATCTCCAGCTCTTTGCACATGTCATCACGATACTTTACTTTGTCTTCTTGAGCTGCCCTTTGAAATCTTCTGTTCACCTCTTTTACTTCAGCATTTTTTCCTTTTGCTTTAGCTACTCGATGTTCAAAAGCAAGATTCAGAGTCTCTTCTGACATCTATTTATGTCTTTTCTTTCTTTTCTGTGTTTTTAATGACCTGTTGCTTTTTTCATGTATGATGTCCTTGATGTCTTTCCACAGCTCATCTGGTCTTCGGTCATTAGTGTTCAACGTGTCAAATCTATTCTTGAGTCGGTCTCTAAATTCAGGTAGGATATATTCAAGGTGGAACTCTGGCTCTCATGGACTTGTTCTAATTTTTTTCAGTTTTAACTTGAACTTGCATATGAGTAATTGATGGTCTGATCTGCCATCGTCCCCTGTCCTTGTTCTGACTGATGATATTGAGTTTTTCCATCACCTCTTTCCACAGATGTAGTTGATTTGATTCCTGTGTGTTCCATCTGGTGAGGTCCACGTGTATAGTCGCCATTTATGTTGGTAAAAAAAAAAGGTATTTGCAATGAAGAAGTCGTTGGTCTTGCAAAATTCTATCATGTTATCTCCAGCCTCGTTTCTATCACCAAGGCCATATTTTCCAACTACCGATACTTCTTTGTTTCTAACTTTTGCATTCCAATCACCAGTAATTATCAGTGCATCCTGGTTGCATGTTCCATCAATTTCAGACTGAAGAAGCTGGTAAAAATCTTCAATTTCTTCATCTTTGGCCTTAGTGGTTGATGCGTAAATTTGAGTAATAGTCGTATTAACTGGTCTTCCTTGTAGGCATATGAATATTACCCTATCACTCACAGCATTGTCCTTCAGGGTAGATCTTAAAATGTTCTTTTTAACAATGAATGCAATGCATTCCTCTTCAAGTTGTCATTCCCGGCATAGTAGACTATATGATTTTCCGATTCAAAATGGCCAATGCCAGTCCTTTTCAGCTCACTCATGCCTAGGATATTGATCTTTATGCATTCCATTTCATTTTTTATGATTTTCCAGTTTTCCTAGATTCATATTTCATACACTCCAGGTTCCGATTACCAATGGATGATTGCTACATTAGCAAATGAAGGTCCCAAAAGCTTGACTCCATCCACATCATTAAGGTCGACTCTACTTTGAGGAGGCAGCTCCTCCCCAGTCGTATTTTGAGTGCCTTCCAACCTAAGGGGCTCATCTTCCGGCACTATATCAGACAATGTTCTGCTGCTATTCATAAGGTTTTCACTGGCTAATTCTTTTTAGAAGTAGACTGCCAGGTCCTTCTTCCTAGTCTGTCTTAGTCTGGAAACTCAGCTGAAACCTGTCTGTCATGGGTGACCCTGCTGGTATTTGAATATAGGTGGCATAGCTTCCAGCATCACACAAGAACACACAGTACAACAAACTGACAGATGTGTAATCTTATGTATAGCAGAAAGAAATGTTGCCTGGTCCTGTGTCATTCTCACAATTATTGGTATATTTGAGTCCGTCATTGCAGCTGCTACATCAGTCCATCTCATGGAAGATTTTCCTCATTTTCAATGAACCTCTACTTTACCAAGCATGATCTCCGTCTACAGGCATTGGACCCTCCCAATAACATGTCCAAAGTAAGTCAGGAGAAGTTTTGCCATCCTCACCTCTAATGAGCATTCTGGCTGTACTTCTTCCAAGATGGGTTTGTTCATTCTTCTGGAAGTCCATGGTATATTCAATATTCTTCTCCAACACTATAATTCAAAGCCATCGACTCTTATTCAGTCTTCTTTATTCATTGTCCAGCTTTCGAATGCATATGAGGTGACTGAAAAGACCATGGCTTGGGTCAGGTGCACCTTAGTCCTCAAAGTGACATCTTTGCTTTTTAACACTTTAAAGAGGTCTTTTGCAACAGATTTGCCAAATGCAATACGTTGTTTGATTTCTTAACTGCTGCTTCCATGGGCATCGATTGTTGATCCAAGTATAATGAAATCATTGACAACTTCAAGTTTCTTTCCATTTATCATGATATTACTTATTGGTCCAGTTGTGAGGATTTTTGTTTTCTTTAAATTGAGGTGTAATCCATACTCAAGGCTGTAGTCTTTGACCTTCATCAGTAAGAGCTTCAAGTTATCTTCTATTTCTGCAAGCAAGGTTGTATCGTCTGCATATCGAAGGTTGTTAATGAGTCTTCCTCTAATCCCGATGCCGAGCTCTTCTTCATATAGTTCAGCTTCTGGGATTATTTGTTCAGCATACAGATTGAATAAGTATGGTGAAAGGATACAACTCTGGTACACACCTTTTTTCGATTTTAAACCACTCAGCATACCCTTGTTCTGTTGTAATGATTGCCTCTTGACCCATGTTCAGGTTCCTCATGAGCACAATTAAGTGTCCTGGGATTCTCATTCTTCACGATGTTATCCATAATTTGTTAGGATCCACACAGTCAAATGCCTTCACATAGTTGATGAAACACGGGTAAATATCTTTCTGGTATTCTGTGCTTTTTGCCAAAATCCATCTGACATCAGCAGTGATATCCCTTGTTCTATGTTGTTATGGATTGAACTGTGTCCCCCCAAAATATGTGTTGTAAATCCTAACCTCTATGCCTAACCCCTTTTGGGAATAGGTTATCTGTGTTATGTTAATGAGGCATGTCTTAGTTATCTAGTGCTGCTATAACAAATACCACAAGTGGATGGCTGTAACAAAGAGAAATTCATTCTCTCACAGTCTGGTAAGCTACGAGTCCAAATTCACAGCATCAGCTCCAGGGGAAGGCTTTCTTTCTCTGTCAGCTCTGGAGGAAGGTCATTAATCTTCTTCTAACCAAGGACCTTCTCAGTGCAGGTACCCCAGGTCCAAAGGATGCGCTACTTTCCTGGCTCTTGTTTCTTGGTGGTATGAGGTCCCCATGTCTCTCTGCTTGCTTTTCTCTTTTATATCTCAAAAGAGATTGGTTTAAGAGACAATCTAATATTGTAGATCTCATCAACATAACTGCTGCTAATCCATCTCATTAACGTCATAGTGATAGAATTTACAACACATAGGAAAATCACATCAGATGACAAAATGGTGGACAATCATACAATACTGGGAATCATGGCCTAGCCAAATTGATACACATATTTTGGGGGGACACAATTCAATCCATGGCAAGGCAGGATTACTGTAGGACGTATCTTGAGTCAATCTCTTACAAGATATAAAATGAGCTGATTAAGCAAGCAGAGAAGGGGAAAAAATGATGCCAAACCACATGGAGATCTCCAAGGAACCAGGAAACAGAAGCTCAAGAGACAAGTACCTTCTCCCAGTCTGACAGAGAGAGAAAGCCTTCCTCTAGAGCCAGCACCCTGAATTCGGACTTCTAGCCTCCTAAACTGTGAGAAAATAAATATCTGTTTGTTGAAGCCATACACTTGTGGTATTTCTGTTATAGCAGTACTAGATAACTAAGACACATGTCCTCTTCTGAATCTGGCTTGAACTTCTGGCAGTTCCCTCTCGATGGAGGGCAGCAGCTGTTTTTGGATTATCCTCAACAAAATTTTGCTAGCGTGTGATATTAATCATGTTGTTCAGTACATTTGTTGTTGGTATCTGCTGTTGAGTTGGCCCTGACTCATGGCGACCCCAAGCACAACAGGTTCAAATAGTTGTGATCCACAGTGTTTTCATTAGCTGATTTTCAGAAGTAGATCACCAGGCCTTTCTTCTTAGTCCATCTTAGTCTGGATTCTCCTCTGAAATCTGTTCAGCATCATAGGAACCCACAAGCCTCCATTGTCAGATGGGTGGTGGCTGCACATGAGGTGCATTGGCCAGGAATGGAACCTGGGTCTCCTGCATGGAGGGCGAGATTTCTACCACTGAACCACTACTGTCCCAGTGTTCAGTACATAAAAAAACCAAACCCATTGCCATCAAGTTGATTCCAACTCATGGTGACCCTATAGGAAAGAGTAGAACTGCCCCATAGGGCTTCCAAGGAGGGGCTGATGAATTTGAACTGCCGACCTTTTGGTTAGCGGCCGAGCTCTTAACCATTGTGCCACCAGGGCTCCATTTAGTATATAGTAGGTGCTAACAAAAATGGAAGCCAGTTACTGCATGCTCAGCCTTATGCTAGGTACCATGGAGGAAATCAAGAAGTATTAACTCATCAAGTATCAATCGAGCAGCTACTATGTGATTATTTAAAAAGTAGAGGGGCAAGGTTCAAAGGAAGTACAGGACTCAGTCTCTGAATCTTGACTGGCTCTCCTCTGTTTGGAAGGGCTTGGGTGAGGTTGGGGAGCCCTGGTGGCACAGTGGTTAAGTGCTTGACTGCTAACCAGAAGGTCGGCGGTTCAAACCCATCAGCAGCTCTGTGGGAGAAAAATGTGGCAGTCTGCTTCCACAAGTTACAGCCTTGGAAACCCTATGGGGACAGTTCTACCTTTTTCTATAGGGTTGCTAAGAGTCGGAATTGACACCATGGCCCACAGTAACAGGTTTGTTTTTTGGGGGGGGGGGGCGGGGAGTGATGAGATTGGATTTCACACCTGTATCAGCCAGATGATCCTCCAGGAGTCACAGGTTTCTCTCCTGTTTCCTTGTTCAGAGCTCAAGGTTCTAACCTGGGACATCATCCTCTTGCAAGAAATAAATCACCTTTTTTACTGATTACAGGCTAAATAGAAACCAAACTAAAGGCAGAAGAAACCCAGGACAATGGAGTAGTTTCTGCAAGAGAAGGCATGGCTTGCACCGAAGGAGTCCCTTGACCAAGTTACTGTCCTCCGGCAAACTCTTCAGAGAATGTGTGCCACTGTTGCCCTGCCCCCAGCTGGCCTCAGCCCACAGACTAGCTCACCCACTTCCCTGTGTGTCACACATGCTCCTTGCAGAGCTCACCTGGCTCTGCCCTTTCATACTGTGGCCTTCTTCAGGTTATTCCCAAAGGCCTGGCAGACTTATATGCCCATTGAATTTAACTCATCTCATAAGTTCAAATGGCCCCTTTGGGGATAGTATCAGGACTGAAAGTTAAGGCCGACTCTCCATGGCCTCAAAAATTAAAAAATTAATTAAAAAATTAATAAATAAAATAAAAAACAGTTGCTATCTACTCTATTCCAACTCATGGCAAACCCATATATGTGTGTCAGAATAGAACTATACTCCACAGGGTTTTCAATGGCTGATTTTTTGGAAGTAGATCTCCAGGACTTCCTTTCCAGGCACCTCTGGGTGGACTCGAACCTTCAACCCTTCTGTTAGCAGCTGAGCATATTAACCATTCACACTATAGAATCCCTATTAAAGGCATCACAAATGTATGCTTTTTCCATAAAAAAAAAGTGATATTTTATGTAGTTTGCATAAACCAATTATCAACATAAATCAATTAATAAAAAGTACCTCACACCAGATGTCAGCTTATCACCAGATGTCAATATTTATAGCCTTATTTATATCGTACTTATACCCTTCTTCAGAGATTGGCATGTATACACTTTTGAATTATATAATTAGACGTGATTTATAGATTTATATAAGAGAAAAACATAATCAACCAATGGAAAACCTATAAAGATGGTTAAGGCACTAAATAGCCTAAATATTGAAAGAATGCCAAAGACTAAAATATGGTACCTACAAACATCAGTGATTTAAAGTGAGAAATGCCATGCATGATACCTCACACTCAGGTTTTAGATTATCATGACTAAAAGGAAACTCTGGTTCCAAATTTAACAAAAGAGAGAGAGAATAGTGTCTCCCCAAAATTCACGTCCAGCCAGAACCTCAGAATATGACCTTATTTGGTAGTAGGGTCTTTGTAGATGTAATTAGTTAAGAATCTCAATGTAAAATCATGCTGGGTTTGAGGTGGGCCCTAAATCCAACGACTGGTTGGCTGGTGTCCTTATCAGAACAAGAGAGGATACGGACACACTGGGGGAAGGAGACCATGTGATGATGGAGGCAGACATTGGGGTGACATGTCCACAAGTCATGAAACACTAAGAATTGCAAACACCAGAAGCTAGGAGTAGGCATTGGGGCAGATTCTTCTGTAGGCCCTCTAGAAGGACCAAACCTAATGACACCTTGATTTTGGACTTCTGGTCTCCAGAACTTTGAGAGGATAAATTTCTGTTGTTTTGGTAATTTGTTATGGCAGCCCTGAGAAACTAATACAGCCCTGAGAAGCTAATACAGCCTTGTTAACAAAACCCAACAAAGCACCAAAAATGCGAACTGAAGACCACTCTAATTCATGAATATGAAAGTATAAATTCCAAATAAAATGCTAGCAAAGCAATTCCTGAAGGTTACTAAATATTAAAAGACTAGTATAGCCTGACGAGGCAGCTTTTCTTTTATGTACACATAGGTACATGATTATTAGGAAGTCTAGGAATACTATTCATCACAGCAGTATCAAAGGATATAACTATCTTAATAGGTGTCAGGAGGGCATCTGATAAAACCCACATGCATTTCTAATGAATGTACTTAGCAAAGTGGAACTTTAAGGACATTTCCTTAGCAGGACATACAGTATGCACTAATGTGTGTTGTTGTTGTTGGGTGCCACAGAGTTGATTCTAACACACAGCAAACCCATGTGATAGAGTAGAACTGCCTATAGGGTTTCCTAGGCTGTCATCTTTATGGGAGCAGATCACCAGGTCTTTTCTCCCAAGGAGCTGCTGGTGGGGTCAAACCACCAACCTTTTGGTTACCTTAACCATTGTGCCACCAGGGCCATGTCCTAGCTCTGTCCACTGAGAGGGCCTAGGGCTAATGACCCCAATAGCAACGCACACACCCAGATCTTGATTTCTAAGTAACATTCTCCTGAGAGAAGTGGACTGTGGCGGGAAATGTACAAGAAGAACTTGGAGCATTTTGCAGTGCCAGAAAATAAAGAAATGCTCAAAAAGTAAAAGAATGGGGACATGCCCAATGGACTCAGTCATGAACTTGAAAGAATGCCCAATGGCTAAATTTGGAACAATCTGAGCAACAAAATAAAAGACGTAGTATTGGATCATAATCCAAAGTACAAAATAAATACGTGAGTCCATACTGATATGAATAAAAGGTTGAATAAATAAATAAATGAGGAAGAAAGGAAAGCTGTCCCAATTAATAAATATAAAAGGAATGATGGGCATAGGAAATCAACATTTGGCAAACACCACGGTAATTATTGTTTCAAGAAAAATCATCATTAGTGCTAAAATTAGTGGATAAAAGTATGTTGAGAAATAGGATATTTACATAGTCTCAGAATATCTCCCCAGAAGATACTTACAATTACTAAGACAGAAACGGCAACCGTATAGTGGTGAAGTCTGGCAGACAGTGCTCGAAGTTAACATCATTACTGTTGGGACTGAGCACCACCCTGTGCCTCCTGACCTGATGGGCTGAGAAGGCCACAGCACCACTTCTGTGGGGCTCCTGCCAAAGTGCAAAATCTGGATTGAATGATCAGGAAACCCCAGAAAAACTCCGATTGAAGAGTCTTCGAGAAAATAAATGGCCAGTACTCTTCAAAAGTTTCAAAATTATTAAAAATAAAGACTAAGGATCTGTCTCTCATTATAGGAGACTAAGGAGACATAACAATTAAGTGCACATTACATGGCCCTGGATTGGATGCTGGACTAAAAAAAGAAAAAAATAGTGGAACAATTGATAAAAATTTGTATAAAGCCTACAGATTATTTAAGAGTGTAGCATCAAGTTAATTTCCTGATTCTGATCACTGTGCTATGCTTGTAAAAAATGTTAATATTTGAGGAAGCTAGAAAACAGTAGCAGCAGTACATCAACAGGAAACTGCCAGAAGTTCAAGCCAGATTCAGAAGAGGACGTAGCATGAGGGATATCATTGCTGATGTCAGATGGATCTTGGCTGAAAGCACAGAATACCAGTAAGATGTTTACCTGTGTTTTATTGACTATGCAAAGGCATTCGACTGTGTTGATCAGAACAAATTATGGATAACATTGGGGAAAATGGGAATTCCGGAATGTCAAATTGTGCTCATGAGGAACCTGTATATAGATCAAGAGGCAGTTGTTCAAACAGAACAAGAGGACACTATGTTATTTCAAGTCAGGAAGGCTGTGTGTCAGGGTTGTAGCCTTTCATCATACCTATTCAATCTGTATGCTGAGCAAATAAGGCAAGAAGCTGGACCATATGAAGAAGAATGGGGCATCAGGCTTGGAAGAAGACTCATTAACAACCTGCCTTATGCAGATGACACAACCTTGCTTGCTGAAAGTGAAGAGGACTTGAAGCACTTACTGATGAAGATCAAAGACCACAGCCTTCAGTATGGATTGCACCTCAACATAAAGAAAACAAAAATCCTCGCAACTGGACAAACAAGCAACATCATGATAAATGGAGAAAAGAAAGAAGTTTCTAAGGATTTCATTTTACTTGAATCCACAATCAACACCCAGTCAAGAAATCAAATGACACATTGCATTGGGCAAATCTGCCGCAAAGGACCTCTTTAAAATGTTAAAAACCTAAGATGTCACTTTGAGGACTAAGGTGCACCTGACCCAAGCCATGGTGTTTTCAATTGCTTCATATGCATGCGAAAGCTTAACAATGAATAAGGAAGAGCAAAGAACTAACGCCTTCGAATTGAGGTGCTGGCAAAGAATACTGAATATACCATGGACTGCCAAAAGAATGAACAAATCTGTCTTAGAAGAAGTACAGCCAGAATGCTCCCTAGGAGCCAGAATGGCAAGACTTCACCTGCCATCTTTGTACACGTCATTAGGAGGGACCAGTCCCTGGAGAAGGACATCATGCTTGGTAAAGTAGAGGGTCACCAAAAGAGAGGAAGAGCCTCAACAAGATGGATTGACACAGCGGCTGCAACAATGGGCTCAAGCATAGCAACGGTTGTGAGGATGGCGCAGGACCAGGCAGTGTTCGTTCTGTGGTACGTAGGGTCGCTATGAGTCAGAAACGACTTGACGGCACCTAAACCACAACAACAACAAAAATGAAGGATATATGACAATTCTTTGTACTATGTTGCAAATTTTTGTAAATTTGAAATAATTTCAAAATCAAAAGTTAATATCAATAAATAACTAAATGTGAACAAGCCAAAAAATTCTTTAAAAAATAATTTATAGACCATCTTACAAAAGGGATTTTTATGCAAATATTAAAATTAGGGTTTTATTTAAAGTAATAAGGTACCAATGAGGAAATGCTCAACCTATATTAAATGCATATATATATTTGGGATCATACAGAACATACAATTGATATATATATATGCTATACCGAAAACCAAACCCATTGCTGAAGAGTTGATTCCAACTTATAGTGACGCTATCAGACAGAGTAGGGTTTCCAAGGAGTGCCTGCTGGATTCGAACTGCCGACATTTTGGTTAGAAGCCATAGCTCTTAACCACTACAACCACCAGCATGTTGTTACGATCCCAATTTTGCATAATCTATTCATATATAGATATAAGGTCCTTTGGTAGCACAAATGGTTTGGGCTTGACTGCTAACCTAAAGGTTGGCTGTTCAAACCCATCCAGCGGTCCCACAGAAGATAGGCCTGGCGATTTGCTTCTGTTAGGAATATAGGCAAGAAAACCCTATGGAGCCATCCTACTTTGTAACATACGGGGTCACCATGAGTCAGAATCAACTCAACAGCAACTAATGACAACAAAAAAATCATAGATATATTCATAGCAAAGAAATGACATAATATTAGAAACTAGAAAACAAAATGAACATATTTATATGTATCTAGGAAATGGAACAGAATCAACTCTAAGAACTACCAAGAGAAATCACTTGTTATTGTTGTTCTTGTTAGCGCTGCCAAGTTGATTTTCAAGTCATAGTGGCCCCATGTGACAGAGCAGAACTGCCCTATAGGGTTTCCTAGGCCGTAATCTTTATGGAAGCAGATTGCCAGGTCTTTCTCTCGAGGAGCTGCTGGGTGGATTCGGACCTTTCAGTTAGCAGCTGAGCACTTAACCCTCAGTTAAGTAGTTACGAAATAAATGTACAGGATTTATTGTATTTTTTATGTCAGTAATAACCAGTTAAAACCCATTGCCTTCTCATAGCCGATTCCGACTCATAGAGACCCATATAGGACAGAGTAGAACTGCCCCACAGGGTTTCCAAGGAGCAGCTGGTGGATTCAAACTGAACTTTTGGTTAGCAGCCAAGCTTCTCAACTGCTGTGCCACTAGGGCTCCAATAACCAGCTATAAAATACAATTTTAAAGGATCCTATTCACAAACAAAACCAAGAGAGTACTAGGAATAAACTTCCCTTTTAGTAAGAGAGATTTAATATGGCCTCATGTACATCACATAGAAAACCCTATTCCTAAACAGGATTACATCCACAGAAAGAGTGCTTAGGATTCCAAACCATATATTTTATTTTTATTATTATTATTATTATTATTGTACTTTAGATGAAGGTTTATAAAACAAACTGGGTTCTCATTAAACTATTAGTACCCCCATACTGTTTTGTGACATTGGTTACCAACCCCATGAAATGTCAACACTCTCCCTTCACAACCTTGGGTTCCCTATTACCAGCTTTCCTGTTCTCTCCTGCCTCCTAGTCCTTGCTCCTGGGCTGGTGCGGCCCTGTAGACTCGTTTTGTTTTATGGGCCTGTCTAATCCTTGGCTGAAGGGTGAACCTCAGGAGTGACTTCATTACTGAACTAAAAGGGTGTCTGGGGGCCATACTCTTTGAGTTTCTCCAGCCTCTGTCAGGCCAGTAAGTCTGGTCTTTTTTTTGTGAGTTAGAATTTTGTTCTACATTCTTCTCCAGCTCTGTCTGGGAATCCTCTATTGTGATCCCTGTCAGAGCAGTCAGTGATGGTAGTTGGGTACCATGTAGCATAGTTGTGCTGGACTCAGTCGGTTGGAGGATGTGGTAGTTGTGGTCCATTAGTCCTTTGGACTAATCTTTCCCTTGTGTCTGGTTTTCTTCATTCTCTCTTGCTCTCAATGGGGTGACATCAGTAGAGTATCTTAGATGGCTGCTCACACGCTTTTAAGACCCCAGACGCTGCTCACCAAATTAGGATGTAGAACATTATCTTTATAAACTATGTCATGCCAATTGAACTAGACGTTCCCAGAGACCATGCTCTCTAGCCTTCAGCCCAGTAATTTGGTCCCTCAGTGAGTTTGGATGTGACTATGAGCTTCCATGTCCTTGCCTTGGTCAATATGTTCTGTCTTACCCAGTACAGAGTACTGTCTTAACCTTCACCAAAACCAAAAAACCAAAACCAAACCTGTTGCTATAGAGTTGATTCTGACTTATAGTGACCCTATAGGACAGAGCAGAACTGCCCCATAGGATTTCCGAGACGTGCCTGGTGGATTCAAACTGCTGATCTTTTGGTTAGCAGCCATAGCCCTTAACCAGTACGCCACCAGGGTTTCCCTTCACCAAAGTTACCACTTACCTTATTGTCTATTGAGTGCTTATCATTCCCCACCCATCCCCTCCCTCATAACCATCAAAGATTGTTTCTTCTTGTATGTAAACCTTTTCATGAGTTTTTACAGTAGTAGTCTCATACAATATTTGTCCTTTTGTGATTAATTTATTTTACTCAGCATAATGCCCTCCAGATTCATCCATGTTATGAGATGCTTCACAGATTTCATTTTTGTTTTTTATTGTTGCATAGTACTCCATTGTGTGCGTGTACCATAGTTTGTTTATTCATTCATCTGTTGATGGAAATCTAGGTTGTTTCCATCTTTTTGCTATTGTGAAAATGCTGCAATGAGCATAGGTGTGCATATGTCTATTTGTGTGATGGCTTAGTACTTCTCTAGGATATTTTCCTGGGAGTTGGATTGCTGGATCCTATGGCATTTCTATTTCTAGCTTTCTACAAAAGCACCATATCATTTTCCAAAATAGTTGTACCATTTGGCATTCCCACCAACAGTGCATGAGAGTTCCATTCTCCCTGCAGCCTCTCCAACATTTGCTGTTTTCTATTTTTTTGATTTGTGCCAGTAATGTCAGGGTGCGATGGTGTGTCATTGCATTTCTCTAATGGCTACCGATCTTGAGCATTTCCTCATATGTCTGTTAGCCACTTGAATATCTTCTTTGGTGAAGTGTCTGTTCATTTCCTTTGCCCATTTTTAATTGGATTATGTGTCTTTTTGTTGTGGAGTTGTTAGATTTTCCTGTAGATTTTAGAGATTAGACCTCTGTCTGATTTGTCATAGTCAAAATATTTTCCCAGTCTGTAGGTTCTCTTTTTAGTCTTTTGGTGAAGGCTTTTGAAGAACATAAGTGTTTAATTTTTAGAAAATCTCAGTTATCTAGCTTATCTTCTGGAGTTTGTGTGTCGTTAGTTACAGTTTGCATCCAGTTCATGCCGTGTATTAGGGCCTCTAGAGTTGATCTTATATTTTCGCCTATGGTCTTTATAGTTTTTGGTTTTATATTAAGGTCTTTGATCCATTTTGAATTAGTTTTTGTGTATGGTGTGAGGTATGGGTCCTGCTTCACTTTTTTGCAGATGAACATCCAGTTTTGCCAGCACCATTTGTTAAAACGACTGTCTATTTCCACATTTGATGGACTTTGGGTCCTTGTGAAAGACCAGGTGACTGTAGATGGATGCATTTACCTCCAGGTTCTTAATTCTGTTCCACTGGTCAATGTATCTGTCTTTGTACCAGTACCAGGCTGTTTTGACTACCATACACGCATGGTAGGTTCTGACGTCAGGTAGTGCAAGTCCTCCTACTTTATTCTTCTTCAATAGTGCTTTACTTATCCAAGGTCTCTTCCCTTTCCATATAAAGTTGATGATTAGTTTTTCCAACTCTTTTAAGAATATTGTTGGTATTTGGATCTGGATTGCATTGTATTTGTAGATTGCTTTGGGTAGAATTGACATTTTCACAAGGTTGAGTCTACCTATCCATGAGCATGGTATAATTTTCCATTTATGTAGATCTCTTTTGGTTTCTTGCAGTAGTGTTTTGTAGTTTTCTTTGCATAGGTATTTTACATCCATGGTTAGAATTATTCCTAATTATTTTTTTTAGGAGCTATTGTAAATGCTATTATTTTCCCGATTTCCTTTCTGTCACTCTCTATATTGGTGAATAGGAATCCAACTGATAATTGTATGTTAATCTTGTATCCTGCTTCTCTGCTGAATCTTTCTATTAATTCCAGTAGTTTTCTTATGAAGTCTTTTGGGTTTTCTATGCATACTATCATGTCATCCTCAAATAAGGACGGTTTTAATACTTCATTACTAATTTGGATGCCCTTTATTTTTTTCTTGCCTTATTGCTGTAGGTAGCACTTCCAGCACAACGTTAAATAGCAGTGGTGATAAACGGCATCGTTGTCTTGTTTCTGTTCTCAAGGGGAAAGTTTTCAGCTTCTCTCTTTAAGAATGATGTTGGCCTCAATAAAGACACGGAAGATCTAAATGCCACAATAAACCAACTTGACCTTATAGACATACACAGAACACTCCACCCAACATCAGCCAAGTATACTTTCTTTTCTAGTGCACATGGAACATTCCCTAGAGTAGACCACATGTTAGGTCATAAAGCAAGCCTTAACAGAATCAAAACATTGAAATATTACAAAGCATCTTCTCCAACCATAAGGCCATGAAAGTAGAAAACAATAACACAAAAAGCAGGGAAAAGAAATCAATCACTTGGAAACTGAACAATACCCTGCTCAAAAAAGACTGGGTTATAAAAGACATTGAAGGATGGAATAAAGAAATTCATAGAATCCAATGAGAATGAAAACACTTCCTATCAGAACCATTGGGACACAGCGAAAGCAGTTCTCAGAGGTCAATTTATATCAATAAATGCACACATACAAAAAGAAGAAAGGGCCAGAATCAAAGGATTATCCCTACAACTTGAACAAACAGAATGATAGCAACAAAAGAAATCCTCAGGCACCACAAGAAATCAAATAATAAAAATTAGAGCAGAATTAAATGAATTAGAAAACAGAAAAACAATTGAAAGAATTAACAAGACCAAAGCTGGTCCTTTTAAAAAATTAACAAAATTGATAAACCATTGGCCAAATTGACAAAAGAGAAACAGGAGAGGAAGCAAATAACCCACATAAGAAATGAGATGGGCGATATTAAAACAGACCCAACTGAAATCAAAAGAATCATATCAGATTACCATGAAAAATTGTACTCCAACAAATTTGAAAAACTAGAAGAAATGAATGAATTCCTAGAAAAACACTGCCTACTTAAACTAACACAAACAGAGGTAGAACAACTAAATAGACCCATAACAAAAGAAGAGATTGAAAACGAAATCAAAAAACTCCCAACAAAAAAAAAAAAATAAAAAGCCCTGGCCCGGACAGCTTCACTGCAGAGCTCTACCAAACTTTCAGAGAAGAGTTAACACCACTACTACTTAAAGGTATTTCAGAGCATAGAAAAGGAAGGAATACTCCCAAACTCATTCTATGAAGCCAGCATATCCTTGATGCCAAAACCAGGTAAAGACACCACAAAAAAAGAGAAAATTACAGACCTATATCCCTCATGAACTTAGATGCAAAAATCCTCAACAAAATTCTAGCCAATAGAATTCAATAACATCAAAAAAATATTCACCATGACCAAGTGGGATTCATACCAGGTATGCAGGGATGGTTCAACATTAGAAAAACAATTAATGTAACCCATCATATAAATAATACAAAAGACAAAAATCACATGATTTTATCAACTGATGCAGAAAAGGCATTTGACAAAGTTCAACACCCATTCATGATAAAAACTTTCAGCAAAATAGGAATAGAAGGAAAATTCCTCAACGCAATAAAGGGCATTTATGCAAAGCCAATAGCCAACATCATCCTAAATGGAGACAGTTTGAAAGCATTCCCCTTGAGAACGGGAACCAGACAAGGATGCCCTTTATCACCACTCTTATTCAACATTGTGCTGGAGGTCCTGGCCAGAGGAATTAAGCTAAATAAAGAAATAAAGGTCATCCAGATTGGCAAGGAAGAAATAAAAGCATCTCTATTTGCAGATGGCATGATCTTATACACAGAAAACCCTAAAGAATCCTCAAGAAAACTACTGAAACTAATAGAAGAGTTCAGCAGAATATCAGAATACAAGATAAACATACAAAAATAAGTTGGATTCCTCAACACCAACAAAAAGAACATCGAAAAGGAAATTACCAACTCAATGCCATTTACAGTAGCCCTCAAGAAGATAAAAAAAACTTCGGAATAAATCTTACCAGAGATATAAAAGACTTATACAAAGAAAACTAAAAGACTCTACTGCAAGAAACAAAAAGAGACCTACATAAATGGAAAAATATATCTTGCTCATGGATAGAAGACAACATTGTAAAAATGTCTATTCTACCAAAAGCGATCTACACATTTAACGCAATTCCGATCCAAATTCCAACGACGTTTTTTAATGAGATTGAGAAACAAACCACCAACTTCATACAGAAGGGAAAGATGCCCCAGATAAGTAAAGCATTACTGAAAAAGAAGAAGAAAGTGGGAGGCCTCACTCTATCTGATTTTAGAATCTATTATATCGCCACGGAAACCCTGGTGGCGTAGTGGCTAAGTGCTACAGCTGCTAACCAAAGGGTCGACAGTTCAAATCCGCCAGGCGCTCCTTGGAAACTCTATGGGGCAGTTCTACTCTGTCCTATAGGGTCGCTATGAGTCGGAATTGACTTGATGGCACTGGGTTTGGTTTTATACCGCCACAGTAGTCAGAACAGCCTGGTACTGGTACAACAACAGATACATAGACCAATGGAACGGAATTGAGAACCCAGACACAAATCCATCCACATATGAGCAGCTGATATTTGACAAAGGGCCAAAGTCAATTAAATGGGGAAAAGACAGTCTTTTTAAGAAATGGTGCTGGTATAACTGGATATCCATCTGCAAAAAAAATGAAACAAGACCCATTCCTCACACCATGCACAAAAACTAACTCAAAATGTAACAATGACCTAAATATAAAATCTAAAACAATAAAGATCATGGGAGAAAAAACAGGGACAACATTTCCAGTCCTAATACATGGCATAATCGTATACAAAACAGTACTAACAATGCAGAAGAAAAACTAGACAGCTGGGAGCTCCTAAAAATCAAACACCTATGCTCATCCAAAGGCTTCATCAAAAGAGTAAAAAGATTACCTATAGACTGGGAAAAAGTTTTTAGCTACGACATTTCTGATCAGCACCTGATCTCTAAAATCTACATGATACTGCAAAAAACTACAAAAAGACAAATAACCCAATTCGAAAATGGGCAAAAGATATGAACAGGCACTTCACTAAAGAAGACATTCAGGTAGCTAACAGATACATGAGGAAATGCTCACGATCATTAGCCATTCCAACCCATTAGAGAAATGCAAATCAAAACTACAATGAGATTCCATCTCACTCCAACGAGGCTGCCATTAATCCAAAAAACACAAAATAATAAATGTTGGAGAGGTTGTGGATGGACTGAAACACTTATACACTGGTGGTGGGAATGTAAAATGGTACAACCATTTTGGAAATGGATTTGGCGCTTCCTTAAAAAGCTAGAAATAGAACTACCATAGGATTCAGTAATCCCACTCCTTGGAACGCATCCTAGAGAAATAAGAGCCTTTACACTAACAGATATATGCACACCCATGTTCATTGCAGCACTGTTTACAATAGCAAAAAGATGGAAGCAACCAAGGTGTCCATCAACGGATGAATGGATAAATAAATTATGATATATTCACACAATGGAATACTACGCATCAATAAAGAACAGTGATGAATCTGTGAAACATTTCATAACATGGACGAACCTGGAAGGCATTATGCTGAGTGAAATTAGTCAGTTGCAAAAGGAGAAATATTATATGAGACCACTATTATAAGAACTCAAGAAACAGTTTAAACAGAGAAGAAAATATTCTTTGATGGTTACGAGAGGGGGGAGGGAGGGACGGAGGGAGGGAGGGAGGAGGGAGGGAGGGAGGGGGGTATTCACTAATTAAATAGTAGATAAGAACTATTTAAGTGAAGGGAAAGACAACACACAGTACAGGAGAGGTCAGCACAACTGGACTAAACCAAAAGCAAAGAAGTTTCCTGAATAAACTGAATGCTTCAAAGGCCAGCAAAGCAGGGGTAGGGGTTTGGGGACCATGGTGTCAGGGGACATCTAAGTCAATTGGCATAATAAAATTTATTAACAAAACATTCTGCTTCCCACTTTGGAGAGTGGCATCTGGGGTCTTAAACGCTAGCAAGCGGCCATCTAAGATGCATCAATTGGTCTCAACCCACCTGGAGCAAAGGAGAATGAAGAACACCAAAGACACAAGGTAATTATGAGCCCAAGAGACAGAAAGGGCCACATAAAGCCTGAGATCAGAAGAGCTAGATAGTACCCAGCTACAACTGATGACTGTCCTGACAGGGAACACAACAGAGAACCCCTGAGGGAGCAGGAGAGCAGTGGGATGCAGACACCCAAATTCTCATAAAAAGACCAGACTTAATGGTCTGACTGAGACTAGAAGGACCCTGGTGGTCATGGCCCCCAGACCTTCTGTTGGCCCAAGACAGGAACAGTTCCCAAAGCCAACTCTTCAGACAGGGATTGGACTGGACAGTCGGATAGAAAATGATACTGGTCAAGAGTGATCTTCTTGGAACAAGTAGACACATGAGACTATGTTGACATCACCCGTCTGGAGGGGAGATGAGAGGGCAGAGGGGGTCAGAAGCTGGCTGAAGGGACACCAAAAGAGAGAGTGGAGGGAAGGAGTGTGCTGTCTCATTAGGGGAAGAGCAATTAGGAGTATATAGCAAGGTGTATATAAATTTCTATATGAGAGACTGACTTGATTCGTAAACTTTAATAAAATAAAATAAAGAATGATGTTGGCTGTTGGTTTTGCATAAATACCCTTTATTATGTTGAGGAATTTTCCTTCTATACCTACTTTATTGAGAATTCTTATCAGAAATGTGTTAGGCTTTGTCTGATGCTTTTTCTGCATCGATTGGGATGACTGTGTGATTTATTTATGTGGTGGATTACATTGATTTTTTAATGTTGACCCATCCTTGCATACCTGACATGAATCCCACTTAGTCATGTTATATATTTTTCTTATGATGCTGAATTCTATTGGCTAGGATTTTGTTGAGATTTTTGCATCTGTATTCATGAGAGATATTGGTTTGCAATTTTCTTGTTTTGTGGTGTCTTTGCCTGGTTTTGATATCAGGTTTATGCTGGCTTCATTGAATGAATTCAGAAGCATCCCTTCCTTTTCTACATTCTGAAATAGTTTGAGTAGTGCTGGTGTAAGCTTTTCTCTGAATGTTTGGTAGAATTCTCCAGTGAAGCCATCTGGGTCAGGGCTTTTTTTCATAGGAAGTTTTTATAAATTATCTTTTCAATCTGTTCTCTTATTATGGGTCTGTTCAGATTTTCAACATCATTTTATGTTAGTTTGGGTAGGTAGTGTGTTTCTAGACATTTGCCTGTTTCCTCTAGGTTTTCAAATTTGTTGTAGTATAGTTTTTCATAACACTCTGTTATGATTGTTTTTATTTCAGTTGGGTCTGTGGTAATGTCCCCCATCTCACTTCTTATTTGGTTATTTACATCCTCTTCTGTTTTCCTTTTGTCAGTTTGGCCAGTGGTTTGTTGATTTTGTTGATCCTTTCAAAGAACTAACTTTTGTTTTTGTTGATTCTTTCTATTGTTTTTCTATTCTCTATTTCATTTATTTCTGCTCTTATCTTTATTAATTCCTTTCTTCTGGTGGCTGTGGGCTTCTTTTGCTATTCTCTTTCTATTTGTTTGAGTTGTGTAGCTAACGTTTTTATTTTGTCCCTTCTTTTTTGATGTGTGCATCTAATGCTATAAATTGACCTCTGAGCACTGCCTTTGCTGGGTCCGAAAGGTTTTGGTAAGGTGTGTTTTCATTCTCATTTGATTCTAGGAATTTTTGTTTCCATCTTTGTTTTCTTCTATTGTCCAGTGGTTTTTAAGCAGGGTGTTTTTCAGTTTCCATGTAATTGGTTTTTTTCCTTACTCTTCCTGTTGTTAATTTCTACTTTGATGGTGTTGTGATCATAGAAGATGCTTCATATTATCTCAATGTTTTGGATTTTATTGAGGGTTGCTTTGTGGCCTAAGATGTGGTCTATTCTGGAGAATGTTCTATGTGTGTTGGAAAAGAATGTGTATTTTGCAGCTGTTGGGTAGAATGTTCTATATAAGTCTATGAGGTCAAGTTGGCTGATTCTGGCCTAGCTCTTCTGTATCTTTGTTGAGTTTCTTTCTAGGTGTTCTGTCCTTTACCGAAAGTGGTGTGTTGAAGTCTCCTACTATTTTTGTGGAACTGTCAATTTCTCTTTACAACGCTATTAGAGTTCTTTTTATGTATTTTGGAGCCCTGTCATTGGGTGTGTAGGTATTTATTATGGTTAAGTCCTCATGAAGGATTGTCCCTTTAATCATTATATAGTGCCCTTCTTTGTCTTTTATGGTAGATTTTGTTTTAAACTCTGTTTTATCTGATATTAGTATTGCCACTCCTGCTCTTTTTTTGGTAGCTGTTTGCTTGATAAATTTTTTTCCATCCTTTGATTTCTAATAAATTTATGTCTTTGTTTCTAAGGTGTGTCTCTTGTAGACAGCATATTGATGGATCTTGGTTTTTTTTAATTCATTCTGTTACTCTGTTTATGGGTGCATTTAGGCCATTTGGATTCAGTGTAATTATTGATAGGTTTGAGTTTGCTGCTGCAATTTTGCTGTGCTTTTTTTTTTTTTTTTGTGGTGCTGACGATTTCTTTGTTCCTTTTACTCTCCTGTGCTGAATTCCTTTTGTTTGTGGATTTTTTTTTCTCATTCCTTTTGCTTTTGTAGATTTGTGTTACTGAGACTTTTTGTTTTTCTTCTTTATTTTGATGAATAGATTTGTTAACTTTTTTTGTGGTTACCTTGAAATTTACCCTTCTCTTCCTAAGTTTGAACCAGTCTTTTATTACTTGGTATTGCCTTACCTTTCTCTCCATTTGAAAGTTCTATACCTACACCATTTTATTGTTTTGATGTTGCTGTCATTTACAGATTATCCTCTCTGATTTGCTGTTGTAAATCTTTTAGTTTCGATTAATCCTTGAGACTTCATTACCTAGGTTGGTATCTGACTGATGCGGTCTTGCATCCTAGATTCAGGCTGTTGTCTGATGTTTGTTCTCAAACAAAAGGACTCCCTTTGATAACTGTTGTAAGTTTGGTTTGGTTTTTACATATCCCCTTAATTTCTGTTTTCTGGAAATACCCTAATTTCACCATCATATTTGAATGAGAGTTTTGCAGGATATATTATTCTTGGTTGGGAATTTTTTTTCTTTCAAGGTTTTATATATGTCATCCCATTGCCTTCTTGCCTGCATGGTTTCTGCTGAATAATCAGAGCTCACTCTTATGGTTTCCCCTTTGTAGGTGACTTTTCATTTTTCTTGAGCTGCTCTTGGGATTCTTTCTTTGTCTTTGGTTTTAGTGAGTGTGATTATGATATGCCTTGGTGATTTTCTTTTGGGGTCTATCCTATATGTGGTTCATTGAGATTCTTGGATGGTCAGCTTTTCATCTTTCATGACATTAGGGAAGTTTTCTATCAGCAATTCTTCAGTAATCCTCTCTGTGGTTTCCATTTTCTCCCCCTGTTCTGAAACCCTGACTCACTCACAAAGTTTTGCTTTTGATTGTATCCCACATCATTCTCAGGATTTCTTCATTTTCCTTCATTCTTGTTTTTTCTGATTTTTCCTCAAACAGAGTTGTAGCCAAGTGTTTGTCTTCAATTTCACCGATCCTTTCTTCCATCATTTCAAACCTGCTCCTCAGTCCTTTTATGACACTGTCCATTTCTGAAATCTTGTTTTTTGTCTTTTGTATTTCTAATTGTTGTTTTTGTATGATTTCTAGCTGTGAATTTATTTTAGCATTTTGTTCACGTTTTATTTTCCTGAATTCTTGCATTCTTTTGTCCATATTTTCCATGAATTTGTCTGCCTTTTCCAAAAATTTATGTATTTTTTCCTCATTTTTGTCTGCTTTTTGCTTCAACTCTTGGATATCTCTGAATATTAGAGATTTAAATTCCCTGTCAGGTACTTCTAGTGCCTTTTCTTCTACTGGAAAGTCATCTGGTGTTTTATTTTGGATGCCTACTAGAACCATCCTGTCCTTTTGTTTTGTTTTGTTTTGTTTTGATATTGTCTGCTGTCTTTGGGACATTCAGTGGTTATTTTCTTTGTTAATTGATTGTAGATTTGTTTGTTTTGTTCTGCTTTTTTATTTTACTTTGTTATGTCTGAGCAGGTGAGATGGGTGTACTTTGTTGTTTGCTTGTCTGTGGGCAGAATACTTCTCACCACCTTGTCCAATGAGCAGGGCCAGTCACTCAGCTATGGTGCAGCAGGCCAGATCCAGTGGAAGAGGAGGGGCTGGGATGGGTTTTTTGTGGCACATACTGGGGCCGACAGGGGGGTACTGGGGGCCAGTGCAGGGTAGGTTCTGGTAGACCATGCCTGTGCTGCTCGGGAGTGAGATGTTCAGCACATGGTGCAGATAGGCAGGGGGGAGGTTGTGGTGTGTGGAGCTAAGTGGGTGTGGAAAAGAAGAGAAAGAGGAGGAAAGAGAAACAGGAGCCAAAAGAAAAAGTGCTGAGGGAGCCTACCATTGTAGTAGTACAGACCCAGGGAAGCCGTATGCCATTGGCTTTCTAGCCAGGCAGTGAGGCACTGCCCATTGAGAAGGGACAGATATGGCACATGCAGCTAGATGGGTGGGAGAAAGGAAAGAAGGGAGACAGAGATAAAAAACTAAAAAAACTAGATTAAAAAAAGAGAGAAAGACAAGGAGAGAGAAAGGCACCCACAGCTAGGTGATCAGGAGAAAGGAATGGAAGGAATGTAGAGAGAGACAAGAAACTGAGGGGGAAAAAAAGATGCCAGGTGGTTGGGAGGAAGGAAAGGAAGGGAGGTAGAGTGAGACAAGAAACTGAGCAAAAAAAAGAAGAAGAAAAAATGTCCCAAGGAAGCCCACCAGAAGTGGGTCCCCAACCGAGCAGCACTGCACAACCCATTCAGAAGGAGTGAAGATGGCACATGGCATAAACGTAAGGAAGGGAGGTAGAGAGAGACAAGAAACCAAGAAAAAAAAAAAAAGAAGAAAGAAAGTAAAGAAAAAAAAAACACCCCAAGGGAGCCCAGCAGAAGCGGGTCCCCAGCCGAGTGGCACTGCACAGCCCATCAAGAAGGAGCGGAGATGGCATACAATGCCAGGTGTTCAGGAGAAGGGTAAAGAAGGAAGGTAGAGGGAGACAAGAAATTGAGAAAAGAAAAGAAAAAGAAAAAAAAGAGAGATGCCCCAAGGGAGCCCATTGACTTGGTGGCACGGGCCTGGGAAGTGGCTCCCAAGCCACTAGGCAGTGCAAAGCCCATCTAGAAGGGGTAGAGATGGCATACAGTGCCAGGTACCCAGGAGACAGGAAAAGAAGGAAAGTAGAGAAAGACAAGAAATTGAGAAATTAAGAAAAACAAAAAGGAAAAAGATAAAAAAATAATACAAATAAATAAAGAGGAAATGCTCCCAGGGATCCCACTGGCTTGGTGGCGCAGATAGGGGAAGCAGTTCCCCAGCACAGTGGCACTTTACAGCCTGTAAAGAAGAAGCAGAGATGGCACACAGAGTAAGGTGTTTGAAAGGAAGGGAAGGAGGTGAGAGAGCGAGAGAGAAGAAACCAAAAGAAGCTGAAAAAGGCAGCAACAGGAATTTTAAAAAATGGCACTAAAGGAGCCAGCCAGTGTGGGTGGGGTGAATCCAGGTGGCACGGAGGCAGTGCCTCCCCAGCTGAGCAACTGTGGCCTGCCGGAGAGTGGTGGAGGCCAAGCGGGGGGAAGAAGGGAGGGTGGGGGCGGGAAAATGTGTATCACTGGTTACTGGGTGCTCTGTTGCCTGCTGGAAACTCCTTGAAGCTGTCTTCCCATACTCCCTGTCTGCCAATCTGGGTGGCTGAGTAGTCCAAAATGGTGAATCCGTGCCGTGTTAGCTAATAGAGGACCTCCACTCCATATCTCTTCTAGCTCTCTGTTCTCCGTCAGTTTCTTATTCCATTTGGTGCTTGGTTGAGTTCTTTATCTCTTCATTTGATGCTTAGGGTTTCAGGATTGATGTTTGTCTCTGTTTTAGTTTTTCGGGTCTTTGCTGTGGAGGGACAGCGTGGTGCTTCTGTCTATAGGGCCATGTTAGTTCTGCCTCCTTCCAACCCATATTTTCAGGGGACACAATTCAATTCACAACCCCTTTGGAGAATTTAAGTTGAATATTCTCATTTGGGCTGACCAAGTACTTGCTTTGGCCAAAGAAATGTGGGCGGAAGTGAATAGGGGCCAGTGTCATGGTAACGATGGAAGCTGAGTCAGGATGGCGTGCCCTGTGAGTTGGGTCAGGCATGGAGCATGGACAATCAATATGCTTTTGTGCTAAGCCACTAAGACTTTGAAGTTATGTGTACCTAGCCCACACTGACCCATAATATTATTAATCCAAACCGTAAGCAGTCCTTGATCAAACTTATTTAAAGTCTTATTTCTAGAAAGTTCAGTTGCTGGTATTCAACTTGTTACAAAAAGGAGACCGCTATAAGTTTCATTAAGAGCACAGGCTTTGGAGTCCAAAATAAATAAATAAATACAGCAAGACAAGACAACTGTGTCCAAGTCCTGGCTACTACTAGCTCTGTGTTCTGGGCAAGTCATTAACCTCACTGAACACCAATTCCTTTTCATCTTAAATTGTATAATAGCAGCATCTATTTCATAGGATTGTTGTTAGGATAAAATGCAGGAAAATGACTTGCACAGTGCTCAGTGAATGACTATCCACATTATTACCATTACTTCTCGGTGTGTATTTACAGACTTCTTTTTGAAATTCCACAAGGGCGATAACTTATTAACCTTATAGCTCCCCACATATTAGAGATGAGCATTTTGCATGCAAACATGCCATATTCCTTAATTCCTCTGTCCCTTCTCAGTGGAAGAAAATGGTGTTGGTAAAAATAAAATATCAGCCTCAACTTGTACATATACCCGAGATGTTGCAAGTCATTACAATGTGTTTTTGAGAGTTGCCACTTCACTGCTCTATAAAAAGCTTCCTGGAAAAAGTATTAACAGATGGCCTCTTACTCTCCGAGACTGTTAGTAGCACACCAGATGGCAACCTAAATGAGAAGACTCCACTTAAATTCTCCAAACTCAGGGAAATGTGACACTAGCTTCCTGGTAGGTGTGCAGCATTAGAGATAGCAAAGAAATGATCACTTAAGATAAAAACTCATTTTCTTCCCTTCTTTCAATGTGGAATCCAGTCTTCATTATCTTACCAGCTTGCTAGGTATTTCATATAAAATGCTGGAAATGGTTTGCCCAATGCAAACAGAAATTGTATTGGAAATGACTGACAGGTTTATGAAGTGTAGGGCTGTTCTAAAGAATGAAAATACAAGGCTGTGCCCCAGGGACAAGTGCCCTGTGCTACGGACACTCCTTGCTCTCCAGGACCAGTCATTAGTTTGTACCATTTTGCCTTATTGTTAAAAATATTAGGCCTCAGCTCAACTGTCAAACCTTTGATAGGAAAGTAATAACTGTTCTAAGATATGTATGATCTTTCCAGATATCCAACTTACCTATTGATGAAGAAAAGCCTGGGCTGGGGGTTGCCTTCCCATGGATCACAACAAGACAAATTCTTCCAGGTGCATTTGCATTTGAAAACAACCCTGCTCCATTAAGTTTCAGAAAAGGCCAAAAGAGTTTTTATCTTGAGTTAGGGAAGTGTCCTTCTGCCATCTTAGGTTATATGAGTCAATGAGGATATTTGGGGGCATCAGAGAACACCTAAATGTCAGTGGCTCAAGAAGGCCATGGACTCCTGTCTTCATTTCTTAGTGTTCCTGTAACAGAAATACCACAAGTGTGAGGCTTTAAAGAACAGACGGTTACTTTCTCACAGTTCTGGAGGTTATAAGTCCAAATCAGGGTCTTGGCCGTGTCATTTGCTGCCTTGTAGGTAGTCTCAGGCATTCCTTGGTTCCTTGGCTTGTAGACCATCCTCACATGGCATCTGTCTCCTTCCCCCCTCCTGTATGCGTGTGTGTGCGCGCGCATTCACGCACTCATGCAAGCATGCGCCTCTGTAGCCATTCTCTCTTTTTACAACTCAGAAGTGATTAGATTTAGAACTTGCCCTAATTGGGTATGCTCTAATAAACATAACAAAGCAAATCCTCTTTCCAAACAAGATTACCTTTATAGGAAGAGGGGTTGGGATTCCAACACATATATTGGGAGGATACAATTCAATCCATAACAACCCTCGAAGTGGGCACTCAACTATTCCATCTGTAGACCACCTTTATCTTCAAATATGGAAGTCAATGGGACACACTGTACAGATGGATTTTTGGTAGAGTGGCTGGAAATGTGGTCCTAAGTACAAACAGACAACACTAAAATATGCATCTGTACTCCCTGAATCAGCCAGTCAGGGGAAATGGTGAATCACAGCCTCCTGACTAGACAAGGCCCTACCAGGGGGTTGAACCTGGGAATTTTTCAGCCTTCACAAATGCTGTCCTCTCCCACCCCAAGTGCAGCTTCAGTGCAGGGCTGGGGTAGACCCAAAGGAAACATGGCTGCTATAAACCACATCAAATTCCCAGGGGTAACTTCCAGTTTTCTTGTGCTCTTGTAGGACAGCTGGTGGCAATGAAAACCACTGATTAGGTCCATCCCCTATCCTGTGGGCTATAGGTTAAGATTATGGGCATCCCATAATTGAAAGAGATAGAGATGGCTCCAGGGCCCCAGCAAACAGGTACTGCCTTTAAAAGAATATGTCAACAGAGAGAGCTAACCAGAATGAGAAATCACATTCAAAGAAGTTCAAACTGTCATTGTACCCAGCACCGTCTACAGGAGAGAAATCCTGGATCTAGGGTCACTGAGGCGATGATCTTTGCTCTGGGGCAGGGATAAGTCACACACACCTCCTCCCCCAGCCACCCACCTAACCATGTTCTGATTCTTTATTCACCAAGTAATACTTGACTGAATGATTCTGCTTCTTGGGTCTCTAGATACTGAGAAGGAGGCACAAAAGCATTCTGGCTACCAGAAAGAAGGAAGCCTTGTTATAACTTTTTTTTTTTTTTTTACTTTTGCCTTTATATATACATCACTGTCCTGGCATTTCATTTAGCATGAGCCTATCCTTAGTTCTGGGGTCCTGAGACAGCTCAAAGCTGAGAATCTGACTCCAGAGCTGGAGTTCTTAACCTGGAGTCCATGGTCCTTTAGGATAGGTCTTTAGAAGTTTAATGAACTCCCTGAAATTGAAGGTAGAAATAAGTGTGTGTGTATACATGAGCATGGTGGTATGGTATGGAGCAAACCATAAATTCTATCAGATTCCCAAAGTGGTCCATTACTGAAAAAAAAGGTTAAGAAGAACCATTTCTGCTGTCCTTGAGAAATTCAGATGGTTTGTGCTTGGCTACTAATGGAAAGGTTGACAGTTTGAATTCACCCAGAGGCATCACGGAAGAAAGTCCTGGCCATCTACTTCCATGAGATTACTGCTGTTGAAAATCCTAGGCAGCAGAGTTTTACTGTGAAGCACATGGGGTCTCCATGGGTCGCAATCAACTCAAGGGCAAGGGGTTTTGGTTTTTCAATTGAGAAACTCTGCATACCACTAACCATCATCCCTAAATGGCACTCCCATCATTGCACCCCCCCCAACCTCAACAATGCAATGCCTAAACCATGTCAGCCATGATCACCTGTTATTTGTAAAGATTGTCAGAAAAGATTTGACCACCTCCATCAGTCACTTATCCAAAAAAAAAACAGTAGCCCTCAAAATCAAATAATTCTTTTATCTGCTACCAATTCCTCACCCCACAGATAAGTTTGCATTTTCTGTGCCACTTACTCTTAGTATAATTGGCTCATCTTCCAGGAATTAGAAGAGGGGTCTGATGGGAGGCTAGTTCTACTCAACCTTAAACAGTCTAGATTTTCTCTATCATGATGTATTAGGACTGGAAAAGAAAGAATTAAATGAAAACATAATAGCCAATTAACAGCATAGAACAATGTATGAATTTGCAAACAACAAAGATGTCCTCTCAGACAAAGAAAGCACTTACGTAAAGTCAAATATACTGATAATAACATCACATATTTATCATGGTGGTGGAGGCAGCAAAGTTCCACAGAGAAAGGCTTCCTCTTGGCTTCAGTGTTGGCTGCCATCCAAAATTCACAGACTATAAACAATGAAAACCTTTCCATGGAGAAAAGTTAGGGGTAGAACTCACTTGGGGTCCCCAACTTTCTGAGGAAATGCTCAAGCCATAAGTCAAAGTAACATTTTCATCAGCCCAAGGTGGCAGGCAGGATAAACGATCTGGCCATGAATGCACACGTTGAGAGGAAACTGCACAAGGCGTGGCGCCCTCAGGAAATACCTGCGGAACACTGACTCCCATCCCAGGGACCTGGGCTGGAGAGCAAAGCCCCATTGAAGGTGTTACACCACAGTGGGACTCTGAGCTCCTCTACCCGTCTCACTCCAGTGAAAAACAACAGCTTCATTGTGAACCTTCACTTGAAACATGTTTCTGGTTTTACTAGCAGCTTAATTTAGGGAACATACTGGCTGGGTTTTGAGTTATATGAAGCTAAGAAGGTTGAAGATGACCCTAAGTCATGTGGTCTTAGGCACGAAAACCGGATGATGGCCTAGGTCAGGAGATGACAATTTCCTCCGTGATGACTGTTGCTACAGGTGAACAGATGTCCGCATATTTGACACTTGATTTTCCTGAGGTGTTGACGTTTTCCAGCTTTTGAAGATGTAAATTTGTGGTGTGTGAAATGAAAAAAGTACAGTACCAGTCCCTTTGAAAGCCTGAAAGAAAAAAAGTCATTTTAAAAAAAATTATTTCCCCTTGAGGTCACTGGTTTGACTCTACCTTGCGCTGGTTGTTACCAAACCTCATTCCTAAGACTATTTCTAAATCTCAAAGTTGCAAGACATTGAGAAAAGACGGGAGAAAGCAGTGCTGAGTAGAGGAGGGTGAGCTAGGCTGGGGGAAAGATAGTCTCTTATTTTCCTGTAGCTGCCATAACAAAGTACCACAAAATAGGTAGCTTTAAAGAACAAAGATATAGTGCCTCACAGTTCTGGAGGCTGAGAGTCCAAGATCAGAAGAATCTGCTCCATATCTCTCTCCTAGCTTTCAGGGGTTTCCCACAATTGTTGGTGTTACTTGGCTTATAGATGTATCACTCCAAATCTCTACCTCCACCTTCACATGGCTGTCCTCCCTCCTGTGTGTGGATAAGTCAGTTTCCTGTCCATCATCTCGTTTTCCTTGACTTATAGAGCTGGTATGAGACTAAAGTAAGATGATAAAAATGAATGTGATTTTTTTTTATTGTGTTTTAGGTAAAGGTTTACAGAGCAAATTAGTTTCTCATTAAACAATTAATACACATATTGTTTTGTGACATTGGTTGCCAACCCCTCGACATGTAAACACTCTCCTCGTATTGATCCGGCGTTCCCCATTTCCAGCTTTCCTATCCCCCTCCTGCCTTCTCGTCCTTTTCCTGGGCTGGTGTGCCCATTCAGTCTCATATATATGGTTGAGCTACATGTATTATTGCTTGTTGTATATGCCTGTCTAATCTTTGGCTGAAGGATGAACCTCAGGAGTAACTTCAGTACTGAGTTAAAAGGGTGTCCAGGGGCCAGATTCTCAGGGTTTCTCCAGTCTCTGCCAGACCAGTAAGTCTAGTCCTTTTTTGTGATTTTGAATTTTGTTTTACATTTTTCTCAGCTCTGTCCAGGACCCTCTACTGTGATCCCTGTCAGAACAGACAGTGGAAAATGAACATGATTTGCCTTACAAATATTTTCTAATAGACTGTGGGATATCTGCCACTAAAATGCCCCTTAACCCAAAAAAACCCATTACCATAGAGTCGATTTTGACTCATAGTGACCCTATAGGCACCTCAAACTCAATGTGTCCAAATCATCATCATCTTCCCTCTAAATATGTTCCTTCTTTTTCCTCTGTCTCAAAGAATGACTCCATCATGTACCCAATCACCTAAACCAAAAAGCCGGGCATAATCCTAGAATCTTTTTCCACCTTTCAGGCTGGGAGAATCAAAAACTCCATCTACAACTGAGACCACCACCAGATAGTTTTCCATGATAGGCCCTCAGTATCTCTGCAGATACTTTCCAAGATCAGCTAGTACAACCCCTCCTCCATTTTACATATGGCAAATGAGGGCCAAAGAAGTGGAATGACTTGTTCACGATTATCGCACAAGTGGCTTTCCCACTGCATTAACATAGACACAATGGCATTATGTTTTCACCAAGCTGCTGTTGTTGTTAGGTGCTGTTGAGTTGATTCTGATTCACAGCAACCCTATATACAACAGAACAAAGGACTGCCTAATCCTGCGCAGTCCTCAAAATTGTTGCTATGCTTGTGCCCATTGGTGTAGCCACTGTGTCAATCCATCTCATTGAGGGTCTTCCTCTTTTCCACTATCTACTTTACCAAGCATGATATCCTTCTCCAGGGCCTGATCCCTCCTGATAACATGTCCAAAGTATGTTAAACGTAGCCTTGCCATCCTTGCTTCTAAGGAGCATTCTGGTTGTACTTCTTCCGAGACACACATTTGTTCGTTCTTTTGGCAGTCCATGGTATATTCAATATTCTTCGCCAAAGCCACAATTCAAAGGCTTCAATTCTTCTTCAGTCTTCCTCATTCATGGCCCTCCTTTCACATGCATATGATGCGATTGAAAATACCAGGGCTTGGGTCAGGTGCACCTTAGTCTTCAAGGTGACATCTTTGCTTTTCAACACTTTGAAGAGGTCTTTTGCATCCTTTGATTTCTTGACTGCTGCTTCCATGGGTGCTGATTGTGGATCCAAGTAATATGAACTCCTTGACAACCTCAATCTTTTTTCTGTTTATCATGATGTTGCTTATTGGTCCAGTTGTGAGAATTTTTGTTTTCTTTATGCTGAGGTGTAATCCATAGCGAGGGCTGTGGTCTTTGAGCTTCATCAGTAAGTGCTTCAACTCCTCTTCAGTTTCAGCAAGCAAGGTTGTGTCGTCTGCATAATGCAGGTTCTCAATGAGTTTTCCTCCAATCCTGATGCCCCGTTCTTCTTCATATAGTCCAGCTTCTTGGATTATTTGCTCAGCATACAGACTGAATAGGTATGGTGAAAGGATACAACCCTGACACATACCTTTCCTGACTTTAAACCATGCAGTATCCCCGTGTTCTGTTCGAACAACTACCTCTTGAACCATGTACAGATTCCTCACGAGCACAATTAAGTGTTCTGGAATTCCCATTCTCCACAATGTTATCCATAATTTGTTATGGTCCACACGGTCGAATGCCTTGGCATGGTCAATAAAACACAGGTAAACATCTTTCTGGTGTTCTCTGCTTTCAGCTAGGATCCATCTGGCATTAGCAATGATACCTCTGGTTCCACGTCCTCGTCTAAATCTGGCTTGAGTTTCTGGCAGTTCCCTGCCAATATACTGCTGCAGCCACTTTTGAATGATCTTCAGCAAAATTTTGCTTCCATGTGATATTAATGATATTGTTCGATAATTTCTGCGTTTGGTTGGATCACCTTTCTTGGGAATAAGCATAGTCAGGAAAAATGGGAGTGTATCTGAACAAGAGAAGGCAAAGTTGTAACTAACAGAAAGAGTCAGGATTAATTATAAAGCATATCGGAGGGGAGTAGTGGGTCAGCCAGGAATATTATTATCCCTTGGTCCTCAAAATGGGACTCTGTTCTGGAATGTCACCCCCCTGAAGGCAGGCTCTCACCAGGTGAGCACTACTATCCCTCTCAGCTCTGTGATTTTAATGAAGAATCGGAATATCTAAGGTGGGCAGGGGGGCAGTGTGGTTCAGTGGAATTTACCTTGGACTGTACACAAAGAAAGCAAGAGATCATTAAAAAGAAAGAAAAGACCAAAGTGGATGTCAAAAAAGACTCTGAAACTTGCTCTTGAATGGAGAGTGGCTAAAGCTAACAGAAGACATGATGAAATAAAAGAGCTGAACTCTAAGACTTCAAATGGTGGTTTAAGAAGACAAAGTAAAGTATTATAATGACATGTGCAAAGACCCAGAGTTAGAAAACCAAAAGGGAAGAACATGCTTGCCATTTCTCAAGCTGAAAGAACTGAAGAAAAAATTCAAGCTTCTAGTTGCAACAGTGAAGGATCCTATGGGGAAAATATTGAATGATGCAGGAAGCATCAAAAGAAGATGGAAGGTATACACAGAGTCACTGTACCAAAAAGAATTCGTCAATGTTCAGCCATTTCAGGAGGTAGCATATGATCAAGAACCAATGGTACTGAAGGAAGGGGTCCAAGCTGCACTAAAGGCATTGGCGAAAAACAAGGCTCCAGGAATTGACGGAATACCAATTGAGATATTTCAACAAATGGATGCAGCACTGGAAGTACTCACTTGTCTATACCAAGAGATTTGGAAGACAGCTACCTGGCCAACAGACTGAAAGAGATCCATATTTGTGCCTATTCCAAAGAAAGGTGATTCAACAGAATGCTGAAATTGTCAAACAATATCAGTAACAAAGCAAAGAGAACCCGAATTACCTGCTGATGAAGACCAAAGACCCCAGCCTTTAGTATGGACTGCACCTCAACATAATGAAAACAAAAATTCTCACAACTAGACCAATAAGCAACATTATGATAAACGGATAAAATATTGAAGCTGTCAAGAATTTCATTTTACTTAGATCCACAACCAGCACCCATGGAAGCAGCAGTCAAGAAGTCAAATGACGTATTGAATTGGGTAAATCTGCTGCAAAGAAAGACCTTTAAAGTGTTAAAAAGCAAGGATGTCATTCAGGTAGCTAACAGATACATGAGGAAATGCTCACGATCATTAGCCATTAGAGAAATGCAAATCAAAACTACAATGAGATTCCATCTCACTCAAACAAGGCTGGCATTAATCCAAAGAACATAAAATAATAAATCTTGGAGAAGGTTGTGGAGATACTGGAACACTTATACACTGCTGGTGGGAATGTTAAATGGTACAACCACTTTGGAAATGGATTTGGCACTTCCTTAAAAAGCTAGAAATAGAGCTACCATATGATCCTGCAATCCCACTCCTTGGAATATATCCTAGAAAAAAAGAGACTTTACACGAACAGATATATGCACACCCATGTTTTTTATGTTCACTGTAGCACTGTTTACAATAGCAAAAAGATGGAAACAACCAAGGTGCCCATCAACAGATGAATGGATAAATTATGGCATATTTACACAATGGAATATTATGCATCGATAAAGAACAATGATGAATCTGTAAAACATTTCATAACATGGAGGAATCCGGAAGGCATTACGCTGAGTGAAATTAGTCAGTTGCAAAAGGACAAATATTGTACGAGACCACTATTATAAGAATTCAAGAAGTAAACACAGAAGAAAATATTCTTGGTGGTTACTAGAGTGGTAAGGGAGGGAAGGAGAGGGGTTTTCACTAATTAGATCGTGGATAAGAACTATTTTAGGTGAAGGGAAAGACAACACGCAATACAGGAGAGGTCAGCACAACTGGACTAAACCAAAAGCAAGGAAGTTTCCTGAATAAACTGAATGCTTTGAAGGCCAACATAGCAGGGGTGGGGATTCGGGGACCATGGTTTCAGGGGGCATCTAAGTCAATTGGCATAAAAAAAAAGTATTAAGAAAACATTTTGCATCCCACTTTGGAGAGTGGCGTCTGGGGTCTTAAACGCTAGCAAGCGGCCATCTAAGATGCATCAATTGGTCTCAATCCACCTGGATCAAAGGAGAATGAAGAACACCAAGGACACAAGGTAATTTTGAGCCCAAGAGGCAGAAAGGGGCACATAAACCAGAGACTCCATCAGCCTGAGACCAGAAGAACTAGATCGTGCCAGGCTACAACCAATGACTGCCTTGACAAGGAACACAACAGAGAACCCCTGAGGGAGCAAGAGAGCAGTGGGATGCAGACCCCAAATTCTCCTAAAAAGACCAGGCTTAATGGTCTGACTGAGACTAGAAGGACCCCGGTGGTCATGGTCCCCAGACCTTCTGTTAGCCCAAAACAGGAACCGTTCCCAAAGCCAACTGTTCAGACGGGGATTGGACTGGATTTTTATGGGATAGACAATGATACTGGTGAAGAGTGAGCTTCTTGGAACAAGTAGACACATGAGACTATGTTGGCATCTCCTGTCTGAAGAGGATATGAGAGGCCTGAGGGGGTCAGAAGCTGGCTGAATGGACACAAAAAGAGAGAGTGGAGGGAAGGAGTGTGCTGTCTGATTAGGGGGAGAGCAATTAGGAGTATATAGCAAGGTGTTTATAAATTTTTGTATGAGAGTCCAACTTGTTTTGTAAACTTTTTAGTCAAATATATCTCATTTATAAACACTAAAATTCTAGTGATTTCATATCTATTTTCTCATTTTACTGTTACAAATTCCCAAGGAGAGAGATTGAGACTGAATTACTCTGTTTTTGTAGAACTTTTCTTTGCCCTACCCATGTCTCTTGGCATGCTGACCCAACTTCCAACTGCCAGCACCTGAGCCTCTTTGCCTGCAAGCTTTCTCTGGCCTCCAGTGTCTGCTCCACCTTTCCACAAAGCAGCCCTGAAGGACCCGGGAATTAATTAACAGCCCTCACCCACCCTGGGAGCAGCTCTTAACCAATGGCTGATGGCAGTTAGTGTCTGAATACCCCAGCTCCTTCACTCCTTGGGCAGGATAACTCTAAGCTACGGGTTCTACTCTTATACCCAGAGGTCCCCAGAAGGATTTGGATCCAGTTGCACACAGTGGTAACTGACTAGATAACACACCCTTTATTGGCTGCTTCCCCTTCTCTGTCTCATGTCTCCACTCCCCTGCAGGTGTTTCTTGAGATCTCCTCCTAAGTAAACTACTGGTACCTGAATCCTTGTCTCAAGGTCTGCTTCTGAGGAAGCCAAAACTAAGACCGTGTTTTAATGATAAAGAATTCATGCACAGAACAGTTAAGTGACTTGCTGAAGTCACAAAACTACTTAGATGTAGAAAAAAAAAACAGACTAAAAGTCGTATCTCTTGACTGGCACTGTTTTCACTGTGGTGTAAGGCCTGAAATTAAGATGCAATATTGAGTGTTGCCTTCGCATCTTTGAGCCTCACAAAGCTCCAAAGCCCTAACCATGAGCTCCCCTGTTCTTGCCAGATACGCCCCCACCCAACGGCAAAGGCTCCCCACCTGGCTAGCTCCCCTGTCGGCAGGACCAGCTGCACTCCACCCATTCTCAACCTAATGAGTTTCACTTCCCTGCCAGCCTGTGAAATTATTTAAACAAGCCAATCACATCCATCCATGGAAACCAGGGGTCACCCCACCCTCTTGTTACTACAAAGCCTGCCTCCCACAGCCTTTGCTTGTTCATGCTATTCCCAAGTGCAACCCTCCTGTGGCCCTGCATAAAGGGCAGTGCTATTCACCTGGGCTGTGAGCATATATGACTAATAAACTGCTGTCGATTTCTTCCGCCCAATTTCTGGGATCATGTGTTCAAGCATCTTGTATATTAAATATGGAATATCCATCCTTCACCCTCAGGGTGAAGAAATGGCAAACAAAATGAAGATTTGGCAAATACACACATACTACTCCTCTTCCTGTGTCCAAGGCAGGCATTGTGAAGTGATCTTTTCCCCTGAGCCTAGTTGCAGCCTCAGAAACCCTCTCAATGCACACTCTCAGCAGCCTTTTGTAGTCAATAGGGCTTGGCATGCAAGAAGAAATCTATTTGCCATCCCTGGTCTGGACTGTATTCAAAACCTTTCTGAAATACATCAGCACACTTCCTTGCATTACTAGTGGCTAGCAGTGCCTGCTCTTTCCCCTCACCTCTGCTGCCTCATCCAGCTCCTTGAACCTGGAGTCAATTGTGCCTTGCCACCCCACCCCACTCCCACTCCAAACATATATGCAGATTTAAGCCTACTCTATTTCCAGACAGGCAGCAGAGACCACCAACTCCACCCCCCAAGAAAAAACAACCTGCACCCAAGGGCCTGCAGCTTGAAATTCAGTGTCGCTCCTGAGCCCAGATCTGATGGCCCCTCCATGGCTAAGCCATCTTGTCCCATGTTTCTTCGAAACTTCTGATCCTAACATGGGCCTCGCCAAGAGTCAGTGCTCCATGCTGATGGATTGAGAAAACAAATGAGTGAAGGAACACCTCCAGTCAAAGGGATTTATTTCAAAGTATCTTGTTCCAGTGGCCTTTAGGGGAGCTGGCTAAGAAAAGAACAAAGAGTCACAAAGCCGGTCCTGCTACACTCAAACAGCCAAGTCCCCACGCGTGAGCCTAGGGCGCATTCAAATATTTGCCAAAGTGCTTACAGATGCTGTAAGCTCTCTTATTATAGAATCTAAAGCCATCTATTTGGGAAAGTGGATTTGTGAGATAAACTCGGCAGAGATGGCAAATCCAGCAGGTTACAGGAGCAAAAGGGGCTGGGGCAGGGACCCCTGGCCCAGCTGGGTGTCTTAGGACTCTCTCCTGGGACAAAGCTGTCTACAGTGGTCTGGGTGGCTCATGGAAGATGGAGCCCTGGACAAGGTCTGCTTTCCAACTTGAAAAAAGCGGACATTCCTGCCCCCTATCCTTGCTGGGGTCTGCAGCACATCAAGAGAAAAGGAAGAAACAGAAAAGGGTTTCTGCTACAGGCTGAGTGGGAAAAGATGACGGAGATGATAATGGAGACAGCCTTCGACAAAGGAAACGCTTTCACAAACAAGACCAGTCTCTGATCTCTCTCCCCACCTCATACCACCTTGCAGGACAGCAGCATGGGGCCAGCAAGCTGTATGCAGGAAAAAAATAAAATCTAACTCTTCTCCCACCAGGATTTGGGAGGCTTGAATTTGCTACTTCTCAGCGTCTTTGCTTCCCCAACTCCCTGGGTGGCATGATCAAGGTCAAGGGCTGTCCAGATGCAGGGCCATATTACAGCCACATAACTACTCTGATGTTTTGGGTTTGGACAGTCTTGACATTTCTCATGGTCTGATCCTATCCTTAATGACAACCTGATGAGATACACAGAATATATCGTCTGCTTTTATACACGAGGAAACTGATTAAGGCTCAGAGAGGTTAATACACTTACCCAAGATCACACAGCTGGTCAGTGGTGGAGTCAGGATGTCGACCAAAAATTCAGGGCACATTCTCCTTCATGATGGTTTCTCTTAGAAGTGCTCAGTGATTACAAAGTAATGCAACACATTGTTTTTGAGCACCTGCATCGTGCCTGGCCCCTTTCTAAGTGCTGAGAAAACCAAACCAAACCAAACCAGTTGCTATCAAATCCATTTTGACTCAAGGCGATCCCACGTGTGTCAGAGTAGAGCTGTGCTCCATAGGATTTTCAATGGCTGTGATCTTTCAGAAGTAGATCAACAGGCCTTTCTTCTGAGACGTCAATGGGTGGATTCAAACGGCCAACCTTTTGGTTAGTAGTAGAGTGCTTAACAATTTGCATCACCCAGGAATTCCTGTGCCACCCATATGCATTGCAATCGAGTCGATTCCGACTAATAGTGACCCGATACGACAGGGTAGAACTTCCCCACAGGGTTTCCAAGGAGTGGTTGGTGGATTTGAACTGCCAATCTTTTGGTTAGCAGTCTGAGCTCTTAACCACCGCGCCACGAAGGCCCCAGTGCCACCCATAATACAATGCAAATGCCCCTTTGCCAGCCCCACGCCGCCTTCTCTGTTGCCCAAAGACCAATCTACTGCTGGGTCTCACCTGCAGACCAGGCCCACCCTGGCACCAGAGGTGATCTGGCCTGGGACCAGGGCCTGTATTTGTGCAGCAAATGCGCACTGGGCCTCCCACAGCCAGGCCGTGCTAACCACTGGTTGAACTTAACGGAGCGGAGCTACGCGGTGCACCGGGGCTGGGGGTAAAGTCACCGGAAGCTGGCGCACCTGAGTATCAACATATTGATGTCTGCAGAGCAGTGCGGCAGCTCCCACACACCCTTTGGAGAAAGCTGGTGGTGTTTGGGGGTGTAGGGGGGTAAGAAAGCAACAGAGAGAGGTGGAACTTTACCTACAATCATCGCTTCTGTGTGAGAAAAGCCATTCCTCCAAGGCTGGGTTTAGCCAGGTGGCAGAGCCTATGTGCTCTCTGCCTGCACATGTGCCACCCACTACCATGCACCCTGGAGCAGAGCTCTTTGTGCTGCATCCCAGTTACTCTTCCTGCGGAGGATCGCCAGATTTAGCAAATAACAATACAAGCAAGCCCAGTGAAACTGGAATTTCAGATAAACAACAAATAATTATTTGGTATAGGTATGACCCACTCAAAATTGGGGACATACTTACACTAAAAAATAATTCCTTGTTTATCTGAAATTCCCAATTTCACCGGGCGTCCTGTATTGTTACCTGGTTCCTGCCGCCAATACTGGTGGATGGAGAAAACAGGATAATAACCTGTTTTGCAAATGTATTCGGGAATAAATACTACAGGCTGCAATTGCACCATGTCTTGCTCTTGTGTCGTTTTTGGAGGACGTTTTCACCATATACAAAGCCCCTGTCTCGCGGGATGCAAATGAGACCCAGTCTCAGAGGGGGGAAATGAATTAGAAAGCGGTTAAAAAACACCTCCAGGGAATCCGAGACCCGAGCTGCATCTACCGAGTATTTTACTCTCCTTAATTCATAACAGCGTCTTTTAAATCCTGGACTAGAATTCGAGAACAGTCAGTGTGTGAGTGTGACAGTCAGGACTCCTTGGAGACAGCCCCCTCCGCCAGCTGGGCGCCCTTGGTTCGTTCTCGGTGCCACAGCGCCCTCCAGTGGTCCGCCGGAGAACCACGCGCTGTTTCCATCGCCTAGGTGAGCCGGTTCCTAAACCGAGGTGAGGCCAGCGCCCTTGGGTTGCCAGGGGCTGGAGCGGTGGGGAGGGATCAAAGCCACTAGGCACAAAAAACCCAAGTGCGCGACAGGGGAAAAAAAGCTTTTCCCTGTCGCTGTGAAGCTCAGATGAGACGAGAATTCTATTTTATCTTCCATGCCAATGTGTAACATATCTGCTGACCCAATTTTACAGATGTTCTCTTCAAAACGGACTGGGCTTTGTGAATATTTTTCTCTATCAAGCTGTGGTGCTAGAAACGTCCGGGGAAAAAAAAAAAACTTCCAATAGAATAAGAGACTGTTTGGCTCAAAATTGCTTCTTATTCTCCTCGTTGGTTGGGCTTAAATGGATAGTGGAGCGGGTGTGGACAAGGTGAAACCACCGGAATGTGGGCCCACCCACCCCCATTGCCTGGTCCCTCCAGCCTAGCAACAGTCTCGCTTCATTTCCTAGGAAGGACAGCACCGGCAATCCATTATTGAAAATGGTGACTCCCATAACCTCGTTAATTTTCATGTATGTAGCTCAGGGCAAGAGGTCCTCCACTACAGCATCCCTTTGATTTGAAAGCAATATAAAGAATAAAGGAAAATGAGAAATATGGCCAGAGAAAGGCCAGCGCTTGATCCTCACGTGCACACAGGCACACACAAGTTTCACAGACACACACAAGTTTGAACTTGCCGTTACAGATAAAGGTAATTTCCCAAATGGGTGATCAACAGCTTTCCCCCTTTCTCAAGTTGATTTTCTGGCAGCTTTATTGCTTTGAGTTGGCTCATTTGCACATCATTTCAGTTGAAATCTACCTCCTGGGTGGACAGATTCAAAGATAAGAACGTCCTCGATGTAGGACTGGACCTGCAGTGGCCTAAGGTAGACTCAGCAGGCATGGGTCAGAGGCCTGCTTCACCTTGGCTCACTGGGAAGCCTTTAGTCAAGTTGCTTCCCTCCTCTGGGCTTCAGCCTCCCCTCCATAGAATAAGAAACTGAATGGGATCCTTCCAACTGATTCTCTGATTCTTCCTACTGGGAAAATCAAATCCCACTTACCTGACACCAAATGTGCACATCAATCAATGCAATCTATCAATCCCACATTTCACACCAACTGCCCATGCAGCAGAACTGCCTCTAACCCTAAGCACCTTCCAAGTTAAAGGCCAGGTCTGCTCAAGACCACAGGTGCCTGCTGCAAGCTTGGAGTCCCCATGACACCCTGACTTCTGGCTATAAATAAATTCAGGGCTTGTTCCACTACCCTTTCAGGATGCCAGTTACGAGCTCAGGGGTCCTCAGGGCACATAGTAACACATGAAATAAATGTCGCAGAAATGAATGAAGACCATCTTTACCATGGCTGCACTGTTTCCTGTAATTGCCGTAAGACGTGGTATGGGTATGACGAAATCTGCTACCGTACCAGTCAAAGGTGTCAGGGAGGCTCCGGTGCAAAAACAGACACTCTGTGCCCTGAAGGAGCTTACCTGGGAAGCAGATAAAAATGTATTCACACAAATGAATGTGAAAGTCCAACTGCTACAAAGAACCACACTGTGCATCCATCTTTGTGTGCTTGTGTTAGCATTAACGTATCTCCCAAAGTTAACAAAGGAGTCCTGATGTCGCAGTGATTTAAGCGCTCAGCTGCTAACCAGAAGATCTGTGGTTCAAACCCACAAGCCACTCCACAGAAGAAAGATGAGGCAATCTGTTTCTGTAAAGATATACCACCTTGGAAACCGTACGGGGCAGTTCTACTCTGTTCTGTAGGATCACTGTGAGTGGGAATCGACTCCACAGCAATGGGTCAACGTCATGCAGGGAAGACACTGGTCCTCTGTTAGGGAAGGTCCCTGCCCCATTATTTTGGCCATGTGGCAGGTCAGTAAGGGCCAGACCATGAGAGATCTACTCAAAGGCCAGGTTAAAGACTTTTTGTTTATCCTCATAGTAATGGGAAGCCATTAAAATAAATGGCGAGAGGGGCGCACAGGAAGGTGTGGGCTGTGCACAGTGACACGCTCAGATGTGCATTTTGCTAAGGTCACCTTCGGAACTGTGTGGGGGACTGGATTGTGGATGCAGCAAGTGTGAGAGCAGGGGGACCAGTTAGGAAGTAGCTGCGTGTCTGTGTGAGCGGAGATGGTGGCACAGAAGGGTGGGGTGGAGACAGAGATCAGGATGGATTCAGCACCTGCTCAAGAGGGAAAAGTGACACGGCCTGGTGGTCGCAGAGTGGCTGGGCTCTCCATACCCCATTGCCAACAGACAGACTTGTGAAGGTCAAGTCTGGGAAAAGCAGCAGCCTTGGTCCTTTTCATCGCTGTTGGAAATATATATCGCACAACATTTGCCAATTCAACATTTTCCAGGTGTACAATTTAGTGATATCAATTATATTAATCATAATCGTTGCCAAATATACCAGCACCATCAACAGAAACTCACTGCTTCCTAAACAATGACTTCCTCTTTCTCCCTTCTTTCCGCCCCCCGTAACCACTATGAAACTTTGGACCCTATACCTTTGCTGTCATCGTGTATAAATGAGATCACACATATTGGTTCTTTTGTGTCTGACTTTACTTCATTTAGCATGTTTTCAAGGTTCATCCATGTGGCATGAATCAGGACTTCACTCCTCTTTATGGCTGAGTAACAGTCCATTGTATGGACGGGCCATGTTGTCTTTATCCATCATATGTTGATGGACTTGGGTTGTTTCCACCTTTTCCCATTGTGAATAGCGCTGCAGTGAACACTGATGTACATGTGTCTGTCTGTGGTGCTGCTTTCAGTTTAGCAGTGATGTTAGACTGGCTTTTTTTTTTGCTTTTATATATTTTTCTGCGATGAATATGTAATACTTTCACAATAAGGGAAAAAAAATACTGTATTTGTTTTTCAAAGAAATCACCTAATACCCGAGAGAAACATGCTCCTTAAAACAATCAATTATACGAGATCAAAAGGGCAACTTCTGCCCAAAAGCAAAGATGAGACGGCAGGAAGGGACAGAAAATCAGGATGAAAGGAAACGGGGAACCCAGGACAGAAATGGGGAGAGTGCTGACACATTGTGGGGAATGGAACCAATGCCACAGGACACTTTTATGTACAAACTATCGAATGGGGAACTAATTTGCTCTGTAAACGTTCACCTAATGCACAATAAAAATTAAAAAAAGAAAGAAATCACCTAGCATAAGTCCTGTTCTATAGATGACACGGGAGGGTCCCCCTGGTCAGGAAGACAGGACAAATCCAATTTACTACTGTTATAGAAAAACATTTTTTTTAAGTCTTCATCTTTATTTGAAAGCTCCTTGCCCTCTTGACAGACACTGCCAAGGCTACATGCAAAGGGCCACGCGCCTTACACAATCGTCACGTCGCTTTAATAACTGAACGTGCATTCCCTAAATCTTTCAGTGATGGAGGAGGTTTGGCCAGCCCGACTCGGGCAAATGATTGCCTATGTTCTTGACCTCGACACTATTGCCATTTGGGGCCAGAGGGTTCTTTGTTGTGGGGGCTGTCCTAGGTACTGTGGCATGTTGAGCAGCATCCCTGGCCCCCACTCGCTACATCCCAGTGGCACCTCCCTGCCCCCAGACACAACAACCCAAAATGTCTCCATTGTGAAATGTCCCCTAGGGGCAGAATCACTCCTGGTTGGGAACCACCGGCCTAGGTGATGCTTACATGCCTCAGGTGACAGAGAGCTCACCACATCTAGGAGCGGCCATCCATCTCGCTGCAGGGTCCTGTGCTGGTTATTCCCTTGGGGCCCCAGAGCTACTGCAGTCTATTCCCTATGGCAGCTTTTCAGGGATCTCAAAAGAGCATCCTTGCTATCCTCTCTTCTCACCCCTCCACTCCCACCCCTCCTCCCCAGTCTTTTCGCTCCCGTGTCCTTCAGCTCTGCCTCACACAGCATGGCAGGTCCCCATCCACCTTGGGGCTGTCCTCTGGATGTGCTCTTGCTTTCCCCCACTTTCGTGATGGCTCCAGCTCCTCCACTAAACAAAAGTGTCAGCTGACTGTGGTACAGATACAGCACAACTGAGCCCTCCCTCCTCTACCAAAAAAAAAAAAAAAACCAAACCTGTTGCCATCAATTCCAACTCATGGCTACCCTATAGGATACAGTAGAAGCCCCATAGAGTTTCCAGGGAACACCTGGTGGATTCAGACTGCTGACCTCTTGGTTAGCAGCCATAGCTCTTAACCACTACACCACCAGGGTTTCCCTCCTCTAGGATGCCCATTATGTAGCCAGAGGTTCCTGTCACTTCCTGGCAGCTACTTCACACCCTGTCCCCATACTGACCAAATGCTGAAGGTCTTTATGGGTGATGCTGCTCCCTTGGGTCCCCCCCAGCACCTTGGTCAGGCCTACATTTCAAGTTCACCGATTCATAAGAAATTGTTAACATGCTTGCCTCTGAGGAGAGCTGGCTGGTGGAAGAGAAAATGACTCTTCGCAGTATATGTTTGTGCCTTTTAAACTTTGCATTGTGTGCCTACATTACCCACTTGCAACAACCAAGCCAGCAAATAAATACATTGGACAAATTCCCGCTGCTTAGATCCATGCCATCCTTCCAGCCTTCCTGATCCATTTGGAAATTTATTTTGTCTTCCCATAACCTCAGAGCCCTGGTGGTGCAGTGGTTAAGAGCTTGGCTGTTAACCAAAAGCTTGGAAGTTCAGATCCACCAGCTGCTCCTTGGAAATCCTATAGGGCAATTCTATTCTGTCCTATAGGGTTACTATGAGTCAGAATCAACTCGACAGTAACGGGTTTGTTTCTTTCTTTTTTGGGGAGGCAGGGGGTTTCCCATATCCTCTTTCTTTTTTAGTATTTTATTGTCTTAAAAAAAATCCACCAGCCACTCCTTGGAAACTCTATGGGACAGTCATACTCAGTCCTATAGGGTTGCTATGAGCCAGAATCGACACAAAGGCAAAGGGTTTTGTTTTTTGGTTTATTGTCTTTTTGGTGAAAGTGTACACAGCAAAATAGGTTCCCATTCAATAATTTCTATACCCCACCTCTTCACTTCCATCCACAAATATAAGCATGCCTTTTGTATCTTCATTCAAGCTGCTGAAAACAAAAGGCAGAAAAAGCAGCTCATCAAAGCACTTCTAAGTCAAGGCACTTTGACAAGGCACTACATGGGGACTTTTCCATTTGGGGACTCAGGAACTCACCAAATTCCTTCAAGAAGACAATAGTCAGCCCCTCGTTTAAATAAAACAACAAACAAAAAACAAACCCATTGCTGTCGAGTCGATTCTAACCCCACTGTGTTACAGAGTGGAACTGTGCTCCAAAGGGTTTCTAGGCCCTAATCTTTATGGAGAAGTCCCTGCGTGGTGCAAAGAGTTAAGCGCTTGACTACCAGCTGAAAAGCTGGCAGTCCAAACCCACCTAGATGTGTCTCAGAAGAAAGGTGATCTGTCCTGAAAGGTCACAGCCTTGAAAACCCTATGGAGCAGTAATGGAGTTGTAATGGACTGAAGACCAACTAGCCACATTTGTTTGTTTTTTTTACATTGCTTTAAGTGAAAGTTTCCAAATCATGTCAGTCTCTCATACAAAAATTTATACACACCTTGCTATATACTCCTAGTTGCTCTCCCCCTAATGAGACAGCACACTCCTTCTCTCCACCTTGTATTCCCCATGTCCATTCAGGCAGCTTCTGTACCCCTCTGCCCTCTCACCTCCCCTCCACACAGGAGCTGCTCACACAGTCTAATGTGTCTACTTGAGCTAAGAAGCTCACTCCTCACCAGTATCATTTCTTATCCGATAGTCTAGTCCAATCCCTATCTGAAGAGTTGGCTTTGGGAATGGTTCAAGTCTCGGGCTAACAGAAGGTCTGGGGACCGTTACCTCCCGGGTCCCTCCAGTCTCAGTCAGACCATTAAGTCTGGTTTTTTTACTAGGATTTGAGGTCTGTATCCCACTGTTCGCCTACTCCATCAGGGATTCTCTGTTGTGTTCCCTGTCAGGGCAGTCATTGGTGGTAGCCAGGCACCATCTAGTTCTTCCAGTCTCAGGCTGATGTAGTCTCTGCTTTACGTGGCCTTTTCTGTTTCTTGGGCTCATAATTACCTTGTGTCTTTGGTGTTGCCACAATTTTTATGGAAACAGATCACCAGGCTTTTCTTTGGCAGCACCACTGGGTTGATTCAAACCACCAACCTTTAGGTTAGTTAAAAAAAAAAAAAAACCATTGCCATTGAATGTAAACCCTTGGGCCACCCGGGGACATCAGCCCCTTGTTTACATGGTTGCTATCACGTATCTGGTTTCCCTAAACAGAAGGCTGCCTGATTAGCCAGCCCTCTTCCTCCGGGGACTCTGTCACCACAGGGCAAGTTGAGAGACAAGCCACTGCCTGGAAAGAAGCTTCTACACTAAAGTGCAACTCATCACCTACCATCAAGAATCCAACTTCTGGGGTTTGAAATACCACAGGGGACTGCATGCAATGTGAACAGACCTCAGAAAGGCAGCCTGAACTATGCAGTAACACTTCACTGGCAAGCTTTCAGGGTGGCCCAATGATCCCACCATTCACTTATTGATGTGAATGAGCCTTTCTCCTGGAAACCACCTTCTCGGCTTCCATCAAAGCTGCAGGTGCTTTACAAAGGCTGCTGGTTGTTAACTGCAGATCTATCGGCTGTGCTGGGCTTTCAGGAGGGCTGGGGTGGGATCGTCCTGCTTGCTGTGATGTTGCTTCCATAGGGTCCGGTCTGACAGGTCTCCCTCTACTTAACCGAAAAAAAAAAAGCCAAACCCAGTGCCGTCGAGTCAGGCACTCTTAAATATTCAACCTCTTGTCTGGATTAATTGGGAAGTACCTGTTAGCTGGATAAGACTATTTTTACTTCATGTGCAGGAGAAACTTACTCCAAAATAGCTCTTTAAAATTTTATTAAAACCACCACCAAAAAAAAAAAAAAGAGTCCAACTCCGTCAGAAAGCCCCCAGCACAGCCACTGCCCTGCCCTCACACAGGAAGGAACGGGTGGAGTACTTCGGCATATATCTCTACCATGGTATCAAGGTCTGTTCAACGGTGTCGTTTAGTTTAAGGCAGCATCAAACAGTACAGAAACAGCAGCAAGAATTGCACACGCAATGGTAATGGCAATTTAATATGATTTATTCGTACAATAACTCACGCTGCACTTAACACAAATACAAGGGTGTGTGTTTTTTCAATGTTGTGGAAGATGAATTCATAAAACCTGTTAAGTAAATAATGACTTCTGAACATAAATCACCCGCAAAAGGTTCTTTCTGAAACACACACCTGAAAGGACAATAAATTAGGACAAGGGTTTTGTAAACACCAGCCTCAGTTCTGCTCCAAACCCTCTCACGGTCCCTGACTTACAGATAGTAAGAAGCGCAACCAGTTAAGCCCTGGCCCTTGCTCCTCGCTTCATCCCTGCCCTAATTCTTGCTTCCTAGCATGTGCCCAGCACACTACATGGCAAGCTTGGTTCCTGCTGGCCGTGCCATGGTGACCTGTGCCAGTGTGATGAGTTCCAGGAAGCTCGGGGCTGAGCGAGGAAAAGGATATGACCACAAGATGGCAGTGTTGCGCAACCAGCTATTTACGGAGGCACAAGCTGACAGAGGGGCACCTGAAAGGGAAGAGTTCAGGAGAACGCCCAGGGAGAGCAACGAAGTCCCTCTCAGCAAGATGGGGAGTCTGCCTGCGGGTCTTTATGACTGCATGGTTTATCTTACCTAGGGCTAGCTGATGTTGCGTGCAGTTTCCTGAGATACACAAAGCAGGCAGGCCTTAAATAGCTAAGCATCTGCTTACTGGACTACTTTTAAAACAACTGGATATGTACAAACATGAGTTTGGCACCAGCGGGCTTTGGAAGCTAAAGGCCTATACAGAAGTAAACAACTGAGGTGGGGTAATACGCAGAGGCAGCCTCTGGCTCATCGATGCAACACCCAGGCACCTGCAGGTGCTTTCCCAGACACCCGGCCAGAGGCTGTTTCCTCCAGCACAGACACTCCCCCATCAGGAGCCTAGGGCCATCGCCTGGAACTCAGAATCAGACAGGGGCACCTTTTCATCCTGTGATCAGCATCCTAGCTGACAACAGTCTCGAGCAGAACATGGAGTAAAGAAATGCTGATGCCAAAGAAAAACCCTCGAGAATAGGCTTCCACCACCTCACACTGCCTGTACTTCTTCAGACACTGGAGAGGAAACTAGCATCTGCCCCCTCCCCCGCAGTGAGGGCTCTTATCCACAGTGATGACACTGTGGTCCATCTGAGGGCACTAATGAATGACAGCCCTCTCTGCTTCAAGTCCCACGACCAGAAGAGAGGGGACTGACCAGGAGAGCCAGGCAGACAGCAGGTGCCCTGCAGCAGGCTAGGGCTAGGCTGACAGCAGGTTCAACCACAGTGGGCTATTTCAGCTCAGTGAAGACAGAAATGGCCCGATCTCTGCATATTCGTGTGAGTGGGGAAAAGAGTGGCAGGCAATACACGTGGGTTAAAGGTGGCCACTCTCTGGGTGGGACTCTGTTCATCCTCACCATTTTTCTGCTTCTAAATTTTCCACAATGAGCATATAACTAATCTGAAAATGGAGTGGAGAGACAGGGTAAGTTAAGAAGAAGAACCAAACCACAAAAAAGGCAAAGCAAAATGATTTATTTATTCAATCTCGATTGGCAGGGGTGGGGAGGGTTCCATGTTTAACAGGAAGAAAAGTCACAGAGGAAAAGATCAATTCATTTGATTACTTTAAAAAAGTGAAACCCATAATCACACCTAAAAGGCAGATGCACACAGCTGGAAATCCAAACGCCCAACAATCACAGGGAGAGAACAATGATCAAGGTCACTACTAAGTACGATTTAGAAAGTAAAACAGGCCACCACTTTCACCTATTATGGTAGGGTTTGTTTGTTTGTGTTTGTTTTATGCCTTTATTTCTATACTTAGTTGCTTGATTTTTCAGTTTGACTCTCCTCAGTAAGCAAGCACGTGGGGATAGCAGCCCAGTGGGCACTAAGACTATATCCTAAGGAAAGAACTTGAAATACACAAAAACATTTTATCCCCAAAGTTGTCCCTCACAGCATCATTTACAACACTGAAAAGTTGGCAATAACTTAAATTTCCAATAAGTAGGAGATAAAGTAAATTATGGTAAAACTACACAATAAAATAAAGTATCTCTGCAAAAATCTATAGCCACAGATAGTACCTAAGTGATAGTGGAAAAAAAAATAAGGATATGAAATTGCATGACAGAGAACACAGTATCATCACAATATAAAAATTCCCACCAAAAAAGAAAAAAAAGGCGATTATCTCAGGGTTAAAACATTTTTTTTTTACCCGTTACTACTTTTGTGTTTTCCAAATTTTCCATAAGTAACACATCAATTTTATAAGCAGGAAAAAAAACACCCTTTTTCAAGTAAGATGAACACAGATTCTTTCACAACGCTCATTTCATTCCAGGTACAGTCTAGATAGAGAGTCACAAAAACCTCAGCCTCTTGGGGATGGGGGGGGCAGGAGCTGAGTTATGAAAATGGTTATGAATGAACTGGTGAAAAGAGGAGGGGGGCGGGTCACCTAGGAGCTAGGGGAGGGAGGAATTTGCAAGGGTAGGTAGGGACCAGTGGTGAGCTGGTCTCCAAGGAAAGGGGCATCGTGGGATAAAGGGAAGACTCGGACTGCTCTGAGGAGGTCGTCTAGACCCAGTAGTAGGCACTGACGGTGTTCTCAAAGGAAAAATTAAAGAGGGAGTCTAGGAAGACACATGGATTCCTTTGGGAACAAGGGAGGGAAGAAGAGGGGAGGTAAACTACTTGGAAAGGAGGGGAGAGGGCTGGGGTGATGGCAATGGCAATGGCAGTGAACAGGAAGAGGCCAATTGCCATAGTGACACTCCCTACTCCACACTTAAACCAAGCATACTTCACTCATCTCCAGACAAGCCTCTGGGGCAAACACAGGGTAGAGAAACAGCTCAAGAAGGAACATGGCAATAGCCAGGTGGATCCAGCTCAAAATCAGCGATAATCTAGGGCAACTCTGTTCAATAGAGCTTTCTGCCCTGACAGAAACATTCTACATCTGTGCTGTGCACATGCAAAAGAATGAAGCTGGACCCGTACCTCACACCACGTATGAAAATTAACTCAAAATGGATCAATGACGTAAATATAAGAACTAAAAATCATAAATAGAAGAAAACATAGGAGTAAACCGTAGTGACACGGGGTTAGGTAATGGTTTTTGAAATATGACACCGAAAGCAAACGTGATGAAGAAAAAATTAGATAAACTGGACTTCATCAAAATTAAAGCTTTTGTGCATCAAGGACATTATGAAGAAAAGTGAAAAGGCAACCTATAGAACAGGGAGAAAATATTTGGAAACCATATTATCACAGAAGAGTACAAAATTCAGGAACAAAAAAACCAAACAGCCCAATTTCAAAATGGGCAAATGACTTGAATAGACATTTCTCAAAAGAAGATACACAAATAAATAGCCAAAAAGCATATGAAAAGAAATTCAACATCATTAGTTATCAGGGAAATGTGGATCAAAACCACAACAAAATACCACTTCACACCCAACAGGATAGCTGTTAGCGAAAAAACAGAAAATAACCAGGGTTGGCGAGGATGTGGAGAAATCGGAACCCTCATCCACTGCTGGAGGGGATGTAAAATGGTACAGGTGCTGTGGAAAACAGTGTGGCGGTTCCTAGAAAAGTGAAACATAGAATTACCATATGACCCAGCAATTCCACTCCTAGGTATATACCCAGAAGAACTGAAAGCAGCGGCTGAAACACATAAGTGTACACCAATGTTAACAGCATCGTTATTCACAATAGGCAAAAGGTGGAAAGAGCTCATCAACAGGCGAATGGCTAAACACGATGTGGTACTGCCATAAAGAGATGAAGTTCTGATACAGGCCACAACGTGGGTGAACCCTGAAAACATAAGCTGAGTGAAAGAAGGCAGACACAAAAGGACAAACAGTATATGAACTCACTTATATGAGATATCTGGAACAGGCAAATCCATCAAGACAAAAGAGATTCAGTGGTTACCAGGAGCTGGGGGAAGGAGGCCAGTGGGAAGAAAAATTCTTCTTAATGTAAAGAGCTGCATGTGCCTAGTGGCTCCCGTATCAGAGAGCAGAGACCTAGGGCAGTGATTCTCAAAGTGTGGTCCTTGGATCAGCATCATCACCCTGGAGTTTTTAAGAAATGCAAATTCTCAGGCCCCACCCTAGATCCACTGAATCAGAACTCCTGTGGGCAGGCCCAGTGTACTGCGTTCTAACAAGCCCTCCAGGTGGTTCTGATGCGTGCTCATGTTTGTGAGCCACTGACCTAGGCCCACTCAGAATTTCTGGGATCACTCTGGTTTCAACTAAACTGAATAAACAAACTCCTGCTCAAATGAAATGGTGATTTCTACAAATAAAGTGACTAAAACCAAAGACCAAACCAACTGCCAGTGAGTCAATTCTGACTCGTGACTAGAGAGCCGTTAATAAAATACATTCAGCTCAGCAGACCTGAAGAAAGGTTACATGAAGCAACAGAGATAAGGACTGTGGTAGCCTTGATATCTGATGTCAGAAAGTGGCCGCTCATCCCAATGTATGTCAGAGACAGGCAAAAGGAAACAAAAAGCAGCTCTAACTTGGGTTCCCCGTCAAGACCACAAAAAGCAACCACAAGTCAGAAGACGGTTTAGAAGAATGGGAAATGCTGCCTTCACATCTAAAAGGAGAGATCTGGAAAGGCAGGCCAAAGAAAGGAAAGCCTATGGAGAACCGAAGCATTCTGGGGCCACACCATCATATAGCACTTCCAGTAGAGACAGATGGCCATGCAAGAGGCCCCATGTGGACCCTGCGGGTGGCTTTGGTCACACAGTGAACGAGAAGATGCAGCTGGAGGAAGGCGTCCCTGTACTCTCTCCCGGCACAACTCAGCTTACAACTTCATCAAGAGAGAAATTTGGAGGGTTCTGATACTAAAAAAAAAAAAAAAAAAATTATGTTCCCATAAATCAAGTGACAGAAAAAGGATGAAGTATACATATTGTAGTCAACCAGGAGCAACAAACAGCTGCAGAGGAAGAGATAAAGCTAAATACACTGAAAATACAGTGTGAGGAATTTACAGACTGAACTGAAAAAATCAAAGTGGAAGTGATGAGAGCACTAAAGGGAATGTAGAACGAGAAAGAGGCAGCAGAGGGAGCCTGTCTATGAAAGCCAAGGCTTCCAGAAGAGAGGCGAGCTTCTTCAGGACCAGAAGAGAGCAATCAGCCCCTTCACTCCAGTAGAAAAGGCTGCTGCCAGACGCGTAACTGCTCAGAGGACCTTATGTTACCATATATGCCTTGACAGTGGGCTAGCTAGTGAACAAAACGGGAACAATATCTGTCTTTGAAATTTTACTGATTTGAAGCCATCTTTTAATATACTATCTTGCCCTTTTGGTTACAATTTACTACACTACAGTAACAATATAATTCACTGTATTTTGTTTCACAAACCTTTTACTCTGAAACACTGAAGCATTTGCAAAGAAAAGGATTACTAAAAATGATTCCGATTTCAGTACAGGACTACATTAGCTGTTTATTTAAGAAGGTGGGTAATTCCGTTTCCTCATCAGCTGCAACACATTTGTAAATCTTAGCTGTAAGTATTCCATCCCTTTTGTAGATGATGAAAGACTAAGCTCGTTACTACCACCTGCCTTTCTGATTATTTTTTCTCTTTAGGGAAAAAAGAACTACATCCTGGGCTACTGAAAATTACCTCATGTTTCAATGGTATCTAAAGGTATGGCATAATTTTAAGTTTGTTCACTTAGCACTTATTCGTTCAATTTTAAATTAATGAAGATTAAATTGAAAGGTTTAGCTGTTTAACAAATTCTTAGGCCAAATGGTTGGTACATGTTTTGATTGCCCACCCCTTGGGTTGTTTCCAATATTAGAAGTGATCACGAAATTACCAGTTCTAATGCCATGTCTCACTAGCACATAACGCCTGTGCTCTGTGGTCAGCAAAATTCAAGGCATCCATGATAGGGGGAGTTCTCCACCCTGGGAGTCATTATAGACATTATGATCCTGTAACGGGTCAGAATCTACAAAATAGAGCTCCCCTGCATGGATGTCTGAAAAGTTAGCCAGAAATTCTTCAGGATTGAAGCCAACCCATACAGTATACCTATAGTCTATCGTACGGATAGAATAGCCCATGATCTTTATATCTTTTAAACTTGGTTTGTCAGAATTCCACTGAGGGGAGTCTGCAGGCCGAGGGTACTGGCTGTAAGCAATGGACTCACGGGGATTACCATGGAGGTCCAAATCCTCCTCCAAGTCATGGAACTGAAAATGCTTCAGAAGGTTCTGGCCTTCTCTGCACAGCTCAACGTGAAAGGAGGGAACGGGACAGCAGGGTGGAACTTGCAGTCCCGCCAGTCCAGCGAGTGTGGGGAAGAGAGACACAAGTTCCACGATTTCCACGGCTTGCCCGCCTGAAACAGGAAGCAACATGGCAGAATCCATTATGTTCCAGAAGCCTGCTACACAGCCAATGAGGAGAGAACCAGCCTGGTTGGGCCCCACATGTTTTTTTTTTTTCCTTGTCAGAATTTCTTTTAGCCAAAGAATTTTAAAAGCAAGACCAACTCAGCAGTTCCCCCTCCACTACCTACTCACCCAAAAACAGGATGCAACATTAAGGTGGCCCTGGCCTGCTGGCACTTTTTAAAACTATTTTACTTTTACTACAACTGCTGTAAAAATTGATCCGGGCAAGGATCATCAATGGATGCCAAAACCACTGGGAAAAGTCTGCTGGGGAACAAGATATTCTGAGTCCACAGATTATTCCTTTCTGGACTTCTGCATTTGATTCACCATTAAGATCTAAATCCTGCACTTGATGTTGATCCCTGGTCAAACTGATCTTGGTTTTGGACCATCATTCTGGCCTTTCTGGATCTTTATGGGTTTGTTTATACTGCCCAACTGTGTTTTCTAGACAGCTGATTTGTAAGTAAAGAAGTAAATAAAATGAAAAAAAAATTTTAAAAAGGTTCCTTTACAATATCAAGAATCTGGCTGATGCCACATAACCACTAACAGTGGGACCAGATGCCATGAAGTAGCCCTTGATGTGACACAATGGGAGGACACTAGGTCACAAATGGGACCCTGTACAAGACAACCAGCCTGGACACTTCCAAGACGATGAAGTCAGTGAGATGATGGGGGCCAGATCCCGTAAGGCCCTTGTCAGCCACTGTAAGGACGTCACCTCAGAGTGACACGGGGGAGCCACTGGAGGCTCTAGAGCAGGGCCGTGACATGTCCTGACGTGGGCCTTCCACGGATCACTTTGGCTGCTGTGAGGAGGCAATACTCTAGACGAGCGAGGGCACAGCAAGGAGACCATGCGCAAGCTGTAAGCCAGCAAGAGGTGGTGGCAGCCTGGTCCAAGGTGGTGGCAGTGGAGACAGTGAGAGTGGTCAGATTATACCAAGTTCTGTGGTGACACGCCCTACTCTACTCTTAAACCAAGCATACTTCGCTCACCTCTGGACAAGTCTCTAGAGAAATAGCTCACAGGAGGAACCTGTCACAGCCAAGTGGAACCAGCTCGAAATCAGCGATCACCTAGGGCACTCTGTTCAATGGAGCTTTTTGCTGTGATGGAAATGTTGCAGATGTGTGCTGTCCACTATGGTAGCCCCTAGCCATACACGGCAAACGAGCACTTGAACTGTGGTCAGTGTGACTGGCATCTTCTCTTTAAACTTTTGATTTTAATCAACTAAAATTTAAATTTGTCTCTTCAACAAATGGTGCTGGGACAACTGGACCTCCACATGTAGAAGAGTGAAGCTGGACCTCTAGCTCACACCATATATGAAAATCAACTCAAAATGATGAAGGACTTAAATGTAAGAGCTAAAAGTACATATCTCTTACAAGAAAACAGAGGAATAAACCTTAGTGACACTGGGTTAAGCAATGGTTTGTTTAGAGATTACACCAAAACTACAAGCAACAAGACAAAAAATAAATGGAACCTTGTCAAAATGACACCGGGCCAGGGCGTGCACTGTGTGGCACCTTGGACTATGATTCAATTTTGTTCTTGTTGTTGTGCGCCATGGAATCAATTCTGACTCACAGCGGCCCTACAGGACAGAGTAGAACTGCCCCCTGAGGTTTCCAAGGCTGTAATCTTTACAGCAGCAGACTGCCGCATCTTTCTCCCACAGAGTGGCAGGCGGGTTCAAATCACAGAACTTCCCGTTAGCAGCCAGGTGCTCAAGCAATGTATTTCACTCTAGCATATTTTGTACCTGGCTCCTTGAATTCTGAGATGGAATCAAAAGGGTCGATGTAAGGAAAAAGCTTTTCGCCTGCCTTTGGAAGCAAAGCCGTTCTTCCAGGAACATAGAACATCAGGGGCACGCGAGTAGCAACGTCAAAGTTGCTGTATTTGGCCCATTCTCCATGCTCACCAAGAGACCAGCCTGTTGCAGAAAAAGCACAGAGGGACAAAAAATAGATAATCACATCACAGCTTGTGCACGTTAGACACCATTTCATTTCATGTTGTAAAAACCAGAAGAAGTAAGAACTCATTGCCTAGAAGAAATTCTTCTAAAATCACCACAAAATGAGTGATTTCACCTGAGTATCACTTTACACAAAGCCAGACATTTGTTGTGATGGATGAAACCTTTAAAAGAAACAAAATTAAATTCCAAAACTAATCTATCCTCTTTTAATAAGCAACCAGCATTATGCACCCACCTTGGGCCCAGGGGGACCCGTGGGCACCACACAGACACCCCTCCCCTGCTAAGACTGGCTCATTGTTGACTGCGTGGGGACCCCTGAAGCCATAGTGCCCCCACTACCCTGTCCTGTCTCTTCACTTACATCCCACAGGCTCAGGTTTTCACCTTTGGGTATGTACCGCCAAAAACTGAGCTTTGAGACCATGGCACGATAGCTCACATTCAAAAAAGACAAAGACATCTTGCTCAATTATTAAGATATACCACACCCAAAAGCCAAACCTGTTGCCATTCAGTCAATTCCATCTCACAAATATACGAGACAGAAAAATACCACTTTTGATCCCACATTCTTAACCCCGATTTAACACATCTGTTTCACAACTCTCTTGGCTACTCCAAGTTATATATTCCCAGTCTTTTTAACGTTTGAGCACTCTTTTTGATACAAAAATATGTGTAGACAGAGAATATAGATTTAGTATTAAGTGTTCCAAAAAAAGACAAAGAAGCCGGCATGGATTCAAGACTTCTAAATAAATGTGTATCTTACTCATGACAACCACATCTGCTGGCATTTGGACTAGGACAGCGCATATTACAGCAAGCTACCACCCATCTGTCAGTCTGTCGTACTGTGGGGGCTTGCGTGTTGCTCTGATGCGGGAAGCTATGCCGCCAGTATTCAGATACCAGCACAGCCACCCACAGTGGACAGATCTGAGAAGCTTCCAGACTAAGATGGACTAGGAAGAAAGGGCTGGTGATCTACTTCCAAAAATTAGCCAAGGAAAATCCTATGGATCAAACAGAACATCGTCTGACATAGTACTGGAAGATGAGTCCCGTAGGTTGGAGGGCCAAACCGAAAAACCAAACCCAGTGCCGTCGAGTTGATTCCGACTCATAGCGACCCTACAGGACAGAGTAAAACTGCTCCGTAGAGTTTCCGAGGAGTGCCTGGTGGATTCGAACTGCCGACCTCTTGGTTAGCAGCCATAGTACTTAACCACTGCGCCACCAGGGTTTCCAGGTTGGAAGGCACTCAATAAAAATACACAGTGGCTGCAAAAATGGACCTCAGCATACTAACGATAGAGAACAAGGCGCAGGACCAGGCAACGTTTTGTTCTGTTGTACATAAGGTCGCCATGAGTCGGAGCTGACTCAACACCAACTCTGGTCCCCAGAACAGGGCTGGAACCTCTTCTGTGTCAACAGTGCTCTCCCAAGAAGACCGCAGTGGAGAGGGACCTCTTACTGATCGGTAATCAAGCAAGGCAGGCCCCTAACTGTCAGAGAAAAAATTGCATTGGGCAATGCTAAAACAGGCAAAGATGACTTTTATTGAAAAGGAAGTTGTGCGAGAGGGGACAGGGACAAGGTCAGGGAAGGGTACCACTGCAGTGCGGAGGGACAGAAACACTAGGCCTGTGTCTGAAGTCCACTCCACTGAGGCCCAGGGCTAAAAGCGTCCTAGAGGAGAGTTCAGGGGAGCTGGTGAGTGGTGTACGGAAGTTTTAATTAGGGCCAGTCTGCTCGGAACGTTTTCCTTTTTTATGATAAGGTCACCTGGGTCCTGGGAGACCCAGGAGAAAGGAGAGACGGATGAAGAAGGGGAAACTAAAGCTATTCAAACACAGTAAACCATTCAGTCTTAGCCAGTTCCTTGCAGTAAGCCTTGCCGTTTTCTAGAACATAAAAGCGTGGGAGGATTTCTCTAGCAAAAGGCTCGGGTAAAATTCCACTTCATCAGTACCCATATTCGTTCCACATCTCCGGCAGAGACCTTCCCCTCCGTGGCCCCAGTGCTGGGGAATGAGGAAGGATTTTCCTACTACTTGGATGATCTCAGTTCCATTTTTGGAAAAAGTAGGATACAGCCTGAGAGCAGACAAAGAGTTGAGAACCCCAGGGTCTTGGCAGAGAGGACAGCAGGGATGGGGGTGGGAAGGGTGGGACCAGGTCTGAGGGCCCTGCTGGGATTGTTTTGGATCTTCCAGGAAAGAACCAAAAGTCTTCCAACCCTCTATCTTAGAAGTGGGGGTTGGAAGAGCTCCCCACACATATGGAGGGTCCGTGCTGAGTTCACCAAGGAAAAAATAGTTGTTACACTTCCCCACCAGCCACCTACCTCCACCACCCAAGCATGCAAGATCCACCTCTGACCCAAAAGAGGCCCTACCTCTGTCTAGAGGCCCCAGGCCACAAGCTGATCCTGGGCACCACTGACTCACAAAGGAGAACACTCCTCTACTTAGGGCAATTTGAGAAACAGCACTTTTCACCGCCAAGTTCAGACGCTTTGAGTGACTCGCCAGGGCATTCCAAATGCTCACCGTGATCGGAGGTGAATGCAATGATGGTGCTGTTGGCCAGCTGAAGATCATCCAAAGCACTCAGAAGGTGGCCGACCTGTGTATCCAAATACGAGACCGAGGCAAAGTAGCTCTGGCGGATTTTCCGCTGCAAATTTAAAAACAATAAATAATGAGAATGATGAGAGTGGCTGCCAACTCCAATCGCCATGGCATACCCCGGGTATGTTCTCCTGAGCGCCCCACCCCCCACCATCAGCCAAAACGCGGAGTGCATTTCCCTACCATCGGCACCCCCTCGCATGCCTGCAGCGTCACAGCAAAACCCGCAGGTCCGCAAGTCAGATTCCTTTCTAAGCTCATCAGCTTCTCACTTTGGGGCACAGATCCAAATAGATGCATGTGCCACTTGATGCCCCCTCCTCTCTCCCTCACATATTCTTCCAGGTTCCAGAAGATGGCTATGGATGCAGACACTGATGCCCTAGCCCCCCCAGACACTGGCCCATACATGCTCTGAGGTGGGTTGACACAGAGGGACCAACACAGCCCTCAGGGGGCCTTTCCTCTGACCTCTTCCTAACCCAGCACATGACGGCAACTGCTGGTCATCACAGATCGCAGCTCAGCCATCACATGTGGCACATTTCTAGCAAACTCCCAGCAAGCAGACGAAGAGCAATGGAGGGACAAGAGAGCAGCACACACTTCACGTCCCAGGACCTAACAGGGACCTCGGGAGCAGCCAGGCTGACGTGGGTTGAACTGTGTCCCCCTAAAAGATATGTTCAAGTGCTTACCACCAGTACCTGTAAACATGGCCTTATTTGGAAATAGGATCTCTGCTAATGTAATCAAGGTAAGATGAGGTCATGATGGATTAAGGTGGGCTCTAATCCAATGACTGGTGTCCTTCTAAGGAGAGGGAAATTTGGACACAGAAACACACAGGAAGAACGCCACGTGACAATGGAGGCAGAGATCGGCATGATGCATGTACAAGCCAAGAAACGCCAAGGATTACCAGTAACCACCAGAAGCTAGAAAAGAGGCAAGGAAGACTCCTCCCCTAGAGCCTTCAGAGAGAGCATGGCCTGCTGACACCTGGACTTCTGGCCTCCAGAACTGTGAGAGAATAAATCTGTGTCATTTTCAAGTCACCCACTTTGTGGTACTGTTATGGAGGCCACAGGAACCAAACACAAGGTTATGCACAAGGTTTGCCCCCAGCCTTGTTCACGAATGATCAGGAAGGAGATTAACCACCTCAGGGTGAGAGGCAAAGGAACCACTGACCTATCAGCCCTGCCTTATGAGCTGGCCCCATCTGAGGCTTCTCATCACCACCAGGGTGAGGGTGATCACAAGACTCACCCGCTCTCCCCGCTCAGTGAAGAGAACAGATATCCAGCTAACCATTTACAAGACTTGTGGTGAACCCTGGCCTACTGAGACTTTCTGGTAGTTTCCAGTCTGTAACGTGGTGAATGTTGGTCCTCCTGGGGACCAAAGACATCTGTCAGGATGACTGTATCCTATTCAAAGGTCTTCACCCCCTCATGTGCTGGGCCCTGAGAGAGAGCATAGGCATGGAGACGAGAAAAGGCAGACATTATTGGTGGGGGCCAGGGACGACCCAGGAGAATGAGCCCTAGGGAAATCAAGGAAGGCTTCACAGAGGAGAAGCACTAGAAAAGAGGCCTGAACGGTAGTAGGAGTTTCAAGTCAGACAATGCAGGTAGGACACTAAGCAGGGATATGGCACATGGAACCACATGAAGTCCCACAGAGTAGGCGAGGTTGGGGCCAGTAAGCAGGCTGGTGAGGCTGGAGAATGTGATGGGAGGGAGAGAAGTAGGGGAGCGAGCTGGGAAGGCAGGCCATCCCAGGGCTGGAGGCCAAGGCTATCACTGAGTCATCAAGCCGCAGGTTAGTAAGGAGCTCTGGCTCCAAACAAAATGGGCCCGATCAGTGCTAGGCTTGTTGTGGGTGCTCAACAGACAGGTGTTGAATGAATGAACCAAGGAAACACCTGCCACAGTGGTCCAGAGAGATGGACTGCGGGATGAAGAGGACCTTGCCGACTGGGGAGGAATTTAGGGAGATCCAGTAGGAACGGGGCGTGGGGGTGGATCCGGGCCGTGAGTAAGGAATCCAAGGGTGGACTCCAGGTGTCCAGTTCAGATGGTGTACAATTTACTGCATCGGACGGGGACCAGGAAGAGGGGGCAACATCTGGGAATGGCCCTGGCAGGCAGGTACACATGCAGGTATGAAAATCAGGAACGCCACCTGAGCTGGAGAGAAAGTTCCGGGAGTCATCTGCCAGCAGGGCTCAGATGAGCTGGACAGGGGAAAAGGACGGAAACGGCACAATGGGGCCTGGCACTGACTATGGAGTCTGGGAATGGAGGAGGCTCAGGCAGGCTAGCAAGAAGTCTGGGAAGCAGACTACACTAGAAGGAGCAGGGCTGGTCAACAGCAAGAAAGCAGTGCAAAGCTCAGGGAAAGCCAGACCCACACGGATCAATTTTATTTGTCCACAAAACTTGTGCTGACCTGGGTGACAGGACACTTAGCAGGTGGGGAGGCAAAAGCTCGAGAAGAGGAAGATGAAGAGTAAATGGACCATGACGCAGGGAAGAAGACAACAGGGCAGGCAAGGGTGGGCACGGGAAAGGAGGAGAACCAGGACAGGACGAGGATGGCAAGACAGATGCTATGTGATGACCTGTCCCTAAGCAAAGGAACACCAAGGATGGCAGGCAGCAACTAGGAGAGAGGCTCCCAGAAGGATCCACACGGCCTAGACCTTGATTTGAACCTTTAGCTTCCAGAATTGTGAGACAAATAATTTCTGTTCTTGAAAGCCACCACTTGTTACAGCCGCCCTAGGACACTAAGACAGCCGCTGACTGGTCAACATGAAGATTCTAACTCCACGGCTGCTCCACCCCCATGTCATAGCAAAGGCACATGAGACATCACAGCTGGCTGGCACTGGCTATGGTGGTGCCCCAGCTCCCTCTGCACCAAGACCCCACCCACCAGGCCACCTCTGAGAGTGACAGGCTCCCATGTAGACCTCCCACAGAGGGGACCCACAAGAACTGGGAAACCATGCATTCAGGTCTGCAAGGACGCCAGCCACCCTTTCTAGTTGATGACCTGTCACTGTCACCTGGAATATGCATCTGCCATGTTCACATCTACTAAGTCACCAAACTCTGGATGCTCCCCTCTCTGGAAGCTGAGATTGCTGGGCAGGCTCTTCAGCCACCGACACTGCCCATGTCCCAAATACCTATAGGACGCCCCCTCCCAGCACCCTGTGCCACACCTGCAGAGAGAAAGTTCTCAGTAAGACACTACAGATTGGTGTCTACTGGAAAACAGGCTTCACCGATGAGACCACGTCATCAGTGCCGGACACGTCCCCAACATGTGCCCTTAGTACCTGAAAATCCGCAGGAATGGGGCCATAGGGCACACTGACATTCAAGGCTTGCACATCCTCCCGCTGCCTGATGTCCATCCAGGGGTTGTAGGCCACAGGGGGGAGTCCGGCAGACACGTGGGGGTCGGGAGCCAGGGTGATGTTCTCCAAGGGATACAGCTTCTGAAACTCCTTGGGGAGAGCACACAAAGGCATGGGCTGTCACCCTCAGTGTGCTGTGCCTTTTCTGGTAGCCCTCACTAACACTCCCTACCTGGAGGCCAGGCCTTAGGTCACCTTCACAGGGTGCCAATGGCAACGAACTCACACAACTTGTCTCCCACAAACACAGCAGTGACAGCTCTCTCCCCTCATACAAACATTGTCCTCCTGCCCCAGTCCCCACCTGCCTCCAAATAGCAGAGGTGTGGAAGGGTGCACTGGGGGTCCCTGGGACTATGTCAGGAGTGGTAACTCACCAGGAGATCTCATGGGACTCAGCACAGGTCATCCTCACAGCTCTTATGTGTTACAGAGAAAGGATCCAAGGCACCATCAGCAAAGGGGAACGGCGCCAGTGCTGGAGTCAGAGAGTCGCCAGGCTCAAGTCTCCAGAATCCTCCCCCAGTGGGGGCTCACAGTGTGACAACATATGTGAATGTCATCTACCAGGGATTTTACTGGGAAGTGATCACATCAGCACCCAGCAGGAAAGGAGTTGTTCAGCAGGAGCCACACTGCCTGATCAACAGTCTAGACTCAGGGAGCCACTCTCATCGAGCTCTCGAAGCCAACCTTGTCAGCAGGCCTTTTCAAGAAGAGCAGTCGGGCCTGCTCAGTGAACTCTTCTCTGCACAAGAGGCAGGAGCGGTGAGCCACACAGGCTTCTGTCAAGGGGGCTGGCAGCTCCTTTTAGGAAGGTGTGAACCTTTGAGCTCAAAGAAAGCAAACTACTTGCAGCCTTGGAAGCAGGCTATCTTTTGCAGTCTCTACTCACGTTACAAATGAGGGGCACCCTTCGTGAAGTCAAAGGATGGGTGACTCAGGCCCCAGGGAAAGCACAATAGAGAAAAACTGAGAAAGGTTCTAGAAAGGCAAAGGCTATGTGCTTTAAATGACATGTTCGAGGGGTCTGACCTGACAGGGCTGGGGGAAAGACAGTTGTTGAAAAGGGCTTCCAGCCCCCTGAATAGTTCCCCAGGACTCATCCCGTATTGAAGGCTTTGGTGATCAGCTCTGACTCATGCCCTACGATGATCTCACCATCCAACCCAACATTTGTTCACCCAGTTCAAGGCAAGGAAAGAAAAGTGTTCCTTGTGGAAAGCCAAGTGTTTCTGACAGAATTCCACATGTTCTAGGACACTTCTTGGTCCTGAGCTCTGAATCAAATCTCACTTCACTGGGACACTAGTGCCCATTGGGCATCCCTGGAGACTGGGGACAGCAGGACGGGGTCGCCCTCAGTACACAACCCTCTCTCAAAAACACAGCTGCAGCAGTTGTACCGGACCAACCCTCAGCCAGCAATTCACCTTGGGGTATCTGAAGGGGATGTGTGGCTTATGGTACCCAACAGCCAGGAAGAAAGGCCTGGCCGACATTTTCATCTTTTCCAACAAATGGATAGCTTGCTCGGTGCTCTGCTTGTCAGGCAAGGTGCCCTCAGGCACATCCACCAAATCCACGGGACAAAGCAGGTTGGCATGGAGTTCTCCGTCTTGCCCCCTACAGGTCTTTCAAAACAAAATATATCAAGTCAGCTTCGTTGTGCAACAAGTAGAAGTCATGTAGGCTGCACCCACGGATTTAACGTTCACACTGCTAGCCCACTGAGTGCCAGTCATTCAGACTGGAAAGGCAGATCAGAAGTAGAACTACACAAAACTATTTCTTCTTTTCCAGAGAGAGGCCAGAAATCCACCAGCACTGTGCTTTTTGCAGTTAATTCTCTGTCTGCAGATCATAACCAATTAAAACAAACCCAAGTAGACTAATGATCAAAAATAAAGCTGTCTACAAGTCAATTCTAAAAAGACAAGGAAGCTAACTAAAAAACAGGCAAATAAGCTCAACACACGTTTTTCCAAACAAGATATAAAAATGGCCAAAAGCACATGGAAAGATGCTTAACATCAATAGCCATTAGGAAAATTCAAATCAGGACCACCATGAGATACCACTTCACACCAACTAGGATGGCTATTAAAAAAAAAAGGACAATAACAAGTGCTGGCGAGGGTGTGGAGAAATCGGAACCCTCATCCATTGCTGGTGGGAACGTAAGGCGGCGCAGCTATTGCAGAAAACACTCTGGTGGTCCCTCAAAAAGTCAAACAGAGTAACCACGTCACCTGGCAATTCCACCCCTAGGTGTTTACTCTCGGGAAATAACCCATATGTCCACACAAAAACTGGAATACAGACATTCACGCCAGCTCTACTCACAACAGCCAAAAGGTGAAACAGCCTAAATGTCCATCAACAGATGAATGGACGGACAAAAAAAAGAATATTGTATGATTCCACTGATGTGAAATGTCTAGAACAGGCAAATCCATAGAAACAGAAAGTAGAGAAGATGGTTCTCCGGGACGAAGGGAGGCGGAGGAATTGGGAGTGGCTGCTAATGGGTACTGTGACGCAGTAGTGAAGAGCTATGGCTGCAAACCAAAAGGTCAGCAGTTTGAATCCACCTTGGAGACCCTATGGGGCCGTTCTACTCTGTCCTAGAGGGTCGCTATGAGTTGGAATCAAGTCCACAGCAACACGTTTGGTATTCTTTTGTTTTTGCTAATGGGTATGGGAATTCTTTTGAGGTACTGAAAATGTCCTAAAATATGTGATGCTTGCACATATTTCTGAATGCACTAAAAACCACTGAATTGTACACTTAAAATGAGTAAATTTTACAGTATGTGAATCATATCTCAATTTTTTTAAATTGGACAAAAAAAAAAACCCGTCTTCCATTTCAGTGACAGTCTAAGGTTTGTAAGTGACACAGTCCCAGCCAACTGGAGAAGGTGACCTTACAGTCCGTGGGCTTTCTGGATCCTCAGGTACGCAGGCACAGAACGGAACCTACTGCTTCATGTCTCAAAGGAGCCATGCTGGCCACAAGGTCAAAGTAAGGTTCAACTATGGCTTCCTCATCGTGGAGCCAACAGGGCCAGTGGCAGCTGCTGCCCCCTCTCCAGAAGAGCGCCATTTCACAGCCCCGCCTTGCCCACCCTGCCCCTGGCAGGACACCACACTGCAGACCACCTGCTCACCCTCTGCACGCCCACGATGGGCAGCACTGAAGGGGGATTTGGTATAGTCGGACCCAGTGCTTTGAGAAGGGGGCTGGGGAGCGGGGCTCGGCGCTTCTAGGGGAGGCCGCTAAAAGGTGGCAAGAAGGCATCCAGGAATTGAGAGACGGAGATGGGGCTTTTGATCTCATTCTGTTCCAACTCCAGTCACAAACCAAAGGTCACAGCCCTCAGCTTTCACAGTATTCTGAAAGGGAAAGCTGTCAAGAATGGAGAATACCCTCCACCCCCAAAAAATACATCCTCGCCCTTGCCCATAATGTCTTCAAAAGCCTCCCAGGAGCATGCCATGTCTCGGTTCTCCAGCTGATTTCCTGAGTTCCTTAAATGTAGGCTTTAGTTTCATTTATACACCAAGGTCCTCTGAGGCGAGAGTAAGTTTCCACAATGCTCTAAAACTGCAAAAGCCCCACCAGCAGCCTCAGCGCCTGAATGTATCCATCAGGCCCTGGGCAGACAGACAGCATGCCTTTCTTCTTTCTGATCTGGGCTGAGGCTCCTGTGGTACAGGTCTCTTCTCTCTGCCACAACCCCCAGCACAGAGCCTTATCTACAGTGAGCACCAACGAGCCACTAAACGAATCTTAGACAGTAGAGTTTAAGGTTCTAGAACAAGGAGTACTCACCAGCCTTTGGAATGAAGCCACCTCTCTGCCGGGCCTGATCCTAAAGAGCCCAACACGTGTCTCTGTCAAGACATGACTCACAAAGTAAACCCACACACCTCACTGTAGACAGCTGGAAAAAGTATGACATATCCCTGACAGTCAGCCTTCACATGCTGGACAAGAAATGGGTCTCTTCACATCCTTACCTTGGTGTTTTCGTACTTCTCGGAAGAGGGATGGTAAGGTGGAATGGACCAGCTATATGGAGAATCGTCACTGTGGTTGGAAGATATTCCTTGAGGGAAAACAAAGAAAGCCTTTAAATAAAACATGAAGGGTCTTTCAATGCCCTCCTCCCCACCCAAAAGTAAAACTTTGTAAACAACCAGACCTGTTTTCTCATCTATAAGATCAAGAGCTTAGGCCAGGTGATGAGAAGGCCCCACCAAAGCTAACTCTCCAGGTTTCAAGTTGAATAATTAGCATCTGACCTCCCGGTCCCTAAAGCCTAAGCAATTTGTGTTAGGCTCTGCAGAAGAGACCTAAAAGGGCAAGACCAGCCAGCCAATTTGTTATAGATTCAATTATGTCCGCCCAAAAGATATGTTCAAGTTCTAACCCCTGTACATATGAATGTGGCCCTGTCTGGACATAGAGCCTTACAGATGTAATTAGTTAACATGAGGCCATACTGGAGTAGGGTGAGTCCTAATTCAATATGACTGATGTCCTTACAAGATGAGATGAGATAAAAAGACAGACACAGTGAAGACAGACATGTGAAGATGAAGGCAGGGACTGGGTTATGGCACCACAAGCCAAAGAGCACCTGGGGCTACCAGAAGCTGGAAGATGCAAGAAACGGTCTTCCCCTAGAGCCTTCAGGGGGAGCATGGCCCTGCTGATACCCTGAATTCGGACTTCTGGCCTCCAGAACTGTGAGAGACTAAATTTCTGTTGTTTTAAGCTAGCAGTCCCTGAATGATGCAAATGGTTAATGCACTTGGCTGCTAACTGAAAGACTGGTGGTTTGAGTCCACCCAGAAGTGCCTCAGAAGAAAGGCCTGGCAATCTACCTCTGAAAAATCAGCCACTGAAAACCCTATGGAGCATAGTTCCACTCTCACACACAGTTGGAACTAACTGGACAGCAATTGTTTGTTTGAAGTCACCCACTTTGTGGCAATTCATTACAGTAGCCCAGCCTTTCAGAGTCCACACTGTAGCTAGTTCTGGACTTGCCATCCCTGGATCCTTGCCTCACCCTATGAAGGAGACAGCAGAGGCATGGATTCCGTCATCTGACAGGTGAGGGCACACAGGCTCAGGGAAGCTCACTGGCCTTGCACAGTGCCAACCAGATGTCAGATAAGTGGGGAGGGCTCAAAGCTGGGCCTCAGCAATTCCAGTTTAGTGTTCCTTCAAGAAGCAGAAACCCCGTCCTGAGCTTAGGAGTCTAAAGCCTACCTGGACAGACAAAATACCAACAGGTGAAACCAAGGATCGACTGGCAGCTATCAAGAGCAGGAGCGCCATATGAGTGGGGGAGACCCCAAGCACAGAGGTGCATGGACCAGGAAGGGCAGGAAAGGAGGTCTTCTAGGGGTCCACGAGGCTTTGGAGGGATCTGAAGGAGAGTGCTGCCCCGAGGATTAGCCAAGAGGGGCCGAGAAGGTATCACAGGCAGAACCAAGGGAGGAAGGGCATCGCCAACAGAGTTACACTTGGCTCCACTGGGAAGCACCAGTGGAGGCAGGCTGGAGGGATGGGGGGAGGCTAGGAGGCTGGGTCACAGCAAGCAGAGTGCAAACAGCACACCAGGGCTGGCAGACCTGGGTTCCAATCCTGGTGCTGCCCTGTAGCACCTGAGCAATCTTAGGCAAGCTACTTGGCCTCTCTGCACCTCCCTTTCCTACTCGGGAAATGACGACGATGGTAAGAACCCACCTTATTCATTGAGAGGCATCAAGAAGTAGGTGGCCAGCACAGTGACTGGCATATACCTGGCACTCAATGGTGGCTGCTGTCACCCTTGAGCAGACCCATTCCTGACAGCAAAAGATCTTGAGAACAAAGACCCAGTCGAAAACCATTTACACAAGGACAGCAGGAAAAGGTTTTGTTCTCTGGCAAGGACACGGGGCTTAGTGCCTGATCCTGAGATCAAACCGTCAGCAGGAAGGAGGCCAGGCAACAGCCCTTGGGCCTCCCTCCCCAAAGCACCCTCTCCTCCCCTGCTGTATTTCCTCCTCGCTCCAAGCTCACCACTTCTCTTCAGCTCTGCTCAGGCAACGAAGGGGTGTCATGAGGTGAATACCAAACTGCTGAAAGTTCTATTTGTGTTAGGCTTTCGGCTGCACCACCTAAATACCGGACACGTTCACATTCAAAGCCAGGCCCAATTTAGCCCGGCTGAGCACTGCCCTCAACCTGGGCTGGCCAGCTGGGTTCTGGAAGGCTGCTGAGCCTGTCAGCGTAACTAGTAAGCAAAGACAAGCTCCTGGAAATGTTCAAGTTGTCACCCGTATTAGTGAGCACTGCCACCTGTACAGCACTGTTTTCAGCGTGCTCTCACAACATTCACTACCTGTGAGGTAATCAGGGCAGCTTCACAGACAAGGAATCTGAGGCTCAAAGAGAATGAATAATTTGCCCAAGGTCAAATGCACAGCTAAGAATTTACAGAGATGGGACTTGAACCCAGGTCCCAGATTCCGGTGCCATTGTCCATCAGCAGTTCACTCTGCTTCCAGAGATGCTCATGCCAGCAGTACATGTGACAGCAAGAAGCAGAACCACCTGCAGTTCAGTGGTGGACTACACTGTGGTGTGTCTGCATGGTAGACTACTGCCCGTCATAAGAAATGGCTTTCTATAGCTGTGGAAAATTTGGCAGTTCCTCAAAAAGTTAAACAGAGAATGACCACATGACCCAGCAATTACACTCATAAGTGGAATATAAATACCCCAAAAGGTATATACCCCAAAGACTTGAAAACGGACTCAAACAGACATATATATACACTAACGTTCACCGCAGGATTATTCGCAATAGCCAAAAGGTGGAAACAACCCAAGTGTCCATCAATAGATGAATGAATAAACAACACGTGGTCTATACATACAACAGAGTATTACTCAGCCATACAAAGGAATGAATTCCTGATACATGCTACGAGTGAACCTAGAAAACATATGCTGAATAAAAAAGCCAGACAAAAAGGACAAATACTAAATGATCCCACTTACGTGATACGTCTAGAACAAGCAAATGCATAGACAAAAGAAATATAGTGGTTACTAGTTAATGTCACTGAGTTGAACACATAAAAATGGCTGAAATGGCAAATGTGTCCTTAAATATATTTCATTTACCACAATAAAATTTTTTAAAAATGTCTTTTCATCAAGAGTAACTATACTGGAACAATTTTATGTTTTATAAAATTTCAGGCTGTAAAACGGCACATACGGGATGACCTGAAATCAGAAAAATAATCTGCACGGAACAGAGGAACTCAAAATGCAGCTGTCCTCAGGGCACTGAGGCTACAAGCGGTTTATATCCTTTAGTTTATACTTTCCTTTCTTCCTAATTTTTTGTCAAATGGACATGCGCTACTTTTATAAACAGAAAAAATGTCCATGATTTGGTCTGTGCTTCATCATTGCCATGGTGCCATGAAAAAGAGCCTGTTTATCAGGCAGGGTCAAGGTCAGGCACACTAAAGGCCCTGGCCTAACCCACATGGTGGGCAACAAGTCAGCTCAGCAGCCCTGGCCACATGGGAGGCCCTCAGATGTTCTTGCCTGACTCCTCACTTCCCTGGCAAACCCTGAGGTGCAGATGGTGCAGGGCAGAGCTCGGCTCGCGCTCCACACTCCCACCTCCCCACCCAGTGCCCTTCCTACCTCCCGAGGCTCTGAAGGAACCAAAGAGTTCCACAGTTAGTTTCTGAGAGGAAGAAGGACCCCTATCCTTTTTCACTTCTGCTGAGAACACAAAGCTACACTGAAAAGTCATTTTTTTTAAAAAAAGGCAGCAGTGGCTAATGAGGTGCCCACCCAGCTAGAAGAGGCCCTCTGCAAAGACACCTCAACTCCAGGAGAGGGCTGCCCTGCTTGGGCCTAAAACAAAAGTGAGCCCAGACTTTGGACACCAAGGCATACCAGGGTGAAAGACTTTTCCAACTGACATGGTCACATAGCCATTCTCCTTGAAGTACTGGGGGATAGTGGAGAAGTTTCCAGCGTGCACTCTCCAGTAGGAGTTGAAGTCATAGAGGCGGGTGGTGTCGGGCCTCCTCCCAGTCAGGAAGGACACGCGACTCGGGGCGCACACTGCTTGCTGATAGGGAAGAGAAGCAAAGTTAATCATCCTCAGAGAAAAACAGACTTGTCACCTAGAAGTAACCAAGCAACCTCCTGAGGGCCTCAGTCAACAGTTTGGGGGTTGAGTCATGCAGCTCTCAAAGCCAATCAGTGGGATTTGGGCCTCACCCAGTTGCCAGAGCTACGTCTTCCCGGAAGAGAAAAGGAGGAAATCAGCTCCCACCAACCAGTAGGTAATTTTATGTGACAGCATCTTGCAGGCCCACAGAGCAGACATCATCCTGGGAGCAGCCCTTTGAGGGGGTTCAGGGATGAACACCCCGTGGCACTCGCCCAAAGGTGGTATTCTGCAGCAACCTTCCTTCTGAGCCCCAGGCAATCACTTCCTGGGAAGAGAGCTAGGCAGAACTGTCCTGAGCACACAGGGGCCAGAGCATGCCTTCCAAGGAAAGGGCACTCTTGCGTGCACAAGCTTCCTAGTGAGTGACCAACTGGATTTTCTCAGCCACCACTGTTCAGACTATGGTTCCCTCTAACCCTGAAACATCTAGCACCATCAGTGCCATCTAAGGATAATGAAGGGACCCCACCCCCCTCAACACTCGAGGCACACACCCAGCCCTGGGGTCCCCAGACATACCTGGGCAAAAGCATTCTGGAAAAGGAGGCTGCGGGATGCCAGCTGATCAATGTTTGGGGACCTCACGAGCTTGTCCTCATAACAGCCCAGGGTGGTGCGCAGGTCGTCCACGACAATGAAAAGGACGTTCAGAGCGTCTGTTTGGGAAGGAGTGGGGGGGGCGGGCTTTAGTGAGATCAACCGTGCTGACATGGAACTCCCATTCCTATCGTAGGTGCTCGGAGGGTACTGAGAGCCCCAAGGCTGGCCCCTGCACCTCACTGCCCAGCCAGCTAAGCCAGTGCCCATGCTACCCTGCAGGGCATGGGCAAGGGGCGCACTGGGGACATAAAACCCACACTCTGCCTCAGTGGGGGTTGGGGAGTGGTGTGTGTAGAAGCATGAGTCTTGGGTGGCAGGATCAAGCTCTGATTAGACCTCAAGCCTGGATGAAAGGAGTAGTAGGAGGAAATGAGAGAGGTAGGGAGAAAGAGAGATAAGGATAGATGGAGGTAAGGAATGATGTTTCATGGAGACAGGGAAGGACAGATGAGGGAAGGGAGGTAGGGCAGGAGGGAAGAATGGAGGGAGGAGAAAAGAATGAGTGGTGGGAGGGATGGAAGGATGGAGGAAAAAAAGGAGAGAAAGGTAAGGAAGGGTAAATGAAACGATGGATGAATGAACGAAGGGGGAAAAGAAATGAAAATGAAGGGGAGAATGTATGGAAGGAGGGAAAAATAGATGAAGGGAGGGAAGGAAAGAGTGAAAACAGAGGGAAGGGGAGATGGATGGATGAAAGAAACTGGAGGAATGGATGGAGAGAGAAAAAAGATATATGGCTGGAAGGATGAAGGAAAATGGAGGGAGAGATGGACAGAGGGAAAGATGCATGGTCAAAGGAAAGATGGATGGATGAAGGGAAGGAAAAAGGAGCAAAATGGAGGAGAAGATGGATGGATGAAGGGAAACACAGATGAACAGAGAAAAGGAAGGAGTGAAAATGGAGGGAAGGAAATATGGACAGATAAAGGAGAATGGAGGGAGGGAGGGACAAATGGAAAGATAAATGGATGAAGGAAAGATAGATGGATGAAGAGAGAAGGAAGGAGTAAAATGGAGAAAAGGGAAGATGAATGAAGGAAGGGAAAGATGGATGGGTGGATGAAGGAAAATGGAGGGAGGATGGGAGGAAAAACGGGTGAAGGGAGGGAAACGGGGAGGGAGGGAAAGGTGGATTTATGGATGAAGGAAAATGGAGGGAAGGATGGATGGCTAGATGGATAAAGAGAAAGGTGGATGGATGAAGGGAGGAAAGGAAGGAGTGAAGTGGAGGGAAGGGAGGATGGATGGAGGGAGGGAAAAGGGGGGTGGATGAAGGAAAATGGAGGGAGGAATGGATGGAAAAATGGATGAAAGACGGATGGATGAAGGGAGGGAAGGGTGGAGTGAGAATGGATAGATGGAGGGAGGAAGACACACTAGGACCAAGGAATGGATGTAGGCCGGAAAGGAGGGAGGCAGGGAGCCCTACGAGCCTGACGTGGGCGTGGGACTACACCTGTGGCCGAGCTCCCCAGTGCCGCAGACTCGAAGGCCGCGCAGACGGAGGCCAGGACCAGGCTGACCCCGAAGAGGCCCTTGCCGGGTGACGGCGGCATTTCCGCTTCGGGCCGCGCCCCGAGGCGGCACTGACCGGTTGTGGCCGGGGGGCCAGGTAGCGGCCACCGCAGCCGCGGCGAGAATCAGAGCCACGGACTACGCCAAGGGGCCGCTGCCGGCCCTTTAGGCCGAGGCGGGCCGAGTGCGCCTGCGCGCGAGGCCCCCGCCCCGCCCCCCAAGGGCGGGGCCCGGAGGCGCGCGTGGCCCCAGCGCGTGACCGAGCCACAGTGGGCGGAGCTGCGGGCCGAGCGTAGAGCTGGGGGCCGCCTACCTCTGCGCTCCTGCTCGCGAGCTGAGCCTACCGTCCACCGACCACCTGTGCGCGCTGATTGCGGCCTCCGTACCCTCAGTCGTGCCACGCCCGTCACCGGGGGCCCTGTCCTTCCCTCTTCTCCGTAAATCACACTTCGCCTGCGGCCGGTCTAAACGCCACACTCCCTGAAGGAGGCCTTTGGCTTCGAGACCCCCTTCCTCCATCTCCAAGGACCGCTTCTCCTACTCATCTGCTCAAAATACTAAGGACCGCAAATAGGGCCACTAGGCACTGGAGTCACGAGACCCTGACCCGTGCGCCTTCCAGACAGACAATGAAGAAACACTTGCTCACAAAGCCTGTCAGCGGGCTTGCCCGGCCCGAGAAAATAAAGCAGGGCAGGGCGGGCGCGGCCCTTGTCAGTTTCCATGGGGCGGCCAGGCAAGGCCTCACTAGTAAAGTGACACTTGGACTAAAATTTGCAGGTGGTGAGGGGAAGACAGTCACCAGGCAGGCCCAAGACCCTTGCCGCCACCACCGCTGCACTGGGGGACTTCAAAAAAGCTTTGGCTCCACCACCTCTGGTCCTGTATGGTTACCGCCCAGTGTCCCCGGCCTCTGGCACAGTGGGCGAGGCCAGCCAGCCAGCCACTTCCCTGCCTGCCTTTCCCGTGCACCGCACTGCCCCCCCCCGCCATTGTTGTTGTTAGGTGCCATCCAGTCAGTTCTGACTCATAGCGACCCTAGGCACAACAGAAGGAAACACTACTGTGTCCTGAGCTACCCTCATGATCCTTGCTATGCTTGAGCCCATCCTTGCAGCCTCTGGGTCAATCCGTCTCACTGAGGCTCTTCCTCTTTTCCACTGACCCTGTACTCTGCCAGGCATGATGTCCTTCTCCAGGGACTGATCCCTCCTGACAACATGTCCAAAGTGTGTAAGGTGCAGTCTCGCCATCCTTGCTTCTAAGGAGCATTCTGGTTGTACTTCTTCCAAGACAGATTTGTTCATTCTTTTGGCAGTCCGTGGGATATTCAATATTCTTCTCCAACACCACAATTCAAAGGCGTCAATCCTTCTTCAGTCTTCCTTATTCATTCTCCAGCTTTTACATGCATATGATGCGACTGAAAATACAATGGCCTGGGTCAGGCGCACCTTACTCTTCAAGGTGACATCTTTGCTTTTCAACACTTTGAAGAGGTTCTTTGCAGCAGATTTACCCAATGCAATGGGGCTGCTTCCATGGGTGTTGATTGTGGATCCAAGTAAAATGAAATCCTTGACAACTTCAATCTTTTCTCCGTTTTACATTATGTTGCTTATTGGTCCAGTTGTGAGGATTTTTGTTTTCTCTATGTTGAGGTGCAATCCATATTGAAGCCCGTGGTCTTTGATCTTCATCAGGAAGTGCTTCAAGTCCTATCCACTTTGAGCAAGCAAGGGTGTGTTAATCTGCCTATCACAGGTTGTTAATGAGTCTTCCTCCAATCCTGACGCCCCATTCTTCTTCATATAGTCCAGTTTCTTGGATTATTTACTCAGCATACAGATTAAATAAGTATGATGAAAGGATACAACCCTGATGCACACTTTTCCTGACTTTAAACCACTCGGTATCCCCTTGTTCTGTTCAAACCACTGCCTTTTGGTCTATGTACAGGTTCCTCATGAGCACAATTAAGTGTTCTGAAATTTTCATTCTTCGCAATGTTATCATAATTTGTTATGATCCACACAGTCAAATGCCTTTGCATAGTCAATAAAACACAGGTGAACATCTCTCAGTTATCTAGTGCTGCTATAACAGAAATACAAGTTGGTGGCTTTAACAAAGAGAAATTTATTCTTTCATAGTCTGGGAGACTGGAAGTCCAAATTCAGAGCACCAGCTCTAGGGGAAGGCTTTCTCTCTGTGCTGGTTCTGGAGGAACGTCCTTGTCATCAATCTTCCCTGGTCTAGGAGTTTCTCCATGCAGGAACCTCAGATCCAAAGAACAGACTCTGCTGCCGGCACTGCTTTCTTGGTGGTATGAGATCCCACTGTATCTCTGCTTTCTTCCCTCTTTTAGATCTCAAAGGAGATTGACCTTAGACAAAATCTAACTTGTAGATTGAGTCCTGCCTCATTAACATAACTGCCACTAATCCCACCTCATTAACTTCATCGAGGCAGATTTATAACACATAGGAAAATCACATCAGGTGACAAAATGATGGACAATCATACAATACTAAGAATCATGGCATAGCCAAGTTGACAGATATTTTTGGGCAACACAATTCAATCCAAACAACATCTTTCTGGTATTCTCTGCTTTCAGCCAGGATCCATCCGACATCAGCAATGATATCCCTCATTCCATGTCCTCTTCTGAATCCAGCTTAAATTTCTGGCGGTTCCCTGTAGATGTACTGCTGCAAAATTTTACTTGCATGTGATATTAATGATATTATTTGATAACTTCTGCATTCTGTTGGATCACCTCTCTTTGGAATGGGCACAAATATGGATCTCTTCCAGTCAGTTGACCAGGTAGCTGTCTTCCAAATTTCTTGGCATAGACAAGTGAGTGCTTCCAGCATTGCATCGATTTGTTGAAACATCTCAATTGGCATTCTGTCAATTTCTGGAACCTTGTTTTTCACCAATGCCTTTAGTGCAGCTTGGACTTCTTCCTTCAATACATTTGGTTCTTGATCATATGCCACCTCCTGAAATGGTTAAACGTCAACCAAGTCTTCTTGGTACAGTGACTCTTGTATTCCTTCCATCTTTTGATGCCTCCTGTGCCATAGAATATTTTCCCCATAGTATCTGCCCTCCCGTGGGCTTTAAACTCTTACAGCCTGCCCATCTCCTCCACCTCCTCCGCCTCCTCTCATGGCCACCTTCCCTGCTCCTCCTCCCACCGTCGCCTAAGCCTGGACTGCTTGGTGGCCACCAACGCAGGAGGAGCCGCAGTCTCAAGCCCGGGCATGACATGCAGTTTGCCCTGGTTGAGTCAGGCATCTCCCTCAATGGCTCTGGCAGTGTCTGTGGGGTCCCTGCTTGAGGCAAGTGTGATGGGACAGGCAGCCGGGGATGGGCAGCAGTACTCCCTCCCCCTCCTGCCCCAGGGCCAGGACTGACATGGTACCCAGAGAGCTAGTGAGAGACAGATAGGCTCTACCAAACCAAAAAAACCAAACCTGTTGCCGTCGAGTCGATTCCAACTCATAGCGACCCTGTAGGACAGAGTAGAACTGCCCCATAGTTTCCAAGGAGCGCCTGGCGGATTCGAACTGCTGACCCTTTGGTTGGCAGCCGTAGCAGTTAACCACTACGCCACCAGTGTTTCCTTCACATGTCATTAGACACTGCCAAATGACCTGCCAAAGAGGTATTCCTGCTACCAATGCATGAGGCTGCCTGCTTCCCCAAAGCCTCCCATCAGGGAATACTATCCATCTTTATCAATTTTACCATTTTGCTGGGCCTCGATGGTCTTTCATTGTGGTTTCAATTATTTATTAGCTATTTGTACTTCTTCTGTGGATTTTCTTTGGATCTCTTTTTCCATATTTTCTTTTAGGTTGTTTGGTAAGAAGGGAACACAGAGGAGGAAGGTCAGTGACTGGTGCGGGTGGCTCCAATCTAGTCTCTCCAAAAAGGAATGTGCCATGGGGCCCCAACACAGGCCTCACACACATACCTCCGAACGCTGGATCTAAGGGGTATATCTTACCAACATACTTTCTTGGGATGGAGGTTCAATAATGATGCATATAAGATCCGCTGCTGAAATGAAGGTGTGTGTCAGCTTGCTAGAATGCAACAATATTGAAGGCATGTTGTCTTAGTTTGCTAGTGCTACTGTAACAGAAAATAATTTTCTCACAGTTCTGGAGGCTAAAGTTCCTCCTATGGGCCACTCTCCTATTTTCTGGTGACTACCATGAATCCTTGGTGTTCTTTGGTATTCCTTGGTGTCCACCTTCCCCCTGTGTGTGTCTCTATGTCTATTCTGCTCTTCTTATAACTCGTAAGGGATTAAGTTTAAGACCTATTCTATACTAGTAAGACCCCATTAACATAACAAAAGAAAAGCCCTATTTCCAAACAGGATACCATCCACAGGTACAGATGGCAAGGACTTCAATATATATTTTGTGGGGGGGAATACAATTCAATTCAATTCATAACACATGCGTATTAGTCCTCTAGGACTGCCATTAAAAAGTGCCATAAATTGGGTGGTTTATAATAGAAATTTATTGTCTTACAGTTCTAGAGGCTACCAATCCTTCTTTGTTTTCAATTTTCACACTCCAGTCACCAGTAATTATCAACGCATCCTGATTGCATGTTCAATCAATTTCAGACCGAAGAAGTTGGTAAAAATCTTCAATTTCTTCATCTTTGGCCTTAGTGGTTGGTGCGTAAATTTGAATAATAGCCGTGTTAACTGGCTTCCTTGTAGGCATTTGGATATTATCCTATCACTGACAGCGTTGTACTTCAGGATAGATCTTGAAATGTTCTTTTTGACGATGAATGCAACACCATTCCTCTTCAAGTTGTCATTCCCAGCATAGTAGACCATATGATTGTCTGATTCAAAATGGCCAATACCAGTCCATTTCAGTTCACTAATGCCTAGAATATCGATGTTTATGTCCTCCATTTCATTTTTGACGATTTCCAATTTCCCTAGATTCATATTTCTTACAATCCAGGTTCCGATTATTAATGGGTGTCTGCAGCTATTTTTTCTAATTTTGAGTCGTGCCACATCAGCAAATGAAGGTCCCGAAAGCTTGACTCCATCCACATCACTAAGGTCAACTCTACTTTGAGGGGAAACCCTGGTGGCTTACTGGTTAAGAGTTCAGCTGCTAGCCAAAAGGTCAGCAGTTCAAATCCACCAGGTGCTCCTTGGAAACCCTATGGGGCAGTTCTACTCTGTCCTCAACTCGATGGCAATGGGTTTGGGTTTTTTTTGTTTTGTACTTTGAGGAGGCAGCTTTTCTCCAGTCTTTTCAGTGCCTTCCAACCTGAGGGGCTCATCTTCCAGCACTATATCAAACAATGTTTCACTGCTATTCATAAGGTTTTCACTGGCCAATTCTTTTCAGAAGTAGATGGCCAGGCTTTTCTTCCTAGTCTGTCTTAGTCTGGAAGCTCATCTGAAACCTGTCCACCATGGATGACCCTGATGGTATTTCAATACTGGTGGCTTAGCTTCCAGAATCACAGCAATGCAGAGCTGTCACAGTGTGACAAGCTGACAGATGCATGGGGGCTCTGCAATCACTAGAGAATTTCTCAAAGCCTCCACTAGGGATCGCTGAAGCTCTGGTGTTTGCTAGTACACATTCAAAGAGGTGATTCAATTCGACGTATATATACATACATATATACACATAGAATATACATATATACATATACACACACACTCACACACATATACATATATATGAAGCATAAGCATAGAGCAGCCCTGGTGGCACAGTGGTTAAGCACTTGGCTGCTAACGGAAAGGTCTGTGGTTTGAATCAAGCAGCTGCTCCACAGGAGAAAGATATGGCAGTCTGCTTCTGTGAAGATTACAGCCTTGGAAATCCTATGGGGCAGTTTTACTCTGTTCTGTACGGTTGCTATGAGTCAGAATCGACTGGATGGCACTAAACAACAACAACAAAGCATAAGCTTAAAGGGCAGTAACACAGAAATGCCTAAACAAGTCTTTAGAAGTACTGGACTGTCATTAGGTTAGAGCCCCTAGGAAGGAGTTCGCCTTGGTCCCTTAGGTCTATCTTTACAAAGGTAACTTAGTTGTCTTATCTAAAGCAATTTTCACTGTATCTCTGACAAATCAGGTTACAGAAAACAGCACCAAAGGATGCAAATGAGCCCTTTCCTCCTTTGTTTCCCATGCCCTGCAGCCTAAACATCCTTTGGATTATCATAAAACAAGGCTCACGCTCAAGGGCATATTAATTCTGGCTTCTGTGTGTTCTTTCTCTGAGACTCACACAAACACGCACACATGAAATGAAAGAAAAAACCAAGCCCCACTAAAGCAAATGGGGAAAAAAAAAGATTGAACAACATCTTCCTCCCCATGAGGGAAAGGAAACAAGGGCTGCTTTGGAATAAAAGGGAGGGCTAAGTGGTAGAGTTCTCACCTTCCACGTGGGAGACCCAGGCTCGATTCCCAGCCAACGCACCTAATGCGTAGTGACCACCTGTCTGTTGTGGAGGCTTGCATGTTGTTATGATGCTGAACAGGTTTTAGCGGTGCTTCCAGACTAAGATGAACTATGAAGAAAGGGCTGGAGATCTACTTCTGAAAACTAGCCAGTGAAAACCCCATGGATCACAAGGATCCAATCCACAAGCAATCAGAGGGATTGCAAAGGACTGGGCAGTGTTTTGGTCCCTTGTGCATGGGGTTGCTGTGAGTTGAGAGTCAACTGGACGACAGCTAACAACAACAATAACTAGAAGTTGAGGGCTCCTGGGCAGGGGCTTATGTGAGGCAAGGTACTTCGTTATCCTCACACCTTTGAGTCATAGCCCCCCAGGGGGGTCAGTCCTGTGGTCCTAGGCCAGGCCTTTCATACCTGTGCTTGCCAGCTCAGGCACACACGTTTCTTGCAAAGGGGACCCCACCACTGGAGCAGCAGTAGGCACAAATGTCACTGAGCAGAACTTTGCTCCCAGGTTTTGGTGACCTTCTTCCAAGTCCCTCTCATAGGCACAGGTCATTGCATCCATAGAAGGACAGCTAAAGACGGTCTGACATATGATGCCCATCTTCCTCATCTAGCGCTGCTATAACAGAAATACCACAAGTTGGTGGCTTTAGCAAAGCGAAATTTATTTTCTCGCACTCTAGTAGGCTAGAAGCCCAAATTCAGGGCATCGGCTTCAGAGGAAGCCTTTCTCTCTCTATGGGCTCTGGAGGAAGGTCCTTGTCTTCAATCTTGCCCTGGACTAGAAGCTTCTCTGCACAGAAACCCAAGGTCCAAAGGATGCACTTTGTTCCTGGTGCTGCTTTCTTGGTGGTATGAGGTATCCCCTCTCTGCTTGCTTCCCTTTCCTTTTATCCCTTGAAATATAAAATGTGGTGCAGGCCACACCCCAGGGACACTGCCTTTACCTTGGATCAGGGAGGTGACCTGAGTAAGGGTGGTGTTAAAATCCCACCCTAATCCTCTTAACATAAAATTACAATCACAAAATGGAGGACAACCACACAATACTGGGAATCATGGCCTAACCAAGTTGACACATACTTTTAAGGGGACACAATTCAATCCATGATAACCCCTTTGTGGGGGAAAATGAATCTAGAAGGCGCATCAAATTACTCTGTGTCTCGTCAGACCAGTGACCTCAAGAAGTTTGTAGTTTTGGCAAAAAAAAAGTAGCAAGAACAACATCGCTGGCTTAATGAGAAACATCAGCCCTCATTTTCTATGACCTGGGGCTAATTATTAAAAGGGATGACATGCTTTGCCAAGAATTTCAACCCTGTCTTTACCAAGACATGAATTCCCCATATATTACATGCTGTCATCTGCTTTTTATTTGAAGAAATGTGGTATTTGGGAAGTAGCGGACTTCACCCCTTGTGGAATCGGCGTGACATATGATAATTCTCTAACATCATTAAAAAGTCTGCCAATATGGGAAACTTCTCTTAAGAGTCTCTAAGGGACCAATAAAAACACTCAGGGGAGGAAGGCAGAGCAGAGGGGATTCTTGCTAAAGGGCATGTGTGTTCATGACTAAAATGCAGTTTTTAAAAGTCCTCGAAGCTGACAGCTGGGATTTCTCTCTATTGAATCTTGGAGCTCAAGTGTTGCCTTAGACGTAGGCAGAAGCAAAGCCTTGAAAGCCCCAGTCCTAGCCCTGACCTTGAACCCTAAGGTAAGAACCACCAGTTGCTTCGTGTCTGTGACTGACCCTGACAGCCTCCTTGCCTCCAGCTTGCCTCCTGAACTCCACCTCACTGGTTGACCGTGTGTTAAACCAGTTGCTTCCGGTCTGTGACTGACCCTGACAGCCTCCTTGCCTCCAGCTTGCCTCCTGAACTCCACCTCACTGGTTGACCGTGTGTTAAACCAGTTGCTTCCGGTCTGTGACTGACCCTGACAGCCTCCTTGCCTCCAGCTTGCCTCCTGAACTCCACCTCACTGGTTGACCACGTGTTAAACCAGTTGCCGTCGAGTCAGCCGTGACTTGCAGCGACCCCATGTGTGTCAGAGTAGAGCTGTGCTCCATAGGGTTTTCAATAGCTGATTGTTCAGAAGTAGATGGCCAGGCATTTCTTCTGAGCACCTCTGTGGGGACTTGAACCACCAGCCTTTCGGTTAGCAGTCGAGTGCGTTAACTGTTCACACCACCAGGGGCTCCCGGTGGCGTGATGCAGCAATGGAAAGAGCATGGATTCTGGAGTCCAACAGACCTGATTTCAATCCTAGTTCCACGCCACTGCATGACCCTGGGCCAGCTACACTTCCCTGGGTATCATCAGGAAATGGAGTCCCTGGGTGGCACAAACGGTTACTCGCTCCAATACTAGCTGAAAGGCAGGCAGTTCGAACCCACCCAGAGGCGCCTCGAAGAGAGGCAATCTGCTTCTAAAAGGTCACAGCCTTGAAGACCCTGTGGAGCAGTTTTACTCTGCACACATGGGGTCACCATGAGTCGGAATCGACTCAAAGGCAACTAATGACGACATAAGGGTATAGGAACTAAAAGCAGACTGCCCAGGGTCTTTTGAAAACTGCATTTTAGCTATGAACACACATGCCCTTCAGTAAAAATTCCCTCTGCTCTGCCTTCCTCCCCTGAGTTTTTTTATTGGTCCCTTAGAGACTCTTAGGAGAAGTTTCCCATATTGGTAGACTTTTTAATGATGTTAGAGAAATATCATGTCACACTGATTCCACAAGGGGTTCCCAGCTCCCAGTAGGCACTCAATAATAAACACGGGCTTTTGGTAGCAGGTTCTGCCTGCCTGGCCTGACTCTTGCCCATGGAGCTGCCCCAGCCCCAGCCCAGCTCAGACAGGGCTGTAATATGTCTTCTACATCAATGCTGAGCTGCTTAAGGAATAAATTCTCTGCAGAAGGCCACAAGAGCAGCTGGAGCAGGATGGCATTAGTACTTCTTGTGCCATTGGCAGTCCATGGTGGGACCCAAATGCAGATAAAAGATCCCAACCCCACTTTCTTGCCTCTCTTTCCCATAACACTCACCCTTGTGCACCAGACTTGAGGCAGACTTTTCAATTCATTCACTCCTCACTGCTACCCCACGGGGTATATACTATTGTTACCCCCAGGGTACAGATGTGCAAACAGGCTTAGGGAAGGGACATCACTGGTTTCCCTGGCTCTGAGCAGAGCTGGGACTTACGCCCTGCATGCTTCACCACTATCCCACGTGGCCACGAGCAGACCAGGAGAGGACGCCAGTCTTGGCTGCTCAGCCCTCTGCTGTAAGAGGGACCACAGCATGTCCTCACACCAACCAGGGCACATAGAGGTTCACTGAGGCAGGAAAGCAGGAGTGGACAGGCAAGAGCAAGCCAGCAGACCATGGGCCAGGGGAAAGCCCCAATTTGGCTCTGGGAAAACATGCACCTTGCAATTCAGGGTCCAGATGAATTCTAATGATATTGCTATCATCTACCAAGTATGGCTTGAGTCCTGTGTGCCCGAGTCTGAAAGACTGCATATGCATTAAAATTCTCCCAGCAACACTGGTGTGCGTTCTTCCATCCTTATTTTACACGCTGAGAAAAAGGAGGTCAACTGTTAAAGGTCACACAGCAAGTAAGTGACCAAAGCAGGAGTCAAGCCAGCCCCAGCTGGCTGCAAAGGTCCCTCTCTCATCCCGGCACTCAGTATTGGTTTGGTGAAGAAGAAAACAGTGAACGAACATGTCCCCAGGATAAATGCAATGAAGCTACCAGGCATCCAGCACTTTCAAGGTACCAGGCCCTGTCCTAGCTGCTTCAGCTTTGAGGCCAAGTGGCCTCACCTGATCACCTTCCCCCTTAATGTTCATTCAAGTCAGCTGCTAGTCATGAAGAGATTCCCATTCAGATTCCTTATGGTTAGAAACCAAATCATTCAAGCAAAAATGGAGACAATGAATGACAACAAGATCATTAACGACCTTCTGGGAAAGTTGCTTTCAGAAGCCTTTGTAATGATGTAGTTATTCTCCATTTTGTGACATTATGTAATCACTTCAATGATGTGATCTGATGTGACCAGCCAAATCAGTTGTCAGGGGAGTTTCCTTGGGGTGTGGCCTGCATCCAATATATATGGACATTCTGGCAAAGCTTGCTGACTTTTGCTCACTCTGGATCCTGCACCTGGCTCGTCATCATCTGACATCCAGTTCTAGGGACTTGAGCCAGTGGCCTGCGGTACTGCCTGTTGATCTTGGGATTCTCTGGTGTCTGTGGCCTGTGAGCCAGCAGCCTGCTGTCTGACCTGCTGATCTTGGGCTCATCAGCCTCTTCAGCTATGTGAGTCAGAAGAAGCCTCCAGAGTGATGCCTGATCCACAGCCTCTACAAACACATGAGCCATTTCCTTGAGATAAATCCCTCTCTCTCTCGCCCAATCACTCTCTCTATGAGTTGGAATCGATTCAATGGCAACGGGTTTGGTTTTTGTATGTGTGTGTGTGTTTGTGTGTATATATATATACACAAACATATATATATATACTTCACTGGTTTTGTTTCTCTAGAGAACCCAGCCCAAGACACCAGGTATATACCCAAAGTCACTGAAAGCGGGGACACAAACAGATACCTATATACCAATGTTCATTGCAGCACTATTCACAATAGCCACAAGGTGGAACCAACCCAAGTGCCCATCAACGGGTGAAGGGAGAAAGAAAATGTGGTACATACATACAATGGAATATTACTCAGCCATGAGAAAAATGAAGTCCTGATGCGTCCCATAACATGGATAAACCTTGAAAACATCATGCTGAGTGAAATGAATCAGACACAAAAGGACAAATATTCTATGATTCCACTGCTATGAAATATCTAGAAGAGGCAAATGCATAGAAACAGAAAGGAGACTAGCAGTTACCAAGGCCTGAGTGGGGGGGAGTGGGAGTTCTTGCTGAAGGGGACACTTGGTTTCTGTTTGGGGTGATGAAAACTTTTGGAAATGGATAGTGGGGATGCTCATACAACACGGTGAACGTCATTAATGTCATGAAATCGTGCACTTAAAAATGGTTCAAATGGCAATTTGTTGTTATACAGTCACGCACTGCACAATGTCCATTCAGGAAATGTCCGACTGCATATACATCTATGGTCCCATAAGGTTTTTTTTTTTTAAGGGAAAACAGCTCTCCTTCTGTTTATTATTTCCCCCTAATGGTTTTAAAAACCCCAAATCCCCAGTGTGAATGAGCAGCAGGGCTCCAGGGCACATCCCAGTCCCCACAGTGCCTCCTCCTCCTCCTTCCCCTCCACCTGGCTTTATTCACCTGCCCAGCAACCATGCAGCTGTCACTCCCGGTGCAGGGCAGCACCTACTGGCTCCTCCGCTCCTTCCACAGGTGCTGGCAGGGGCACTAGCAGCCCCAGAAGCTTGAGCACTCCAGGATGAGGATGATAGTGGCACGTGATCAGGAAGTGGCTGCACCAACGGGGTGGCGGCAGCCAGGGCTGCCACTGCCAGCCACATTCTCGGCACCCACACACCCTCTCCCCACCTAGTCCCCATAGGCACTTCCCTGTGCCCCCCATGCAACCCCCCCCCGCCACACCCTGTGCCTGGACCTGCACAAGGTCTCAATTTGGCTGCCGGCCACAGCCTCCACCAGACCCGCAGCCACACACCTGGCAAGACTGGCCTCCCGTATCCAATGGATACAACTCTCGGGCTTTGTCCAGCGGGTAGGTGGCAGCAGGGGCTGTGGTGGCCTGGGATGCTCCAGCTCCTTAGGCGGGCAGAACAGAGGGCAAAGCTGGGTAATTCCACGAATGCCTGTATATACTGTAATATAGTGTTTGCACAACGTCCAAACCATGTTACATCCTATTTCACAGAACATACCGTGGATGTTAAGTGATGTATGACTGTATGTATTTTACCACAATAAATTTTTTAAAAAAAACTAATCAAGAGGCCTTCCAGAGGCAGAGGGAGCTAGCTGCACCTCAGAGTAATTTAGACCAGGTTGCAGCCGCGCCCTCTCAGCTTGTCTCCACCCTCAACATTTCCCATTCAGCACTTGTAAAGAGCAGGCTATTAAAGTAGCACATGGGTGAGTAGATACTGCCACGCTTCCTGTATCATTGCCTACATCTCAGAAACAGAGAGTCCTAAATTACCGTCCCTTCCCCCTAGAATTGTGTGGGCGGCCTAATCTCTGTGTGATCGTTCTGGGAGATCACCAAGGGCTCAGGATTTCCTGAACAAGACTCTGTGGGAAGAGTTTCAGAGACAGAAATGACTGGTATCATGGACAGATTACCCAATAAGCCAGGTAAGTATGTGCTTAGGACATCAACAAAACAGGTGCACCAGTTGTCCAAAGCAAAACCCCACAGATGCCAAGCAGACAGGACATATGGAAAAGCGAGTGCCACAGTGGAAGGGAACTGGCAGGGCGATAAATAAAATTGAGACCAGTCCATCTTTCTTGGATTATTTGCTCAGCATACAGATTGACTAAGTATAGTGAAAGGATACAACCTTGATGCAGTTTTCCTGACTTTAAACCACGCAGTATTCCCTTGTTCTGTTTGAACAAACTGCCTCTTGATCTATGTACAGGTTCCTCATAAGCACAATTAAGTGTTCTAGAATTCCCACTATCTGCAATGTTATCCATAATTTGTTAGGATCCACACAGTTTGATGCCTTTACATAGTCAATAAAACACAGATAAACATCCTTCCACGACCTCTTCTGAATCCAGCTTGAATTCTAGCAGTTCCCTGCTGCAACTGCTTTTGAATGATCTTCAGCAAAATTTTGCTTGTGTGTGATATTAATGACATTGTTCAATAATTTCTGCATTCTGTTGTATCATCTTTCTTTGGAATGGACACAAATATGGATCTCTGTCAGTCTGTTGGCCCGGTAGCTGTCTTCCAAACTTCTTGGCATAGATGAGTGAGCACTTCTGGTACTGCATCTGTTTGTTGAAACATCTCAGTTGGTATTCTGTCAATTCCTGGAGCCTTGTTTTTCATCAATGCCTTTAGTGCTGAGCTGCACTTCAATACCACTGGTTCTTGAACATATGCTACCTCCTGAAATGGTTGAACGTCGACCAATTTTTTGGTACAGTGACTCTGTGTATTCCTTCCATCTTCTTTTGGTGCTTCCTGGGTTGTTTAATATTCTCCCAATAGAATCCTTCAATATTGCAACTTGAGGCTTGAATTTTTTCTTCAGTTCTTTCAGCTTCAGGAATGCCAAGCATTTTCTTCTATTGTGGTTTCCCAACTGCAGGTCTTTGCACATTTCATTATAATACTTGGTCTTCTCAAGCTGCCTTTCGAAATCTGTTCAGCTCTCTTACTTCATCATTTCTTCCTTTTGCTTTAGGTATCCTTCGTTCAAGAATAAGCTTCAGAGTCTCTTCGGACATTCATTTTGGTCTTTTCTTTCTTTTCAATGACCTCTTGCTTTCTTCATGTACGATGTCCTTGATATCATTGTACAACTCTTCTGGTCCTTGGTCGCTAGTGTTCAATGCACCAAATCTATTCTTGAGATGGTTTCTAAATTCAAGTGGGATACACTCAAGTTCATACTTTGGCTCTGATGGACTTGTCCTAAGTTTCTTCAGCTTAAACTTGAACTTGCATATGAGCAATTAATGGTTTCTTCTGCAGTCAGCCCCTGACCTTGTTCTGACTGATGATATTGACCTTTTCCATTGTCTCTTTCCAGAGATGTAGTTGATTTGATTCCCATGTATTCCATTTGGTGAGGTCCACAAGTATAGTTGCCATTTACGTTGTTTGAAAAAAAGGTATTTGCAATGAAGAAGTCGTCGGTCTTGCAAAATTCTATCATGCAGTCCCTGGCATCATTTCTATCATCAAGGCCATGTTTTCCAACCACTGTTAACTCTTCTTTGTTTCCAATTTTCACATTCCAATCACCAGTAATTATCAATGCATCTTGATTGCATGTTTGATCAATCTCAGACTGAAGAAGTTGGTAAAAATCTTCAATTTCTTCATTTTTGGCCTTAGTGATTGGTGTGTAAATTTGAATAATAATCATATTATCTGGTCATCCTTGTAGGCATATGGATATTATCCTATCACTGACGGTGTTGTACTTCAGGATAGATCTTGAAATGTTCTTTTTGAAGATGAATGCAACACTTTTCCTTTTCAATTTTTCATTCTGAGCACAGTAGACCATACAACTGTTCAATTCAAAACGGCCAATACCAGCCCATTTCAGATCACTAACGCCTAGAATGTTGATCTTTATGTGTTCCATTTCATTTTTGACAATTTCCAATTTTCCTAGACTCATATTTCATACATTCTATGTCCCTCTTAATAATAGATGTTTGCAGCTGGTTCTTCTCATTTTAAGTTGTGCCACATCAACAAATGAAGGTCTCGAACGCTTGACTCTATTCATATCATTAAAGTCGACTCTACTTTGAGGAGGCAGCTCTTCATCGTCTTTTGAGTGCCTTCCAACCTGAGAGGCCCATCTTCTGGCACTGTATCAATGTTCCACTGCTATTCATAAAATTTTCATTGGCTAATTTTTTTCAGAAGCAGACTGCCAGGTCCTTCTTCCTAGTCTGTCTTAGTCTGGAAGCTTAGCTGAAACCTATATACCACGGATCACCCTGTTGGTATTGAAATACTAGTGGCATAGCTTCCAGCATCACAGCAACACGGAAGCCACCACAGTACAACAAACGGACATACCCATGACCATCTTTCAGTCAAGCCATAGACAGGCCCATAATATAAACAATAGCACCCAAGAGGAACATGCTCCCTAGAACAATCAATTATATAAGATCAAAACAGCAGTATTTGCCCCAAAGGAAAGGTAAGAAGGCAGGAAAGGTTACAAAATCAGTACAAAAGGATCAGAGAAGCTAGGGCAGAAATGGGGAGAGTGCTGACCCATTGTGGGAAATAAAGCCAATGTCATGGAACACTTCATGTACAAACTATCGAATGGGAAGTTAATTTGCTCTGTAAACTTTCACCTAATGCACAATAAAAAATAAAAACTTACCTATAGTTTAGAGTTGATTCCTCAGTAGCAGAGCAACCCACTATCCATCCGGTCGCTCTGGGTTAGTGTTATCCTGTGGGACAAGGGTGCGGGGAGCTAACCCTGCACTGATCTTGCTGTGCCTGTCTAAGTAATAAAAAGAATCCACTTTGGCTTGTTGTCTCCTTAGCGGCCAAATCTATGGAAGTGTTACAAGCAGCTTTGGCAGCCACAACACTGCTGCTTCAAGAAGTCTCAACCTTCCAAAAAAAGGAAGTTCTCCAGGATGAAGGGAGACGATTCCAGATGGAAATTCAGGTTCTTGTTTACGAAAATAAAGCAGAAATCATAAATATCTGGGTAAACAGAAGAGACCATTTTTGTTCCTCTTAATATCTTAAATTACATAGAACTATTGAAAGCAAATACTATGGCATCGTCTTGTAAGCTTTGTAAGTAGATATAATGCATATACTATGTACATAACAGGAGTCCCTGGGTGGTGCAAAGGGTTAAGCTTTGGACTACTGGCCAAAAGGTTGGTGGTTCAAAGCCACCCAGATGCACCTCGGAAGACAGGCTTGGAGATCTGCTTCTGAAAACCCTGTGCAGCAGTTCTTCTCTGGACACATGGGGTCATTATGAGCCAGAATTGACTCAACAGCAACTAACAACAACAACAGAATATATAATACATATACTATAGAAAAAAGGACAGAACACCTTTGACCTTTAGGGACTTTTTTTCCCCCTTTAGCCATGATGCCCTTGAACTCCATCCAGAATGTTGCATATATCACTATATCACTAGTTCATTCCTTCTTATTGCCGGCATGCCATGGTATGGATGTACCAGAGTTTATCCATTCACCCACTGAAGGACGTTTGCATTGTTTCTGGTTTGGGGCTGTTACAAATAAAGCTGCTATGAACACTCGTGTATACATTTTTATGTGTTCATGAGTTTTCATTTCTCTGGGATAAATGCCTAGGAGTGCAGTTGCTGGGTCATATGGCAGTTGCATGTTTTGTTTTTAAAAAAATGCCATACTCTTCTCTAAAGTAGCTGTACCATTTTACATTCCTACAAGCAATGTAGGAGAGATCCAATTTCTCCATATCCTCACCACTACTTTTTAGTTTAGGCATTCTAATAGGTGTGTAGTGATACATCATTGTAGTTTTCATTTGCGTTCCTTCATGGCTAGTGTTGTTCAGCATCTTTTCATGTCCTTATTTATCATGTGTACATCCTCTCTGGTAAAATGTCTATGTGTTTTGGCCAATTTCAAATTGGATTTTGGTTTTTTTTTTACTGCTGAGTTTTTTTTTTTTTTTTTTACTCTTAAGTGTTCTTTATATATTCTAGATATGACTTTCATAGCTAGAGAGGAGAAATCAATGCCTGGCTTCAAAGCTTCAAAGGACAGGCTGAGTCTCTTGTTAGGGGCTAATGCAGCTGGTGACTTTTAAATTGAAGCCAATGCTCATTTACCATTCTGAAAATTCTAGGGCCCTTAAGAATTATGCTAAATCTGCTCTGCCTGTACTCCATAAATGGAAAAACAAAGCCTGGATGACAGCACATGGTTTACTGAATATTTTAAGCCCACTGTTGAGACCTACTGCTCAGAAAAAAAGATTCCTTTCAAAATATGACTGTTCATTGACAGTGCACCTGATCACCCAAGAGCTCTGATAGAGGTGTACAAGGAGATTAATGCTGTTGTCATGCCTGCTAACACAGCATTCATTCTGCAGCCCATGAATCAAGGAATAATTTCAACTTCCAAGACTTATTATTTAAGAAGTATATTTACTAAGGCTATAGCTGCCATAGATAGTGATTCCTCTGATGGATCTGGGCAAAGTAAATTGAAAACCTTCTGGAAAGGATTCACCATTCTAGATGCCATTAAGAACAGTCATGATTCATGGGAGGAGATGAAAATACCAACATTAATAGGGGTTTTGAAGAAGTTGATATCAACCCTCATGGATGACCTTGAGAGGTTCAAGACTTCAGCGGAGGAAGTAACTGCGATATGATGGAAATTGCAAGAGAAGTAGAATTAGAAGTGGAGTCTGAAGAAGTGACTGAATGGCTGATATCTCATCAAAAAACTTTAACGGATGAGGAGTTACTTCTATGGATGAGCAAAGAAAGTGGTTTCTTGACATAGAATATACTCCTGGTGAAGATGTTGTGAACATTGTTGAAACAACAACAAAGGATTTAGAATATTACATAAACTTAGTTGATGAAGCAGCAGCAGAGTTTGAGAGGACTGACTCCAATTTTGAAAGACATTCTACTGTGGGTAAGATGCTATCAAATAGCATTGCATGCTACAGAGAAGTCTTTCATGAAAGGAAGAGTCAATCGATGCAGCAAACTTCATTGTTGTCTTATTTTAAGAAATTGCCACAGCCACCCCAACCTTCAGCAACCACCACCCTAATTGGTCAGCAGCCATCAACATCAAGGCAAAAAGATTATGATTCACTGAAGGCTCAGATGATGGTTAGCATTTTTTTTAGCAATAAAGTATTTTTAATTAAGGTTTGTACATTTTGTTTAGACTTAATGCCATTGCACACTTAATAGGCTACAGTATAGTGTAAACGTAACTTTTATATGTACTGGGAAACCAAAGAATCCACGTGACTCGCTTTATTGCAGTGGTCTGGAACCGAACTCAGAATGTCTCTGAGGTATACTTGTATAGCCCTTTTGGAAAGCAATTTAACATAGGCATCATGAGCCCTGCATCATACCTTTATGCCGGTGATTCCACTTATAAGAACCTATCCTATGAAATGGAAACCCTGGTGGCGTAGTGGTTAAGTGCTACAGCTGCTAACCAAAGGGTTGGCAGTTCAAATCCGCCAGGCAGTCATTGGAAACTCTATGGGGCAGTTCTACTCTGTCCTATCGGGTCGCTATGAGTTGGAATCGACTCGCCGGCAACGGGTTGGTATCCGATGGAAATATTTCAAAAGCTAATAAAAAAAATTCAAGTAGATATTCACTGTAGTGTTATTGTAAATACAAAAATAAAGCATAAAACTCAAAATAAAAAAACTAATCATCCAACATTACGGGAACAGTAAACTAGATTACATCCAAAAAAAAAAAGGATTGTAAAAATGTGATACAAAAATATATCTATGATTCCCACTCTGTTAGAGCTCATAATAATAAAAGAAAGGAAAAAGACGGTCTCTGTCCTTGCTTTCCATTTCCACTGCCACTCCAGTCCAAGTCATCACCACCCCCTACCTTGACTGTTGCAAGAGCCTCCTAACTGTCCCTTGGACTTTCATCCTGCTCCCCTACAGTCTATTTTCCACACAGCAGACAGGATGATTCCCTTCAAACATAAATCAAATCACGCTATCTTCCTATTTCAAACATCCCAGTTACTTACCATATTGTGCTTAGAGTAAAATCCAAACTCTTCAGAATGGCCTAAAAGACCTGGTCTTTGCTGAACTCTTGGACTCCGCTGCTAACCCTTTTCCCTCTCACTATTATGCTCCAGCCTTCCCTGGATCTCTCAAATTGCTCGGGCTCCTCTGTCTCAGGCCTTTGTGCTTGCTGCTACCTCTGTCTGGAACACTCTTCCCTTGGTTTCTTGGTTGGCTGCATCTTCCTCTTCTTTCAGGCCTTTCTTTATAAGGCACCTCCTCGGAGAGACCCGAGCACTACTATCTAAAGGAATTCTCTATCTCAGCACTCCCATCGCCTCCTTTAGACGTTTATTCCAATTTGAAATGGTTTTACTTATGTATTAGTTTGCCACTTTACTGTCATCTGTACCATGTGAATGTAAACTCCAGGAAGGCTTGGATCTATGGGCAAGGGACAATCCTTAGTCCAATAAATACTCTGTAAATGTTATTGTTGTTGTCAGGTGCCATCGAGTAGGTTCCGCCTCATGGTGACCCTACGTACAACAGAACAAAACACTGCCCTGTCCTGAGCCATCCTCACAATTGTTCCTATGCTTGAGCCTACTGTTGCAGCCACTGTGTCAATTCATGTCGCTGAGGGTCTTCCTCTGAATGTTAAAATATTTCTTTTGGTCGGGGGATTAATATATTTATTAAGGCTCTTTGAATCTGTAACAGCTTCCCTGCCCCTTTTTATACCATTTTTTTATTGGTGAAATCAAAACATTTGTCCTGTAGAACTCCCCACACTCTGGATTTGGTTGCTTGCATTGCCATGGGGCTGTGGGAGTGAAGGTGTGGATATTGGTGTGATATATGTCTTTGTACTTACTGTATCGAGATTTTTCCCAAAGGCATTAAATACAGCACTCAGTCCACTCCCATGATGGTGGGATAGTTTCTCACCAAGCAGTTCATTTTGAAGATCTACTGGTCTCAATCTACTAAACCAAGAAAAAAAAAAAAATCAAACCTGTTACTATCGAGTCAATTCCGACTCATAGCGACTCCATAGGACAGAGTAGAACTGCCCCCATAGGGTTTCCAAGGCTGTACTCTTTACAGGAAGCAGATTCCCACATCTCTCTCCCCCAGAGTGGCTGGTGGGTTTGGACCGCCAAACCTTTCGGTTAGCAGACAAGTGCTTTAACCACTGCACCACCAGGGCTCCTTCCAATACACCAGAAAAAAAAAGTGTTTTTTAAAGAAAAAAGAAACACAACCACCAAGAGTTGTGCAAATCACAGGAGTACAAAACCAAACATACTAAAGTGAGCATTTCTCAATCTTCCAAAAGGCCGCAAGGTGCTGTCTGCTTCTGGCCCTCCATGCACAAAAACACTATTCTGACTGGCGTATACTGTAAAGCTAACGACAAAAATAATTGTCCACAAACACTGCACTCTAGCTAGTAAATTTATTTTCCACAAGGTTATGGATTAGTGATTCTGAAACTGCTGTGTGTTTATTAGAGTTTATCAAATATGTGGATATCTTTTAGATGATGAGTATCAGCTCACTATTGGAGAAAGGAGTTAAAAAATAAGCAAAGGAGAAACGCTGGAATGAGTTCTGCTCTGTTAGATTAAAATCAAAGGTATCAGCATAGGTAGATATGTATACCGAATAGGGAAAGGAGGGCATATAAGAGTATACCCACGTACATATACAGGTTAGGCTATGGATATTTTTACACACGTATTTGTATGTTGTTGTTGTTAGGTGCCACCAAATCGGTTCTGACTCTTAGAGACCCTATAGGACAGAGTAGAATTGCCCCATAGGGTTTCCAAGGAGCGGCTGGTGAATCTGAACTGCCGACCTTTTGGTTAGCAGCCAAGCTCTTAATCACTATGCCACCAGGGCTCCTATTTGTATGTACAGCATGTATATTGATCTATATAATAGATCACAAAGGGGGCAGAGTATAGAAGCTTCCTAGACACATGCAAACACCTTGAGGGACTCAGTTACTGAGGCTGAAGGCTGGGGACCATGGTCTCAGGGAACATTTAGCTCAATTGGCATTACATAAAGAAAATATTGCACGTTCTACTTTGGTGAGTAGCGTCTGGGGTCTTAAAACCTTGCAAGCAGCCATCTAAGATACATCTATTGGTCTCATCCCACCCAGAGCAAAGGAGAATGAAGAAAACCAAAGACACAAGGAAAATATTAATCCAGAGGACTAATGGACTACATGAACCACAGCCTCCACCAGCCTGAGCCGGGAAGAACTAGATGGTGCCTGGCTACCACCACTGCCCACTCTGACAGGGATCACAATAGGGTAGAACAAAATTCAAATTCACAAAAAAGACCAGACTTACTGTCTGACAGAGCCTAGAGGAACTCTGAGACTACGGTCCCCAGACACCCTTCTAACTCAGTAGTGAAGCCACTCCTGAAGTCCACCTTTCAGCCAAAGATTAGACAGGCCTATAAAACAAACAAAACACACAAGAGGAATGTGCTCCTTAGATCAATAAAGTATACAAAACCAAATGGGCAACATGTGCCCAAAAGCAAAGATGAGATGGCAAGAAGAGACAGGAAACCTGGACGAATGGAAACGGAATCCGCAGTAGAAAGGCGGAGAGTGCTGACACAGTGCAGGGACTGCAACCGATGTCTACAAAACAATTTTTGTATAAATTATTGAATAAGAAAATAATTTGCTGTGTAAACTTTCACCTATAAGACACACACACACACAAATTTAGGAATAAAATATACATACTCCAAATGAAAAAGAAAGAAAGAAATTTAGCCCAACAACGTTGGGGTTGATTAGAATTTGACTTGGATTTTTCCTAGTGACAAGGTCATGTAATTCAATCTTTTCTAAAGTCTATGAAATAGCTGGGTTAAACGTGCTTTTATCCTTATTCACAATAAAAGCTATCATATTTTGCCACAGCATTTATTAACATATCTGGGGAAAGGTATTTCATATATGTATAGATTTTAATCCTTTTTGTTTATAATAATAAATGCTGTGTTCTATTAAAATGAATTAAAACAGAGACCCAAATATATCAAAAGATTTCCAAAAAAAATAAATCAAAGGTATCAGTGTAAACTCAGTTTGAAGGTAAATAGATGAATGGATGGATAAACACAGACAGAGCTCTAACACCATACTACAGGAAAAGGAATCAGGGCTCTTTGAGGGAGGTGGTTGATTCCAGGGCTGGGGCGAAGAAAGTACAAGATGAGCCTGGAACATTGTGTGGTGCCAGAAAGTAAAGAAATGCTATTAAAAAAAAAAAAGCCAAAAGGAGCCAATATGAAGGAGCTCTCAATGGCCAAATCTGGGACAATTTAAACAACAAAATAAATAATGATAGTTATCATCCATAAACTAAAATAAACATCTATGAGTCTACAGTGCTACAAAGGAAGGAAAGGAGGAGGGAGGGAACAAAAGAGAAGGGACAGCTCTTCTTTACCATAGAATTCCAATTAATAAATTCAAAAACAATGGAAAGAGAAACACCAGAGTGATAATTGTTGCAAGCAAGAACTGTCAATGGATGCTAAAATTACTGAGCAAAAGTATGGTGATAAAGAAGATATTTGCATAGTCCCAAACAATCTTTCCATGAAATTCTTATTGCCCCGCTTCACCATGTACAAAGGAAGAAATAGTAACTCTAGTGGAGAAACCTGGCAGACACTCCCATAAACAGGTGATCAAAGTTAACATCACCAATAATGAGACACACAGACCTCATGAACTCCCTAATATGATGCACTAAGAACACAACATCTCTTCCATGATCTTCCTGCCAGAAAAGCATAAATTCAATCTAATCGTAAGTAAAACATCAGACAAACCCAAACTGAAAAACATTCTTCAAAATAACTGATTGGTACTCTTCAAAAGTGTCAAGGCCATGAAAGCAAAGACTGATGAGCTGCCCCAGGTCAGAATGGGATCCTGGATTGGCTCCTGGACTAGAAAAAGGACATTAGTGGGACAATTAGTGAAATTTGAATAAGGTCTGTAAAGTAGTTAATTATATTGTGTCAACATTAGTTTCCTGGTTTTGAAAATTTGCTCTGATTGTGTAAGAAGTTAACATTTAGCAAAGCTGGAACAAAGGAGTTCTATGGACTAATTTTACAACTATTTTGCAAGCCTAAAATGAATTCAAAATAAAACATTTTAAAAGGCTTCCACCTGAATCAATTTCATTAAGGGCTCCACAGGTTCTGTTTCATGTGTAGGGTCAAAAACTAGATTGCTGCTTACAGGGTCTGCTACTAAGCATGGCACAGAGTAATCACTCAATACATGGGGACTACTACTAGCCCTAAATGAACCCTGTGATTTCTCACCTTCTTACCTTCACTCAAGCTGTTCTTCTACCTCCAGCAATGCCTCTGCCTGCTGAAATTCTATCCATTATATCAGGTGAGTCCCCAAGGCCACCTGCTTTGAAGCTCCTCCCCTGGCCCTTCATTCCCAGTGCTCTGTGTACCTGAGCACTACCCAGGGCTGGATCTGCACTGAGCAGTGCTCAATGACTACCGAATTAAATCTACACGGTGCCCAAATGTTACATGCTTTCCTGGAATTTTTAGTAAGGATGTCAAGTACCCGAGCAGTCACTCAATTACTTACAGATGCCAGAGTCTCTGCTAACAATCTCAAATCAATGTGAAAAACACATGATCAAGAACTGAATTGGGGTGAGAAGGCATAGAGCAGAGGATGGTGGGAAGGAACCCTGCTGGCATTTACTGATGATGATAATGTTGACCTCTGGGATGTACTTGTGTCATATATATGTTTTGGGGGCTTGCCACTGTCATTTTCTGTTCTGCTTCAGCCCCTTTTCTTCCGGATTTACAACAAAATGATAACTATGGAAAGGTTGAAAAATAGTTCACAGGAAAACACTTTAAACATATACAAATGCTTTTTAGATGGGTGTCAAAGATGGCATTTCCCTATGGAAGGGAATAAAGGAATAACTCTGATGCCCCCTCAGTCCTGCTGTCTCTTGCTTTCCCTGTCCCCAAACACTAACAAATTATGCCAAGTAAAAGAAAAGTGTGGAATGCTATCCACTCAGGCAACTCTTCCCTGGGTACTACAGGTGTCTGATTCAAGGCCGAGTTGTTAGGGCTTGAATGTCAACAAGTGTGCATTACCCAGTGGGCACTCGTTACACAGTCACAGATGAGCAAAAATAATTGCCTTCTTGAAGAGTAAGGAAGGGAGATTTCCACCAGCTCTATAGCAAAGTTCCACTGCTATTCATAAGGTTTTCACTGGCTAATACTTTTCAGAAGTAGACTGTTGGGTCCTTCTTCCTAGTCTGTCTTAGTCTGGTAAATCTGCTGCAATAGACCTCTTTTAACTGTTGAAGAGCAAAGATGTCACCTTGAAGACTAAGGTGTGCCTGACCCAAGCCATGGTATTTTCAATCGCATCGTATGCATGTGAAAGCTGGACAATGAATAAGGAAGACCGAAGAAGAACTGACGCCTTTGAATTGTGGTGTTGGCAAAGAATATTGAATATACCATGGACTGCCAAAAAGAACGAACAAATCTGTCTTGGAAGAAGTACAATCAGAATGCTCCTTAGAAGCAAGGATGGCGAGACTGCGTCTTAAATACTTTGGACATGTTGTCAGGAGGGATCAGTCCCTAGAGAAGGACATCATGCTTGGCAGAGTACAGGGTCAGCGGAAAAGAGGAAGATCCTCAACGAGGTGGATTGACACAGTGTCTGCAACAATGAGCTCGAGCATAGCAACGATTATGAGGATGGTGCAGGACCAGGCACTGTTTTGTTCTGTTGTGCATAGGGTCACTATGAGTCAGAACTGACTCGACGGCACCTAACAACAACAACAACTATGGCAATGCATTGACAATTCCAGACAAAACAAAACCCTTGTGGATTACTTTTTCTTCTTACTCCTGCCTCGGGAATGTTGACTGCCATGCAAGCATATCACTTCCCATCTTGATTGACAGAGGAAGCTTGAGCTCCTGACACTATCATCACACTAAGTCCTGAAAAAAAACAAGTAAATCATTAATTCAAGTGCAGTCAAAATAATCAGATCACCTTTAATATTTTGGTGGTGAAATAATAATGCTCAGTTATCCTCAAGTCACTAACAGACTTAATGCGAGAGCTATGGTCCGCTGCTGTGAAAACTACTGACACACATTCAGATGTCACTCAACTTTTTGTACACAGAATGGAGAGGACAGCTATTCTCTTGAATGGAAGCAGCCCCAGCTTCATGATCCAGACTCAAAATTCCCTCCCTCCTTCCCTTCCTCCCATTCTCTTTCTTCCTTCCTTCATGCCACAGACATTTAGTGAAACCTACCATGTACAGAGTCCTGTGACAAGCACCACTAGGAATACAGAAGTAAATAAATAATATCGTGTCCTCGGGTAATTCATAGGCTCAGCTGGAGAGATAAAGCTGTCAGAATAATAGAAATGAATGACTTGAGGTTCCTACAAGACAGATACAAATTCAAGACACTGTCTCCCTCCCTGGAACTGAGTTCTGCAAATGCCACCAAAGTAAGAGGAAAGTTCATGGATCTGAGAAACGAACCGAAACACTTGTGAAAAGCTCACATGGAAGTCATTTCATTTACAAATATTTTAAGTACTGTTTTATTGGGCTTAATTCAAAGAGAATCTTTGTCTCATAAACTTTCTGAGGCCTTGTATGCCTGAGAATATTTCATTCTTATGTTTAATGACATTTAGCTAGGTATAAAATTCTAGGTTCCAAGTTTTTTCCCCTCAACACTTTGAAAAATAACACTCCACTTCTTGCATCTGAGGTGGCTTTTGAGTACTAAGATGTCAATCTAATTTTCTTCCTTTGTAGGTGATCTGCTTTTTCTTGCTAGGAACTCTTAGAGTCTTCTCTTTGTCTTTGATATTTCTAAAAATTTTATGTGTCTAGATATAGATTTGCCCCCACATGTCTGTCAGTTTGTCATACTGTGGGGGCTTGTGTGTTGCTGTTATGCTGGAAGCTATGCCACTGGTATTCAGATACCAGAAGGGTCACCCATGGAGGACAGGTTTCAGCTGAGCTTCCAGACTAAGACAGACTAAGAAGAAGGACCCGGCAGTCTACTTCTGAAAAGCATTACCCAGTGAAAGCTGTATGAATAGCAGCAGAACATTGTCTGATATAGTGCTGGAAGATGAGCCCCTCAGGTTGGAAGGCACTCAAAAGATGACTGGGGAAGAGCTGCCTCCTCAAAGTAGAGTCAACCTTAATGATGTGGATGGAGTAAAGCTTCCAGGACCTTCATTTGCTGATGTGGCATGACTCAAAATGAGAAGAAACAGCTGCAAACATCCATTAATAATTGGAACCTGGAATGTATGAAGTATGAATCTGGGAAAATTGGAAATCATCAAAAATGAAATGGAACGCATAAACATCGATATCCTAGGCATTAGTGAGCTGAAATGGACTGGTATTGGCCATTCTGAATCGGACAATCATATAGTCTACTATGCTGGGAATGACAACTCAAAGAGGAATGGTGTCGCATTCGTCATCAAAAAGAATGTTTCAAAATCTATCCTGAAGTACAATGCTGTCAGTGATAGGATAATATCCATACACCTACAAGGAAGACCAGTTAATACGACTATTATTCAAATTTACACGCCAACCACTAGGGCCAAAGATGAAGAAATAGAAGATTTTTATCAGCTGCTACAGTCTGAAATTGATCGAACATGCAATCAAGTTCCATTGATAATTACTGGTGATTGGAATGTGAAAGTTAGAAACAAAGAAGAAGGATCAGTAGCTGAAAAATATGGCCTTGTGACAGAAAGGATGCCGGAGATCAAATGATAGAATTTTGCAAGACCAATGACTTCTTCATTGCAAATACCTTCTTCACCAATGTAAATGGCAACTATACACATAGACCTTGCCAGATGGAGCACACAGAAATCAAATTGACTACATCTGTGGAAAGAGATGATGGAAAAGCTCAATATCATCAATCAGAACAAGGCCAGGGGCCAACTGTGGAACAGACCATCAATTGCTCATATGCAAGTTCAAGCTGAAACTGCAGAAAATAAGAGCAAGTCCACAAGAGCCAAAATATGACCTTGAGCATATCCCACCTGAATTTAGAGACCATTTGAACAATAGATTTGATGCATTGAACACTAGTGACCGAAGACCAGATGAGTTGTGGAATGACATCAAGGACATCATCCATGAAGAAAGCAAGAGGTCACTGAAAAGACAGGAAAGAAAGAAAAGACCAAGATGGATGTCAGAGGAGACTCTGAAACTTGCTTTTGAGCGTCGAGCAGCTAAAGCAAAAGGAAGAATTGATGAAGTAAAAGAACTGAACAGAAGATTTCAAAGGGCATCTCGAGAAGACAAAGTAAAGTATTATAATGACATGTGCAAAGAGCTGGATATGGAAAACCAAAAGGGAAGAACACGCTCGGCATTTCTCAAGCTTTAAGAACTGAAGAAAAAATTCAAGCCTCGAGTTGCAATAGTGAAGGATTCCATGAGGAAAATATTAAATGACGCAGAAAGCATCAAAAGAAGATGGAAGGAATACACAGAGTCATTATACCAAAAAGAATTAATTGATATTCAACCATTTCAAGAGGTGGCATATGATCAGGAACCGATGGTACTGAAGGAAGAAGTCCAAGCTCACCTGAAGGCACTGGCAAAAAACAAGGCTCCAGAAATTGATGGAATACCAACTGAGATGTTTCAACAAACAGATGCAGCGCTGGAGGCGCTCACTCGTCTATGCCAAGAAATATGGAAGACAGCTTCCTGGCCAACTGACTGGAAGAGATCCATATTTATGCCTATTCCCAAGAAAGGTGATCCAACCAAATGTGGAAATTATAGAACAATATCATTAATATCACATGCAAGCAAAATTTTGCTGAAGATCATTCAAAAACAGCGGCAGCAGTATATCGACAGGGAACCGCCAGAAATTCAGGCTGGTTTCAGAAGAGGACGTGGAACCAGGGATATCATTGCTGATGTCAGATGGATCCTGGCTGATAACAGAGAATACCAGAAGGATGTTTACCTGTGTTTTATTGATTATGCAAAGGCATTCCACTGTGTGGATCATAACAAACTATGGATAACACTGCGAAGAATGGGAATTCCAGAACGCTTAATTGTGCTCATGAGGAACCTTTACATGGATCAAGAGGCAGTTGTTCGGACAGAACAAGGGGATACTGATTGGTTTAACATCAGGAAAGGTGTGCGTCAAGTTGCATTCTTTCACCATACCTATTTAATCTGTATGCTGAACAAATAATGTAAGAAGCTGGGGACTATATGAAGAAGAACAGGGCATCGGGGTTGGAGGAAGACTCATTAACAACCTGCATTATGCAGATGACACAACCTTGCTTGCTGAAAGTGAAGAAGACTTGAAGCACTTACTAATGAAGATCAAAGACCGCAGCCTTCAGTACGGATTACACCTCAACATAAAGAAAATGAAAATCCTCACAAATGGACCAATGAGCAACATCATGATAAACAAAGAAAAGACTGAAGTTGTCAAGGATTTCATTTTACTTGGATCCACAATCAACACCCATGGAAGCAGCAGTCAAGAAATCAAAAGATGCATTGCATTGAGCAAATCTGCTGCAAAGGACCTCTCCAAATTGTTGAAGAGCAAGGATGTCACCCTGAAGACTAAGGTGCGCCTGACCCAATCCATGGTATTTTCAATCACATCATATGCGTGTGAAGGCTGGACAATGAACAAGGAAGACGGAAGAAGAGTTGACTCCTTTGAATTGTGGTGTTGGTGAAGAATATTGAATATACCATGGACTGCCAAAAGAACGAACAAATCTGTCTTGGAAGAAGTGTGGCCAGAATGCTCCTTAAAGGCAAGGCGAGACTGCGTCTTACATACTTTGGACTTGTTGTCAGGAGGGATGAGTCCCTGGAGAAGGACATCATGCTTGGCAGAGTACAGGGTCAGCGGAAAAGAGGAAGACCCTCAACGAGGTGGATTGACACAGTGGCTGCAACAATGAGCTCAAGCATAAGAACAATTGTAAGGATGGTCCAGGACCGGGCAGTGTTTCGTTCTGTTGTGCATAGGGTCGCTATGTTTCAGAACCGACTCGACAGCACCTAACAACAACAACAGATATAGATTTGATCTTTCATATTCTGTTTTGTAAATTGTGAATGCTTTCAAACTAAGGTCTTTCATACTCCTTTAAGACTAAGAAATACTTGGTCTTTATTTCTTCAAATACTTTGTTGTTGTTGTTAGGTGCTGTCGAGTCGGTTCTGACTCATAGCGACCCTATGCACAACAGAACGAAACACTGGCCCGTCCTGCGCCATCCTTACAGTCGTTGTTATGTTCAATTACTTACCCCCTCATAAAGCATGTGATTTAAGAGGACCGATGCTCAGCAACATCTAAGGTTGTAACCACAGTTTTTTTTTTTTTTGAATGAACAGACAGGCCCATAAACAAAACAAAATAAGACCAATGGATGTGCCAACCCAGGGGCAAGGACAAGAAGCCAGGAGGGCACAAGAAAGCTGGTAATGGGGAACCCAAGGTCAAGAAAGAGAGAGTGTTGATACTTTTTTTTTCCTCTCCTTCTGAGGCCCTTATTATACTGAATTAACACCTCTCATCCCATCCTCCATGTCTATTACCTTTTCCCCCATATTTTCCATTTCTTTATCCCTTCCTAGTGCCTTTGGAGAGAGTTATTCAACCTGGTATTCCAGTTTATTAATTCATTCTTCACATGTGTGCATTCTGTTATTAATCCCCCCATCAAGGTATTTCTTTGAAGTCTTATATTTTTAGTATTTTGGAATAATTCTTTGTAACTGTCCATTCCTGCTTCACGTTACCAACATCCTCCTTTAGCTCTTCGATGATATTCTAGCTTGTTTTCAATTATTGTTCTGACTGGCTCATTAATTCTGCTTTGTCAGGTACACTCTGTTCAGTTTGTTGTCATTCTTTCAGAGTAGTTGCATTCATCATAAGACATGTGATTTAAGAAGACTGACACTCAGGAACATCTAAGTTTGTAACTACAGTTTTTTTTTTGACTCAGCAGACCACCTCGATTATAACTTTTAATTAGATTTTTCACACTAATGTTAGTGACTCTACTTTCATTATATTGGGTTTAGGTTGTACATTCACCCTTCCAGAGGTATGTTCATCCATACAAAGAGATGAACCTACAATTAAGATAAGCCATCACCAAGTTGTAATAATCACCATGATAACAATCTGCAGTAGTATCATTTCTGTGTATGATTGCTTAAAAAAGACAAAAGGTATGTTTTCATAGGTATGTATCTCCAGATATTGCCTTTCTAAAAAAATCTGATTATCATAATATACATATATCAAGAAATGCCTCTTTAACCATATTAAGTGTACAATCTACTGACATTAATTACGTTGACCACCACTTGTCTGTCTGTCATACTGTGGTGGCTTGCGTGTTGCTATGATGCTGGAAGCTATGCCACTGGTATTTCAAAAACCAGCAGGGTCACCCATGGTGGACAGGTTTCAGTGGAGCTTCCAGACTAAGACAGACTAGAAAGATGGACCTGGCAAGCTCCTTCTAAAAAATTTGGCCAACCCCAAGAGTTTGGCCCCTGGACACCCTTTTAACTCAGTACTGAAGTCACTGCTGAGGTTCATCCTTCAGCCAAAGATTAGACAGGCACATAAAACAAAATGAGACTAAATGGGCAAACCAACCCTGGGGCAAGGACAAGAAGGCAGGAGGGAACAGGAAAGCTGGTAATGGGGAACTCAGGGTTGAGAATGGGAGACTGGGGCTGACAACCAATGTCACAAAATAATATGTGTATTAATTGTTTAATGAGAAACTAATTTGCTCCATAAACCTTCATCTAAAGCACAGTAAAAAATAAATAAAACATTTTTAAAAAATTGGCCAGTGAAAACCTTATGAGTAGCAGTGGAATGTTGTCTGACATAGTACCATAAGATAAGCCCCTCAGGTTGGAAGGCACGCAAAATATGACTGGGGAAGAGCCATCTCCTCAAAACAGAGTCAACCTTAAAGACATGGATGGAGTAAAGCTTTTTGGGACCTTAATTTGCTGATGTGGCATGACTCAAAATGAGAAGAAACAGCTGCAAACAAGCATTAATAATCAGAATGTAGAGTGTACGAAGTATGAATGCAGAAAAAATGGAATTCTTCAAAATGAAATGGACTGCAAAAATATCAACATTCTAGGCATTAGTGGGCTGAAATCGATTGGTGTTGGCCACTTTGAATCAGAAAATCATATGGTCTACTCTGCCAGTAAGGACAAATTGAAGAGGTATGGCGTCACATTCATCATCAAAAAGAAGATTTCAAGATCTATCCTGAAGTACAACGCTGTCAGTGATAGGATAATATCCATATACCTACAAGGAGGACCAGTTCATACAACTATTATTCAAGTTTATGTACCAACCACTAATGCCAAAGATGAAGAAATTGAAGGTTTTTGCCAACTTCTGAAGTCTGAAATTGATCAAACACACAATCAAGATGCACTGATATTACTGGCGATTGGAATGCAAAAGTTGGAAACAAAGAAGGATTGGTAGTTGAAAAATATGACCTTGGTGATAGAAACGACTCTAAAGATAGTATAACAGAATTTTCCAAGACCAATGACTTATTCATTGCAAATACTTTTTTTTCAACAACATAAATGGTGACTATACACATGGACTTTACCGGATGGAATACACAGGAATCAAATCAACTATGTCTGTGGAAAGGGACTATGGAGAAACTCAGTATCATCAGTCAGAATACGGACAGAGGACGACTGCAGAATAAACCATCAATTCCTTATATGCACCTTCAAGTTGAAGCTGAAGAAAATTAAATCAAGTTCACGAGAGACAAAATACAACCTTGAGCATATCCCACCTGAATTCGGAGACCATCTCAAGAATAGATTTGATGCATTGAACACTAATGACCAAAGACCAGACGAGTTGTGGGATATCAAGGATATCATATATGAAGAAAGAAAAAGGTCATTAAAACGACAGGAAAGAAAGAAAAAGATCAAAATCGATGTCGAGGAGACTCTGAAATTTGCTCTTGAACATAGAGTAGCTAAAGCAAATGATGAAGTAAAAGAGCTGAGCATAAGATTTCAAAGGGTGACTCAAGAAGACAAAATAAAGTATTATAATGACACATGCAAAGACCTGGAGTTAGAAAGCCAAAAGGGAAGAACACACTCATCATATCTCAAGCTGAAAGAACTAAAGAAAAAAATTAAAGCCTTGAGTTGGAATAGTGAAGGATTCTGTGGGCAAAATATTGAATGATGCAGGAAGCATCAAAAGAAGATAGAAGGAATACATGGAGTCACTGTACCAAAAAGAATTGGTCGACGTTAAACCATTTCAGGAGGTTGCATGTGATCAAGAACCAGTGGTATTGAAGGAAGAAGTCCAAGCTGCACTGAAGGCACTGGCAAAAATCAAGGCTCCAGGAATTGACAGAATACCAACTGAGATGTTTCAACAAAAGGATGCAGCACTGGAAGCACTCACACATCGATGCCAAGAAATTTGGAACAGAGCTATCTGGCCCACCAACTAGAATAGATCCATACTGGTGCCCATTCCAAAGATAGGTGATCCAAAAGAATGCAAAAATTATTGAACAATATCATTAATATCACACACAAATAAAATTTTGCTGAAGATCATTCAAAAGTGGTTGTAGAGTATATCTACAGGGAACTGTCAGAAATTCAAGCTGGATCCAGAAGAGGACACAGAACAAGGGATACCATTGGTGATATCAGATGGAATTTAGCTAAAAGCAGAGAACACCAGAAAGATGTTTACCTGTGTTATATTGACTATGCAAAGACATTCGACTGTGTGGATCATAAACTACGGATAACACTGTGAAGAATGGGAATTCCAAAGCACTTAATTGTACTCATGAGGAACCTGTACATAGACCAAGAACAATTCAAACAGAACAATGGGTTACTGCATGGTTTAGAGTCAGGAAATGTGTGAGTCAGAGTTGTATCCTTTCACCATACCTACTCAATCTGCATGCTGAGCAAATAATCTGGGAAGCTGGACTATATGAAGAAGAAGAATGCAGCATCAGGACTGCAGGAAGACTCATTAACAACCTATGATACAAAGATGACACAACCTTGCTTCCTGAAAGCAAAGAGGACTTGAAGCACTTACTGATGAAGATCAAAGACTACAGCCTTCAGTATGGATTACACTTCAACATAAAGAAAAGAAAAATCCTCACAACTGGACCAATAAGCAACATCACGATAAACGGAGGAAAGACTGAACTTGTCAAGTATTTCATTGTACTTGGATCCACAACCAACATCTATGGAAGCAGCAGTCAAGAAGTCAAACAACATAGTGCATTGGGCAAATCTGCTACAAAAGACCTCTTTAAAGGGTTAAAAAGCAAAGATGTCACTTTGAGGGCTATGGTGCGCCTGACCCACCCTCTATTTTCGTGTCCATTCAGCCAGCTTCTGTCCCCTTCTGCCTTCACATCTCCCCCCTAGACAGGAGTTGCCCACATAGTCTCATGTGTCTACTTGATCCAAGAAGCTCACTCCTCACCAGTATCATTTTCTATCTTATAGTCCAGTCCAATCCCTGTCTGAAGAGTTGGCTTTGGGAATGGTTCCTGTCTTGGGCTAACAGAAGTTCTGGGGACCATGACCTCTGGGGTCCCTCTAGTCTCAGTCAGACCATTAAGTCTGGTCTTTTGACAAGAATTTGAGGTCTGCATCCCACTGCTCTCCTGCTCCCTCAGTGGTTCTCTGTTGTGTTCCCTGTCAGGGCAGTCCTTGATTGTAGCCGGGCACTACCTAGTTCTTCTGATCTCAGGCTGATATAGTCTCCGGTTTATGTGACCCTTTCTGTCTCGTGGGCTCATAATTATCTTGAGTCTTTGGTGTTCTTCATTCTCTTCTGCTCCAGGTGGGTCGAGACCAACTGATGCATCTTAGATGGCCACTTGCTAGTGTTTAAGACCCCAGACACCATTTTCCAAAGTGGAACACAGAATGATTTCTTAATAGATTTTATTATGCCAGTTGACCCAGATGTCCCCCAAAACCATGGTCCCCAAACCCCCGCCCCTGCTACGCTGGCCTTTGAAGCGTTCAGTTTATTCAGGAAACTTCTTTGCTTTTGGTTTAGTCCAGTTGTGCTGACCTCCCCTGTATTATGTGCTATCTTTCCCTTCACCTAAAGTAGTTCCTATCTACTATCTAATTAGTGAATACTCCTCTTCCTCCCTCCCACCCCACTCTCGTAACCATCAGAGAATATTTTCTTCTGTGTTTAAACTATTTCTTGAGTTCTTATAATAGTGGGCTCATACAATATTTGTCCTTTTGCAACTGACTAATTTCACTCAGCATGATGTCTTCCAGATTCTTCCATGTTACGAAATGTTTCCCGGATTCATCATTGTTCTTTATTGATGTATAGTATTCCATTGTGTGAATATACCATAATTTATCCATTCATCCGTTGATGGGCACTTTGGTTGCTTTCATCTTTTTGCTATTGTAAACACTGCTGCAATGAACATGGGTGTGCATATATCTGTTCGTGTAAAGGCTCTTATTTCTCTAGGATATATTCCAAGGAGCAGGATTGCTGGATCGTATGATAGTTCTATTTCTAGCTTTTTAAGGAACTGCCAAATCTATTTCCAATTCTATTCCAATGCCATTTTACATTCCCACCAGCAATGTATAAGTGTTCCAGTCTCTCCACAACCTCTCCAACACTTATGATTTTGTGTTTTTTTGATTAATGCCAGCCTTGTTGGAGTGAGATGGAATCTCATTGTAGTTTTGAATTTCTCTAATGGTTAATGGTCGTAAGAATTTCCTCATGTATCTGTTAGCTACCTGAATGTCATCCTTAGTGAAGCCAAGGTCACTTGACCTTTGACAAGGGCCCAAAGTCCATAAAATGAGGAAAAGACTGTCTTTTTAACAAATGGTGCTGGCAAAACTGGATGTCCATCTGCAAAAAAATGAAACAGGACCTATACCTCACACCATACACAAAAACTAACTCAAAATGGATCAAAGACCTAAATATAAAACTATAAAGATCATAGAAGAAAAAATTAGGATCAACACTAGAGGCCCTAATACATGGCATTAAAAGGATACAAACCATACAAACAAACAAACTCCAGAAGATAAGCTAGGTAACTGGAATCTTCCAAAAATTAAACACTTATACTCATCAAAAGTCTTCACTAAAAGAGTATAAAGAGAACCTACAGACTGGGAAAAAAATTTTGGCTATTACAAATCTGACAAAGTTGTAATCTCTAAATCTACAAGAAAATCCAACACTTCTACAACAAAAAGACAAAAATCCAATTAAAAAATGGGCAAAGGAAATGAACAGACACTTCACCAAAGAAGACATTCAAGTGGCTAACAGACACATGAGGAAATGCTCTGGATCACTACCCATTAGAGAAATGCAAATCAAAACCACAATGAGATACTATGTCACCCCGCCATTACTGGCATGAATAAAAAAAAAACAAAGAAACAGAAAATAATAAATGTTCAAGAGGCTGCAGGGTGATTGGAGCTCTTATGCACTGCCGGTGGGAATGCAAAATGGTACAACCACTTTGGAAATCGATATGGCACTTCCTTAAAAAGCTAGAAATATAAATACCATATGATTTAACAATCCCACTCCTAGGAATATACCCTAGAGAAATGAGTCATCACATGAATAGACATATGCACATTCATGTTCACTGCAGCACTGTTCACAATAGCAAAAAGATGGAAACAACCTAGATGTCCACCAACAGATGAATGGATAAACAAACGGTGATACATACACACAAGGGAGTATTACCCAGCAATAAAGAACAAAGATGAATCTGTGAAGCATCTTATAATATGGATGAATCTCGAGGGCATTATGCTGAGTAAAATAGGGCAATCATGAAAGGACAAATATTGTATGAGACCACAACTATAGAAACTCATGAAAAGGTTCACACACAAAAAGAAACAATCTTTGATGGTTATGAGGGAGGGGAGGGGTAGGGATGGAAAAACACTAAATAGACGATAGATATGTGGTAGCTTTGGTGAAGAGTAAGACAGTACTGGGGAAGGCAGCACAACTTGTACAAGGCAAGGTCATGGAAGCTCTACAGACACATCAAAATTCCCCCATGGACCAAATTATTGGTCGTGGGGAACATCTAGCTCAATTGGCGTAACATAGTTTATAAAGAAAATGTTCTACATTTTACTTTGGTGAGTAGTGTCTGGGGTCTTAAAAGCCTGTAAGTGGCCATTTAAGACACTCCACTGGTCTAACCCCTTCGGAAGCAAGGGAGAATGAAGAAAACTAAAGACACAAGGGAAAGATTAGTCCAAAGGACTAATGGACCACATCTACCACGGCCTGCACCAGACTGAGTCCAGTACAACCAGATGGTGCCTGGCTACCACCACTGACTGCTCTGACAGGGATCACAATAGAGGGTCCCGGACAGGGCTAGAGAAAAATGTAGAACAAAATTCTAACTCAAAAAGAAAGACTAGACTTGCTGGCCTGACAGAGGCTGGAGAAACCCTGAGAGTATGGCCCCTAGACACCCTTCCAGCTCAGTAATGAGGTCATGAGGTTCACTCTTCAGCCAAAGATTGAACATGACCATGGAACAAAACAAGACGAAAGGGGCGCACCAGCCCTGAGGCAGGGACTGGAAAGTAGGAGGGAACAGGAAAGCTGGTAATAGGGAACCCAGGGTTAAGAAGGGAGAGTGTTGACATGTTGTGAGGTTGTTAACCAATATCATATAACAATGTGTGTACTAATTGTTTGATGAGAAACTACTTTGTTCTGTAAACCTTTATCTAAAGTTCAATTTAAAAAAATTGCTGTTGACAAATGGAAATACTATGTCCAATTTTAAGTAGACTTTACAGCATAAGTAATCCAACATCAAATAGCATTCCAGTGACCAGAGGCCAAGCCCAAAGGGGTTACACTGGTGTGAAGACCCATGGGTTAGGGTGAGTTCGAACCACATCTCACTCGGTATAAAAGTTTTCCAATTGACACAAACAGATTTCATACAGTCCATTCAAAAAAAAAAGTCTTAAACAGGCACACTTTACTCTAAAAACCCTTTGTTGGATATCTGTATACATACAAGGACACAATCAAGAGCAAGAAAGAGGCTCTATCTCATTTGCACAATACATTTTCCCCAACACGCCTCCAATCAGCAGTGCTCTACCTCTGGAATTCCAGGCTCAACTTGTATCTAAGCACTTACAAAGGAAAAGGAGACAATAAAATTACTAGCGTGTTGCAAGGTGATTAAATTTACATAATGACTCTCAATTTGATTAAATGCCAGATCCTGCCTTCAAAAAAAAATTACCTGTAGAGCCATTAAATTGTACAGCCACACACACTTCACTGCGCTTACGCTTTCTCCAGAGAAGCTCCGGTGTATCTTTGCAGAGGTTACTGCCACCCCTCCGCAGGAACACAGCATGCAGGTAATGCCTGGAAATTCATTCAGGAGAGTGGGAGGGTCTCACGCGGCTGATATGCAGAATAAATATCAGAAAAATGTGAGCAAGACAGTCACTGTGTTCATCCAGAGAAAAGAACATGCCACAGGCTCAAGTGCAGGCTTTTCTACTCCACTGAAAATAGAATGTCTTCTTAAAAGGCCATCCAGATACTTTCCCCTGAATCCCAAGGCTTCCCTCCCACTAACAAACGCAAAGAAGCTCACCATGGGCTCCCCCTTCCAGGAACACATTGGTGAGGAGTGAGGCCATGGCGCATCAGATTTGGAACCCATTCCTGTCAAGTTGGTAGGTAACTAATGCATGTTCTCTCATATTAAATATCATCCCAGTCAGGGATGACATAGTGTGGTATCTTCTCATTGCTCATTTGGTTGCTGCACGGCGTTGGATGGCAGGCTTTGAAATAAAAATATTCACAGTAACAAGTTGAAGACCTATGCATTATAGTCATGACACGCACCTAAAGCAAAAGACATCATGATATGGCTTCCAGAGTATCTGCCACACCTATGGAAAAGAGCACATGACAAAAGCGCTCTTAAACATCGTTTGCCTCTAGACAAAACCATTGGAAAGGGGATGGAGGTACCCGCTCAGAAAGGAAAGACGCCTTACCACTTTCCAATGAAACATCAAGGAAAGGGACTGCAGCATCAGCATGTTGCTCGCTGGATCCAAACTGCTTCAGGCGATGGAAAACTGATTACTCCTCTACCATGACTGATGGATAGTTGGCTGGCCCACACATTCTTAGCTTCCGTAATACACAGACTCTTGGCTAGGCAACTTTAGAAACCTAAACCCCACCAAAGCTCTTGGTGTTGTTCAGTGAATGCTCTATGCATCCGTCTCTTTCAAGGCATTCTACTGACTGCTATCAAACGTTCATTGATCTCTTGCCAGTCATTTCCAAAGACTGAGAGGTAGGTATAGCCCACCTACAATCCACCTACAGTGCACCTGTACTGCATTCGGTGAAGGTCTCAGGTCAGTGCATTATTGGGAAGCTGGACATATGAACAGCAATTGCAAGCGGGTTGCCTCAGCAACCTGAAAGAGTACCTTAGCATATGTCCCACCGACAGTACTTAGAAAATAACCTTTTCAAAAGTGCCATTATTGAGCTGTTTTTCAACTGTGCAACAATCCGAATATAAAAAGACTCAATTTCCAGTTGCCAGCATAAAATAAGGACTATAAACTAATGGATTAACATTTTCTAGGCATCTGCATGACACTTAAAAATATGTATGAGTGCAATAAATAGTTTTAACAGGATGTCTTTTCATATTTCAAAAATAATTTTATTTGCTAATTTTTATACTAATCATTTGGAAGGCAAAAACTGAAATTGGTTTCCCTGCAGATTTGTTCTTCTTTTTCACACTGCTCTATTACGGTAAGAGTGGTGATGAGTCATGAAACCGCCTTGTTCCATTTTTCATAAAAAAAAAAAAAGTCCTCAGAGAACTCAGGGAATTAAAGTCACAAATTTAATTTCAATATCTGGTAAGCTGTGAGGACAGTTATTAAGGCAGTCATTTTATGAGTACCTAGGGAAAACCCGAGTGATAAACAGTAGTCAATATGGCTTCTTCAAACACAAATCATACCAAACGAAGCTCCTTCCTGTTCAAGACAGGAGGACAAGCTGAATGGTGAGAGAGGATGGAGCAGAGGTATCATATCTTATCAAGACAGAAGCGTCTGATGTAATTTAGTCTGACATTCTTAGAGGAATAGCAGAGAAAGAAAATAGAGCTAGTAAACGAGACTCCCTCGTATCTGTCAGTTTGTCGTACTGTGGGGGCTTGCGTGTTGCTGTGATGCTGGAAGCTATGCCACTGGTATTGAGATACCAGCAGGGTCACCCATGGAGGACAGGTTTCAGCTGAGCTTCCAGACTAAGACAGACCAGGAAGAAGGGCCTGGCAGTCTAATTCTAAAAAGCATTAGCCAGTGAAAACCTTATAAATAGCAGCGGAACATTGTCTGATGTAATGCTGGAAGATGAGCCCCCGAGGTTGCAAGGCACTCAAAAGATGACTGGGGAAGAGCCGCCTCCTCAAAATAGAGTCAACCTTAATGACATGGATGGAATCAAGCCCTCTGGACCTTCATTTTCTGATGTGGCACGACTCAAAATGAGAAGAAACAGCTGCAAACATCCATTAATAATAATCCATTAAAAATACTGTTTGCGGATCTCTGAGAGAGTATAAAAGAAAAGGCTCTTTACGTGCTGGGCTCCAAAGGAAAGGAGCAGAGCAGAGGTTAACTGCCTCCTCCTGGCCACGAAAGATGCATTGCCACGAGGCTGAGCCTGGGGAGGAGCCTGGGGATGCCACAGAAAGTGCAGGAAAACGCCCCACATTGGTATAATATACAGCGCTGGCAGAACCCTGCTTTTCCAAATATGATAGCTTATTAGAGAAATGCCTTTCCACTAAGGACAGTAGCAATGAGAGGTAGAAAACCCGACATCATCCACTCTCTCTTAGAGAGCCCAAGGCAGATGACATTCCTCCCCTAGAAATCCTAACACTTCCAATGATGTATGAGGGAGATTTACACTAACAAGTCCTAAATGAGAAACACAGACACAAGGCAGCAATACAGAACGCAAAGGGGAAAAGAAAAGAGGACCACCTTTACTGGCTCATCCTGATGCATTGCAAAGTAATTATGAATTGCCAGCACACTTTGTAATTTATATTTTTAAAAATAATTACAACTTCATTTAAAGTTTAACGGAGGAAGGTATCAGAGTCAAGTTAAAACAAGTGAACATATACGCCATGGTCTTAGAGATCAATTCAATTAGCATGCTCAGGGGAGATGGCCACGTTCCAGGGCAAATACAGGGGAGAAATAAGGAAATCTGGTCCTACAGCAAGCCAAGCACGCCTTTGTTTTAACAAGGGCAAATGTTCTTTGGCCAAAGTGCTTGGACCAAGCACAGTGGCTTTTTTGCCAATAGAAAAGTCCATACGAGAGCTACTTTGCCCTTATTCAATGAAAGCCATTTATACCAATCATTTTCAATTTTGTGATTCAGCGGTAAGGGGCTCTTATAAATAATGTTTTCTATTTCATTTCTCCTTATTTTCTAGACTCTTATTTTTCTCTCCTTTCTGTCTAGATGTAAAAAAAGAGAGAGAGAGAGGATGCTTCCTAACTTTGGGCCGACAACTCATCAAATGGCCCATAAACAACATGCAAGAGGAATTCAGACATCTTCTCTTCATCAAACAACCTTTATGCCTTCTCTTCTCCTTTCTTCTCTTCCACAGCTATTGTCAGGAGATCTGAGTGCTAGGCCTGGCTGTGTCACCAGCTTGCTGTGTGGCCTGGGGAAGTGCTTTCTCCTCCCTCAGGCTCACTCTCCCCATTCGTACAGTGAAGGGTCCCCCAAATGAGCACTAACATTCGATGGCCTTGTCTCCAGTAAGTCTGAGGCAGAGAACACTCAGGAGCCCTCCACTCCCAAAGAACAACAGGGATAGAGGCCCTCTCTAGTTGGACCCTCACCCCCTTCTGGAGGATGCCCGCCCTTCAGCGCTCTCCTCAAGGCAGTGAACATTTCCCAACATGAAGGTGAGGGTCTTCCATGCAAGCTCTAAATTGACATCTCAGGGATCTGAGTCAATAGACGTTGTGCCAACCAATGTGTCTGGCACAATAGACACTCAATTAGGAGAAACAGTAGAGGCTCAACTAATACATTGTGGTTGACTGACCACTTTGGTAAAAGAATTCCTCACAACACTTCACTCAAGGCCCCCATGATCCTGCAATTGTCTCTGCCCAGTGCCACGTTGCCGTCTTCATGGACCTGTTATGGATTGGATTGTGTCCCCAAAAAATGTGTGCCAACTTGGCTAGGCCTTAATTCACAGTATTGTGTGATTGTTCCACCATTCTGTCATCTGATGGGATTTGCCTATGTGCTAGAAATCTTACCTCTATGATGTTAACGAGGCAGGGTCAGAGGCAGTTATGTTAATGAGGCACGACTCAATCTACAAGATTAGCTTGTATCTTGAATCAATCACTTTTGAGATATGAAAGAGAATCGAGGAGGCAGAGCCCAGGTGGCAGAATAGACAGACGCTTCCGTTGAGCCCTCTTTACAACAAAGACCCTAAAAAAACAAGTGAAACAAGTATATTTGTGACAACCTGGGAGCCCTGAGCATCAAAGGCAAGCTTAGACAACAAACTGAGGGGCAGGGGAAGGAAGAGACCGTTCAGAAGCGGAGAGGAGTTACTGGACCTGAATCACGGGGAGCCCTCAGGCACCGTTCCCGGAGCGGCGGCAGCGGGCTGGTCCTGGCGATTGGCCGCAGTTTCCTCGGGGAGAAGCAGCAGCCGCACAGCCCGCTCACACCTCCGGGACCTGGGGAGAACGCAGGTTCCTCGGGGAGAAGCAGCAGCCACACAGCCCGCTCACACCTCCGGGACCTAGGGAGAACACAGTTTCCTCGGGGAGAAGCAGCAGCCACACAGCCCGCTCACACCTCCGGGACCTGAGGAGAAGGGCGTTCTCGGCAAAAGCTAAGGACTTGAGGATATTTTACCGCGCCCCCGCCCCACCCCCAAGCCAGCTTCAGCGGCAGAATCCCTGGGCCTGAGATAGACCCTGGTGAGCACCTAGAGCCGTCCTCCCAGCCTTGGTGAAGGAAAAAATTTGCATTTGGGGGAAAAGTCAATTTGCTAGCTCCACTACTAACCGAGGGAGCTCAGGACAGAAGCGGCTCCTCTCCAGGCATAAACCGTCCATGGACTTTGAGCACCTTTCCTTTCTGCATGGACCTTTGTGGGCCTTTTTTGGGAGAATAGGCCCTTGTTGGCAGACTCCAACCATTTCAGTGGTGCAATGGAGAGGTGGGTGTTTGATGCTTGACATTGCCTTGCCTATAAAACAAGGTCCTCACCTACCCACATCGGAGACCTAAGGACTGGTAGCTCCACTCAGGTCACACAGCCACCCACAACAGGGGTCCAAAGATAACTGGTACCTCCCAGTCCTTACAACCAAAAACTCTGGGTGCCCATGGTCCATCTGCAGAACCCACGCACCTGCACACTCTAGGGAACAGGGACATGCTTTCCTCAGATACACTTGGGAGTCAGTTCTCAGCCCCCTGCCTTGTTCAGAGCATGACCCCCTGCTGCAATCAGATACCAGTATATACGCCAATCACCCCAGCCCCTCTAAGACTGTAGGACAAAGCCTATACCACACACTTGATGACCACCTACCTGGAAACCTGAGCTGAATTCATACAAGATAAATGAATGGACTCCTAGACTGATATACCTGATAACAGCTCTAGCCAGCTGGAGAGAGGACATCAGAGCTCCAAAGGTGAAAAAAAATCAAGCTAGCTCACTCAAGCAACCCACAGGGGTATACCAAAACAAAACAAAGCAAGAAGCTACGACACAGTAAGCAAGCATAAACTAATACAATAATTTATTGATGGCTTAGAGAAAAGAGTCAATATCAAGTTGCATAAAGAAACAGGGCATGATCACCTCAATAGGCTCTCAAAACAAAGAATCCAGTGATCTTCTAGATGAAAGTGCATTCCTGGAATTACCAGATGCAGAATACAAAAGTTTAATATACAGAACCCTTCAAGACATCAGGAAGGAAATGAGACAATATGCAGAACAAGCCAAGGAACACACAGATAAAGCAGCTGAAGAAATCAGAAAGATTATTCAGGAACATAATGAAAAGTTTAATAAGCTGGAAAAATCCACAGACAGACGGCAATCACAAATTCAGAAGTTTAACAATAAAATTACAAAATTAGATAACTCAATAGCAAGTCAGAGGAGCAGAATTGAGCAAGCAGAAGCTAGAATTTCTGAACTCGAAGATAAATCACTTGACACTAATATATTTGAAGAAAAATCAGAAAAAAGAATTTAAAAAAATGAAGAAAACTTAAGAATCATGTGAGACTCTATCGAGAGAAATAACCTACGAGTGACTGGAGTACCAGAACAGGGAGGGATGACAGAAAATACAGAGAAAATTGTTGAGGATTTGTTCGCAGAAAACTTCCCTGATATTGTGAAAGATGAGAAGATATCTATCCAAGATGATCATCGAACGCCACATAAAGTAGATCTTAAAAGAAAGTCCCAAGACATATTATAATCAAGCTTGCCAAAACCAAAGATAAAGAGACAATTATAAGAGCAGCGAGGGATAAGAGAAAAGTCACCTACAAAGGAGAGCCAATAAGAATAAGCTCGCACTACTCGGCAGAAACCATGTAGGCAAGAAGGCAATGGGATGACATATTTAAAAAATTGAAGCAAAAAAATTACCTGCCAAGAATCACATATCCATCAAAACTGTCTCTTAAATAATGAAGGTGAAATTAAGACATTTCCAGATAAACACGAGTTGAGGGAATTCGTAAAAAGCAAACCAAAACTACAAGAAATACTAAAGGGAGTTCTTTGGTTAGAAAATCAATAATATCAGGTATTAACCCAAGACTAGAACGCTGGGCAGGGCAACCAGAAGTCAACCCAGACAGGGAAATGCAAAAAAACAAAGCAAGATTAAAAAAAAAAAAAAGCCCAACACAGGGTAACGTCGATGTTATTATATAAAAGAAGACAACATTAAATAATAAAACGGGACTAAGAAATGTAATCACACACCTTCCATACTGAGAGGAAGATACGGCGATACAAAGAAATAAAAGTTAGGTTTAAATTCAGAAAAATACGGGTAAATAATAAGGTAACCACAAAGGAGACAAACTATCCTACACATCAAAATTAAATACAAGGGAAAAATACAGACTCAGCAGAAACAAAATCAACAACAACAAATAGGACGAAAGGACAATATATAAAGGAAATCTACTCAGCACATAAAATCAAGTGGGAAAAAGAAACTGTCAACACACAAAAAAAGACATCAAAATGATAGCACTAAATTCACACCTCTCCATAATTACCCTGAAAGTAAATGGACTAAATGCACCAATAAAGAGACAGAGAGTGGCAGAATGGATTAAAAAAACAAGATCCATCTATATGCTGCCTACAAGAGACACACCTTAGACTTAGAGACACAAACTAAAACTCAAAGGATGTAAAAAAATATATGAAGCAAACAACAATCAAAAAAGAGCAGGAGTGGCAATATTAATTTCTGACAAAATAGACTTTAAAGTTAAATCCATCAGAAAGGATAAGGAAGGACACTATATGATGATTAAAGGGACAATATACCAAGAAGATATAACCATATTAAATATTTATGCACCCAATGACAGGGCTGCAAGATACATAAAACAAACTCTATCAGCACTGAAAAATGAAATAGACAGCTCCACAATAATAGTAGGAGGCTTCAACAAACCACTTTAGGTAAAAGACAGGACATCCAGAAAGAGGCTCTATAAAGACACGGAAGATCTAAATGCCACAATCAACCAACCTAACCTTGTAGACATATACAGAACACTCCACCCAAGACCAACCAAGTATACTTTCTTTTCTAGTGCACGTGGAACATTCTCTAGAATAGACAACATATTAGGTCATAAAGCAAGCCTTAGCAGAATCCAAAACATTGAAATATTACAAAGCATCTTCTCTGACCATAAGGCCATAAAAGTAGAAACCAATAACAGGAAAAAAAATCAAACACTTGGAAACTGAACAATACCCTGCTCAAAAAAGACTGGATTATAGAAGACATTAAGGAGGGAATAAAGAAATTCATAGAATCCGATGAGAATGAAAACACTTCCTATCAGAACATTTGGGACACAGCAAAAGCGGTGCTCATACGCCAATTCAAATCAATAAATGCACACATCCAAAAAGAAGAAAGGGCCAAAATCAAAGAATTATCCCTACAACTTGAACAAATAGAAAGAGAGCAACAAAAGAAACCCACAGGCACCAGAAGAAAACAAATAATAAAAATTAGAGCTGAACTAAATGAAATAGAAAACAGAAAAACAACTGAAAGAATTAACAAGACCAAAGCTGGTTTTTTGAAAAAATCAACAAAATTGATAAACCACTGGCCACACTGACAAAAGAAAAACAGGAGAGGAAGCAAATAACCTGAATAAGAAATCAGATGGGCGATATTACAACAGACCCAACTGAAATTAAAAGAATCATATCAGATTACTATGAAAAACTATGCTCAAACAAATTTGAAAACCTAGAAGAAATAGATGAATTCCTAGACACACACCACCTACCTAAACTAACACAAACAGAGGTAGAACAACTAAATAGACCCATAACAAAAGAAGAGATTGAAAATGTAATCAAAAAACTCCCAATAAAAAAAAGCCCTGGCCCAGAAGGCTTCACTGCAGAGTTCTACCAAACTTTCAGAGAAGAGTATTCCTTATTCATTGTTGAGTTTTCACATGCAAATGAGGCAACTGAAAACACCATGGCTCCAGTCAGGCTCACCTTAGTCCTTGAGGTGACATCTTTGTTTTCAATACTTTAAAGAGGCCTTTTGTAGCAGATTTCTCCAATGCAACGTGTCCTTTGATTTCTTGACTGCTGCTTCCATGGGTGTTGAGTAAAATGAAATCCTTGACAACTTCAATCTTTTCTCCATTTATCATGATGTTGTTTATTGGTCCAGTTGTGAGGATTTGTGTTTTCTTTATGTTCAAGTGTAATCTATACTGAAGGCTGTGGTCTTTGATCTTCATCAGTAAGTGCTTCAAGTCCTCAGACCGAGGGGATACTGAGTGGTTTAAAGTCAGGAAAAGTGTGTGTCGGGGTTGTATCCTTTCACCATACCTATTCGATCTGTATATGCTGAGCAAATAATCCAAGAAGCTGGACTATATGAAGAATGGGGCATCAGCATTGGAGGAAGACTCATTAACAACTTGCCTTATGCAGATGACACAACATTTTACCCATACGTACCCATTGCTGTTGAGCCAATTCCGACTCATAGCGACCCTATAGGACAGAGTAGAACTGCCCCATATGGTTTCCAAGGAGCGCCTGGTAGATTCGAACTTCCTACCTTTTGGTTAGCAGCCGTAGCTCTGAACCACTACACCACCAGGGTTTCCATTTTGCCCATAGAGTCCTTTAATATAGTAACTTGAGGCTTGAATTTTTTCTTCAGTTCTTTCAGCTTGAGAAATACCAAAAACGGTTTTCCCTTTTGGTTTTCTAATTCCAGGTCTTTGCAAAGAATGTGCAGAGAACTACCTATATGGGATCACACTGTCAACAGTAACTTGAAAGATTAGACAGGAACCTTAGGGGACAGTAAATTTACGTTAATGGGGAAGGAACAACTCAGAAAAGGAGGGTGAGAATGGTTGCACAACTCAAAGAATGTAATCAGTGTCACTAAATGGTACGTGTAGAAACTGTTGAATTGGTGTATGTTCTGCTGCGTATATTCTCAACAACAACAAAATAAATGAAAAAAAAAAAGATAAATGACAGTGTTTCTTTAATGACCACAATGTGCTGTGAGGAAGGTGGAAGGTATTTGGAAAATGATCAGCTTTTGGGGAAATGGTGGTAATCCTTTTGCTGGCTTCTCCTCAGCCACGTATCAATGATGTACGGCAGCTCCAAATTCCTCCCAATGACAATTCACCCTGGAGACTCTTATTTCCCAGTGGACTACTGAGGGAAGAGAAAATTCTCAAAAAGTTAGAGCAGCCAGCTTTTGCTAACAAATCTGGACAGTTGGCTGTTTGGCAGCACACAGCATTTTATCTTACAGGAGCCTGGCAAATCCCTTGTGGCTCCTGACCTTAAGGCTTCCTGGCAGGGGAGGCACAAAGTGTGACTTCACCCCAAGGGCACTCTGAGATGTCCCAGCTTCCCATGCAGGTGTGAGTGGACTATGCAATAAGGTGGACTACTTCCTCTATTTTTAGCAAAGGCTTTACAGTTCAAGTGGGGGGTTGGTGGTCCCAAGACTCAACGCCAGGTAAGCAGGAAAAGGGCAATAAGCCCAGACCAAGTAGACTCAGAATTTGGAGGGCCACAGAGTTATACCCAAAGGGGGTGAATGGCAGTCCAAGTGACAAAGATCAGAGAAACAGGACAAACGCAAGCTGGCTATTTCAGGTGGCAATCCCTTAGGAAAGCCACAGAGGAAGCAGCAACACTAATCATCAGGCAGGAGGCAATAGGAATCACCAGGCAGGTGGCAATAGTAATAATCAGGCAGGTGGCAGCACTGTGTGTCTATAGGTTTTACCGGATTGGACCTCAGTCATTATCTAGATAGACAGAACCCAGCACCCCAGGGAAAGGCCTGCCAAGGCTAGAATGTGTGGCAGGGCCCCAACCAATCACAAGGACCTCCAGATGGGTTCTGGAACCCAAATCAGATGCTGGGCCATCCCAGCTTCCCCCAGGCCTTAATGTAAGGAGGAAGGCGGCAGGAGCTCTTCCGGGGCACTTACTACTTAAGGTATGGGATGAATTCTAGGAGTCACCTACAGGTGTGTGGGGAATGAGAGGGCAGGAATTCCATTATCCTGCCAAACTGAGATCTTGATGCCTCCGGCGCTAGGAGACATTATTCTTTCAGCCACTCATCTTTGGTACCTACCCCTGAGCATGATGGGGCAGCCAGGAGCTGGTCTGGAACGTGGGGGCCATCTTCCCACTGAGCTCTGCCAAGAAAATCACCCATCCACTGTGCCATGTAACGGACTGGGATTCAGCCTTGGGCTCCGTGCCACAGGGCACTAGCTCACTGTATGTCAATACCCAAAGGATACCAGTAGATGGAAACCTAACATTAGCATGTTCATACCAGTGGCCTCAAGAGCGCTTCAGCATAGGTACCAGATGGATTCACTCTCTTAGATTCCTCTCCCTTCTCACAGCAAACTCCTGCAACACCAAAGGAATAATTACCGCTCAGTGGAATATTGCAGGTGCTGGCCAAAACATAAACACTCATCAATTTAAACGGGCAAATACGGACTTTGGAAGAGAGAAGACTTCTCTTCCAGAGGCAATTATTTGTCTCTTTAGAATTTTTGGCCAATGTAGAACCCCCCACCCCCACCCATGGAACTCAGAAATGAGCATCACAGCAGTCTATCTGCATGGAAGGGGCTGGAGGGCGTCGGGCAGGGGACAGAGATGGCTTCGCCTTGTACATCGCTGCACTGGGAAATCTGCGATGCTAAGGACAACCTAAAACTAAAACTCAGGGGTCACTGAAGGCCCGCCCACAGAGGAAAGGTGGCAAATGGGGGACCCACCAGTTTCTTCAAGGGCAGCCCACTCGACAGTTTGCAAAACACTTTCATATCCATCATCTTACTAGCACCACCCAACATCACTGCAAGCTAGGCAGGGCAAGGACCATCAGACCCACTTTTACAGACGCAGAAGTTGAGGTGTGATCACCGGGACAGCAATTCGCTAGGCTACACGTCCAGCCTGCTTCTGCCCCACAACCATGGCATCATCCAGCTGACACTGGACACCCAATGGCGTCACCAGTCCACAGGAAACCCCACCCTGCCACACCAGCCACCGCTCTTACTTCATCAAGGGCAACTGCCTGTATCCTCAGTCCGGAGGATGTGGTTCAAAGCCCTCCACACCACCACCCACCTGTCTCCTGCTGGAGGCTGACAATCGGTCTATACTTTCTCCAGAGAAGTCGGCAAGTGTCCTCCTAGACACTAAAGAGTTTGCTCAGTCACAGTTCACTTTGGTCCCCGCTTAAAGCAGTAATGACCCCATCCCCACTACTTCCCCACACCCTATAGAGCCACCAAGATGCTGGCAGCTACCAGGACCTCAAGGAGCTATGAACGGCTCCCTCACCACCTCCATCCCCATGGACATTTAGGACAACTTGCAACGATATCACTCTTAGACCCAGGCAACCAGGTGCCTGCCCTAGGCCCCAACTTTAGAGGGCCTTACTCTGGCCCTCCAGCCACGCCCCTCCCCATAGGGCAAGAAGTCTACGGGGCCAAGGAGACCCACCCACTCAAAGCCCATGCTTCCTTCTTCTAGCCTGCTCACACAATACCAGGACCCTGAAATGCCCTGCCCATATGCCCCAAGCCTGTGTCCTAGTTCTGCCTTCCTCAGCATGGACCAAACCACAGGTGTGCACAACCCTAGGCCTACTGGGTGACTGAGGGGTGGCCACGGGGCAGCTGTTACCCCACCAGCAGGCGGTGCTGGGGCTTGAACATGGGGGCTACAGCACTCCTTCTCAAACTTTAACAGGCATGTGAATCATCTGGGAATCTTACGAACATCCAGACCCTGCTTCAACGGGCTCGCGGGTAATGCTGATGCTCTGGACTGGGGTTCATATTTTGGGGAGTAAGACTGGTGTCCACAGGCATGTGTGGAAAGGTCCTCGTGGTAAGGGGCAGAGCCAGCAGGATGGAGAGAAGGGAGAGTTGGCAGTGAGCTTCCATTGGCGCCCTTGCCCCAGGCCCACCCTAGTTAGGGGAGGCCCTACCTTTCCTCGGGTCAAGGAGAAGTATCAACTGATTGCCAGCCGTCTCTGGACACTGTAGGAAAACAGTAGGTGGGAGGTACCATTTGTCCCTCCTTCAAAGCCTCTACATTCCTCCCACCACCAATTTGCATGCCAGAAACTGGGCGGTTACCACTGTGACTCTTCAAAATAACAAATGTCATCAATTTTCAACGCCAACTGCCCTGCTCCAGGGATAGTCACACAGTCTTTACCTACTCCACCACAATGTCTGGGCCTCGGAAATCATCTATTTCACCTTGCTCACCAACGGTCAGCATCGAAGACCTAAAATGCAGATTTCAAGTAAGCTGGAGTAGAGATACTAGTTTCCCAATGACAACGCACCTTCCACCAAGCAACCCATGTACTCCTTGGCCTGAGAGGGAGGACCCCTTAGGCGGACCTGAGCCACCCAGGCTAACATTTAGCCAGGAACCCATAAGACCCCAGCCTCAGGCACTGTTGCACCAACTAGATACAATCTATATTCAAATTGCCATGCCCTCATAAGTAAGCCTGGATTTTTATCATTGCAGAGAGAAAGGTAAAAACAAAAACAAACGGAAAAACCTCAGGAATATTGTTTAATTGGAGTATTCGACTTGAGGAGCAAACCACCAAATGCATTCCTTAGGCACGGTAACATTCAAAACTTTTTTAACACCAAATCACTTATTTAAATCAAATGTCAGCGGAAGCCCATATAAAACAGATGAAAATGAAGCTGTCTGGCTGGATGGGGGCTGCCAGCCCAGGGCCTGCTTATTTGGCGTCCCACTGGTTGATATACACTGCATTAGTTTCCCATGGCTGCTGTAAAAAGTACCACAAACTAGGTGGCTGAAAACAACAGATATTTCTTCTCTCACAGTTTTGGGGGCAAGAAGTCCTAAACCAGGGTGTAGGAAGGACCATGTTCTCTCTGAAGGCTCTAGGGAAGATCTGTTCCATGACTTTTTCTTAGCTTCTTGGGTTTTGGGGAGGCGTGGTTGCACACTGGTCAAGAGCTCCGCTCCTAACCAAAAGGTCGGCAGTTCGAATCCACCAAGGCTCCTTGGAAACCCGATGGGGCAGTTCTACTCTGTGCTATAGGGTCACTTGGAGTTGGAATCAACTCGACGGCAAAGGGTTTAGTTTGGTTTGATGTTCCTTGGCTTGTAGACACATCAATCTGATCTCTGCCTCCATGGTCACATAGCCTTCTCCCGTGTGTATCACCAGTGTCTGCGTCTCTTCTCTTCTTAGAAGGACATCACTTATACTGGATTAGGGTCCACCCTAACACGATTTCATGTTAACTGATAACATCTTCAGAGACCCTACTTCCAAACAAGGTCACGTTCACAGGTACCAGGGGTTAGGACTTCAATGTGTCTTCTGGAGGACATAATACATCAACCCACCACACACACAGAGGCCCCTAGGGCTGCGCCAAGAAACTCCAGGTGCTCCAAAGTGCCCCATTTGAAAATCACCACTAGGATATATGTCAACTGATTAAGGTCAGAGTTTCTTCCTAATCTCACTGATTAGCGCTCAGGCACAAGAGAGCAGAAATATGGTCAGATGAAGGAAGGAAGCCATGCCGCAGTGGCCTCAGCTGCCAAAGGCTTTAATAATACCTGCAAATGAAGCCTAATGATACCTTGAGGAGCGTAGGGACTCGGGTCCAAGTCCTAATTCGGTAGCTAGCTAGCTCCCTCTGTGACCTGAAATAAGGCCCTTCCCTTCTCTGGGCCTCAGACACAGGACCCAGACGGCCTTTGTCCAGCTCTGACAGTCTGGGATTTTATGAGACTTCGGATTCCATCTTTAAGTAAAGAATCATGTTCACATCATCCATCACAGATAGATGCTAGAAGAACATAAAGGAAACCTTTATGTTGTTCCTGTTGGCACGGCTCTGTGCTTTCATTCAGAAACCCAAAGCACTTTAATAGCTTATTCCGTTGGATCCGTAGCAGAAAAACAAAAAGGAAATTAATCGTGAAGAAATCTTATGTCTACAATCTTTGAATACCTCTTGGTCAGGTTCCAGCTACTTCTGCAAATTGCCAGTCCTTACTGACTTCTGGATACGGGGAGAGAGAGCAGCGTTTGCAGTTTGGGGTCTGTAGGGAATAAGCCAAGCCAGGCAGCGAGACCATGAGGAAGCAGTTGCAGTAGATGGTTTCCCTGCCTGGCTGAGAGACGACAAGGACCTAAACCAAGCCATGTCAGCGGAGGTGGACAGGAGAGGACAGATCCAAGAGACATCTGGGATGGCACGGTGGCAAGACCAGGTGCTGAGTTGAAGAGGAAGAGGGGAGAATGAGAGCCAAGAGTCTTGCATGGGGTGATGGCATATATGATCCCCGTGGGGTATCAGGTGGAAATGCAACCACGAGATTAATTTGGAAATCCTCAGCGTATAGGGCCCCGCCCCGTAATTCCACCACATTGCCTCATCTGTTCATTAGAATATTTAGAGTGCCTACTTCCTTGGCCGAGCAAGGGGATATATGGCTGAATAAAACAGACACAGTTCCTGCCCTTGTGGAGCTTTTGGTCTGGCGGGGGAGAAAATAAGAAAAAAAATACAGGTACAATTTTAAACTGTGATAAATGTTATGAAGGAAACAAATGGGTACAGTGATCAAGGATACCTGGGGTAGGAAGGACAGTCTCTATGAAAAGGCCTTTCAACCAAGATTTCAAGCGTATTCCAGGACTAGGGAACGGCATGCGCGAAGGCCCCTAGGTGGCACAAAGAGTTTGCGCTGGGCTACTAACCAAGCGGCTGGCGGTTTGAACCCACCCAGAGGTGCTGCAGAAGAAAAGCCTGGTGATCTCCTTCCCCAAAGACTACAGCCAGGATAACCCCATGGACCTCAGTTCTACTCTGCAACACACGGGGTCACCAGGAGTCAAAATCAACTCCACGGCAACAAGTTTGGTTTTTTGAGGGGTTTAGAGGCAGGGAAAATTTAGCCACAAATTCTAATTGAAAATGCCCGCTACCTTGGTTTCTGTGGCATGCCTAGGATGTTGAAATGATAGTAATAAAGTTGCACAAAAAGACACGGTCATCAAATTATACCAAAGCCAAAGCACTTGATGCCTGTGAAGTGGTGTTGAACAATTTTATGCTGTCACTGATGGAGCTGGATGTGGCTGGCTACATTAGTCAGATGTAACAGCAACTTAAACAAAACTTTCAATAAAACTGGTACGGAACTCTACGCTCCATAATTAACAGCTTTGATGGCCTCAAATCACACACCAGGACACTGAAGCCGCTCTCTGGGCAAAGCTGCCATTCTGTAGGCTTTCAGTCAAACACTGTTATTGAGGAAGCACTGCTGAAAATAACATTCCTTTTAATGATTAAAGAGAGGCCTGGCACAAACTGCAGAACAGAAAAACACAATCCTATCTAGCCATTATCAGGGAAAGGATAAGTAGGCTGTGTTTTGCAATTCCGTCCTGGTGGCCTTACAACTATGCCACAGCATGAGCGCTAAAATGCCTGAGAAGTCACTCACCTGAATCCCGGTCATAATTAGTCCCCTCTCCTTTGTATGTTCACCAGGAAGGAGTTTCGCTGACCTCTCCACATGGAAAGATGGAGTTTACCCATTTACAGTTCATAGCCTTTATTCCTTGCAGGCAACCAAAAGTGAGCTGGGGTGGAACAATTATTTCCCGAGCAGCAGTGTGTATTTGAGCTAGGATGTCTAAGATGCATCGGTTGAATAATTAATGTATAAATCTTGGCCGGCTGGGTCACAACAATGAAAACAAGCTTTATTTGTTAGAGACATAATTTACTTATATTAAAGTCTTTCTGGTTTCAAGATGAAGCCTCTATGTCAACAAGCCAAGAGACAGAAGTACTCCTGTTCGTAGCTCAACTATGAAGGAAATAAACACAGGCGGTTAATGTAGTGTGCTTGTCACTCAGCTGCAAACTGGCATTGCACGATCAGGATTTCGGAGTGGGATGGCATGCAAAAAGAGCCCAGCAGCACTTATCAATCAGCTATCCGGTTATTCTCCGGTTTGTGAACCTGCTCTGAAATCCTCGGCCTGCCTGTGCTAAGCTGTAACGAAGGCTGTTTCATCTTTTTTTTTTTTTTTTTTTAGAAACACGGGCTATTTTTTCAGTTAACATTTAAAGTCCCCTGGCAGCCCTTAGCTCTTCTGTCCCCCACCAGCGGGTCCAACAGGGTGGGCCACTCAGAAGAGGCACTTCATCTTGCCACAGCCCCCGCAATGAGCCCTGGGAGATCCTGGCAAAGGATGGGAGGTCCCGCCTGGCTGGGGGCCTGTGCATCACCGGGGGCTATCAGCTCCCTCAGAGTCCCAGGAACACAGCAGCCCTCTGGTGAGTGCTGGTATGTCCTCTATTGCACCTGCTCACCCTCTGCAGCCTGCATCACGCTAGGTCCGCAACTGCTCAAAGGCCCCGCAGCGCACAGGCTGCCTTCCACACTCTGGGCTCTGGCAGACAAGCTTGATTGTGACTTGTGGGCTTTCCATCAGTTTGGTTCAAGGTCTTCCTGGGCTGTATTTATTGTTCTCAAGTCAAACAAACTCAGCACTAAAGGCCACCGAGCTCTTTTCTCTGCTGCAGAACTCACAACTGACCGATGGGCTGTGCATCTTTACCTCCTTGATCCTCATTTCCATATGGCAAAACTGAGGCCCTGGAAGACTGGATCCCTTGCCTGAGGTTCCATAGCCAATAAGTGGCAGAGCACTGACTAAAACCCAAGGCTCTCAGCCCCCAGGCAGGGGTCTCTGCAGCATACTATAACCCCAAGGTGGTGGAGTAGACTCTGACTCACAGTGACCCTACAGGACAGAGTAGAACTGCCCCTCCCCCCTATAGTGTTTCTAAGGCTGTAATCTTTACAGAAGCGGACTGCCCCATCTTTCTCCCATGGAGAGGCCGGTGAGTTCAAACCTTTTTTTTTTTTTTTTGCTTAGCAGCCAAGCACTTAGCGACTGCACCACCTTGGCTCCTACAGCGTACTATATTGCCCCCGCTAAAGTCGGGCTGTTAGAAAAAGTGCAGGCAGCGAGTCAGACGTAGGAAGAAATTTACAGGCATAAAGAGAGATCTATGGGATTGAGGGAAACACTGGTTGCATAGTGGTTAAGAGCTACAGCTGCTAACCAAAAAGTCAGGAGTTCGAATCCTCTAGGCGCTCCTTGGAAACTCTACGGGGCAGTTCTACTCTGTCCTAGAGGGTTGCTTTGAGTCATAATCGACTTGACGGCAGGCAACGGGTTTCGTTTTTTTCATGGGGTTGAAAGAGGACAAAAACTCCAAGGTTCTTCGAGAAGGGCCTGGATATTGAGCTTCTCAGCCTCTGCCCGAGGTCAGGCCAAAGTTTAACAACTTGCTTCATTAAGAGAGAAGCTCAGGGGTCCCCACCCCTACTGCTGCCCCACCCTGCCCCTTTGGGCCAGAATTCAGAGTCCAGGCCCCCACAGCCACAACACGCCCACTCTCTCAGGCCATCATTTCCTGTGGATGCCGACAAGGAGGAAGGGAGACAGGAGGCAAGGATATTTAAACAGTTTCCCTTTCTCAAAGTATCAGCAGAAGTTTCCACCCACCATCCTTCACCATAGCTACAGCGCGATGAAAAGCAAGCATCCAGAGCTGACCCGGGGGCCTTGTAAAGACCCTAAAGGGCCTGCAGGAGCATCAGGAAAATGATGACCTTCGGTCCCACCCACCAATACGACGGAGTGCATTGTCTTCTATTTTTTGCTTTCACAATTGGTCACCTCTATACGGCTTACGGTAACTTTCTCCCAGCCAGAATATTTGCGGAAACTTCTCTTCCCCAGCTTCGTACAAAATTGCCATCATTTGGGACAATGCTTTTGGTGATGCTTTTAAAAGCCAGAAAGTGTACTACCATCAGGATAATTCCCCATAAAACAGCATGGGTGGAGATCTTCCATTTACAAAAATAATTTCTATGTACAGAAAGTCAGGAAGAAAATGAGGCCTCGTTCAGCAAAGGTGCGTTACACCAGTGACTGGCAATGAAATAAGTACAGACAAATAGAACACGATGCAGACCATTTCGGAACGTGTGATAATCCAGTCCTGGGCCAGCATATTCTACCTTTCCTCTTTCTGTCTGTTAGAAACCAATGACAACAGGTTTCTCAGCAAATGAGGCTGTAAACATGAGGGGATGTTTAACCCAGTTCAGAGAACAAACTGTCTCCAAGGTCTCTGACAACACTCATTTGCATATAAATAATTAGCATGCTGATTTGCAATGATCCTTGCCCACTCATTACCCCATACGCAATCAAGACCTCTACTTGGCAATATTTTGTTAGCTGTTGATATTATCGTTTCTGCTTGAGAATAATAAAAATCGATCCTTTTACAGTAATCCACGGTTCACCATCGTGGCAACAGGCTCCCCACTGAATCCTCACTAAAGACCGTTTAGAAAACGTCCGCCAAGGCCCGATGCACGAAGACCCAGAGGCAGTTTGCCCAGTTATTACCAGGACCAGTTCCTGCTGAGTCGATTCCAATTCCTGGTGACCCACGTGTTGTCAGAGCAGAACCACGCTCCACAGGGTTTTCAACGGCTGATTTCTCGGCAGCAGATCACCAGGCCTTTCTTCTGAGGCATCTCTAAGTGGCCTCGAACGTCCAACCTTTTTGGTTAGCAGCTCAGTGTGTTGACCGTTTGCACCACCCAGGGACTCCTTCCCCGTTTAGGAGGAATATAGGAACTAAGACTCTACTTAAGAACCAAGATGCCCGCAGCTTTAAGAGAGTGTAAAGGAAAAGAAAGAACCCTGTATCTGTGTTATTTTTACAATTTAAGAATAAATCTATCTAGCGTGAAAGTTCTCAGGAAAAGGGTAAAGACATGTTCTCCTAACTCCTGCAGTCCATAACCCCTGATATCTGCTCCATAGAAGGGAGCTCAGAGGCCATCCAGGCCCACTCCCACCCCAGGCAACAAAACGCTCAGCAGAAGTTCAGAAACCCCGCTTCTGCTTAAAGACCTCCAGAGCCCAGGAGCCTCCCGTGTCCCAAAGCTCTGCCCATCAACCAGCGGCTCAAAGCGTTACCCAGTCTTTCCTTACACTGGGGGGCCAAAACCAGCCTCCCTATAATTCCTACATATTGGTCCACGTTTCAAGGGGGACCCCTCAATGTTCCTGTGGCCCTCGATGTGGGACTTTTGGCATACGTGCTGTCACTGGACCATCTCAATGGCCCGGCCAAGCAGATGCTATGACTCTCCAGGTTTTAAAGCTGCGGCCCTGGAGGCTGAGAGAAGCGTGGCAGCCACTCAGGGTTGCAGAGTGGTGATGGGCAGAGGAAGGGTTTGACCCCATGTGGGCAGTCTCCACCTTTCATGTCATTTTCACTATCCCACCTTGCCGCTCTCACGCATTAGGGGGAGAAAAAGCTGCTCCTGCTTGCCCAGCGGATGGTTCATAAAGGTGGGAAGGGGGAGAGTAACTGAAAGCCCCCTCTACACACTCTCCCTGAGAGAGCCTGCTAGTCAGGTGACTTTAAACCCCCACACAGGGGGGCCCAGACCTGAATTTCTGACCCAAACTATCCCAAGTTCAGGGGCAAAATGGCCACCCTCGGGTCTGCATGCCCCACAAGCCCTCAAGTTCAGCAGGTACCAAGCTGCATTTACCAACTGTCCTTCATCCCTGATCTTGCTCAGAAATACTGTTCTCTACCCAGGAAGCCAGGCCAGAAACCTGCAGGATTCTCCTAGACATTTCTCTTTCCCTCATCCACCTGCCCTGCTTTGACGTCTCTTGCTGTCTGCCTCTTACCCGCCATCCCCACCACAGCTGCCTTCTTCAGACCACCATGCGAGCTCAGTTAGACAAAGTCAACAGCTTCCTAAATGGCCTCTCCGCCTCCAGTCACATCCCCCTGCTGCCATGCGGACTGCCACCAGAATGACCCAATATGGCAACCTAGGTGCCTCCCCTGCTACGAATCTTTCCATGGCTTCCTGTTGCCACCAGAGGTGATTCTCAAGAAAATCACGAGGTGTGTGGCTGCGGCATCTGTACATTTTGAAAGCCCCCTAGGCAATCTGAATGATTCAGCAGTGTTTGGGAACTAACGGTAAACGAGGCTAAGTTCACATCATCGGTGATCTGATCCCTGCCTACCTCTCCCGTCATTGTTCCTGCCACACCCCCCCTTGGTAACTACATCCCAGCGATCCTAGAAACATACAATGTTCACTCCCACCTCTGTGCCACTACTGGGGCCAACCTCTCAGCCTGAAATGTTCTCTGTACTCTTGGCCAACCTGTACTAAGCCTTCAAAACTCCACTGAGAAGTCCCTTCTTCAGGAAGCCTTTCCTGGCCTGATCAGAACGGACCTGGTGCCCCTCCTCTGTGCCCACATAGCATCGCACGGAGGTCTCTATCACAGCACTTATCACGTTGGGTTGAAATGATCTGCTTATGTGTCTAACTCGCTGGCACACATATAAGCTCCTCGAGACCACGAAACATGTTTCTTCAACACTGGCAAGTGCCTGACACGTAACAGGTGCGAACCAAACGTGGACCTGAAATGAGCCTGATTTCAAGACCAGGCTATACACTGACTGACTGGAGCTTTGGGTTTCAGGCATGTCAACCCACTGCTGAGGCTCCGTCCCTGCATCTGCAAAGTCGGCATAACAAATCCCCACGTTCATCCACACACCAAGCTTTTCAACGTCTGCTAAGTGCCAGATACAGGCTTGCGTGCAGGCTGAATCAATTAACGCGCGTGAGGGTATTCTGTAAACTGTTCTGCAGTATCAGAAAGATAGCTGTGCAATTCCAGCCTTTGCTTAGTCTCTCTGAAACAGAAATAGCAATTTCATCCCAGAAAAGCAAGGTCTATGACGTGGAAGTCTCCATTAGCTTACTGCAGTTTCAGGGCAAGAAGGTCACTTAGCTCAAAGCGAACTGCTCGGGCCCAGAGGAGACGGAGGAATCGGACTCTGGGAAAGCCTGCGATAGTGAGAATCTGCTCCGACAGGGGCAGTGCTAATCTTCCGAGGGCACAGGCTTCACCGCAGAGCACCACTGAGGACAGGTCACTGAGTCCCAACCCTGTTGTCACTGACTTCTGCCTACCCTGCTCTCGGGTTTCCATGGCAATGGGTGTGGAGCCAGAGGCAGCAGACTAAAGCAGGCTCCACACGCCGGCTTCCTGAGGCTCCCCCAAGCCTTCCTGAGCTTTGTCTACTCAGTGGAGCTCTGGCTCACCTGAGACCTGCTACTACCAGGGGTGGGCAGCAATCTTAAGGTCAATCCCACAGAGCCCAGGGGAACCAAATTGGTTTGCAAACTGAGGGGACTTTGAGCCTAGAGTAGCTCTGGGCTCTTCTCTACCCAACACTGCTGTCCCTGATATGTTGTATTCTGCAGGCTCAGGGAGGGCTATATAATTCCCAAAGTCCTTGTACTAGAGGCTCTTAGGTCTGCTCTAAGCTCCCACTCTCTCTCCTACAGTTGCTCATCCTCTTGGGGGAAGTCCCAGTCCAAGGATTGCTCCTCAGAACCCAAGCTCTACAGGCATCTAGCAGTGACACCCTGTGACACCATGGCCACCCCCTCCAAAGGAATCTGATCTCTCATCCACCCAGAAGTGAACCAGGAACAGGGGAGCTATCAGAAGTTATGCTGAGAGCCAGGCAAGGAGAGGACAGAAGCACTTCCTTTATGTACAGAGTTCTCAGAAACTACAAGTCCACACTCACGGAACCAAGTTCTTATCACTCATCTCCTCTGGGTTCCACCCAGGCGATTACGCCTATCCCCAAGGAATCTCAAGGTTTGGTTAGGGGAGAAAATAAGACAGATGAAGCTTGTGTGAAGTGGATGCCCATTAAGGCCCTAACGGCCCACTTTGCGGTAATCATGTCATTTCACACTCAGTGCCAAATAGAGTTAACCTTCAGGGATCACAATTTAGCCCATGGGGCACCTGAATTGCTCATTCAATAAATATTTATTGAGCCCCTACTATACAGGTGGAAATCAGCCACAGCCTGTCCTGGGAGAGCTTACAGCCTAGTATGGAAGACAGGCGTTCACACAAAAGAATTGCATTCAAACAAAAGAATTCTGTGCAAAATACAGAAGATATCTAGAGCTGGACATAGATCATGGTGCCTGGAAACAACAGAAAAGGATTTCTCGGGAGGGGACACCCGAACAGGCCTTTGAAGGGTGAATGGCGGGGTTATACGGGGCAGACAAGGCAGAAAGAGGAGTCCAGGCAGAGGGAACATGTTCAAAGTCCCGGAACAATGTCGCTGGAGCCTAGATAAGGTGGAGGGGGGTGCAGTGATGAGATGTGAAGTTAGAAAGGTAGGCAAGAAGCAGGTCAACCTGCCAGGCTAAGTAGCTTGAACTATACCCTTTAGAAAAGTGAGGGGCCACCAGGGCACCTCTAAATATATTTCTTTGTTGTTGTTGTTGCTATTCTTCTTTTTGTATGTTCTTTGCTGGAAATGGCATGGCTTAATTTTCAGTCTGGAAACCCTTGGAATCCCCATGGGTGCAGTTCTACTCCATCCTATGTGTTCACTATGAGTCCAAACTGACTTGGTGGCAACAGGTTTAATGACAAAGAAATAATACTTTAAATTTATTTTGAAAAACATCTTTTAAGAAAATAAGAAGAATACCTATGCCAGAACAGAATAATAGGGCAAAAAGAAAAAATGTTCAGCCTTGCTAGCAATCAAATAAACATAAATTTTAAAATGAGACGCTAAGTCTTTGCCAGTCAAATTGGCAAAGATTTTACAATACCCAGTGATAGCAAGGAACAAGAAAAAAGGGCATGCCCATATCCCGCCTCTAAAACAGTAATTGTTACTGGGTGATTCAGCGGTACCTATCAAAAGCCTCAGAGTCCCTGGCTGGTGCAGATGGCAGCTAACCAAAAGGTTGAAGGTGCCACCCACAGGTGCCCTGGAAGAAAGGCCGGCCAATCTGCTTCCCAAAAATCACACACTGATAGCCTCATGGAGCAGAGTTCTACTCTGACACACATGGGGTCACCATGAGTCAGAACTGACGAGAGGCAACTGGTGTTTTGATACCAAAAGCCATCAAAATGTACATTCATGAGGAGCAAAAAATTGCACATCTAAGAATTCCTCCAAAGCAGACAATCAAGGATTTCTGCAGACACTGACCAATGGAATGATCGCCTCAACGCTGTTTACAGCAGAGAAAGACAGAGAATAACCTAAACACCTAGCAGCGGTGGATGGGTCACGTAAATTCTGCTAGTTTCATACAATGGAAAGCTATCCAGCCACCGAAAGTGATACGGAAAAATAGTTAATTACAGGATGTTCAGAATCTATTAAGTGAAAAGGGCATGAAAGAGTATTATTTAAAATACACACACTTTTCGTGTCCGTGTTTAGAAAATAAGACTGGGTTGTTGTCGATGTTAGGTGCGGTCGAGTCACCTCTGATTCATACGGCCACCGTTTGTACAACAGAACGAAACACTGCCCAGTCCTGCACCATCCTCACAACCGTTGCTATGCTCAAGTCCACCCTTGCAGCCGCTGTGTCAATCCATCTCCTTGAGGCTCTTCCTCTCTTTCGCTGACCCTCTACTTTACCAAGCATGATGTCCTTCTCCAGGGACTGGTCCCTCCTAATAACATGTTCAAAGTACTTGACACAAACTCTTTCTTGCCATCCTCGCTTCCAAGGAGCATTTCTGGCTGTACTTCTTCCAAGGCAGACTTGTTCGTTCTTCTGGCAATGTATCACATATTCAATATTGTTCACCAACACCATAATTCAAAGGCATCAATTCTTCTTCAGTCTTCCTTATTCGTTGTCCAGCTTTCCTGCACTTACGAGGCGACTGGAAACACCACGGCTTGAGTCAGGTGCACCTTACTGCTCAAAGTGGTATAATTGCTTTTTATGTTTAAAGAGAACTTTTTCAGCAGATTTGCCCAGTGCAGTGCATCTTTTGATTTCTTGACTGCTGCCTCCATGGCTGTTGATTGCGGATCCAAGTAAAAGGAAATCCTTGACAACTTCCATCTTTTCCCTGTTTACCATGATGTTGCTGACTGGTCCAGGTGTGAGGAGGGTTTTTGTTTTCTTCGTGTTGAGGTGGAATCCATACTGAAGACTGAGGTCTTAGATCTTCATCAGTAAGTGCTTCAATCTTCTCCGCTTCAAACAACCTAGGCTGTGTCATCTGCGTATCGCACGTGGTTAATGAGACTTCCTCCAATCCTGATGCCACATTCTTCTTCTTCATATAGTCCAACTTCTCGGATTATTTACTCAGCATACAGATTGAATAAGTGTGGTGAAAAGATGCAACGCTGCCGCACACCTTTCCAGATTTTAAACCACACAGTAACCCCCCGTTCTGTTCGAATCACCGCCTCTTGGTCTAGGTATAGGATCCTCATGAGCACAATTAAGTCTGCTGGAATTCCCACTCTTCGCAATGTTATCCATAATTTGGAATGAGTCACACAGCTGAATGCCTTTGCATAGTCAATAAAATACAAGTAAACATCTTTCTGGTATTCTCTACCTTCAGCCAGGATCCATCTGACATCAGCAATGATACCCCTGGTTCCACGTCCTCTTTTGAATCCAGCTTGAATTTCTGGCAGTTCCCTGTCAATATGCTGCTGCAATCACTTTTGTTTGTTTGTTTTTATTATGCTTTAGGTGAAAGTTTACAGTTTGTTTGTTTTTATTATGCTTTAGGTGAAAGTTTACAGCTCAAGTTAATTTCTCATACAAAAACTTATACACATATTGTTATGTGACACCAGCAGGCTTCTGGTGTCCATTCAATCAGCTCCTGTCCCTTTCTACCTTCTCATCCCGCCTCCGGACAGGGGTTGCCCATTTAGTCTCATTTATCTACTTGAACTAAGAAGCACCCTCTTCACGAGTATTATTTTTTTGTTTTGTTTTACGTTTTGGAATTTATTTATTTAATTGAAGTTTAGATGAAGGTTTCCAAAACAAACTAGTTTCTCATCAAACAGTTAGTACACATATTGTTGTACGACATTGGTTAACAACCCCACGACATGTCAGCACTCTCCCTTCTCAACCCTGGGTTCCCTATTACCAGCTTTCCTGTTCCCTCCTACTTTCCAGTCGCAGCCCCAGGGCTGGTGCGCCCTTTTAGTCTTGTTTTGTTCCATGGGCCTGTTCAATCTTTCCCTGAAGGATGAACCTCAGGAGTGGCCTCACTACTGAGCTGAAAGGGTGTCCTCTGGACATACTCTCAGGGTTTCTCCAGTCTCTGTCAGGCCAGCAAGTCTGGTCATTCTTTTTGAGTTAGAATTTTGTTCTACATTTTTCTCCAGCTCTATCCAGGACCCTCTATTATGATCCCTGTCAGAGCAGTCAGTGGTGGCAGCCAGGCACCATCTCGTTGTACTGGACTCAGTCTGGTGGAGGCAGTGGTAGATGTGGTCCCTTAGTCCTTTGGACTAATCTTTCCTTTGTGACTTTAGTTTTCTTCATTCTTCCTTGTTCCCAAAGGGGTGAGACCAGTGCAGTGTCCAAATGGCCGCTCACAGGCTTTTAAGACCCCAGATGCTACTCACCAAAGTAGAATGTAAAACCTGGAAACTATGTTATGCCAATTGAGCTAGACGTTCCCCAAGACCATGGTCCCCGAACCCCTAAGCCCAGCAATTCAGTCCCTCAGGGAGTTTAGATGTGTCTATAAAAAAAAAATTTTTTTTTTTATACAGCTACCATGCCCTTGCCTTGTACAGGTTGTGCTGGCATCCCCCGTATTGTGTACTGTCTTACCTTTCACCAAGGTTATTGGTTATCTGTTGTCTATTAAGTGTTTTTCCATCTCCACACCTCCCCTCCCTTGTAAGCATAAAAGATCATTTCTTTTTGTATGTAAACCTTTCCATGAGTTTTTAAAGTAGTGGTCTCATACAATATTTGTTCTTCTGTGATTGACTTCTTTCACTCAGCATAATGTCCTCCAGATGCATCCATGTTATGTGATGCTTCACAGATTCATCGCAGTTCCTCAGCATTGCATAATACTCCATCGTGTGTATACTTTGTCTTCTCGAGCCACCCTTTGAAATCTTCTGTTCAGCTCTTTTACTTCATTATTTCTTCCATTCACTTTAGCACCTCTATGTTCAAGAGCAAGTTTCAGACTCTCTTCTGATATCCATTTTGGTCTTTTCTGTCTTTTTAATGACCTTTCACTTTTTTCATGTATGACGTCCTTGATGTCATCCCATAACTCGTCTGGTCTTCAGTCATTAGTGCTCAATGCGTCAAATCTATTCTTGAGATGGTCTCCAAGAATACTCAATAGTCCAGTACTGAAGGTTGTATTTTCGCTGTTGTGACAGTCATCTTCTGTAGAGATTTACAGCGTGTCCTACAGGTCACTAAGAGTCAAAATCAACTCAAGGGCAACAGGTTTGGTTTGGTTTTGATTTTCTAAGTTTTCTATAATAAACACATGCTATTTTGCTCAAAAAAAAACATTCTAAGAGTGATTTTAAATGGTTATACCCTTCAATTCAGAACTTTCAATTTTAGAAATTTACCCTGATAATCAGATATGGACATAAAGATGTGTGTACAAGACAATTCATTATTTATCATTGACCTCCAAAAGGAAACCAAATAAATGTCTACCAAATACCAATTATAAAGTATGATATATTATACCATGGAACACGGCAACTACTAAAAATCGTGAAGAAGAATATTGAAGAGAGAAAATGAAGCAAAAGAAGGCAGATCATAAAATGGTAAATACAATAATATGAAACTAACTTTTTAAAACCATGTAGAAGAAGTACTGCAGGTATATGTACCAAAATAAACATCATCTATGGTTTCTCCAAGTGATAGGACCACATGCGATTTCTTTATCTTCATTTTTCTCCTTTTCATACAGCTACACGGAAATTTTACATTCTAGGAAAAGATATTAGGGTTCCATTTAAGAAGTAAGGAGTGAGAACAAGTAGAGTACTGTAAGAATTCTTTCTGCTGCTATTTTGCTGTGTGGTGTTTCTTGCAGGGCATGCTGGCACCCCTTCACAAAAACCAAGAATCGGTCCTGAATGAATGGGAAGTATATAAATTAAAACAAATGACAAATGGGCAATATATGAATATGTTGTCTGTGTAATATTTTTAAAAGTATAAACATACAGGAATCTGGAAACTAATATATCAAGGTATGAAGAATGTTTAATTATCATAGTTTAGCCTAATAAGTAAAGCTAGTCTGCCTTGAGCATTGTGTTCTTTTCAGAACTATCTATATGGAATCAAATTGACAACAGCAACTTGAAAGATTAGAGAGGTACTTTAGGGGGCAGTGAGTTTATGCTAATGGGGGAGGAACAATTCAGAAAAGGAGGGTGAGAATGTTTGCACAACTCGAAGAACGCTTTCAATGTGACTGAACTGCACATGTGAAACCTGTTGAATTGGTGTATGTTTTGCTGTGTATATTCTCAACAATAACAACAAAATAAATAGCATAATGCCTGTGGCCTTAAAAGCTTGCAAGCAGACACTGAAGGCACAACAAATGGTCTCTATTCGAAGCAACAGAGGAAGGAGAGTCAGAAATAGGAGGAGAAAATAAAATGTGGCTAATTGTCTCCATTAACAATTGCCTCTTTTGCCACGAGACCAGAAGAACTGGGTGGTGCCCAGCTACCATTACTGAACATTTTGATCAAAGATTCCGTAGAAGAATCCTGGTCAAAAGGGGAAAAATACAGAACAGAATTTCAAATTCTCATGGAATCCAGACTTTCTGGAGCCATGGAGGCTGGATGAATCCCTGAACTATTGTTCCAAGATAATCTTTACCTTAAAGCAAAAATATGCCCTGGAGGTGGGGCCAAGGTGGCGGAGTAGTCAGACACTTCCTGTGGTCCCTCTTACAACAAAGACTCGGAAAAACAAGTGCGTCGATTATATATGACAATCTAGCAGCCCTGAACATAAAAAGAAAAGTTGAGGAATCAGTCTGAGCAGCAAGGGGAGGGAGAGACAGTTCAGAAGTTCAGGAGTTGCCACGCCTGACCCACCGGGAAACCAGCACCCCGCAGGCCAAATCTGCTGGCACGAGCGTGGTGACACAAGTAGTGGCATTTCAAATGTGTTTTCCACGTTGGGAGAGACCAAGCGGTGGAGAGTCTACTCATGCCTCCAGAATCAGTGAAACAATGGTGCTCAATTGGCAAAAGATAAGTACATGTGTCTAACCTACCATATGGAGCAAAAAATATCCCTTGGGAAAAACCTTGCTCCCACTTACCTACCCCCTTCCTGCTCTGCGCTGAGTCCCAGCTGGCTGCAACCTCTGGGCCAGAAGTAGAACCCGTCACGTGCCCTGAGCCATTCTCCCAGCCTTGGAGAGGAAATAAATTAACAAACATGGAAAAAATAATCTGCTGTCTCCCCCAAGCCACGAACTCAGGGCAGAAAGAGCTCCTTTGCCTAGGCACAAGCATAAGGGTCCACGGACACTGAATGCCTTCACCCCTGCATAGGCCTTTGTGGGCCCATTTCAACAGTGTAGGCCCTCATTAGCACAGTACAGCTGGGTATATACCTGAAGTTTAACTTCAACTGTTTCAGCTATATACCGGACAGGCAGGTTCATGATATTTGACACCGTTCTGCCTATTAAGCAGGGTCCTCGCCTACCCACATCAGGGGCCTGTGAAATGCTGGCTCCACCCACGCCACCTAGCTACCTGCGACAGGGGTCTGGAATAAGTGGTGCATCCTAATCCTTACAACCAACACCACTGGATGCTCACAGTCCAGGTGCAAAACCCACCCACCTATCCGTTCTAGGGAACACACTTTCCCCACAGATTCTCGGGGATGGTTGTCAGCCCCCTGCCTTGTTCAGTGTCTATACCCCTACTGCACCCAGATACCTGTGACTACACCAATCACCCCTACTCATCTAGGATTGTAGGCGAGAGCCTGCACCACACACTTGGTAACCGACTACCTGGACATCTGAGCTGAATCAATACAAGAAAACTAAATGAACTCCTGGACTCACATTCCTAGTAAAAGATCTAACCATTTGGTGACAGGACATTAGGCCTTTAAAGGCACTAGTAATCAAATTAGCTCACTCGAGCAGCCTATTTGGGCATATCAAAACAAAACAAGGACCTAGGACACAGTAAGCAAACATGAAATAAATACAAGAACTTATGGATGGCTCAGAGACAACAGTCAATATCAAATCACATAAAGAGGCAGACCATGATGGCTTCAGCAAGTTCCCAAAACAAATAATCAAGAAATCTTCCAGATGAAGAAAACTTCCTGGAATTACCAGAGGTAGAATACAAAAGACTCATATACAGAACTCTCCAAGGGATCAGGAAGGACATCAGGCAATACGCGGAACAAGCCAAGGAACACACAGATAAAGTAGCTGAAGAAATTAAAGAGGTTATTCAAGAACATAATGAAAAATTTAATAAGCTGCAAGAATCCATAGAGAGACAGCAATCAGAAACTCAGAAGATTCACAGTAAAATTACAGAATTAGACAACTTGATAGAAAGTCATAGGAGCAGAATTGAGGCAATGGAAGTCAGAATTAGTGAGATTGAAGATAAAGTATTTAAACCGACATATTTGAGGAAAAATCAGATAAAAAGAATTTTTTTAAAAATGAAGAAACTCTAAGAATTATGTGAGACACTATCAAGAGGAATAACCTACGAATGATTGGAGTACCAGAACGGGGGGGGGGGCATAACATAAATAGAAAGAACTGTTGAACATTTGTTGGCAGAAAACTTCCCTGATGTCGTGAAAGATGAGAAGATATCTATCCAAGATGCTCATCCAACCCCACATAAGGTAGGTCTTAAAAGAAAGTCACCAAGATGTATTATAATCAAACTTGCCAAAACCAAAAATAAAGGGTTTTAGAGCAGCTAGGAATACACAAAAAGTCAGCTACAAAGGAGAGTCAGTAAGACTAAGCTCGGACTACTCAGCAGAAACCATGCAGGCAAGAAGGCAATGGGATAACATATATAAAGCCTTGAAGGAAAAAAACTGCCAACCAAAAATCATATATCCAGCAAAACTTACTCTCAAATATGATGACAAAAAGCATTGCCCTTGAGAATGGGAACCAGACAAGGATGCCCTTTATCACCACTTTTATTCAACATTTTGCTGAAGGTCCTAGCCGGAGCAATTAGGCAAGAAAAAGAAATAGAGAGCATTCGAATTGGTAAGGAAGAAGTAAAAGTATCTCTATTTGCATACGATAAGATCTTATACACAGAAAACCTACAGAATCCACAGGAAAACTACTGGAACTAATAGAAGATGTCAGCAAAGTATCAGTATACAAGATAAACATACAAAAATCAGCTCCATTCCTCGACACAAAGAGAACTTCAAAGAGGAAATCACCAAATCAATACCATTTACAACAGCCCCCAAGAAGATAAACAACTGAGGAATATATATAAGCAGAGATGTAAAAGATATATACAAAGAAAACTACAACAGAGGCAGGACCAAGATGGCTGACTAGGGAGAAGCTCCTGCTGACCCCTCTTGCAACAAAGACTTGGAAAAACAAATGAATCCATTACATACATGACAATCTACAAACCCTGACCATCAAACTCAGAACTAGGGAATTGACCTGAGTGACAGGGGTGCGAGAATCCACGTGCTGAAGGAGTGAGCAGTCCCGGAGACCAGCGAGCCACGCCCCAACCTTGAGCCCTCAGGGGAGCGAGAATCCGTGTGTGCTGAAGGAGCAAGTAGTCCTGGAGACTGGGACCCGCTTCCCAGCTCTTAGCCCTCAGGAAAGTGTGAAGCCACCTGCACTGAAGCAGTGAGCAGTCCCGGAGACTAGCGTGCTGCCCCCCAGCCCTGAGCCCTCAAGGGAGCATGAAGCCGCCTGTGCTATACCAGCAAGCAGTCCCAGAGACCGACGAGCCGTGCCCCAGCCCTGAGCCCTCAGGGGAGTGAGAATCCACTCACTGGGGCACTGACCAGTTCCAGAGCCCGGCAAGCCACGCCCCAAACCTGAACCCTTGTGCAGCCTTGGGGCAAGAGCTGTAGAGATGATCATGGCTTCCTGAGACAAGGCAAACAGGGATGCAGCCCTAACCCCCTGGGGCAATCTCCCCGGGGACCCAGCCAGCACACACAGGCTACACACCCCTCTGGAATCTCAGATAAAAAGGTCCACACCAAACAAGATAAGTTGAGTTTATCTATTTTACTCTCTCCTATGTATCCGATGCCTCCCCTCCCTGCCCCAGCAGGCTTCATTAACACAGGAATTCCCTGGGGCAGAGACTGAAGTACTTTGCGGGATTTTTTTTTCTAACCCATTTTCCTGGCCTGGAAAAACAGCAATTAACCATCAGGTGAAAAATCCTTTCCTGATTTCTCTAAACTGAAATAGCAGAACAGAACCAGCACCATCCAGGCATAAGATATCCACCGTCTTTGGCTTTCACCCCTACATGGCTATTTAATGCAAAGCAATTCTTTTCGAGATCTGACTGTAATTGTTGTAGTTGAGCTGTGGAACAGCAAGTTTTGGAGGTCTGATACCGCTCTGCCTATTAAACAGATACCTCACTGATCCACAGAAGAGGACTGAGGCTCCACCCACACCACCTAACCGACTGCTAAAGGGGTCTTAGGATTGTGACACTTACCAATTTTTAGAGGTACAGGCATTGGGTGCCTAAGATACAGCTACAGAGCCCACCCACCAGAGCACTCTAGAGAACATAGATGCTCCTTCCTCACTGCCACTTGGGGGAAGGCTGTCAGCACCCTGCCCTCCTTGGACTGTGACCCCTGCCGATACTAGAAACCAGTGCATACAGCCATCACCACAACTCCTCTAAGATAGGAGGGGAGAGCCTACACCACACACTAGGTGACCCACTATCAATACACCTGAGCTGATTCTATTCAAAAACAGTGAATGGACTCATAGGCTCATATACTGGGTAACAGCTCAAACCAGCTGGCAAAAGGATATAAGTGATTCAAAGGCTCCAACAATTAAGTTAGAGCACTCTAGTACCCATCTGGGTGTATTAAAACAAAACAAAACAAGAAGAAAAGACTCAGTAAGCAAACATAAAATAAATCATTACAATAACTTATAAATGGTTTGGAGACAGAAGTCGATATCAAATCACATAAAGAAGCCGACCATGATTGCTTCTACAAACCCCCAAAAGAAAGAATCAAAATCTTTGCCAAATGAAGATACATTCTTGGAATTTCCAGAAGTAGAATACAAAAAACTAATATACAGAATGCTTCAAGACATCAGGGATGATCTCAGAAATGAAATAAGACAATACCCAGAAAAAGCCAAGGAACACACTGATAAAGCTGTTGAAGAAATCAAAAAGATTATTTAAGAATATAGTGAAAAAATTAATAAGCTGCAAGAATCCATAGACAGGCAGCATTCAGAAATTCAAAAGTCTAACAATAAAATTACAGAATTAGACAACTCAATAGGAAGTCAGAGGAGTAGAATGGAGGAATTGGAATGCAGAGCGGGGGAGTTGGACAATAAAGCAATTGAAATCAACATAGTTGAAGAAAAATCAGATAAAAGAATTTAAAAAAATGAAGAAACCTTAAGAATCATGTGGGACTCTATCAAGAAGAATAACTTGTGTGTGATTGGAGTTCCAGAACAGGGAGGAATAATAGAAAATACAGAGAGAATAGTTGAAGATCTGTTGGCAGAATATTTCTCTGGCATCCAGAAAGACGAAAGGATATCTATCCAAGATACTCATCGAACCCCATACAAGATAGATCCCAAAAGAAAGTCACCAAGACATGTTATCATCAAACTCACCAAAACTGAAGATAAAGAGAAAATTTTAAAAGCAGCCAGGGATAAACGAAAAGTCACCTACAAAGGAGAATCAATAAGTTCAGAGTACTCAGCAGAAACCATTCCGGAAAGAAGGTAATGGGATGACATAAATAGAGCTCTGAAGGAGAAAAACTGCCAGCCAAGAATCATATATCCAGCAAAACTCTCTCAAATATGAAGGTGAAATTAAGACATTTACAGATAAACACAAGCTTAGAGAATTTGCAAAAAACCAAACCAAAGCTACAAGAATTACTAAAGGAAATTCTTTGGTCAGAAAACCAATAATATCAGATACCAACACAACACAAGGTCACAAAATAGAACAACCTGATATCAACTCAGGTAGAGAAATCACAAAAACAAAATAAGATTAAATTTTTAACAATGCTCAAGAGGCGGGGCCAAGATGGCGGACTAGATAGACGCTACCTCGGATCCCTCTTGCAACAAAGACTCGGAAAAACAAGTGAATCGATCACATACATAACAATCTACGAACCCTGAACAACAAACACAGATTTAGAGATGGAGAACAAACAAATACGGGGAAGCAGCGATTGTTTTCAGAGCCTGGAGTCAGCGTACCAGTCAGGTAACCTTCGACGCCCGATTTGGGGCAGAGCCCAGGGGAGCAGACGGCATAAACAAGGGGCCCAGCCCTAGCCCCCGAACTCACTCCGGGAGGGGGCCCAGACAGTTCGTGCGGGTGGTGTGGCGATGCAGCCAGTGGGAGAAGTCCCCGGGAGGCAGTGACGGATCTTGGAGCGGGGAGAGCAACGACCCAGCCGGGGAACTGTTCCGTCGGGATTTTGCCTGGGCGCAGGCACGGCATAAGCACGGAGAGCTGCTCCACGCCCCTGAACTAACCCTGGGAGGGGGCCCAGCTGGTTCCCACGGGCGGCGTGGTGACACAGCCGGTGGGAGAAGTCCCCGGGAGGCAGTGACTGGTCTTGGAGCGGGGAGAGCAGCGACCCAGCTGGAGAACCGTCCCGCCGGAATTTTGACTGGGCGCAGGCATGGCATAAGCAAGGAAAGCTCCGCCACCCCCCTGAACTAACCTCGGGAGGGGGCCCAGGCGGTTCACGCGTGTGGCGTGGCAACGCAGCCGCTGGGAGAAGTCCCCGGGAGGCAGCTAATGGTCTTGGAGCGGGGAGAGCAGCGTCCCAGCCGGGACACTCGGTCACGGCACAAGCACGGGGAGCTGCTCCACTCACCTGAACTAACCCCAGGAGGGGGACCAGCCAGTTCGCGGAGGTGGCACGGCGACAAGGCTGGCAGGACAAGAAGTGCCCGGGAAGCAGCGGCTGATTTTGGAGTCAAGAGTGCACCGTCCCAGCACGGGAACCTTAACGTTGGGCGTGGGGCTGGCAGCAGAGGATCTGACCGTGACTCCAGCGGGCCAGACCCGCCGGGGGCAATCTCCACACAGCCAGCACACATAGGCAAAGCGCCCCGCGGGAATCTCAGATATAATAGTCATTCCAAGCAAGACAAGCAACTCTGGCTATATTCTGGGGTGCTACTCTCCTTTCTCTCTGATCCCTCCCCCACCCTGCCCAGGCAGCTTCATTAACATCCGAATAGCCTGAGCCAGAGGGAGAACTCTGATAGGGATCTGACTCCATTTTTTTTTAGCGGATTTTCTGGAAAAACTAGTTCCCCAGTGATGGCTCGGAGACAGCACTCCATATCAAACCACATAAAGAAGCAGACCATGACAGCTTCCCCAAACAAAAGAATCAAAATCTTTCCCAAATGAAGATACAATCCTGGAATTATCAGATACAGAATACAAAAAACTAATTTACAGAGTGCTTCAAGACATCACAAACGAAATAAGGCAAACTGCAGAAAAAGCCAAGGAACACACTGATAAAACTGTTGAACAACTCAAAAAGATTACTCAAGAACATACTGGAAAAATTAATAAGTTGCAAGAATCCATAGAGAGACAGCATGTAGAAATCCAAAAGATTAACAATAAAATTACAGAATTAGACAACGCAATAGGAAGTCAGAGGAGCAGACTCGAGCAATTAGAATGCAGACTGGGACTTCTGGAGGACCAGGGAATCAACACCAACATAGCTGAAAAAAAATCAGATAAAAGAATTTAAAAAAATGAAGAAACCCTAGGAATCATGTGGGCCTCTATCAAGAAGGATAACTTGTGGGTGATTGGAGTCCCAGAACAGGGAGGGGGGACAGAAAACACAGAGAAAATAGTTGAAGAACTCCTGACACAAAACTTCCCTGACATTATGAAAGACGAAAGGATATCTCTCCAAGATGCTCATCGAACCCCATTTAAGATTGATCCAAAAAGAAAAACACCAAGACATATTATCTTCACACTCGCCAAAACCAAACATAAACAGAAAATTTTAAAAGCAGCCAGGGAGAAAAGAAAGGTTTCCTTCAAGGGACAATCAATAGGAATAAGTTCAGACTACTCAGCAGAAACCATGCAGGCAAGAAGGCAATGGGACGACATATACAGAGCACCGAAGGAGAAAAACTGCCAGCCAAGGATCATATATCCAGCAAAACTCTCTCTGAAATATGAAGGCGAAATTAAGATACTTACAGATAAACACAAGTTTAGAGAATTTGCAAAAACCAAACCAAAGCTGCAAGAAATACTAAAGGATATTGTTTGGTCAGAAAACCAATAATATCAGATACCAGCACAACACAAGGTCACAAAACAGAACGTCCTGATATCAACTCAAATAGGGAAATCACAAAAACAAACAAATTAAGATTAATTAAAAAAAATAATACACATAACATGGAATCATGGAAGTCAATAGGTAAAAGATCCCAATAATCAAAAAGAGGGACTAAATACAGGAGGCATTGAACTGCCATATGGAGAGTGATACAAGGCGATATAGAAGGATACAAGTTAGGTTTTTACTTAGAAAAATAGGGGTAAATAATAAGGTAACCACAAAAAGGTATAACAACTCCATAACTCAAGAAAAAAGCCAAGAAAAACGTAACGACTCAACTAACATAAAGTCAAACACTATGAAAATGAGGATCTCACAATCTACTAAGAAAAACGTCTCAGCACAAAAAAGTATACGGACAAATGAAATTCCCAACAACACACATGAAAAGGCATCAAAATGACAGCACTAAAAACTTATTTATCTATAATTACGCTGAATGTAAATGGACTAAATGCACCAATAAAGAGACAGAGAGTCACGGACTGGATAAAGAAACACGATCCATCTATATGCTGCCTACAAGAGACACACCTTAGACTTAGAGACACAAACAAACTAAAACTCAAAGGAGGGAAAAAATATATATCAAGCAAACAATAAGCAAAAAAGAAGAGGAGTAGCAATATTAATTTCTGACAAAATAGACTTTAGACTTAAATCCACCACAAAGGATAAAGAAGGACACTATATAATGATAAAAGGGACAATTGATCAGGAAGACATAACCATATTAAATATTTATGCACCCAATGACAGGGCTGCAAGATACATAAATCAAATTGTAACAGAATTGAAAAGTGAGATAGACACCTCCACAATTATAGTAGGAGACTTCAACACACCACTTTCGGAGAAGGACAGGACATCCAGTAAGAAGCTCAATAGAGACACGGAAGACCTAATTACAACAATCAACCAACTTGACCTCATTGACTTATACAGAACTCTCCACCCAACTGCTGCAAAGTCTACTTTTTTTTCTAGCGCACATGGAACATTCTCTAGAACAGACCACGTATTAGGTCATAAAACAAACCTTTGCAGAGTCTAAAACATCAAAATATTACAAAGCATCTTCTCAGACCACAAGGCAATAAAACTAGAAATCAATAACAGAAAAACTAGGGAAAAGAAATCAAATACTTGGAAAATGAACAATACCCTCCTGAAAAAAGACTGGGTTATAGAAGACATCAAGGAGGGAATAAGGAAATTCATAGAATGCAACGAGAATGAAAATACTTCCTATCAAAACCTCTGGGATACAGCAAAAGCAGTGCTCAGAGGTCAATTTATATCAATAAATGCACACATACAAAAAGAAGAAACAGCCAAAAGCAGAGAACTGTCCCTACAACTTGAACAAATAGAAAGTGAGCAACAAAAGAATCCATCAGGCACCAGAAGAAAACAAATAATAAAAATTAGAGCTGAACTAAATGAATTAGAGAACAGAAAAACAATTGAAAGAATTAACAAAGCCAAAAGCTGGTTCTTTGAAAAAATTAACAAAATTGATAAACCATTGGTCAGACTGACTAAAGAAATACAGGGAAGGAAACAAATAACCTGAATAAGAAACGAGAAGGACCACATCACAACAGAACCAAATGAAATTAAAAGAATCATTTCAGATTACTATGAAAAATTGTACTCTAACAAATTTGAAAACCTAGAAGAAATGGATGAATTCCTGGAAAAACACTACCTACCTAAACTAACACATTCAGAAGTAGAACAACTAAATAGACCCATAACAAAAAAAGAGATTGAAACGGTAATCAAAAACTTCCAACAAAAAAAAGCCCTGGCCCGGACAGCTTCACTGCAGAGTTCTACCAAACTTTCAGAGAAGAGTTAACACCACTACTACTGAAGGTATTTCAAAGCATAGAAAATGACGGAATACTACCCAACTCATTCTATGAAGCCACCATCTCCCTGATACCAAAACCAGGTAAAAAAGAAAATTATAGACCTATATCCCTCATGAACATAGATGCAAAAATCCTCAACAAAATTCTAGCCAATAGAATTCAACAACACATCAAAAAAATAATTCACCATGATCAAGTGGGATTTATACCAGGTATGCAAGGCTGGTTTAATATCAGAAAAACCATTAATGTAATCCATCACATAAATAAAACAAAAGACAAAAACCACATGATCTTATCAATTGATGCAGAAAAGGCATTTGACAAAGTCCAACACCCATTTATGATAAAAACTCTGACCCAAATAGGAATTGAAGGAAAATTCCTCAACATAATAAAGGGCATCTATGCAAAGCCAACAGCCAATATCACTCTAAATGGAGAGAACCTGAAAGCACTTCCCTTGAGAACGGGAACCAGACAAGGATGCCCTTTATCACCGCTCTTTCAACATCGTGCTGGAAGTCCTAGCCAGGGCAATTAGGCTAGACAAAGAAATAAAAGGTATCCAGATTGGCAAGGAGGAAGTAAAGTTATCACTATTTGCAGATGACATGATCTTATACACAGAAAACCCTAAGGAATCCTCCAGAAAACTACTGAAACTAATAGAAGAGTTTGGCAGAGGCTCAGGTTATAAAATAAACATACAAAAATCACTTGGATTCCTCTACATCAACAAAAAGAACACCGAAGAGGAAATAACCAAATCAATACCATTCACAGTAGCCCCCAAGAAGATAAAATACTTAGGAATAAATCTTACCAAGGATGTAAAAGACCTATACAAAGAAAACTACAAAGCTCTACTACAAGAAATTCAAAAGGACATACTTAAGTGGAAAAACATACCTTGCTCATGGATAGGAAGACTTAACATAGTAAAAATGTCTATTCTACCAAAAGCCATCTATACATACAATGCACTTCCGATCCAAATTCCAATGTCATTTTTTAAGGTGATAGAGAAACAAATCACCAACTTCATATGGCAGGGAAAGAAGCCTCGGATAAGCAAAGCATTATTGAAAAAGAAGAAGAAAGTGGGAGGCCTCACTCTACCTGATTTCAGAAGCTCAGCCACAGTAGTCAAAACAGCCTGGTACTGGTACAACAACAGACACATAGACCAGTGGAACAGAATTGAGAACCCAGATATAAATCCATCCACATATGAGCAGCTGATATTTGACAAAGGCCCAGTGTCAGTTAATTGGGGAAAAAATAGTCTTTTTAACAAATGGTGCTGGCATAACTGGATATCCATTTGCAAAAAAATGAAACAGGACCCATACCTCACACCATGCACAAAAACTAACTCCAAGTGGATCAAAGACCTAAACATAAACACTAAAACGATAAAGATCATGGAAGAAAAAATAGGGACAACCTAGGAGCCCTAATACAAGGCATAAACAGAATACAAAACATTACCAAAAATGATGACGAGAAACCCGATAACTGGGAGCTCCTAAAAATCAAACACCTATGCTCATCTAAAGACTTCACCAAAAGAGTAAAAAGACCACCTACAGACTGGGAAAGAATATTGAGCTATGACATCTCAGACCAGCGCCTGATCTCTAAAAGCTACATGATTCTGTCAAAAGTCAACCACAAAAAGACAAACAACCCAATCAAGAAGTGGGCAAAGGATATGAACACACATTTCACTAAAGAAGATATTCAGGCAGCCAACAGATACATGAGAGAATGCTCTCGATCATTAGCCATTAGAGAAATGCAAATTAAAACTACGATGAGATTCCATCTCACACCAACCAGGCTGGCATTAATCAAAAAAACACAAAATAATAAATGTTTGGAGAGGCTGAGGAGAAATTGGAACTCTTATTCACTGCTGGTGGGAATGTAAAATGGTACAACCACTTTGGAAATCTATCTGGCGTTATCTTAAACAGTTAGAAATAGAACTACCATACAACCCCGAAATCCCACTCCTCGGAATATACCCTAGAGATACAAGAGCCTTCACACAAACAGATATATGCACACCCATGTTTATTGCAGCTCTGTTTACAACAGCAAAAAGCTGGAAGCAACCAAGGTGCTCATCAACGGATGAATGGGTAAATAAATTGTGGTATATTCACACAATGGAATACTACGCATCGATAAAGAACAGTGACAAATCTGTGAAACATTTCATAACATGGAGGAACCTGGAAGGCATTATGCTGAGCGAAATGAGTCAGAGGCAAAAGGACAAATATTGTATAAGACCACTATTATAAGATCTTGAGAAATAGTAAACCTGAGAAGAACACATACTTTTGTGGTTACGAAGGGGGGAGGGAGGGAGGGAGGGAGAGGATTTTTTATTGATTAATCAGTAGATAAGAACTGCTTTAGGTGAAGGGAAAGACAACACTCAATACATGGAAGGTCAGCTCAATTGGACTGGATCAAAAGCAAAGAAGTTTCCGGGATAAAATGAATGCTTCAAAGGTCAGCAGAGCAAGGGCGGGGGTCTGGGGAACATGGTTTGAGGGGACTTCTAAGTCAATTGGCAAAATAATTCTATTATGAAAACATTCTGCATCCCACTTTGAAATGTGGCGTCTGGGGTCTTAAATGCTAACAAGCGGCCATCTAAGATGCATCACTTGGTCTCAACCCACCTGGAGCAAAGGAAAATGAAGAACACCAAGGTCACACGATAACTAAGAGCCCAAGAGACAGAAAGGGCCACATGAACCAGAGACCTACATCATCCTGAGACCAGAAGAACTAGTTGGTGCCAGGCCACAATCGATGACTGCCCTGACAGGGAGCACAACAGAGAACTCCTGAGGGAACAGGAGATCAGTGGGATGCAAACTCCAAATTCTCATAAAAAGACCATACTTAATGGTCTGATTGAGACTAGAGGAATCCCGGCGGCCATGCTCCCCAGACCTTCTGTCGGCACAGGACAGGAACCATCCCCGAAGACAACTCATCAGACATGAAAGGGACTGGTCAGCGGGTGGGAGAGAGATGCTGATGAAGAGTGAGCTAATTATATCAGGTGGACACTTGAGAGTGTGTTGGCAGCTCTTGTCTGGAGGGGGGATGGGAGGATAGAGAGAGAGGGAAGCTGGCAAAATTGTCACGAAAGGAGAGACTGAAAGGGCTGACTCAATAGGGGGAGAGGAAGTGGGAGTACGGAGTGAGATGCATGTAAACTTATGTGACAGACTGATGGGATTTGTAAACGTTCACTTGAAGCTTAATAAAAAAAACAATGCTCAAAACAGGGAATCATGGATGTCATTATGTAAAACATTACAATAATCAAAAAAACAGGGACTAAATACAGGAAGCATAGATCTTCCATATGGAGAGGAAACCAAGGTGATATATGACGATACAAGTTAGGTTTTTACTTAGAAAAATAGTGGTAAATATTAAAACCACAAAGAGGTCTAACAATTCCATACTTCGAAATAAAAACCAAGATAAACATAACGACTCAGCAAAAATAAATACAACTACTGCGAAAATGAGGAACACACAATTTACAAACGAAAACTTCTCAGCACAAAAAAAGTAAGTGGAAAAATGAAATTGTCAACAACACACAAAAAAAGGCATCAAAATGACAGCACTAAACTCATAATTATCTATAATTACGCTGAATGTAAATGGACCAAATGCACCCATAAAGAGACAGAGAGTCGCAGACTGGATTAAAAAACATGATTCGTCTATGTGCTGCCTACAAGAGACACACCATAGACTTAGAGACACAAACAAACTAAAACTCAAAGGATGGAAAAAAATATACCAAGCAAACAACAATCAGAAAAGAGAAGGAATGGCAATATTAATTTCCGACAAAATAGACTTTAAAGTTAAGTGCACCACAAAGGATACAGAAGACACTACATAATGATTAATGAGACAATTGACCAGGAAGATATAACCATATTAAATATTTATGTACCCAATAACAGGGCTGCATGATACATAAAGCAAACTATAACAGAACTCAAAAGCCAGATAGACACCTCCACAAATATAGTAGGAGATGTCAACACACCACTTTCGGTGAAGGACAAGACATCCACTAAGAAGCTCAAGAAAGACACAGAACATCTAATTGCCAGAATCAACCAACTCGATCTCATAGACTTATACAGAATACCGCACCCAACAGCCGCAAAGTATACTTTCTTTTCTAGTGCACATGGAACATTCTCTAGAATAGACCACATATTAGGTAATAAAGAAAGCCTTGGAAGGATCCAAAACATCGAAATATTACAAAGCATCTTCTCAGACTATAAGGCCATAAAAGTAGAAATCAATAACAAAAAAACCACAGAAAAGAAATCTAATACTTGGAAAATGAACAATTCCCTGCTCAAAAAAGACCGGGTAATAGAAGACATTAAGGAGGGAATAAAGAAATTAATAGAATGCAATGAGACTGAAAACATTTCCTATCAGAACCTTTGGGATACAGCTAAAACCATGCTCAGAGGTCAATTTATATCAATAAATGCACACCTACAAAAAGAAGAAACGGCTAAAATCAAAGAACTGTCCCTACAACTTAAACAAATTGAAAAAGAGCAACAAAAGAAACCATAAGGCAGCAGAAGAAAGCAAATAGTAAAAATTAGAGCAGAACTAAATGAATTAAAAAAAATGAATTAGAGAACAGAAAAACAATTGGAAAGAGTTAACAAGGCCAAAAGCTGGTTCTTGGAAAAAACCAACAAAATTGATAAACCATTGGCCAGACTGACTAAAGAAATACAGGAAAAGGAAACAAATAACCCAAATAAGAAATGAGATAGGCCATATCATAGCAGACCCAGCTGATATTAGAAGAATCATATCAGCTTACTAAGAAAAATTGCACTCTCACAAAACTGAAAACCTAGAAGAAATGGGTGAATTCCTAGAAACACACTACCTACCTAAACTAACACAAACAGAAGTAGAACAACTAAATAAACCCATAACAAAGGAAGGGATTTAAATGGCAATTAAAATACTCCCCCCGACAAAAAAAAGCCCTTGCCCAGATGGCTTCACTACAGAGTTCTACCAAACTTTCAGAGAAGACTTAACACCACTACTACTAAAGGTATTTCAGAGCGTAGAAAATGATGGAATACTCCCTAACTCATTCTATGAAGCCACCATATCCCTGATACCAAAACCAGCTACACACACAAAAAGAAAATTACAAACCTATATTCCTCAGGAACATAGATGCAAAAATCCTCAACAGAATTCTAGCCAATACAATTCAACAATATATCAAAAAAATAATCCACCACGACCAAGTGGGATTTATACCAGGTATGCAAGGTTGGTTTAATATTAGAAAAACCATTCATGTAATCTACCATATAAATAAAACAAAAGACAAAAACCACATGATCTTATCAATTGATGCAGAAAAGGCATTTGACAAAGTCCAACACCCATTCATGATAAAAACTCTCAGCAAAATAGGAACTGAAGGAAAATTCCTCAACATAATAAAGGACATTTATACAAAGCCAACAGCCAACATCATCCTTAATGGAGAGATTCTAAAAACATTCCCCTTGAGAACGGGAACCAGACAAGAATGCCCCTTATCACCACTCTTATTCAATATTGTGCTGGAGGTCCTGGCCAGAGCAATTAGGCTGGATAAAGAAATAAAGGGCATCCAGATTGGTAAGGAAGAACTAAAAGCATCTCTGTTTGCAGATGACATGAACTTATACACAGAAAACCCTAAACAATCCTCAAAAAAAAAATACTGAAACTAATAGAAGAGTTCAGCAGAGTATCAGGATACAAGATAAACATACAAAAATCTGTTGGATTCCTCAACGCCAACAAAAAGAACATCGAAGAGGAAATCACCAAATCAATGCCACTCACAGTAACCCCGAACAAGACAAAATACTTAGGAATAAATCTAACCAGAGATGTAAAAGACCTATACAAAGAAAACTACAAGGTACTACTGCAAGAAATCAAAAGGGACCTACATAAGTGGAAAAACATACCTTGTTCATGGATAAGACTTAACATTGTAAAAATGTCTATTCGACCAAAAGCCATCTATATATACAACGCAATTCCAATCCAAATTCCAATGACATTTTTTAATAAGATGGAGAAACAAATCAACAACTTCATGTGCAAGGGAAAGAACCTCCAGATAAGTAAAGCATTACTGAAAACAACAAAGTGTGAGGCCTCAGTCTTCCTGATTTTAGAACCTATTATACTGCCACAGTAGTTAAAACAGCCTGGTACTGGTACAACAACAGACACATAGACCAATGAAACAGAATTGAGAATCCAGATATAAATCCATCCACATATGAGCAGCTGATATTTGACAAAGGCCCAGTGTCAGTTAATTGGGGAAAAGACAGTCTTTTTAAGAAATGGTGCTGATATAACTGGATAGCCATCTGCAAAAAAAACGAAACAGGACCTATACCTCACACCGTGCACAAAAAATAACTCCAAATGGATCAAAGACCTACACATAAAGTCTAAAACGATAAAGATCAAGGAAGAAAAAATAGGGACAACATTAGTAGCCCTAATACATGGCATAAACAGAATACAAAACATCACAAAAAATGCCAAAGAGAAACCAGATAACTGGGAGCTAATAAAAATCAAACACCTATGCTCATTTAAGACTTCACCAAAAGAGTAAAAAGACCACCTACAGACTGGGAAAAAATTTTCAGCTACGGCATCTCCGACCAGCACCTTATCTCTAAAATCTACGCGATTCTACTAAACTTCAACCACAAAAAGGCAAAAAAACGAATTAAAACATGGGAGAAGGATATGAACAGACGCTTCACTAAAGAAGACCTTCAGGCGGCTAACAGATACATGAGGAAATGCTCTCAATCATTAGCCATTAGCCATTAAAAAAAAAAAAGAATGCAAATCAAAACTACAATGAGATTCCATCTCACTCCAACAAGGCTGGCATTAATCTAAAAAACACAAAATAATAAATGTTGGAGAAGCTATGGAGAGATTGGAACACTTATACACTGCTGGTGGGAATGTAAAATGGTACAACCACTTTGGAAATCGATTTGGCGCTTCCTTAAAAAGCTAGAAATAGAACTACCATATGACCCAGCAATCCCACTCCTCAGAATATGTCCTAGAGAAATAAGAGCCTTTACACGAACAGATATATGCACACCCATGTTTATCGCAGCACTGTTTACAATAGCAAAAAGATGGAAGCAACCAAGCTGCCCATCAACAGATGAATGGATAAATAAATAATGGTATTTTCACACAATGGAATACTACGCATCGATAAAGAACAGTGACAAATCTGTGAAACATTTCATAACATGGAGGAACCTGGAATACATTATGCTAAGTGAAATTAGTTGCAAAAGGACAAACATTGTATAAGACCATTATTATAAGATCTTGAGAAACAGTTTAAACTCAGAAGAACACATTTTTTGTGGTTACGAGAGGGGGGAGGGAGGGAGAAAGGGTGGGAGAGGGATATTTACTAATTAGATAGTAGATAAGACCTACTTCAGGTGAAGGGAAGGACAACACTCAATACAGGGGAGGTCAGCACAACTGGACTAAACCAAAAGCAAAGAAGTTTCCTGAATAAACTGAATGCTTTGAAGGTTAGAGTAGCAGGGGCAGGGATTTGGGGACCATGGTTTCAGGGCACATCTAAGTCAATTGGCATAATAAAATCTATTAAGAAAATATTCTGCATTCCACTTTGAAGAGTGGCTTCTGGGGTCTTAAATGCTAGCAAGCAGCCATCTAAGATGCATCAATGAGTCTCAACCCACCTGGATCAAAGGAGAATGGAGAACACCAAGGACACAAAGTAATAAAGAGCTCAAGAGACAGAGAGGGCTACATGAACCAAAGACTACATTATCCTGAGACCAGAAGATCTAGATGGTGCCTGGCCACAACCGATGACTGCCCTGACAGGGAACACAGTGGAGGACCCCTGAGGGAGCAGGGGAACAGTGGGATGCAGACCCCAAATTCTCCTAAAAAGACCAGACTTAATGGTCTGACTGAGACTAGAAGGACCCCAGTGGTCATGGCCCCCAGACCATCTGTTGGCCCAGGACAGGAACCATTCCAGAAGCCAGGTCGTCGAACATGGCTTGGACTGGACAATGGGTAGGAGAGGGATGCTGGTGAGGAGTGAGCTACTTAGATCAGGTGGACACATAAGGCTATGTTGGTACCTCCTGCCTGGAGGGGAGATGGGAGGGCAGCAGGGCTTAGAAGCTGGCAAAATGGACACGAAAAGAGAGAGTGGAAGGAGGGAGTGGGCTGTCGTCTCATTCGGGGGTGAGTAATAGGGAGTATGTAGCAAGGTATACATAAGTTTTTATGTGAGAGACTGACTTGATTTGTAAACTTTCACTTAAAGCACAAGAAAAATTATTTTAAAAATTGATCTTAAAAAATTATAATAAAAATGTCACTTTCAAAAACAAATATGAAACAATTCAAAAAAAAAGAAAACTACAAGACACCACTGCAAGAAACCAAAAGAGACCTACATAAGTGGAAAAACATACTTTGCTCAGAGATAGGAAGACTCAACACTGTCATAATGTCTATTCTACCAAAAGCATCTACAGATACAATGCAACCCCAATCCAAATTTCAGTGGCATTTTTTAATGAGATGGAGAAACAAATCACCAACTTCATATGGAAAGGGTAGAGGCCCTGGATAAGTAAAGCATTACTGAAAAAGAAGAACAAAGTGGGAGGCCTCGCACTACCTGATTTTAGAAACTATTATACCACTATGATAGTCAAAACAGCCTGGTACTGGTACAACAACAGATACACAGACCAATGGATCAGAATTGAGAATCCAGATGTAAATTCATCTACTTAGGAGCAGCTGATATTTGACAAAGGCCAAAAGTCAGTTAAATGGGGAAAAGACAGTCTCTTTAACAAATGGTGCTGGCATAACTGGATATCCATCTGCAAAAAATGAAACAAGACCCATACCTCACACCATGCACAAAAACTACCTCAAAATGCATCAAAGACCTAAATATAAAATCTAAAATGATGAAGATCATGGCAGAAAAAATGGGGACAACGATAGGAGCCCTAATACACGGCATAAACAGTATACAACACACTACTAAGAATGCACAAACACCAGAAGAGAAACTAGATAACTGGGAGCTCCTAAAAATCAAACGCTTATGCTCGTCAAAAGAATTCGCCAAAGGAGTAAAAAGCCAACCTACACCTTCGGAAAAAATTTTTTGCTACAACAAATCCAATTGGTGCCTGATCTCTAAAATCTACATGATACTGCAAAACCTCAACGACAAAAAGACAAAAGGCCAATTAAAAAATGGGCAAAGGATATGAGCAGGCACTTCACCAAAGAAGACATTCAAGTGGCTAACAGATACATGAGGAAATAAACGCTCTAGATCATTAGGCATTAGAGAAATGCAAATCAAAGCTACAGTGAGATAGCTTCTCACCCCAACAAGCCTAGCTTAATCCAGAAAAACACAAAATAATAAATGTTGGAGAGGCTGTGGAGAGACTGGAACACTTATACACTGCTGGTGGGAATGTAAAATGGTACAACCACTTTGGAAATCAATTTGGCACTTCCATAAAAAGCTAGAAATACTCCTGTCTGGAGACGAGACGAGAAGACAGAGAGGGACAGAAGCTAACTGAATGGATATGGGGAATACAGGCTGGAGAGGAGGAGTGTGCTGCCTAACTACGGGAAGAGCAGCTAGGAGTACATAGCAAGGTGTATATAAGTTTCTGTACAAGAGACTGACTTGCTTTGTAAACTTTCACTAAAGCGCAATTTTAAAAAATTCAACTTAAAGACCAAAAAGCTAGAAATAGAACTACCATACGATTCAGCAATCTCACTCCTTCAAATATATCCTAGAGAAATAAGAGCCCTCACACAAATGTATATATGCATACCCATGTTCATTGCAGCACTGTTTACAATAGCAAAAAGGTGGAAATAACCTAGGTGCCCATCAATGGAAAGAGAATGGATAAACAAATTATGGTATATCTACACAATGGAATACCGCGCAATGATAGAGAACAACGATGAATCTGTGAAACATCTCCTAACATGGATGAATCTGGAAGGCATTATGCTGAGTGAAATTAGTCAGTCACAAAAGGACAAATATTGTATGAAACCACTATTATAAGAACTCAAGAAAAGGTTTAAACACAGAAGAAAACATTCTTTGATGGTTAGGAGGGTCGTTAGGGTGGGAGAGGGGTATTCACTAACTAGATAGTAGACAAGAAAATATGACCCCAAGAGACAGAAAGGGCCACATAAACCAAAGACTCCATCAGCCTGAGACCAGAATTAGATGGTGCCCAGCTACCACCAATAACTGCCCTTGACAGGGAACACAACAGAGAGTCCCTGACGAAGCAGGAGAAAAGTGGGATGCAGATCTCAAATTATAGCAAAAAGACCAGACTTAATGGTCTGACCGAGACTGGAGGGACCCCAGAGGACATGGCCCCCGGATTCTCTGTTAGCCCAAAACTAAAACCATTCCTGAAGCCAACTCTTCAGACAAAGATTAGACGGGAGTATAAGACTTGAAATGATGCTGGTGAGGAGTGTGCTCCCTAGCTCAAGTAGACAGGTGAGACTAAATGGGCAGCTCCTGTCCGGAGGCAAGATGAGAAGGCAGAGGGGGACAGGAGCTGGCTGAATGGACACGGGAAATACAGGGTGGAGAGGAGGAATGTGCTGTCACATTGTAGGGAGAGCAGCTAGGGTCATATAACCACGTGAGTGTAAGCTTTTGTATGAGAAACTGATGGGAATTGTAAGCTTTCACTTTAAGCAAAAAAAAAAAAAAATCCCCTGAAGTCTCCTGAAAACCAACTGCTAAGTTGTCTTCAAACCAACAGTTTAGCTTAAATAGTAAAGAATGTCTGCCTTGGGCATTGTGCTCTTTTAAGAACTACCTACATGGGATCAAACTGACAGCAGGAACTCCAAAGATTAGGCAGGAAACTCAGGGGGCAGTGAGTTTATGTTAACGGGGGGGGGGGGGGGGGGGGGCGGGGGGGCGAACAACTCAGAAAAGGAGGGTGAGAATGTTTGCAGAACTTGAATTCTGCATGTAGAAACTGTTTAATTGGTGTATTTTCACTGTGTATATTCTCAGCAGGAAACCCTGGTGGCGTAGTGGTTAAGTGGTATGTCTGCTAACCAAAAGGTTGGCGCTTCCAATCCACCAGGCACTCCTTGGAAACTCTATGGGGCACTTCTACTCTGTCCTATAGGGTCGCTATGAGTCGGAATCAACTCGACGGCAAAGGGTTTGGTTTTGGGTTATATTCTCAACAAGAAAAATAAATTGTTTTTAAAAAGAATGTTTAATTCTTTTTGGTAAGAATATGGGCGATGGTTACTCTTTTGTTGTGATTTTCTATTTTTTTGTCTCAAGATAAAACATAAGGTAACAAATGACAGCAACCGAGGGTGCAGTAGCTGTTTCCACTCTCTGGCTCCGGACCAGCGCGGGCATGTTTGGTCCTCCGCCTTGAGACTGTGGGAGAGCCCAGTCAGTTCTCGGGATGGGAGGGCGCATTCACGGCCACCGCTTTCCTGCCTTGGTCCCAAGGCGGAACGTTGGGCACTGCCAGGGAAACAATGCCATGATTCTAGTCTCTCCATTCTAGCCCTCACCCTTCACCAGTAGCCCCTCAAATGAGAGGCACGGGTTCCCAGGTCTTCAGACCTCTAGTCATGCTGACTTTCTAGTCAGAAGCATCTCTCCCTTGCCGTGGCCCTCCATCCTGGCTTTGATGCCATCTGCCCCCTGCCACTAGACTGTGAACTCCTAGAGGGCAGAGACTGTGTTTTACCTCTATGCCTCCTACCGTCCCTTAGATAGCGTGGGCACTCACTGTATGGGAGGGGGCACGTTGTTCAATGAACATTTAGGAGAGATTCAAAGGCTGGCAGGTAGGAAACGTTTTGTACTCTCATGGTGGAGACTGCCACCTAGTGGAATGGAGTAGGCATGGCTAGTGACGAAAACAGGTCAAAGAAGAATGGAAAGCTGGTTCAAGCAGATATTCTCTTAAATAAAAATATTTAAGTCATACAATAAATAGAATGGTGGGGACCAAAGGAAGCTGTCTGTGTAAGGACGTGGCAGCAACAAAGTTAACAGGGTGTCAATATACAACTTACCTAGGACACAATGTTCTTGTTATCGTTAGCTGGGCCTTTCTTCCTGGTCCACCTTAGTCTGGAAGCTCCAGTGAAATCTGTTCAGCATCACAGGCTCACTGACAGATGGATGGTGGCTACACATGAGGGGCATTGGCTGGGAATCCAGCCCTGGTCTCCCCCATGGGAGGCGAGCATTCTACCGCCGAAACACCAATGTCCCCCATAGGTCTCCTTTTTGAAAAGTTAAGGAACATGTCCCATCTCACTGCCAAGGGCTTACAAATTAACCCTGAGGGTCAGGGTTCAGGGTACTTATTCAAGGCTCCTCTGGACGTTGTGGTAGTTCCATACCTTCCAATTTATTCTACCATTTTTGAGCATGATTTACTTAGTGGGGAAATGACAGAAGTTGTCTATCAGAAGAAGTAAAAAATGGGGAAATTGTCAGCGGAGCAGGGGCGGGGGTCTGGGGAACATGGTTTGAGGGGACTTCTAAGTCAATTGGCAAAATAATTTTATTATGAAAACATTCTGCATCCCACTTTGAAATGTGGCGTCTGGGGTCTTAAATGCTAACAAGCGGCCATCTAAGATGCATCACTTGGTCTCAACCCACCTGGAGCAAAGGAAAATGAAGAACACCAAGGTCACACGACAACTAGGAGCCCAAGAGACAGAAAGGGCCACATGAACCAGAGACCTACATCATCCTGAGACCAGAAGAACTAGATGGTGCCCGGCCACAATCGATGACTGCCCTGACAGGGAGCACAACAGAGAACTCCTGAGGGAACAGGAGATCAGTGGGATGCAGACCCCAAATTCTCATAAAAAGACCATACTTAATGGTCTGACTGAGACTAGAGGAATCCCGGCGGCCATGCTCCCCAGACCTTCTGTCGGCACAGGACAGGAACCATCCCCGAAGACAACTCATCAGACATGAAAGGGACTGGTCAGCGGGTGGGAGAGAGATGCTGATGAAGAGTGAGCTAATTATATCAGGTGGACACTTGAGATTGTGTTGGCAACTCTTGTCTGGAGGGGGGATGGGAGGATAGAGAGAGAGGGAAGCCGGCAAAATTGTCAAGAAAGGAGAGACTGAAAGGGCTGACTCAAGAGGGGGAGAGCAAGTGGGAGTAGGGAGTGAGATGTATGTAAACTTATATGTGACAGACTGATTGGATTTGTAAACGTTCACTTGAAGCTTAATAAAAGTTATTAAAAAATGGGGAAATCTCTTTTGCTAAAGGCTCATAGAATGAAAGATGAAGGCATGGAAAATTAACTGTTTCCATTTAAAAATTAATTCTTTAAATATTTGCTGGGTGTCCCAAGGCACTAGACAATGTTCTTAGAAAAACAGCTTTTAGAGATAGAAAACCTCAGGTTAAAATTGTACAACCCTTGTCTTCTCCACTTCAAATATAAGCCAAATAGTGGCTGTCAAACTGTCCAACATCGGAAGGGAGGAAACCCTCCTTGCTCAAGCTCACACATAACAGGTCTGAAGGCATGTGTGGGTTAAAGACCGCAGACGCAGTCGCCTTCAACACAATAAACTAGAGACGGTCAATCTGGACTTGGATCTTCACGGATCACACAGACTTGATGGTGCCAAGCTTGAGGGGCTCATTCTGAACAAGTGCCTCTCTTTGCCTCAGGGCAAAGGGTCTATTTTTTTTTTAGTTGAGCCGGTCAATATAACTAGGAAGAGTCCATGGACTTCAAGAGATAACGCCTCTGCTGCTTTAAACACTAGTGCAATAACAGAGCTCACAATAAAGTTGGATGACCTAGAGAATGCCTTTCGCCAGACAATTACAAAAGTTCCCAACTAATCCCTGTCTTGGCTCATCCCAGTTTGGTCAAACCTACACAATTGAGCCACACAAATGATCTTAGAATGTAACTCTGGCCATTTCACGCTCCACACCTGCTCAAAAACCTTCGATGCCTCCCTACGGCCTACTGAACAAAAGTGAAACAGCTCAATATGGCATTCAAGGCCCTTAAAAAGGTGGTCCCAACCTACCTTTGCAAACATATTTCACATAATTCTCCAATCATGATCCTGTGCTCAAGTATGTCAATACACATGCTTTCACCTCTCTACCCGTAGAAACATCAGGTCACCCCAAAGGTCATTAGGATCATTCCCAAGTGTTGTAAAAACCCTACCCAGAAGAGAAGTATGCTCAGAAGGGCTGTCCCACCAGACACTGCCTTTGGACAAACAGAGGATGGTCGGGTTTACACGTCTCAGCCTATCTCCGGTAGTGTCATGCTTGTTCTGGTGCTGACCAGTCCACCGTTTCCCAAACGTTTTGGGAGCTTTGATGTTTCATTGGTTCTACTTGCTTGTTCGTTTTTGGATTAAATTTGTAAAACTTAGCCACGCACCCTCAAAATACGATACCTTTTATAAAAATTAAAATCAGTTAGAATGAATTTGGCCTTCAGAACATTAGCGCAATTTTTTGAGCCATCTTGAGACCCTATGACACACCCTGGAATAACACAAAAGTGGAGTTGGGAATCATTGTCTTTGCAGATATGTGTAGCTCCCCGTTCTTTCTTGTTTCCACCTTCGAAATGGAAATTAACGATAATCCTATTTTCTCCCAAGCCTCTTACATTAAGAGACTTATGAGATACAATATGATATTTTATTTATTATATTTACTGTATTATATCATATCATATTACACTATGTATTTCTCCCACGCCTGGATATTATGAGAACACACACTGTACAGAAAGCACTTTGTTTTCCCCGGAATAAAGGACTCATACATAACCCCAGGTAAAGCAATTTAACTGTAAGTCCAAAGTCTCTTATGATAGTAAGCATTCTAAATGCTACCCACAAAATATGAGGCTCTACCCCATGACTTGGTAACAGAGATATGAAACGGTTGCAGAAAGGCATTTCTGCTACTGAACTTACATTTGGCGACCACAGCGACTGGGAGATGTGGAACCACCACCCCAGCAAAATCGCCCTCGCAAAGGAAGGAGCCTTGGGGCTGGCTGGAGCTTCTGAACCGAGGAGTCTCTTCTGAAGGAGGATGAGTGTTGGGGACTTTAAGAAGATCCTATGTTTCAGTGTCCACTTGGTTCTCTGGTGACAGGTGTCTTTCTGCAGAGAGATTAGAAATGAAACACTAGGAGGAGAGGCTGGAAAACAAACCTAAGGCTCCCTCACAGGAGTACGTTTTGTTTGTACCGAGCTACCTTTTTAGCAATCACAAGTCAGCCAATTCTTTTTGCTAGAATTCTTTTACTGCAAATGTCTCCAAGAGGTTGAACTCCACGCAGCAGTCTGTGGAGACTATCAACATTAGAATGTAACTGGATTAGAAATAAGTGTTCTACCAGTCATCAGAGCTAGAAGAGCAAAACAAAAAGCTCATAAACAATATCTTCAACAAAACTAGGAGACAAGCCATCGCAATGAGAATCAAAATATGAGCAGGTTGAGACAAACCACCAGTAGCTCAGCATCTGCTGAGAGGAAGTAGAAGGAATAAATTGGGGCATCTGAACTACCTGAAAATAGGAATACCGCAAAATAGTTGTGACCCTAATACTTTGCAACATGTTTTCTCCTTTTCAGAAAGGGCGATTAAGAGCTTGACGTAGCCAACGCCATGATGAATACTCTAAGTAACCTAGAAGTTTTTTTTGCCTGTCTTCTCCTTTCCGCATACTTTGTTAATGACTTTGTTTTGTTCTGTCTGGCCACCTGTGACTTATGACCCCCAAACATAAAGATCAGAATCCAGATGTCTGGTATGTATATCTTTAGCCTGATAAGGAGATGTCCAGCATGTATCTCTTTAGTCTGATAAGGAGTCCCTTGTAATGTATAACCCATCCGGCCATCTGTGGGCTACCTGCCTAAAGACACTGCATAACCCTTGCAACAACAATATATAAGCTCTAATGGAAAAACTGCCTTTCGGGACTCCAGGAAGACAGCTTTTTTTTTTTTTTTAATGTAAAACTGCCTTTCGGGACTCCATGAAGACAGCTAATGTTGCTGTCAGGCTCTTGAATGGTGTCACCTCCTAATAAACTTTCTCTCTCTTTCTGACTTGGAGTACCTTTCATTGGCTTGACTGCTCCAGGGCACAAACCCTAATCAGGCAACAAATGCTGGCAACCAATGTACAGCTCGAATTACTCTGGCCCTGGCCCATCTCCCTAAAGACCAAGCCCGTGGGAAGAATCCGGGAAGAGAGAAGCTGCACCCCTCCCCTGGTTGTGGAGGTCTCTCAACCTGTGGTGGCCCGAAGGTCTGGTGACAGGACACGACTCCACAGCAGTGAGCTCCAGATGGAGGGAGAAAGTTCAGCCATGATACGGTAGGTGGTTGGGCTTTAGGTATAAGAGCCTCTGTAAAAGCCGTAGGGGAGTTGGCTCTCATGGACTCCATCCAAGAATGGGTGACTGGGTCCCATAAGGTTGCACGAGAGACTGGTGAGGCTCCCAGTGCCAATGGGTACCCAGAGAAGTAAGATTCCAGTCGAGAGTCCACTAGGCCTTATTCTTTCTAACTTTCTAACTAATTTCAGAGGGGATCCCCTAACCAAGAGATGTCTTAAAATTTTGTGTAATCAAATGTGGCCTCAATACCAACTCCCTGATGGAGTCACATGGCCTATGAATGGTTCCAGGGATTTGACACTAATCTGCAGCCCAATCTGTTTTGTACTGGAACCAACAAGTGGGATGAAAAGCTGAATGTAGAATGTTTTATGACATTAGGGCATGAGGAAAAGGATAAAGCTTCTGTTTTAGTCCCTCTTATGCAGACCAAAGATGAAGATAAAGAAAGGGGTGAAGAACCGTTGAATGTTCTTCTCATTCCCTCACCTCAAAAACCCCCCTCAGCACCTATTCATGACCCCTCCCTGGTGGTATCAGAGGATGAAGATGAGAAGGTGTTAGAGGGGGACAGAGGAGGTCGGACAGATAAAGTTGCCTCACCCCACACTAGGAGTGGGATACAATTGGGCCCAGTTCCTCTGGGAGGGCCTTATACACTCTGGGAGGTATGAGTTCCTGCTGCAAAAAGGCCACCTCAGATGATGTGGGTCCATAATCTGTTCCTGGCTTCCGATTTGAACAATTCGAAGCAACGCTTTCTGGAGTATCAGTCAGACGCATGTGCCATGACTCAACACTTTCCCCACATTTTTCTACCCACCATCCTACATGGGCTGACTGACAGACTTTATTAGATGCACTCCTCACAGCCAAAGAAAGACGGATGGTCTTAGCAAAAGCCAAAGAAAAGGCAGAAGAAAAATACAATGAAGAAAGGGCTATAGACAGAGTACCAGCCAATGAAGCGGTCCCTGCTAAGGAGCCAACGTGGGACCCAAATACAGTGGCAGGCAGCAGAATCTCACAGCTTACTGAGGGTTCCTCCTGTATGTGCTAAAACATGGGGTACCTAGACAGATAAATTTTAGTAAGATCAAGGAGATCATTCAGGGGTCAGAAAAAAACCCATCAGCCTTCCTGGAGTGGCTCATGATGGGCTTGCTTAAGCATACAAACATTCATCCTGAAATGCCCCAGAACGGTCCTCTGATCAGTATGACTTTTATTGGGCAGGGTGCTCCTGACATTTGAAGAAAATTGCAAGAGGTAGAAGGAGGACTAGGGGCCCTGTCTTTAACTCAATTAGCTGAAATTGCATTTAAGGCCTTTACCAACAGAGATCAGGTAAAGGAGGCCAAGAAAAAGAAAGAAAAAGACCAGGACATGAGGAAACAGGCCAATCTACTGACCGCTGCTCAAGGATCATCTGCAGGAAGACGACAAGACCAAGGTAAGGATGGACCCCAACTAAAGAAAAACCAAGGTGCATTTTGCAAGGAGAAGGGACACTGGAAAAATGAGTACCCCAAAAGAAAGGATGGAAAAGGGCCAGGCTAGATTGAAAGAGAGGAGAAGCTTTTCCAAGGACTTACGAAAGAGCAGGAAGACGACTCTGAATGACAGAGACCAGGGGAGACGACTTTTGATTTACCCTCTACCAATCTCTTGGTTAAAGTTATGGTAGGAGGACAGCCAGTAGACTTTTTGATTGATACCGGAGCAGGCTTTTCAATACTCACCCAGAACCTAAAGGGACTGCCTCGACTAGCAGTACTCAAGTTGTCGGATGACTGGAAAACAGGTCACTAGACCTTTTTTGCAGCCAATGGGCAGTGAAACAGAAACCAAACTGTCCCACCAGTTTCTATACCTGCCCGAACGCCCAGTCCCCCTTTTTGGATGGAATTTCCTAGGTACACTACATGCTGAAATCTCTTTTGATGAAAAGGCTTGGCCCTGACAGTACTGCCAGCAAACACCTGGAAAGTGCAAGCAGCTCTCTTAGCCCTCACCCAACCAGTGCTACCCCTGGCATCTGTCTCGCCCACGGTGCAAAGAGTGGTTGATGCCGTAAACCCGTGGGTTTGGGCCAGTGGTCGACCAGGATGAGCTCAGAATGTCATTCCTGTGGTCGTGGACCTGTTACCCAATGTCATGCCTCCTCGGATTAAACAGTATCCACTGAGAGGTGAGGCTTGTTTGGGACTGCAGGGACTAATCACTCGATACATGGAGTGGGGCCTGTTGCGAGAGTGCCAATCCCCATTCAACACTCCTGTTCTGCCAGTGGAGAAGGCATCAGCTGGTGAGTAACATTTTGTCCCAGATTTGCAGGATGTTCACAAAGTTGTGAAGTCCCCACACCTGGTAGTCCCGAGCCCATGTACCTTACTTTCAGCCCTCCCATCTTCTTGTACTCATTTTACTGTTTTGGATTTAAAAGATGCTTTCTTCTGTATCCCGCTGGATGCTGAGAGCCAGCTGATCCTTGCTCTCAAATGGGAAGGGGAAAAAGGGAAGAAACAGGTCTGTTGGACTGTGCTACACCAAGGGTTTAAGAACTCCCCCACTATTATTGGACATCACTGGCCCAAGACCTAGAGCAGTTACCTCCCCTCAACCGAGGGGTGGACCTGCAATACTTAGACGACTTCCTAAAAGGAAGCCAGTCTGAACAAGACTCTGTTCCAAATACTGTGACTATCTTCAATTTCTTGTCCAAAGCTGGATACTGAGTGTCCCTAGGAAAGTTACAAGCTAACCTCACGGAAGTAAAATACCTGGGTTTCTTCACCTCCCAAGGGCAAAGGCAGTTACTGCCTGAAAGGATAGAAGAGCATCTGCCACCTAGCCCCTCCTAAGACACCTCAACAGCTAAGAGGATTCCTAGGAATGGCAGGTGTCTGTCGCATCTGGATTCCCAGCTTTGGGGTCTTGGCACCACCTCTCTGTCAGGCTATCCAGGGGCGGGAGAGATCCTTCTGAATGGACCTTTGACTGTCAACATGCCTTTAGTGACTTAAAATCCCAGTTGATGACGGCCCTGGCTTTAGGGCTGCCAGATTATCAAAAACCCTTTGAATTATACGTAGATGATAGAAGAGGAGTAGCCGTTGCTGTACTAACACAGGTGCTGGGACTGTGGAGATGCCCTATCGCCTATTTCTCTAAAAATCTGGACACTGTCTCAAAAGGTTGGCAGGCCTGCCTCCGAGCAGTTGCCACAGCTAGCATTATCCTAAAAGAGGCTAACAAATTTACTTTGGGACATGATGCTGCTGCATTTGTCCTTCACACAGTGATTGTAGTACTGGAACAAAAAGTACATTTCTGGCTCGTCTCAGGTCGGCTAGCACTATATCAACCCCAGCTTTAAAAAAAAAAAACAGCTTTTAGGGGGATCAAATTTGACTTTACAGGTCAGTTCACGGCTGAATGGCCACTTTCTTGCCACTCCATCCCTGAGAAGAAAACATTCATGATTGTCTTGAGGTCCTTAATGCTGTTTATTCAAGTCAACGCAATCTGCAAGATGAACCCCTGTTCAACCAAGACGATAACTCGTTCACTAATGGTAGCAGATTTGTGCAAAAGGGAGTCTGGCGTGCAGGGTATGTGACTGCCTCTTTATCAGCTTTTATTGAAAGCAAACCCTTACCAGTGGGCACCTTGGCCCAGAAGGCCGAGCTCGTTGCCATGATAAGAGCCTTGGAACTGGCAAAAGGGAAGAGAATCACCAGACACACTGACTCTAATTTTGTATTCAAATCTCTGCATGCACATGGAGCCTTATGGAAAGAAAGGGTCTCCTGAACGTCGGAGGCAAAATTATTAAGTATGGAACCGAACTGTCACAACTTTTGGACACGGTCCTAAAACCCCAAGAAGTGGCAGTAGTGTACTGCCGAGCTTACCAAAAAGGAAATACCACAATAAGACAAGGAAACCATGCAGCCAACTGGGAAGTTAAGCGAGTGGCTGCTACTGCCCGGCCAATTTGTGCTCTAAAAAAAAAAAAAATTTTTTTTCCAATCACCTCCACACCAGACAAGCCCCCCCTAATATACTTAAGAAAATCTACACAGAGCCCAAGACTGGGGTGCCACATAAGACAGTCAGGGCTGGAAACACACCCCTGATGGGAAGATTTTCATCCGTGCCAATCAAGTCTTTAATTCGATTTTTTCATTTACATCAGGCTTTGCATTTTGGGCAAGAAACCATGCTTGATTGGGTAACAAAACATGTCTTGGGAGAAAAACTCACTACAGCCATTCACCATGTGGTTGACACTTGCCTACTTTGTGCCGTCAATAATCCAAGGACTCATGGGCTCAAGATTTCCGGCCCTCAAGGAACAGGACCCTTTCCAGGTGACACATGGCAGATTGACGTTTGTGATGTGTTAAAAACTAAACATCAGATGAAATATCTACTGCTGTGTGTAGATTCTTTTTCAGGATGGGTAGAAGCTTTTCCCTGCCACACCGGGATGGCTAGAGAGGTAACCAAGGCCCTTCTGAAAGAAACCATCCCCTGCTTCAGGTTTCTGAGGGGACTCAATAGTGGCAATGGCACCCATTTTATATCCACAGCAGTACAACAGGTTTCAGCTGTCTTAGGAATAAAGTGGATGCTCCACCCAGCATGGAGACCCCAATCTTGGGAAGGCTGAATGAATGAATCGGTGCATAAAACACCATCTTAGTAAACTGCGTCAAGAGACCAGGCTGCCCTGGATGGATGTTCTGTCACTGGTCCCCCACCGAGACCGTATCACACCCCAGGGAAAACCTAAAATCAATCCTTTTGGAATACTTTATGGGAGACCATATTGCCTCAGCCAACACTCTCCACAATCCTCTACCCAGCCCCCTAATGTCTACCTATTTGCTTTCTCTAACCAAAATTCTTTCCCAGTTACATCAGGCAGTGTGGACCTGGCCGAAGTTCCCTCTTGAGATAGCTGCACACTCTTTCCAGCCCGATGATCAGGCCCTTCTCCAGATGTAGAAGGTCTTCCCTTTAAAGCCCAAGTGGACTGGGCCCTTCACTGTACTACTCAGCACTCATACAGCCATGAAACTTGCAGGAGGTAAACCATGGATCCATCATTCCTGTGTCAAGCCCTGCCCAGCCTATAGTAACAAGAAGGATTGGAAAGCCCAACCCATCAACAGCCTCAAGGTAAGACTTTCTAGGGGTCAAAAGTAAAAATATTTTCGATATTAGCTTGGATGGGATTACTATTAGGTACCCCAGAAACTTCTGCCTGGGGAATCCCTATCCCTAAAATAGATACTCCCCCGACTCCTTGTTAAAAGATGAAAATTTCTGGATCTCTATTGCTAGAGAAAGGTTAAACATTACTAATTTCTATCTGGATGGGGGGTTGCATGCCAACTCTGCCCTCAAGTCCTGTCTCATTGGGTTTGTACTCCTCTAGAGGCTTTGAGTAATTTCACCATTTTTAAACACATAAAGAAAGAGTTACAGTATTCTGATATTTATACTTGGGGGCCTGTTACAAGATTCAGAGACAGGGAGATGTGTACTCTTCAGCTTTCCTTGGTAACGAATGCCTCTAACTGTGTGATGCTCTCGAGATGTCAAACAAACTGTGTTGATTTAGGAAGAAACAACCATAGGAATTGTGGTTTCATTGACAGCGTGACATATGCCTCTACTCATGTGAAGCTCCCTTCAGGTCGGTTCCTACTCTGCAGAAGTACTGCTTAACCTCATATCCCTGCTAATGCCTACCAATGGGCCCTGTTCAATGGGGCATTTGGCTATGATCTTGCCTCTCAAGAGATTCCTCCAAAATAGGGTCACTAGAGATCTTGTCCTACATGCAACCTGTAACGATAATCGATGCTTGTTAAGTGAAGTTGAATACATCTCCTATACTGCAATCTTGGTTTGTTTCCCAGGTTTAAAGGTTGGGGCTTATCAAGAAATAGAACATCTAGCTTGCCTCACTACAAAATCACTGAATGACACATCACAAGCCATAGATGCTGTCATGGATTGGACTGTGTCCCCCAAAAATATGTGTCAACCTAGCTAGGCCATGATTTCCAGTACTGTGCGGTTGTCTTCCATCTTGTAATTGATATAATTTTCTATATGTTGTAAATCCTAATCTCTGCCTGTGCTTAATGAGGCAAGACTGGATTCCCTTGAAGAAGATTAGAGTGGGATGTAACACCCTTGCTCAGGTCACAAAGCCTGATCCAATGGAAAGAGACTTTCCCTGGGGTATGGCCTGCACCACCTTTTATCTTACAAGAGATAAAAGCAAGAAAGGGAGCAGAGACAAGGGACCTCATACCATTAAGAAAGAAGCACCAGGAGCAGAGCATGTCCTTTGTAACAGGGGTTCCTGCACAGAGGAGCTCCTAATACAGGGGAAGACTGGCAAGAAGGACCTTCCTCCAGAGCTGACAGAGAGAGAAAGCCTTCCCCTGGAGCTGACATCCTGAATTTGGGACTTTTAGCCTACTTTACTGTCAAGAAATAAATTTCTCTTTGTTAAAATCATCCACTTTTGGTATTTCTTTGACAGCAGCACAGATGACCAAGACAGATGCTATTAGCCAGGAACTAGGACAGGTCAGAGAAGCTGTTTTAGAAGATAAAGCTACGTTAGACTTCTTGCTTCTACGATACAACGACACGTGTCAAGAGTTCAAAGGAATATTTTGTTTTAACTTTATGGACAACTCTGAACTCATTGAACAAAAGGTGAATTGTGCAAAAGATGAGCTACAAAAAGTAAAGATTCATGAAGGATTTGATTTTTCTTGGCTGACCTCTTGGCTGCCTGATCTTACCTGGATAAAAACCATATCCTTTAGTGGAATTGGATTGGTCGCTATAGGCCTGTTAATCTGTTGCTGTCTCCATTTCATGCCTATATGTGGGATGGCATTCTCTGTCCGGAATCAGACCATCCAATGGATGGCTCAAACCCGTCACAGGCAAAAGGCCTAATCATTTTGCTTGAAATTTTCTTGATCTAAGGGACTATGTTGAAAATTGGGATAGGTGTGTATGGCCACCCAAGCTTCAAAAGGGTGGGGGAATATGTGACCCTAATACTTCACAACGTTTTTTCTCCTTTTCAAAAAGGCAATTGAGAGCTTGACATAACTAACGTCATGATGAATACTCTAAATAACCTGTAAGGTTTTTTGGTTTTTTGGCCTGTCTTCTTTCTGCATACTTTTGTTAATGACCTTGTTTTGTTCCACGGGGCCACCTGTGACTCATGACCCCCGAAATAAAGATTAGAATCCAGATGTCCAGTATGTATATCTACAGTCTGATAAGGAGACGTCTGGTATGTATCTCTTCAGTCCGATAAGAAGTCTCTTATAATTGTCTTGTAATGTATAACCCATCAGGCCATCTGTGGGCTACATGCCTAAAGACACTGTGTAACCTTTGCAACAATGATATATTAGCTCTAATGTAAAACTGCCTTTTGGGACTCCATGAAGATAGCTAAGGTTGCTGTTGGGCCAGCTGTTGGTGTCACCTCCTAGTAAACCTTCACTCTCTTTCTGACTTGGAGTACTTTTCATTAGCTCGAATGCTCCAGGGCACGGACCCTAATCAGACAACATAGTCAACATGTACTTACTGCAAAGCAAGGCAGAGCATTTTGAGAGCAGCAGTTGCAAGATGGAGGAGTGCTGCATATTCCAATCTGTGAGTGACTATAAGAGGTCTGAGGGCTCCAGTAGTCAGAGTTCTAGAAAATTTCAAAGCTAGCTTCCACTCTGGGATGCAGTAAGACAGAAGAAGCACCATTCCGATCCCCAGAACAAAACAAAAACAAACAAAAAGAGCCAGATTAACTTCAAATTCATGAATTTTTTTTAACAGATCAGATAACTGAGGTTGCAGTGCAAATAATTTTGCCCCAAATCAGAGGAGATACACTCCCTGCAGGATCAAAGGAGAAGTGAACGCTAAGTATCTTGGTAAACTTACCAAAACCCAGTAAGAAGAGTTCAGTTAGAACTACTGACGAACTGGTGCAGGGAGAGTGTGGGATGGCAGGGAACGGTGAACCCCCTGGGGGCCTTCGAAACTGGGAGGGTCTGCACTCTCTTTCACTCTCTTTCTCCATGAACCCCACTGGATGCTTGCAGCAAAGATCAGGAAGAGCTCAAGACCAGACTCGTTGAAGTGCAGACCTTGGGGAGAGGAACATTAGCTATATGGGAAGGGCAAGAAACTCTGCCCAACACATTTCCCCTATGTCCCCTAGAAAAAAAAAGGCCCCTACTAGCAACAGACCCCTGGCACCAAGTGCTGGAAGGCACAACCATATCACAATGCACCCTGCAGCCTTGCACCTCTTGATCTGACACTGCGTTTGTGGAGGCTTCTTTCTAAATACCGCATCATTGCGGTTATCGAGAAGGTGTGTTGACAGTAGACGCACAAACACCTCCAAGTGATTCCAGGGCTTCGCTTAGACTTACATCTCAGAGGCAGGCACTGGGCAGGCTCTGAAAGCAGATCACAACCTGTCTCTGCCACCGGCTCCCTGTGTAAAGTGTTCAGGAGCTCTCATAAATAGAACTTCTCTGGATCTGGATTCTCCTGGAAGCAAAGTGCAGCTCACCCTAATTACATGGATAACTCCACAGCTTCATAACCCAAATCGTACTCTTCACAAAATATTTACAGTCCTGAAGTCATCTTAAAACTGAACAAGAGTTTAGCTGAACTAGTAAATACTGCCTGCCTTGAGCATTATGGTCTTTTGAGAATCATGTATTTGGGACCAGATTGACAACAGCAACTTGAAAGATTGGATGGGAACCTGTGGGGTCAGTGAGTTTACGTCAATGGGGGAGGAACAACTCAGAGAAGGAGGGTGAGAATAGTTGTACAACTCGAAAAATGTAATCAACCTCACTAAAGGATACATGTACAAACTGTTGAATTGGTATATGTTTTGCTATGTATATTCTCAATAACAACAACAAAATAAATAAAATTTAGAAAAAAAATTTACAGACCCTTTGTGCACTCAAACTTGGGAGAGAAAACAAGTACTTGCTGTCTCCTTCATATTCCAGAAGGTCAGTTTCCACATCTGCGTAACTCAGGATTTTGCCCTCAATAGAAACATTCATTCTACATAAAATTTCAATATAGGATGCAGTCAGAGTTATCAGTAAGGAATGAGGAATCAAAGGATGTGAGAGGTAAGAGGCACTTCGTGATCAGACCCTTGCTTATCGAAACGCTGCCCGTGGACCAACAGCCTCGGCATCATCTGTGATCTGGTTAGAAATGCAGACTACCAGGCTCCACGCCAGAACTTCTGAATCAGAATCTGCATTTTGGCAAAATCCCCGAGGGATGTGAATGCATGTTAAAGTTTGAGAAACATGACTGGTTTTCAAACTGTGCTGTGTGGCCTCCTTTGTGTTCTAAAAGGAATGGTCCAAGAAGAGGCTGGGAAGGAGAAGGGGTGCGGGGACCAGGTCATGCTTGAACCGAGCAGCCTGGCTTTGGTCTGTTCAGCAGGTTGAACCTCTAGCTGGACTTCTTTGGACTAACACATTCCGAGACCACAAAAGGCTGAAAACCACTGTTCTACATCAAGCATCGCATTTTCTGGGTGGCACAACTGAGATCCTCCAAAGGGTGCAAGGGACTTTGCCAAGATCGTATCACAGTCCCTTGAATACCGTGAGAAATCTCTGAAATTTTGCTGGAACAATGTCCAACATGCAAAGATTGAGAACCTGAGCCCCAGCAGAGGACAACATAACAAGCAACCGTGTGGCCTGGCAACAACCCCGCAAGGTGAGCAGCCTTGAACGGCCTGGTTTATGAGAGCAGAGGGAGATGCAGAGAGAAGACTGACTACCAAGGCAACACAGGAAGAGGAGGTTGAGTTTTAAACCCAAGTCAGCTGAGCTTTAAGGCCCAGACTCTGGACCTTGTTATTACACAACATCATGGGCACACACAGTCACCCAGCTCCTCCATGTGCTGTACACACGGGTCTAGTATACGAGCATCATGGAGGCACACCCACTCAAATAAGGGCACGGTTCCATCCTCTCGGACTCACTGGATGCAAACAAGGGCTCCCATGTCCATACCTGGGGCCAACCTATATAGGCCTTTCTCAGGGAAAATACCAAGCATGTTGCTGCTTTCGTGGTAATGAGCACTAGGAATTTGTGTTTGTTTTAACACCATTTGTCCATACCTGACATCCTATGTAATATGGCTTGGGACAGGCAGAAAGATGGAGAAGGCAGGGATGGTTAGAGAAGGGAGAAGAGAAAAGAGCTGTTTTACAATGTATCAACACATTACTCTCAGCACCTGGTTTTTACACTTGATCTTCTCCCCTCAAAGAATCCCTGCCTGGAGCTTTCTGCCTTGGGAGCTGCTGGCTAACTACACCTCTGAGTACCCAGAAACCAAACCCCATTGCTATCGAGTCAATTCCAACTCATACCGACCCTATGGGACACAGCAGAACTGCCCTATAGGGTTTCCAAGGAGTGGCTGGTGGATTTGAACTGCAGACCTATTGGTCAGTAGCTGTAGTTCTTCACCACTGGGCCACCAAACCTGTTGCCGTCGAGTCGATTCCAACTCATAGTGCTCCTATCGGACACAATAGAACTGCCCATAGGGTTTCCAAGGAGCAGCTGGTGGATTTGAACTGCCGATCTTTTGGTTAGCAGCTGTAGCACTTAACCACTGTGCCAGCGGGGCTCCAAAATTACTAGTGCCTCCTAGTGACCACGGCAGGACTCAAACCTGCAATCTTCTGACCTGAAGTTAGTGGCCTTATCCATTAGCCCATGCAGCCAGTAAACCAAAAAAACAGTATAAAATGTAGACCCCCTTTAATTGAAAGTGAAGTTGCATGGCCTGGCCAGCAGGTGGCATAATGAGAAAACAGCCTACACATTAAAACCAAAACCAAACCAAACTCACTGCCCTCCAGTTGATTCCACTCATAGCGACCCTATAGGACAGAGTAGAACTCCCCCACAGAATTTCCAAGGCGCGCCTGGTGGGTTTGAACTGCTGACATCTTGGTTAACAGCCGTAGCACTTAACCACTATGCCACCTGGGTTTCCGCCAACATGTTACTGTGGTCTAATTATAGCTTGTATCTTATTTCTTCATTTTTTATCTTTTGGTAACTACGTATGTAAGAAAACATTTGAAAATTCAACATTTTTTACGTGTACAGTCCACTGACTTTAACCGTGTTCATCATGTTGTCCAGCCATCATCTGTTTCCAAATGTTTCCATCACTCTTAACAGAAGCTCAGTGCCCCCTAAGCCATGAGTCTCCCTCCCTGCCTCCCCCCCACCCACCTGCCCTGGTAACCACTAACAAACTCGGGTCTCTATATATTGGCCTAGTCTTGGTATTTTCTATACGGGAGATCATAAGATACCCGTCCCTTTGTGACTGCCTTATTTCACTCACCATAACGCTTTCAAGGTTCATCCATGTTGTAGCATGTATCAGGAGCAACAAAAGAGAAAATTGATAAATAGGACCTCATCAAAATTAAAAACTTTGGTTCATGAAAGGACTTTATCAACAAAATGAAAAGACAACCTACAGATTGGAAGAAAATCTGGGGGACCCATACACCTAGTAAGGGTTTAACAGCTAATACCTTTTTATACAAAGAGAGGGCCTCTTTCTTCAGCTTTCTGTAAGCATTCATTTGTGTGGATTCTAGGTGAGTGAGAGAAAACGCCTCTTCTTCTCTTGTCTTGCCTTCACCCAACGTCCTCCTCCCAAGGTGACGTTTCCAGAGGTATTTCCTGAATGCTGCCGCAGCCCAGGCCATCCATGAGCCCTCCCGAGGAAACCACATCATACCTTCTTTCCGCAGGTCAGTCAGTGGCAGTCAGGGGGCCACACGGGACAAATCACCTCTCTGGTGGGGTCCTGGCAGGATCTCACCCCAACACCCTCCATCCCCCACCTTCCACTCTCCACAGTGCATTTTAAAGTCAGGAGCAAAAACTGGAAACCTCAGCACAAGCCAGGAAAAAGACGCAGCCTTAAGGTTCCTCCAAAGGAAAAGACCCCCTTTCCAGGTCACCAACGACAGGCACCCACTGCTGGGAAGATCTTCTCTTCTGGAGCAGGCTGCCCCTGAGCCACTGGGAGCCTGCCTCTTGCTCATCTATGCGCCCCTGGGGGAGACACACAGCCTGACCCCCCGACAAATGACTGACTCACCAACCAAGTGAAATCGGTGAACTTTTCTCAGGAAGAGAACCAACGGTTTGCCTTAAAAATATATGCTCACGATGAAAACCAAGTTTGGGCATTGGCCTGATGCCCACAAAACACAGCCCAGACTCCTTAGGGTGCCCTTTAGGAAATGGAGCCCCCTGAGTGTCCTAGCCTCACCTCCCAGGACCTCCCTCCAGCCATGAAACTTTCCTCAGTTGCCTGAAGGTATCTGACCCTTTCAGCCTGCACTTCCCTCACCTTCCACCTAAGGAAATCCTTTTTACCTTCAAGACTCAGCTCGAATGCCCGTCGCCCTCTGTGATGCCTCCCCTCCGCTGGGCCCCTTACCCAGGGTGAGCGGTTCCTGCCTCTTCACGCTTACCTGCCTCAGTCAGCCTCATTTTAGACTCTGAGGTTTAGATTTCTGCCTGTAAAACACCAGCCCTGTGAGTGACACGGAGAGGAGTGTGTACCTTCGAAGAGCCTCTTACATGACAGGAGAAACAGAGGTGTCCACTTTGCAAGATGATGCTCTTGTCCTCAGATGTGCCCTCTCCCTTCCGGCTGGGTTTTCACTGATGATAACAGACCATGGTGATGCCCAGGTAACAATGCCCTGGAAACAAATCCCTTTCAGAACCGAGGCATTGTCTGATGAACAAAACAGGTCAAGCACCGCCCACGAAGTGGGCTACAGGGTGAAGTGGCTGTTCTGCCTACCTCAGAGAAGATGCCGGGGCCTTCACCTCCATTGCTCAGCCCACACCCTCTGGACACCCATTCTGGGTATAAGCTCATTCATTCCGTTAATACAGATGGGACAGCCTACTGTGGGCCAGGTACTACGAGGGCCTGACCATCCGTGCCAAAGGCGGCCCCCATACAGGGCGGCCCTTGCTCCCTGGGGGGCTGGTAGAGACTTTGTCAGGTTGGCATCTTGGCCAGAAGACACACCCTGCCCAAGCCTGCTCCCTTCCTTTTCCTTTAACAGATGTTACTCCCAGTAAGCCTTTGGCTCTCCTAACTCTCTCTCAGGGTTGGCTTCCCGGAGCACTCGGCCCAAGAAAGTTAGTTCTGGAGTGGTCCAAGAACACAGGAGGGAAGATGGGGTCTTAGTACAGGTTCACTCACCGCCTGCCCAGCTGGTAAGGAGGATCCCATCCCTGGAGGAAGCAGTGTGCAGACAGCCCCGGACACAGGGTGGCAGCCTAGTGGTTGGAGTTTTCAGGTTAGAACTTCAAGTCTGCTGGCAGGTTGAGGAGATCCAGGCCTATGGAATGTACAGGAGGGACATTGGTATGCAGCGACTCAGCAAACTCTGTCTCAGCGTCAACTTCAGGAGAACCCCCTGTGCTAGGCTTTCTGAGAGAGGGTGTCCCTGGAGAATGCAATACATGGCAGAATGAACTGCAGAGCTAGGGAGATGTCTTCTAAGAACCTTTCAGACTAGGGGGTATTCCTTTGCATTGACTGTAACAAGAGCAGATAGGCAAGCAGCAGGAAAGAGACTGGGGCCTGGAGGACACCACCGTGTGTATGGAATGGAAACCAAGACAGAGTTGGAACCTGGACACTTTCACAGGGCGCTATGGATTGAACTGTCCCCCCAATATGTGTTGGAATCCTCACCCCTGTACCTGTGGATGTGATCCTTTTGGAAATAGGATTTTCTTCCTTATGCTGAAAGGCAGCCCTGGTGGTGCAGTGGTTCAAATGCTTGGCTGCTAACCAAAAGGTTGTCGGTTAGAACCCGCCAGCCACTCCGCGGGAGAAAGACACGGCAGTCGGCTTCCATAAAGATTTACAGCCTTGGAAACCCTATGGGACAGTTCTACTCTGTCCTAAAGCGTTGCTATAAGTTGGAATTAACTCAATAGCAGTGGCGGGGGGGGGGTCCTAAATCTAATCACTTCTGAGGACTACAAAGAGCAGAATGGACAACAGTATCACATATATCGGGGAACACAGGTGCCACGTGAGGATGGTCTACAAGCCATGGAACCCAGGAAGGCCCAGGACTACTGACAATGAAGGAATCGACATGGCCGTGACCGTGATTTGGAATTTAGCCTCCAGAGCTGTGAGAAAATAAATTCCCATTTTTTAAAGCCCCCAACTTGTGCTATTTCTATTACAGCAGCACTAGGAAACTAAGACACAGGAGTAGCCAGATGCCCCCCTCCCCAACACAAGTGAAGCGACTTCCCCTGGGACCACCCCGTGCGGCAGCCAACTGGCAGGACAGCCAATGGCAGCCACCACACTGGGGCTCTCCCTGCCTAGGACCCAAGTTCAGACATTCCCCATTCAGCTATGTCCTCCCGCTTCTCAGCTGACATGTGAGATGGACGAGCTGGGCGGCTTAGAACAGGGAGCCCCCACATACTCCACCCACAGCTTCCTCCAAGTAAAGCCATCTACTGTGGGTCTCCAGCCCATTAGAAAAGTCCTAGCTCTCCAAACAACAGGGTGGGGGAGTGGGAGCAACAGTGGCCACCCTTCAGAGGACCCTCAGAACATAACCGGAAACCCCCATGAGGAGGTTCAGGATCTCCAGGCAGAAGCTGGTAACACTAGTGGGGTTGGGGCCTGAGGGGGAATTATGGGAGGTGGGACTGGTGATTGTTAAGGCCCCTTGCGGCCCCGAGGCCTCACATCCCGGGAAAAAGGCCCTCTCTGCCCCTCACCTCATCCCAGCCTTCCTGTTTCCTCGAGCTGCTCCAAGGACAGAGCAGGTGCCTCTCACTGGAAAAGAAGACAAAGGGTCCTCTGTTGAGGCAGCCAGCATTTACTAAGCAACGACTCTATCCCCGGCACCTGACTTAAAGAGTACTGAGCGAGACACAGTCCTCACCCTCGAGGGGCTCAGTGACCCCCAGCCACAGGCCCTTAGAGAACTACTCCAGGCCTGCATGATGATGGACGCTAACCGAGAAAGGAACAACATGCTAGGAGAGCTCGGAGGCAAAAGGGCCTGATGCTTTGGGGGGTGGGGCACAGAGTGTGCTGCCACAGTCAGGCCTTGAAGGAGGACTGGAGTTTGCTGGGGAGGAGGAGGCAGCCACCCAGGCTGTGAACAGCAGGGCCAAGCAGGGACTCGGGGAAGACTGTAAGGATCCCTCCATCCCCTCCCCCTACCAAAAAAAAAAAAACACTACCAGGGGTTTGGGCCTCAAACAGAAGTCTTGCCAAGGTTTCAAAAGGGGACTGGTGAGGACAGATTTGACTTTACGAACTGAACTGGAGGAGGGAGGAGGCCTGCTCTGAGGGAGGACAGACAGGAGGCCACAGGCCAGGTAGGAGCTCCTGACCTGTAAGAACATGCTGAGGCCTGACGTTAGGAGGGGGCTGTGGGGATGCAGGACAGAAGCACGTGTTTTCACCAGGTATCTCAGAGGCCAGGACAGACCGCTTGGTTAGAGGGCAGGAGCAAAGCAGGGCGCCTGGAGTGGTCCGGGCAGCCCTAGCGACATGCAGAGGAGGGAGAGCAGGTCTGATGGGGCAGTTGGAATGTTCTGGTCCTGTCGGGTCTGAGGGGCATCAGGACACCCAAAGAGAGCGGGTTTTCCTCCTTGATGCAGACGCTCCTGGGGACCCCACCGACAGTGGCTTCCAGGAAGGAAGCCGGCCCCGGGGGACTCGGCCCTGTGATGAAGGACCAGCCTAGAGGTCCCCAGACCCCAGGCCAGTTCGCATCCCTCTCCCTGCCTCGATGCCCTCTAGGTCCACAAGGGCGGCTGGGCTAGGTCGCTGAGGACCCCGGGGGCTGTCCGTTGGGCTTTTGCCTGGAGTGCAAGCACGAGCTGCACGCTCAGATCGTAAGGGCTAAAAGGGTACCACCTGTCTGGACTTTTACCCTGAAAGAACCACCAGAGCACAGACTCCTGCAGTACAGCTTGGTCCTATCATCCTGCCCTGCTCCTCCCGCAGCTCCGCCCCTCAGCGCCGTCGCGCAGCCCCGCACCGAAGCCCCGCCCACAGCCCCTCCCCGAAGCGCCATCCCGCAGCACAGCACCGAAGCCCCGCCCACAGACCCATCCTACAGCCCCGCCCTGAGGTCCCGCCCACAGCCCCTCCCCAAAGCGCAATCCCGCAGCCCCGCCCCCGCGGCCCCGCCCACAGCCCCGCCCGCAGCCCCGCCATCCACAGCCCCGCCCCACCGCAACACCTTAGCTCCTCCTGGACCGCGGCCCCTGCTCTCCCTCAGCAGACATCCGTGCCACAGCTCCTCCTCCCCACAGCCGCGCCCCACTCGTCCAGCACCCCTGCCCCACAGAAACATCACAACTCCTCCTCCTCCTCATGGCCGCGCTGCCTGGTGGCTCCCTTATTCACGTCCTACAGCCCCGCCCGGAAGGAACGTTAGGGCTCAACCGCAACAGTCGCGCCCCGCCCCTCCCGCATACCTGCCGCACAGCTCCGTCCTGCTCCTGCCTCAGCCCCGCGGCTACCTCAGAGCTCCTCTCCTCACAGCCACGCCCTGCTTCTCCTGCAGCCCCGCGCCACTGCTCTTAGAGTCCCGACCCAAACAGCCGACCCAATGCTCCCGCAACCCTCCGCACAGATATTCCGCCGCACAGATATTCTGCCCCACAGATCCTCTCCACCACAGCCCCTTCCCGCCTTGGCTTTATTCAGCCCCGCCCCTCGCCTTAAACCTTCCGCAACTCCACCCCACAGCCTGTCACAAGCACCGCCCGAAGCCCCACCTCCGCACAGCCTGCCACTCTCCGCCCCAGCCCCGCCCCACAGCTCCATCCGACTCCGCCTCTCGCATTTCCGCCTAGGTCGGCCCCCAGCCCAGCCCCGTAACCCCACTTCCTGTGACCTCGCCCCGCAGAGCGTAGGAACGCCTCCTCCCTGCAGCCCCGCCCCTCAGCTCAACATCCACTAACACCTCCCCACAGCACCGCCCTAGTCCTCCATCTTACTCTATTTGCATTTCTGCCTGTCTAGGTGCACCGCCTACCCCAGAGAAGCCCCGCCCCCGTTCCCTCGTAACCCCGCCCCCTTCTCTCCTAACCCCGCCCCCAGCTGATCCGAGAGCCACACAACGAAGTTAATCTACCAATAGCCACGCCCCACTCTGCTCGGAGCCACGCCCAAGAATTCTTCCTCCGCGGCCACGCCCCCATGGCTCAGGCCCCGCCCACTGCTCCCGCAGTCCCGCCCATCCTTCACTCCAAAGCTCCGCAGTGCCCTACACATAGCTCCGGCTCCCCAAAAACCCGCGCTCCACCTGGGCCCCTTCGCCTCCACACACTCCACGAAGCTAGATCCACATCTCAGGCCCTGCTCCTCCTCTCTCAGCTCCGTCCAGACTCCGCCCCGATATCCCCGCAGTCCCGCCCCGTCGTCTTCCCCACAAGGGGTCCCCAAGACTCCGAGCCTTCTCCTCCCAGAACTACACCCTTCCGCATCCCCATACCCGCCCAACAGCTCATTATCCCCACAGCCCCGCCCCCTAATGCCGGAGCCACGCCCCTCCGCCACCTTAGCCCCTCCCCACCCCTCAGCCCCGCCCCTCCGCCAACTCAGCCCCGCCCCTCCACCTCCCCAGTCCCGCCCCTCCACTTCCCAAGCCGCGCCCCCAACGCCTTCGCCACGCCCCTTTTCGTCTTCGCCACGCCCCCAGCTCCGTGTACTCCTCCCCAACTCCTTCCGACCGCCCTCCTCTGGCCCACCCACGCCAGCCTCGGCCTCAGCAGCGCTTCCTGACCACGCTGACGATACCTTCCAGGGAGACTGAGCGTGTGTGCGTGTGTGCGTGCTTTCGTCATTACGTGACCGCGTAAGTGCGTGCGTGGCTTCCGGTTGGCCCTTGTCCCCTGGAAGGCGGGGCGTCAGTGGTGCCTTAACTCGGTCTCTCTCCACGATCTGTCCCCTGAGGCCGCGAAGCGCGGGCCCGCGCGGGCGCCCTTGACCCTGGGGACCAAATACTGTGGGCGCCGTTCTTCCTGGCGCGGGACCTCCCCCCGTCCCCCTCGCAAGCCTGGGACCTGAAGGCCTGAGACCCGCCCCCCAGTGACAGCCCTGGACCCTGCTGTCAGCTCCACCCTCCGCGGGATGGTACCTGGGGGCCGAGGGGTGGAAACACTTGCCGGGCAGCCGAGGTCCTGCTTCCTGTCCCTGTGACAGTGGGGGTCACGGGTCATTTCTCTCGTCTCTTCCGGGTAGGGGGGGCCCACTCAGAGGAAAGGATGTCTGTGCTGCTGACTATGCCTCCAGGGTACGCTCCCCCAGCCAGGAGGAGGGACCATGCCCTGAGGGAGGTGGAGGCTGTGTTTCCCATCAGCCTGACCGCCTGGCCCCAGCCTTCAGACTTCTTCTAACCTCCACCCCTGCCGACACCTTTCTGCCCCCGCCCCCGTCACCGTCATCTAGTGCTGCTTCGAGAGAAATACCACGAGCGGATGGCCTTAACAAACAGAAATTTATTCTCTCACAGCCTAGGAGGTTAGAAACACCAGCTCCAGGGGAAGGCTTTCTCTGGAGGAAGGTCCTTGTCCTCAGTCTTCCCCTGGACTAGGAGTTTCTCTGAGGGGGAACCCCAGGTCCAAAGGACGCCCTCTGCTCCCGGCGCTGCTTTCTTTGTGGTATGAGGTCCCCCATGTTTCCCTGATGCATTCTCTCTTTTGCCTCTTGTAAGGTAAAACGTGATGCAGGCCACACCCTAGGCAAACACCCTTTACATTGGGTCAGGGATGTGACATCTATCCCGCCCTAATCCTCTTTAACATAGCCTAATCTTACTTCATTAACCAGGGGTGCAGATTAGGATTTACAACACAGGAAAATTACATCAATCACAAAATGGGGGACAACCACACAATACTGGCGGTCATAGCATAACCCAGTTGACACATATTTTGGGGGGAAACAATTCAATCCATGACACCACCCTTCCCCAACATTGCTGCCTTGTACTGTGGCTGTTTCTCATCATCCTTGTCCTTCTACAGGTGAAGGAGCTGAAACACGTGCAGGAACATCGCTCCTCAGCCACAAAACAGGTACTCTGTGCGCACAAGGCAGGAGGGGACTGGATCCCATCCGTTCTCTCGGGCGTTGTCCTTGGGATCCTGTGCAGTTGGTGACAAGGGTCCGTCAGCCAAGGAACCAGGCGACCTTCAGGCTAGGTATAGGCCCTGATACAAGAAATAGCAACGGCCTTCCACGTGGGAGCAGCCGACCGCCCTCGCAAATAACCCAAATCCAGTGAAAACCATGGCAGGGGAACCTTGTCTTAGTCATCTAGTGCTGCCGTGACAGGAGTACCAGAAGTACGTCGCTTTCACATAGAGAAATTTATTTTTTCATAGTCTAGTAGGTTACAAGTCCAAATTCAGGGCATCAGCTCCACGGGAAGGCTCTCTCTGTCAGCTCTGGAGATGGGCCCTTGTCATCAGTCCTCCCCTGTTCGAGGAGCTTCTCAGGCGCAGGGACCCCAGGTCCAAAGGACACGCTCTGCTCACAGTGCTGCTTTCTTGGTGGTATGAGGTCCCCAACTCTCTGTTGCTTCCCGTTCCTTTTTATCTCTTGGGAGATGAAAAGTGGTGGAAGCCACACCCCTGGGTCACTGCCTCTACCTTGGATCAGGGAAGTGACCGGAGTGAGGGTGATGTTAACATTGCACCCTAATCCTCTTAACATAAAATTACAATCACAAAATGGAGGACAACCACACAATGCTTGGAGTCATGGCCTAACCAAGTTGACACACACATTTTTGGGGGGACACAATTCACTCCATAACATTCCACCCTTTGCCCCCCCCCCCGAAATCACATCCTTGCAACATGCAAAACATATTCTTCCCGTCATATCATAGCAGAAGCCTTAATTCCAAATCCAAAAATTCTTCTTCACCTGTGAAATCTAAAACACAAGTTATCTGCTTCCAAGGGTACAATGGCAAAACAGACACAAGTTAGACATTTCCATTACAAATGGGAGGAACTGGCAGGAGAAGAAGGCATTAACAGGCAGCAAGCAAGTCAGCAGAAAACATTACATTAGCTCTCAAAGCTTGGAAAATAATCCACTGTTCTCTGAGACAATTTTATACAATACCCCTGCCCTCCAGACTCTAAGTACTAGCCACACTCTCCGAATTCTGAGTGGAGGCCCCTCGGCCCTGGGCTTTTAACTCTGCCTTCTAGGCCCACTGGGACGGCAACTCTATTCCCTTGGGTTTAGGTGCACAATTCCTGTAGTCCATCTGAGTGGCGACTCCACCCTTAGAAACACCAGTGGCCATGGCTCCACCCTTTGAAACCCCCCAAGGTCACGGCCATACCTTTTGAGACTGAGGCAGCTCAGCTACTTGTGTTCCCTGTCTCTTTAGCTTCTGTTTTCTCGTTTCTCGGCCTCTTGGCTCCTTGGGCCTCAAATGCCTGCATCTACCCTCCTGGGGCAAGTATTCCAAAGCTCTGTAGCTCCAGCAAGGTTGGCAAAGTCAAGCAGAAGGTTGGTGCTCAGGGTTGTCCAAGGAAGCTGAGCCCAGTGTAGAGGGAGGAAGGGCTGTGGAGGGCGTCTTAGAGACAGGCCTCAGGAGCGAGCAGAGGAAGAGGTCTTCTGAAGGAGACTGAGGCCAGGGTGGAAGAAGGAGGCGGTAGGGCAGTTGGTGTCACAGGAGCCCCGAGGAGGACAGTCTCCAGAGGGGGACAAGAGTCGGGCGAGCGAGTGTCAGGTCCTGCCAGTGCCCACGCACCAACTGAGCACCATCCCTGGAGGAGTCCCCGGCTCCTCACAGCCATCCCTGAGGCGGGGACCCATGGCACAAGAGGTGTGCACCTGAGGGAGCCAAGGACCAGAGAGATGGAGAACCCAGGCCGTGTGGGACGCTCTGGGGGTATCCCAGCCGCCTAACTCCAGGAGAGGTCACCGTCTCAGGGTGTCATAACTGCCTCCCCAGGAGAGCGGAAGGGCGGGCTGCTCAGGGAGTCCTGCTGGAGAGATCCCATCAGACGACACAGAAAGTCTCCAGGGGAGGCTGCGTGAAGTCGGGTCCCTGTGACCAGGGGCACCTCGTTTCCTGCTTCAGGGAGGGAGTGAAGGTAGCTCGGACCCTGTGGGCTCCTGTGGGGCTTTAAACTCCATTCTCTGTGGTCACGCAGCCTCTGGGCCCAGAGGTAGAAGACATATGCTTGTTAATGCCAGTCTTTCCTGCTCTGGATGGCTTGTCCCTGATGGCGTTGGGGTCCCTACAGCTCAGGGTGGGGCAGGGCCGGCTGCTGCCAGGGGACAGAAATGGTGGGGGAAAGAACTGAGGGAATGTTGCTTCAAGGGGTCAGGAGGAGAACCCCACGGGGTTTTGTGAGGTGGGGGTGGCAGGGTGTCCCAGGGCCAAGGGTGAATGTTGAGCAGCCCAGGGGAGGAGCCAGGCAGGTGGGGCCTGCAGTGCCCCCTGGGTAATGGGGCGGGAGGGAGCCCTGCAGCATCCCCACAAGTGCATGAGAGAGGGCTGAGGGCTGGAGTCCCCCTTCCCCCCCAGGCCCAGGCCTTCCTGTGTACCCTCAGGTGACCTCTGGGCTGCACCCACTGCACGCTGTCCTGGCTTTAACTCAGATGAGCACCAGTCACTGGATCCACACGCTCCCATGTGTCCCACCATGGTGGGGACGCAGTGTCCCAGTGTGCATAGGGAAGGAGCAAAGGCTTTCTCCTCCCCAGTCAAAGACAGTGCAGTTTCGGGGCACGCCGGGGCCGTCAGGCCCACAGGCTGTGGCTTAGAGGCCTGGTGGGTGACTCTGGTCCACGCACGGTGCGTCCTCTGTCCCTAGCCACACTAAGAGGAGGAGCAGAAAGCTCGCGGAGATGAAGTTCGCCTGCCTCTCCTTCCGGCAGCCCTATGCCGGCTTGGTCTTGAATCGAGTCAAGACCCTGGAGACGCGCTGGCGTCCCCTGCTGAGCGGCCACTGCAACCGGACCCTGGCCATACACATCGCCCACAGGGACTGGGAAGACGACACCTGGCGGGAGCTGCTGCTGAACAGGCTGGGAATGACGCCGGCCCAGGTCCAGGCCCTGATCCAGGAGGGGGAGCGATTCGGCCGAGGGGTGATTGCAGGCAAGTGACACCAGGCCCAGCTGCTGGAGGCTCCACCTTCTCTTTACTGCTGAGTGGGGTCCTGAGGGGCTGGGAGCAGCTACATGCAGAGGGCAGGGGCAGGCAGCGTGCACTGGGTCGGGGGCTGACCCGGGGGCCAGCTGGGGCCTTGTCTGCGACGGTCGGTGCCCTCGGGTCAGCCCTTGCCCTGCTCGGGGCCACAGCTCCCCACGGTGATCTGAGAGGCTAGGACAGGTCCGTTTCCACAGGTGTTGTCATGTGTGCGCATGTTTGTGTGTGCGTGTCCCTGGCAGAGACCACTGGAAGCATTATGGCTCTTAGGGCAGGTTGGATCCCCCAGCGTCCGACTGCCGGCCTAGGGTCCCAGGCCCGCTCCACCCCCAGCCAGCAGCATCTTGGGCAAATCGCCTCACTTCGCGGGGGCTGAAGTTGTCCACACTGTCAGCACCTGAGAGATGGTGGCCTGTGGAGGCATCGGCTTTCCTGTGAGTCCCCAGCGACCAGGGCCCCTGCCGACTGCTGCCCTGAGAATCTGGCCAGGCCCCGCACAGTCCTTGTGGGATCCTTGAGGACAGGCCCTCATCCTCCCAGCTTCGAGCCCTCCCTCGGCCTTCCCTGGCACACACTGAGCAGCATCTGGCATGTCCAGACGCTCCCTAAGGGGGGCTCAGGTCGCCGAGTTCCTTGGGGTGCTGTCATCTCAGTCCTCAGTGATTGTCACTTTGAATGAGTTTGTCGCACATGCAGGCTCGGACCTGGAAGGCAGAAACAGTCGTGTTTCTCTTGTCCGTGTGCAGGGCTCGTTGACTTGGGAGAAACCGTGCAGTTCCCCAAAGACCTAGCTCCGGAGGAGGCTGTACAGCTGGAAACCCGAGCCCTGCTCACCGATTTGAAGGACAAGTACCTGACGGCGCTCTCTAACCCACGCTGGCTGCTGCAGCCCGTACCCGGGAAAGGAGGCAAGGATGTCTTCCAGGTGGACATCCCAGAGCATCTGATCCCCTCGGGGCAGGAGGGGTGATGAGGCAGGACCCCCGAGAGGGACAGGACCGAGGAGCAAGCCTAATGCCTTCACCACTGTGACTCGGATACTTGAACCTCTTGAAATCCCAGTCGCCTCTGCACCAGAGAGCAGGCCCTGCTCTGTGCTTTCCTGTGACTGACTGCCGCGCTCAGATGGGTGGTGGGGAGGGTGGGGCTCTCCAGGGGAGGTGTCTCTTTGTGCTCCTGGACAATGTCTCAAGGACTTTGTCCTCTACCAGGAAACGTCTGGGCAGGGCCACTATTTGGGTACACTGATGTCTGCATCATGCAAATAAATACATGGAGAAGACTGTTTAGCATCTGGGGGCCCCCTTGTCCCCCTCCTCTCTCTTCCCTCTGGTGAAACTGGAAGACTGTGGAGCAGCATCCGGGGGAGCTCGTGAAAGGCTGGGGTGGGGCCTGAATGTCACCTGCGCCTGGGCAGCCGTTGTGACCTCCTCCCCAATGAAGAGAACGTCTGAACTGACGCAGCGGCTACGTCCTCTGCCATCTCCCCGTGCTCGGTTGGACAGTGGATTTGCTTAGTGAAGCACACACAGCACACACGTTTGCACAGCTCCTTCCCGTCCCTAGAGACGATCCCAAACAGCGCTCCTAGAGCTTGCCTTTGCACAGTGAGAAGTCTGTAGTGGGATTTGTTTTACCATTTCCGAGCACACTTTCTAGCGGTCATTGTCTATGAGGGTGAGAGGCTGTTTGCTCCTAGCCTTGGCTGGAACAACCCAGCTCTCCTGAGCCACAATGACGTGCTAGTGTGACCCTTGGCAGATGGGGTGGCCCTGGTTTCAGGGGCCCTCTTTGGAGCTAGGGACACTCAGCTGCAGGCCAGAAACTCAGGGGACCCATGATCCAAAGACTGCCACTTCCAGGACATCAATGGTGTCAGCTGACACCCTTGTGAGGCAGCAGCAAGTCTGGCTTGTCACCTGCTCAGCAGGCGGAGCTCAGTGACCGGAGCTTCAAACTGGCCCTCCCCACTCCCTGCAGAACCCTGTGCTAAGTGTGAAGATGCTGCCGCTGGAAAGGAAACGGTCAGCAGCGGGGTCCAGGGCCCAGCTGGAGATGACTGTCAGCCTCCTGCTTCCACCGATGAGACGCCTTTAGTGTGGAGGGCTAGAGACAACACAGACTGGCAGTTCTCATTAGATCATTTATTTACCCTTAGGAAAGCCGAAAATAGGTTCCTGGTTAGAAAATGGCTCTCCTGACCAGGGCCTGGGGGCCTACGGTGCCTGCTCATCCCTGAACTGTTCGCAGATGGAACAGTGGTAGTCCGAGGGGCTGTCCCCCTGGGGGTCGGAGGGTTCCTCGGGAGCCATGACCGACAGGCCTGCCAGCAGGATGGAGTAGCAGGCATTGTACAGGGTCATGACTGAGGACGGATCAGAGTAGCCCCCAGGCTCGGTGAGCGGCTCCCCCTCCCCCACCATCCCGGCGCTGACCTGGGGCTCGAACATGTCACGGTGAGAGGTGCTCTCCCAGCTGGGCACGCTGCACTGGGCGAGGGGAGGCTGCTCCATGGAGGCCTCGGCCACACTGCTCACCGACGAGATACTAGAGGACCTGACGGACGGGGTGGGGCTGGGCCCCAGGACGTCGGGAGGGTTCTTCGGGGACGCCCCCTTGCTTTCCTTAATGGCGTTCTTCTGCTGGATTCGAGCCGAGTGTCTGGTCGCTGCCAGCTTCTTCCTCTTGGGAGGCGGGGCCGCGGGGGCAGGCAGGGTGGGCGCCTTGGCTGGCTGAGCGCTGCCCTCGGCTTGGCGTCGTCTCTTGATGTTTTGGAGGAGCAGAGGCTGGTCCCTCTTAAAGTTGCAGTTGCGGTAGACCTGAAACACAAGGGACGTGTCGGGCATCCTGGGGCCCCAGAGTCATCCCCACCCCCTGCCCCGAAATCCTGGTCTCCTTGTGCTCTGCAGAATATGTGTTTTCTAAAATGGCTGTGTAGTTTTCCCATACCCTAAATCAGGGGCTCTCTAAAGGGAAATACATTCACAGATGGACCCGTGACTGTGTGATCCCACAGGACCTGGCCTCTTGGAGTTGGTGGTAGCACTACAGGGCACCTCTAAGGGAGCTGCAGTTTAACGTCAACACCTATAGGTTCAAAGCGGACATTCTGGACTCTCAGTAAATAATGTCTCGTGTGAAAAACCTCATCCTGGAACATAAACCCTTTCGGTCTGTCCCCCACCCCGGCATACTACAAAGATGGTCGAGGACCAATATGGGACACAGGTGCTTCTACTTTACCATCACTTTCGTCTTCCCCAGAGCCTTGCTGGGGCGGATTTTGATGAAGCCGTGGAGGTTAAGCTGTCGATTGAAAGCCTTCAAGCTGTCCGTTTCAAAAATTCTCTCTGCACCTCTGCGGCGAAGGACTTCCCTCTGGAAGAGGTCCTTCTCGATGATCACCGTGTTCCCGCTGTCGCTCCAGCGCACGGACTTGAACGCGTCGTTCTCCACGATCATCCACAGCTTCCTTGGGAAGGCGAGCTGGAGAGCGTCACTCTCTTCTACCCGGACAGCTGCGCCTGGTGTTGGGCCCTCTGGTTCCAGCTTGTCCGGGGAGCCTGCGTCTTCGCTCGTGTCTCGGCCACCATGCTCGTCCAAAATCTCCCCGGAAGCCAGCTTTGGCTCAGGGACAGGATTCGACGGGACCCCTCCTTCTGGCTTGTCACCAACAGATGGGGCCAGGTTGACTTTGTATCTCTTTCTACAACCCTGAGCCGCCATGGAACTAAGCTAGCATCAGGAGCACTTCGTACCCAAGACCGTACCACTGTCGGATCCAGTCACCAATGCCTTTGGTCAGACCGGGGATGCCCAGTAAATAGTGCCCACACTGTTCTAGAGTCTCCGTGGTGAGGTAACTGGCTGCTGAGGTCATTGTCCTGTGATGTCACAAAGCAGGCTCATGGGCACTCAGGGACAGGCAGCCCTGGCCAAGTGGGGGAGGGGCCGGGTGGCAGGGACCAATTTCTTCTTTTCTGAAAGTGTAGAAAGACTGAGTTCAAGTTCCCAGAAAAGCCCCCCACCTACTGACAGGCACATTGTTTTCGTGGGGCCAGACCCTAGATGAGTAAAGAAAGCACGAACCCATCTCCACCCCACCTTCAAAACAGGGGAGGCTGAGAAGGCCAGCCCTTGGTTAGTCCTAGCTTGGCACCTCCAAGTATACCTGGGTTGCAGGGTTCCCTGGTGTCTCTGTAGCTCCCAGAAGATGGCAGTTGCTAGCGGCTAGTTGGCCTATTCTCCACCACGTGCCCTGTACCCCTCTTTCCTGTTGTGGGTTCCCCCTTCCAGCTGCCCTTGCCAGTTGGCTGGCACCACTCAGGAAAAAGTCCTGTTTTACTGCCACTCTGTCAAAATGTCCCCATGCAGCACCAGCCTGAGCGCAGCGGGTTGCTCCCAAAGCACCGTAGGCTCCATGACTGGATACCCACAGTGTGTGTTGTACTTGGAGTCTCCCGTTGAGTCGCCTCAGCTCCAAGACTCGTCCCACTGCAGATGGCAGCAGGTTGTCTGATCATTACCATTTCTTCCCCAAGGATACTGTTCCTGTGGCCCAAGGCCCACCCATTTAAGGAGTACCTGTGTCTGACTGCCCCTTCCACATCCCCTGCCCCAAACACTTCCTCTCAGTGGCCGCCTTGGCTCTGTCTCTAAAGCTGCAGCCCCTTCCTTCAGGAGGAGTTGTGACTGGGCTTTCCGCCCACATTTCTCCCCTCCCACGTCCACTCTGGGTCTCCTTTGGGACTTCCTCTTTCAGTGACCTGATTTGAGTTTGAGTGTGTGATGCGCCACGTCCACTCTGGGTCTCCTTTGGGACTTCCTCTTTCAGTGACCTGATTTGAGGTTCAGTGTACTCTGCGCCAACTTGCCAGCCCCGTCCTCCCTACCCCGGGAGCTCGTCCACCCCTCTCCGAGTCCTTCTCCGCCATTCCCATGATTGCAGGGTGCACGTGCAATGATCTTGTTTGCTGTGTGTCAGATGCTTTTCACAACGTCTACTGTACACAAACTCAGACCCACGGGCATTCCTACATGCTTACCTAAAACCAACCAAACCACTCCTGTTGCCTTCAAGTCCATTCTGACTCATAGCTACCCTACAGGACAGAGTAGAACTGCCCCATAGAGTTTTCAAGGAGCGACTGGTGGATTTGAACTGCCATCCTTTTGATTAGCAGCCCTATCACTTAACCACTACGCCAACGGGGTTTCCACATTCTTAGCTAGACGGGACTAAGGGAAGCCAATGTGAAAATCCCCACCAATGTGTATATGAGCCTAGGGGAAACACCGAATGAGAGTGCGGGTACAAAACCCAAGGGCAAATCCTCATAGGCCCCAGGTGACATGGTTCTGCAGTGTGTTTGGTGATACATGCTCCCTGGCCTTTGTGGACAATTTGTTCTCAATATTCACTTTCTAGGGAGGGAGTGCGGCTGCAAGGCCCCGGAGTGAAGGGCCCCTGGTTCCTATCCCCGCTCTGCAGTGAGTATTACTCGCTCCTACTTAGTTTCTAAAAGAGGGTACCAAGAGGGCTTGGAGAGAGAATCTCTCAAGGTACATTTCACTGCCAAGGCCTCTCAGCCTTCACCATGCCTCCACTCCACAACCCAGGATGGCCCGCGAGAGGCTTCTTGGCTCGTGTCTCGGCCACCATGCTCATCCAAAATCTCTCTGGAAGCCAACTTTGGATCAGGACAGGATTCGACGGGACCTCTCCTTCTGGCTTGTCATCAACAGACGGGGCCAGGTGGACTTTGTATCTCTTTCTGGTACCCTGAGTAGCCATGGAACTAGGCTAGCATCAGGAGCACTTTGCATTTGTACCCAAGACCGTACCACCATCGGGTCAAGTCACCACTGCCTTGGGGATATGTGCTCTGAGGCTAAGAATTTAAGTGGGGAAGACTGGAGGCATTCTCGAAGGAGGTGCCTAGAATCTTCAGTTAAACAGCCAGCTTCCGTCAGTTACGGACCACAGGGCTTTTTCTTAAGCAAGCTTTTCTTAAGGACAGAAGGGAAAGTTTCATGTGGCCTAGGCAGTCCGTGAACTCTACAGAAGACCTACGTGGAGGGATTTGGCCATCGGTGGCACGGAAGGTCATTGGTGGGGAGGAAGACAACTTGGGAAACCACAGTTGATGGCCTTCAGTAAAGCACAAGTTTTGGCTTTGACTTGGACACACTGTGTCCTATGGCTTCTGCCAGACCATTGTTCCCTGACATTCCTCGTCGTTCTAACTGTCACAGGATGTCTGTCCACTGGGAGGAAGAGTCTGTTATGGATTGAATTGTGTCCCCCTAAAATATGTGTGGTAATCCCTAACCCCTATACTTGTGGTTAGAGCCCTGGTGGTGCAGTGGTTAAGAGCTCAGCTCCTAAGCAAAAGGTATGGCAGTTCAAATCCACCAGCTGCTCCGTAGAAACTTTATGAGGCAGTTCCACTTGGTCCTGTGGGGTCGCTATCAGTGGGGATCCACTGGATAGCAACGAGTATACCTGTAGTTATAATCCCATTTGGGATCTCTTTGTCAGTCGCTACAAACCACCAGCTGACGTTCCATCTGAGCTCCCATCCCATGAAAAGGCAGAGGCACCATGGTGGGCCACACAGCAATCAGGGAGAGACTTTGCTTAAATATGAGGAATCCTTGGCTGCTGATGAGCCCTGGCCATGCAGAAGAATCCCTGAAATCCGATCCCTGTGGGGGGCCATCTTGGAACACCCCCCCAACACTCTGCTGAGTCTCATGAGCTGCAGCAAAGGTGACATGGTCTCACCTAGGCAACTGCGCAGACTTGATGCCGTCCCTATTTTCCTCCTGTCCCCTTAGGCTGTACCTGGAAGCCAACTAGTGCTAACGGGTTGTTCCCAACATACCCCTGCAACTGCAGATGCTTCTCTGAGACTGGCTGAGCCCACACTGAGTTTCCTGGACCACCTGTACAACAAGCTCCACACGGTGCATGTCAAAAATGAGCAACTGCTTCAATGAACAGCTGAGGGACCTGGAATACTGAGCTGAACTTCTTACACACCACGCAGGCACAGCGACACCACCCATTCACCCTGTCCCCCCAAACAAGGACAGCTTTGCCGGAGTTCAGTGTCAGGGGAGGAGCTGTTTATAGGGTTCAGTTGTAGCCCAAACAGTCCACCTAGCCGTGGCCTCCTTTGAAACTCCTCCTGGCCTCTCCTGGGTGAGAACATCAACCCTCCTCTCTCCTTCCTTTAAAAAACGCTACCTTTCTTTTCAGGCTGAAGGGTCTCCTACCTGTAAGAACTGGTTTCTCCCCTCCTCTGCTCCACGACTATACCAGCAGTGCTTACAGAAACCACTCTCAGAATGAAAAGCATGGGATTCAGGCTAAAGCGTTCTTGTCACCGCAGACCAAAATCTGCAGACTTGGAGCTACCCATGATACCGTTCTTCACGTTTCGTCTCTGACCACCTTCTGTAGGGTTCCAGTTTCAAACAGTGCTTTGTGATTTTTGGCAAGCCAGCGGTCCCTGGAGGTTGCAACAGCGCAGACCGTTTCTCGCTTGTGGTGGCTGTCCTGGTAGTAGCAGCTGCTCCATCCGAGGAGAACCTCAAGTGGGTGAATGGCCGTGTCCATCTCCAGTACAAGCTTGTAAAAAAATACTTTAACAGAGTAGACTGTTCAGAGTAGGACTGCACATAATATGTCACAATGCTAAAATATATGTATAAATACTATACAGCCATGGAGTCACTGCATGAGAAAGGGCTTGCCAAGGAGGCTTTAAGGAAAACCTGCCGTGGTCCTGCCCCAAGAGCAAGGCCTTCGCGGGTAGGGTGCTGGGAGCGAGGCCTGCAAGGCATACAACCAGTGGGCAACAGGGACACGTGGAGAGCTCCTACTGTCTATGCGCGGCAGGAGAAGTCTGGGCCACACGTCCTGGCAGATGTGCTTTCAAAACGCTGTGATCCTATTTAGCATTTTACCCAAGAGACACGAAGACCCCCTTCCTGGGCCTCAGCGTCCACCCCCAAGGGCAATGAGCTAGCTCCTCAGGCCCATGTGGAAGTCAGTTTCTCCTGCTCTCCAGGGCACACTCTCCATCAAGCATGCTTACCCTGACACCCTCCACACCACTTTGTCCAGGCCCCTCCTCCTCTGTGGCACGTGGTGGGGAGTCACAGATAGGCTTTGAATGCAAACAAGGCAGGAAATGACAGTCCCCAGGGTCCCAGCTCCAGTTCCAGCCCTGGGTGGAGGGTGCACACAGAGGCAGAGGGGAGATGAGGAGTGTGTTTCCGATCCACCGACGTCCTCCCCGGAAAGAAGGGCCTTTAATCTGGCATTTCGATATTTAGCTTGGGAGAAGGGAGCACATACTTTCCAGGGCTCTGTGTAACAACTACCCTGGCCTTCTTTCGAAACATAGGAGCAATTTTAGGAGGTTATCTTTGTGATGAAGGTCATATGAGATGTTTCCGTATTCTCTTAAAAATGGGAAAATTTCAAGCAGAAACTGACAGAAATCTTCCGAATACCGAACCACCCTGAAAAATAAGAAAACACTTTTTCAAAAACTTGGTTCAAGTGAGTTTCACATAAATTTTCTTTCCCGACCGTGAAGTTGCACTGCTGTGCGGTAATGCTTTATTCTGATGCCCCAGAAACAAAGACTGAACCCAGACTGAAAACCTGGAACTTGACCAGGCCCTCCAGGTGACCCTGAGGGTACACACAGCTGAGAACCTCGGCTCTAAACCAAAAAACCAAACCGAAGCCGTTGCTGTTGAGTCTATTCTGACTCATAGCGACCCTACGGGACAGAGTGGAACTGCCCCATGGGGTTTCCGAGGAGCAACTGATGGATTCGAACCCTCAACCCGTTGGTTCAGCAGCCAAGCTGTTAACCAGGGCTCTAGCGAGGCCCAGATACCTGTGGGAACCTAGATGATGCTGTCATTCTCTTAATCGTCCCTGGTCCAACCCTCACGTGGATGACATAGAATGTCATCCGGTTAGAAGAATTCTGTCACTCCCAGGATGAGGGAGGCCATCAGGCATGTGCTGGTCCTGGCCAGCAGGAGGCCTGGGCTCCAGGGACCACTCCAGCAACTTCTAGGAGGCCAGTCTTTCCTGCACCCAGCACAGGAACGTCAGCTCCATGCTGGCTTTCCTGGCGCACAGCCAACAAGGACAGCCAGGGCTGCACACTAGGCCCCTCACCACCTCCACTGCACTGGCTTGCAGAAGAGCAGCCTCTCGGGGTGTGCGCAAGGGAGCCTCTGAGCCTAGCAAACAGGGGACCACACCGTGTTGTTGGAGAGGAAGAAAATGCCAATTAAGTACCACTGACAAGACTAGGTTTAGGAGGGGCTGATGGGCTGGTTCTGGTATCCCTCAACTCGCTGCCCGACACTGCTAGAGAAGAGTGGTGCCAGCCAGTGGAGAGTAAGCTGATGGCGTGGCTTTCCGCTGAAGATCTGAGACCCGCCTCAGGCCCTGCTTTCCCAGGCAAGCACCTTCATTTGGAGCCCTCAGGTTCCTCCTTTCCTAGAGTGTGGGTGCGCACGCAAACACACATGCACAAGGGCTCCCAAAGGCTGTGAACATAGGGTGGTTTCCTCGCTTCTGTCCAAAGGTGGTTGCTATGAGAGTGATCAGTGAAAGCCACAGCAGGACAAATACTGGTATACAGGAGAATGCGTTGTGGCCGTCCAGTTTGTGAACCAGCGGCATCTAAAGAAAGAAACAGTCAAGGTCATGCTGATGCAACATCTGCAAGTAGTCAGAGGAAGCCTGCAGCCAGAGCCTCACTAGACACCCCCAGCAGGTTTCAGGGAGGGAAGTGAGCACTAGAGGAAAGAAGTGACACGACGATGGTCATCCAGCTCAGGGCCATTGTTATGTGTGTCCTCCGCTGCTGCACTATCACATCCATGGAGCGCAGGAACAAGGCGGACCACACGATGTAGTAGAGGACAACCAGGCACAAAAAGGACATGAGAATCCACAGGGGACACACACAACCTGAGGGGAGGAGGAGAGGCATCTCTGCAGCTTCCACCACAGCAGATGGAGGCGTTGGCAAAGCCCTGCTGGGTCTCTCTAGTTAAGACAGTGCAAGACTACACAGTGCAAGACGGAATAAGGACAGTCCTACCTCCCGGGACAGCTGGGGGGACAGCATAGTGTTTTTAGCACAGAACCTGCGCTCGGGAATGTTTTCCATGGGTCACTGTGGAGGTAGACAAGCCTTCCTCTGCCCCTACTGCTTGTCAGTCATCCAGTTCTGTTAGCATCCTGGCTCCCTGAGGGCCCAGGGCAGAGCTGTCACCCTGCGGACAGAGACACTCTCTCGCCCTCTCCCTTCACAGGCAGCACTCTGCATCCTGCTCCAGCTACTTGGCAATGTATTTGGGAACTCACTCCCCGGAAACGTCAGCTGCCTAGCTTTCTACAGACCCCCTGGCTAAATTTGTAGATAGACGCCGGGTGCCTACACTCCCCCGTCCATGTCTCCACGCCAGTGCAAGCTCTGTAAGTTGCTGTGGGACCAGAAAGATCTTACTCCACCTCATACAGCCCGCAGGTAACAGTGGAGGCATCAGCTGGCCAGGCTCTTGCATGGCCCCCAGCCCCTTGGACTACTTTCTCAGTTATTCATTTTTCCTTTATTCACCATCATACAGGGAAATTGATTTTTTTCTTTTGTGTACAGTTCTATGACTTTTAACACATATACAGATTCATGTAACCACTGCCGCAAGATGGATACAGAACAGTTCTACGGCCCCATAAAACACTCCCATGCTAGCCGCCTTTACTGTTGCACACTCTCCCCACCCATAACCCCTGGCAACCACTATCACTATACTTTTGTCCTGTCTAGAATGTTATATAAATGGAATCAAACAGCATGCAACTTTTTCGCACGGGTTTCTCTCAATCAGCATGCCTTTGAGCTTCATTCCCTTTGTGTGTATATGGACGCTGTGTATATATGGACGCTGTGTGTATACGGACAGGTCCTTCTTTTATATTGCAGAGTGGTATTCAATGGTATAGATTGACCTGTTTGCCTGTCCATTCACTGACTGAAGAGTATCCAGTTTGGAGCTATCACAAATAAAGCTGCTACAAACCTAAGTTTTCATTTCCCTAGGGTAAATACCCACCCACGTATCTGGCACTTTGTCGTACCGTGGGAACTTGAGTGTTTGCTCTGATGCTGGCAGCTATGCCAGCAGTATTTAGGTACCAACAGGGTCACCCATGGCAGACAGGTGTCAGCTTTCAGACTAAGACAGACTAGGAAGAAGGAGCTGGCAGTCTGCTTCTGAAAAGAATTAGCTAGTGGAAACCTTATGAATAGCAGCGTAACAGCGTATGATATAGTGCCGGAAGATGAGCCCCTCAGGTTGGAAGGCACGCAGAAGACGATGGGAGAAGAGCTGCCTCCTCAAAGTAGAGCCGACCTTAATGACATGTATGAGGTCAAGTTGTTGGGACCTTCATTTGCTGATGTGGCACGACTCAAAATGAGAAGAAGCAGTTGCAAGCATCAATTAATGATTGGAACATGGGATGTACAAAGTATGAATCTAGGAAAATTGGAATTCATCAAAGATGTAATGGAACACATAAATAGCAGTATCCTAGGTATTAGTGAGCTGAAATGGGTTAGTATTGGCCATTTTGAATCGGACAATTAAATGGTGTACTATGACAGAAATGACAACTTGAAGAGGAATGCTGTTGTATTCATCATCAAAAAGAACATAACAAGATCTATCCTGAAGCAGAATGCTGTCAGTGATAGGAAACTATCCATATGCTGAATAGGTATGGTGAAAGGATTCAACCTTGATGCACACCTTTCTGACTCATAGTGACCCTGTAGGTCAGAGTAGAATTGCCCCATAGAGTTTCCAAGGAGCGCCTGGCGGTTTTGAACTACCGACCCTTTGGTTAGCAGCCGTGGCACTTAACCACTACACTACCAGGGGTTCTCTGCTCTAGACAGGATACTATTTCTCACCTGGGCATTGAGAAATCAGAGCTGTGGCAGGAAAGCACAGCCAACTGTTCTTAATTAGTGGGGCTGTGACACTCATTGTGCCGAAACCCACGCACAATATGAGGAAACAAAACATGCTCTCTCTTCTCAACACAAAAGTCGGGAAGTTCCATGGAAGGGTGGTCTGAGAGTCAACTAAAAGACCAAATGCCAACATTTACCACATCCACAGGGCAGAAATGCTGCATTTCTCCCCTATGAATTGGCTCAAGGGCTTAAGCACAACTGATGCCACTACAAAATGTAAAATTAGATACGCTGTGGAAAATCCACAAGTCCTGGGTGGCACGAAGAGTTAAGGACTTGACTATTAACTGAAAGGTTGGCAGTTTGAACCCGTTCAGAGATGCCTCAGAAGAAAGGCCTGGCAATCTGTTTTTGAAAGATCAAGCCTTGAAAACCCGAGGGAGTGCAGTTCTACTCTGAAACACATGGGGTCACCGTGAGTCAGAATCAACCCAATGGCAATGGAGTTTGTTTTTTGGGGGGGGTATGGTGGATGGTCTAACAATTTATTTGATGAAGAGCTGGTTGCTATGTAAATGAAATGCGCCTCTTCTTTCAAGATCACCAAAAAGTCTCCTGATGCATACCTTTATACACTATTTTTACTGCAAAGCCTAGAGTTTCAAAATAAAAATGACACCTCCAATCCTATATTCAAGTAGGTGGGAGGTAGGGGTGGAAAAGTGTGGGAGGGAGGGAAGCAAGCTGACAGCAGCCAACAATGATTTGTGTAAGTAGGTCTGTCTGGCCTTCCCAAAAGGAGCCCTGGTGACTCAGTGCTTAAGGCACTCGATTGCTAACCAAAAAGTCAGGGTTTGGAGATTTAGGTTCATAGTTTCATCGTACATCCCACTTAATCGGCCTAATAATATGTTTAGTGCTTCTGTTCTACTTCCTAGTTTCTTGTGTAGTGCCTGAGGTCTTAAAAGCTTGCAAGCGGCCATCCAAGGCACAAAAATCGATCTCTCTTCCTGTGGAGCAACAGAGGAAGAAGGAGCTTCGGGAACAGGAGGAGGATATGGAATGTGTTGGTAACTGCCTCCATGAACAACTGCCTCATTGTCTTGAGACCAGAGGAACTAGATGGTACCCGGCTACCATGACTAAATATTTTCATCATAGATTCTATAGCAGTATCCTGATCAAAAGGGGGAAAATGTAGAACAAAATCTCATGCACTCCAGACTTCATGGAGCTGTGAAAGTTGGATGAACTCCTGAAAATATTGCCCCGAGATAACCTTTAAAGCTTAAACCAAAATTATCTCTTGAAGTCTTCCTAAAACCAAACAATGGCTTAGCTTACCTGGTCAAAAATGTCAGCCTTATAGAATGCAACGAGAATGAAAATACTTCCTATCAAAACCACTGGGACATAGCAAAAGCAGTGCTCAGAGGCCAATTTATATCGATAAATGCACAGATACTATGGAAATGAGGAACACACAATTTACAAAGAAAAACGTCTCAGCACAAAAGAGTAAGTGGAAAAATGAAATTGTTAACACACACAAAAAGGCATCAAAATGACAGCACTAAACTCATACTTATCTATAACTACGCTGAATGTAAATGGACTAAACGCACCAATAAAGAGACAGAGTCTCAGACTGGATAAAGAAACAGGATCCATCTATATCCTGCCTACAAGAGACACACCTTAGACTTAGAGACACAAACTAAAACTCAAAGGATGGAAAAAAACATATCAAGCAAACAATAAGCAAAAAAGAGCAGGAGTAGCAATACTAATTTCTGACAAAATAGACTTTAAAATTAAATCCACCACAAAGGATAAAGAAGGACACTACATAATGATTAAAGGGACAATTGACCAGGAAGATATAACCATATTAAATATTTATGCATCGAATGACAGGGCTGCAAGATACATAAAACAAACTTTAACAGAACTGAAAAGTGAGATAGACACCTCCACAATTATAGTAGGAGACTTCAACACACCACTTTCGGAGAAGGACAGGACATCCAGTAAGAAGCTCAACAGAGACACGGAACACCTAATTACAACAATCAACCAACTTGACCTCCTTGACTTATACAGAACTCTCCACCCAACTGCTGCAAAGTATACTTTTTTTTCTAGCGCACATGGAACATTCTCGAGAATAGACCACATATTAGGTCATAAACAAGCCTTAGCAGAATCAAAACACTGAAATATTACAAAGCATCTTCCTTGACCATAAGGCCATAAATGTGGAAATCAATAACAGGAAAATCAGGGAAAAGAAATCAAATACTTGGAAACTGAACAATACCCTGCTGAAAAAAGACTGGGTTATACAAGGAGGGAATAAAGAAATTCATAGAATGCAACGAGAATGAAAACACTTCCTATCAAAACCTCTGGGACACAGCAAAAGCAGTGCTCAGAGGTCAATTTATATCAATAAATGCACACATACAAAAAGAAGAAAGAGCCAAAATCAGAGAACTGTCCCTACAACTTCAATAAATAGAGAGTGAGCAACAATAGAATGCATCAGGCACCAGAACAAAACAAATAATAAAAATTAGAGCTGAACTAAATGAATTAGAGAACAGAAAAACAATTGAAAGAATTAACAAAGCCAAAAGCTGGTTCTTTGAAAAAATTAACAAAATTAATAAACCATTGGCCAGACTGACTAAAGAAATACAGGAAAGAAAACAAATAACCTGAATAAGAAACGAGATGGGCCACATCACAACAGACCCAACTGAAATGAAAAGAATCATATCAGATTATTACAAAAAATTATACTCTAACAAATTTGCAAACCTAGAAGAAATGGATGAATTCCTGGAAAAACACTACCTACCTAAACTAACACAATCAGAAGTAGAACAACTAAATAGACCCATAACAAAAAAAGAGATTGAAAAGGTAATCAAAAAACTCCCAACAAAAAAAAGCCCTGGCCCGGATGGCTTTACTGCAGAGTTCTACCAAACTTTCAGAGAAGAGTTAACACCACTACTACTAAAGGTATTTCAAAGCATAGAAAATGACGGAATACTACCTAACTCATTCTATGAAGCCACCATTTCCCTGATACCAAAACCAGGTAAAGACATCACAAAAAAAGAAAATTACAGACCTATATCCCTCATGAACATAGATGCAAAAATCCTCAACACAATTCTAGCCAATAGAATTCAACAACATATCAAAAAAATAATCCACCACGACCAAGTGGAATTCATACCAGGTATGCAGGGCTGGTTTAATATTAGAAAAACCATTAATGTAATCCACCATATAAAGAAAACAAAAGACAAAAACCACATGATCTTATCAATTGATGCAGAAAAGGCATTTGACAAAGTCCAACACCCATTTATGATAAAAACTCTCACCAAAATAGGAATTGAAGGAAAATTCCTCAACATAATAAAGGGCATCTATACAAAGCCAACAGCCAACATCACTCTAAATGGAGAGAGCCTGAAAGCATTTCCCTTGAGAACGGGAACCAGACAAGGATGCCCTTTATCACCACTCTTATTCAACACTGTGCTAGATAGAGGTCCTAGCCAGAGCAATTAGGCTAGACAAAGAAATAAAGGGCATCCGGATTGGCAAGGAGGAAGTAAAATTATCTCTATTTGCAGATGACATGATCTTATACACAGAAAACCCCAAGGAATCCTCCAGAAAACTACTAAAAATAATAGAAGAGTTTGGCAGAGTCTCAGGTTATAAGATAAACATACAAAAATCAGTTGGATTCCTCTACATCAACAAAAAGAACATCGGAGAGGAAATCACCAAATCAATACCATTCACAGTAGCCCCCAAGAAGATAAAACACTTAGGAATAAATCTTACCAAAGATGTAAAAGACCTATACAAAGAAAACTGCAAAGTACTACTACAAAAAAAAAAAAAATTTTTTTTTTTTGACAAGAAACTAAAAAGGACCTACTTAAGTGGAAAAACATACCTTGCTCATGGATAGGAAGACTTAAAATAGTAACAATGTCTATTCTACCAAAAGCCATCTATACATACAATGCACTTCCGATCCAAATTCCAATGACATTTTTTAATGTGATGGAGAAACAAATCACCAACTTTATATGGAAGGGAACGTAGCCCCGGATAAGTAAAGCATTACTGAAAAAGAAGAAGAAAGTGGGAAGCCTCTCTCTACCTGATTTCAGAACCTATTATACAGCCACAGTAGTCAAAACAGCCTGGTACTGGTACAACAACAGGCACATAGACCAATGGAACAGAATTGAGAACCCAGATATAAATCCATCCACATATGAGCAGCTGATATTCGACAAAGGCCAGTTAATTAGGGAAAAGTTAGTCTTTTTAACAAATGGTGCTGGCATAACTGGATATCCATTTGCAAAAAAATGAAACAGGACCCATACCTCACACCATGCACAAAAACTAACTCCAAGTGGATCAAAGACCTAAACATAAAGACTAAAACGATAAAGATCATGGAAGAAAAAATAGGGACAACGTTAGGAGCCCTAATACAAGGCATAAACAGAATACAAAACATTACTAAAAATGACGAAGAGAAACCAGATAACTGGGAGCTCCTAAAAATCAAACACCTATCCTCATCTAAAGACTTCACCAAAAGAGTAAAAAGACCACCTACAGACTGGGAAAGAATTTTCAGCTATGACATCTCCGACCAGTGCCTGATATCTAAAATCTATATGATTCTGTCAAAACTCAACCACAAAAAGACAAACAACCCAATCAAGAAGTGGGCAAAGGATATGAACACGCACTTCACGAAAGAAGATATTCAGGCAGCTAACAGATACATGAGAAAATGCTCTCGATCATTAGCCATTAAAGAAATGCTAATTAAAACTACGATGAGATTCCATCTCACTCCAACAGAAAAGGCTGGCATTAATCCAAAAAACACAAAATAAATGCTGGAGAGATTGGAACTCTTATACACTGCTGGTGGGAATGTAAAATGGTACAACCACTTTGGAAATCTATCTGGCGTTATCTTAAACAGTTAGAAATAGAACTACCATACAACCCAGAAATCCCACTCCTCGGAATATACCCTAGAGATATAAGAGCCTTCACACCAACAGATATATGCACACCCATGTTTATTGCAGCTCTGTTTACAATAGCAAAAAGCTGGAAGCAACCAAGGTGTCCATCAACGGATGAATGGTTAAATAAATTGTGGTATATTCACACAATGGAATACTACGCATCGATAAAGAACAGTGACGAATCTGTGAAACATTTCATAACATGGAGGAACCTGGAAGGCATTATGCTGAGTGAAATTAGTCAGAAGCAAAAGGACAAATATTGTATAAGACCACTAGTATAAGATCTTGAGAAATAGTATAAACTGAGAAGAACACATACTTTTGTGGTTAGGAGGGGGGAGGGAGGGAGGGTGGGAGAGGGTTATTTACTGATCACTTAGTAGATAAGAACTGCTTCAGGTGAAGGGAAGGACAATACTCAATACATGGAAGGTCAGCTCAACTGGACTGGACCAAAAGCAAAGAAGTTTCCGGGACAAACTGAATGCTTCGAAGGTCAGCGGAGCAAGGGTGGGGGTTTGGGGACTATGGTTTAAGGGGACTTCTAAGTCAATTGGCAAAATAATTCTATTATGAAAACATTCTGCATCCCACTTTGAAATGTGGCATCTGTGGTCTTAAATGCTAACAAGTGGCCATCTAAGATGCATCAGTTGGTCTCAACCCCCCTGAGTCAAAGGAGAATGAAGAACACCAAGGTCACACGATAACTATGAGCCCAAGAGACAGAAAGGGCCACATGAACCAGAGACTTACATCATCCTGAGACCAGAAGAACCAGTTGGTGTCCGGCCATAACTGATGACTGCCCTGACAGGGAGCACAACAGAGAACCCCTGAGGGACCAGGAGATCAGTGGGATGCAGACCCCAAATTCTCACAAAAAACCACACTTAATGGTCTGACTGAGACTAGAGGAATCCCGGCGGTCATGGTCCCCAAACCTTCTGTTGGCCCAGCACAGGAACCATTCCCGAAGACAACTCATCAGACATGGAAGGGACTGGACAGTGAGTGGGAGAGAGATGCTGATGAAGAGTGAGCTACTTGTATCAGGTGGACACTTGAGACTGTGTTGGCATCTCCTGTCTGGAGGGGGGATGGGAGGGTAGAGAGGGTTGGAAGCTGGCAAAATTGTCACGAAAGGAGAGAGTGGAAGGGCTGACTCATTAGGGGGAGAGCGAGTGGGAGTATGGAGTAAGGTGTATATAAACTTATATGTGACAGACTGACTTGATCTGTAAACGTTCACTTGAAGCTCAATAAGAATTTCAAAAAAAAAGTCAGCCTTGACCATTATGCTCTCTTAATAGCTATCTTGTTATAGTTGTTATTAGATGCCTTCAAGTCGATTCTAACTCATAGCAACTCTATGTACAATAAAACGAAACACTGCCCAGTCCTGTGCCATCCTCACAATGGTTGCTATGCTTGAGCCGGTCCTTGTAGCCACTGTGTCAGTCCATCTTCTTGAGGGTCTTCCTCTTTTTCACCGACTCTTTACCTTACCGAGCTGACATCCCTCCTGATAACATGTCCAAAGTACATGAGATAAAGTCTCACCATCCTCGCTTCCAAGGAGCATTCTGACTGTACTTCTTCCAAGACAGACTTGTTCATTCTTCTGGCAGTCCATGATATATTCAATATTCTTCACCAACACCTTAATTCAAAGGTATCGATTCTTCTTCGGTCTTCCTTACTCATTGTTGAGCTTTCACATGCAAATGAGGCAACTGAAAACACCATGGCTCCGGTCAGGCTCACCTTAGTCCTTGAGGTGACATCTTTGTTTTCAGCACTTTAAAGAGGCCTTTTGCAGCAAATTTGTCCAATGTAATGTGTCCTTTGATTTCTTGACTGCTGCTGCCATGGGTGTTGATTGTGGATCCAAGTAAAATGAAATCCTTGACAACTTCAATCTTTTCTCCATTTATCATGATGTTGTTTATTGCTCCAGTTGTGAGGATTTTTGTTTTCTTTATGTTGAGGTGTCACCCATACTGAAGGCTGTGGTCTTTGATCTTCATTAGTAAGTGCTTCAAGTCCTCAGACCGAGGGGATACTGAGTGGTTTAAAGTCAGGAAAGGTGTGTGTCGGGGTTGTATCCTTTCACCGTACCTATTCAATCTGTATATGCTGAGCAAATAATCCAAGAAGCTGGACTATACGAACAAGAATGGGGCATCAGCATTGGAGGAAGACGCAGTAACAACGTGCCTTATGCAGATGACACATTTTACCCATACCTACCCATTGCTGTTGAGTCAACTCCGACTCATAGCGACCCTATAGGACAGAGTAGAACTGCCCCATATGGTTTCCAAGGAGCGTCTGGTGGATTCAAACTTCTTACCTTTTGGTTAGCAGCCATAGCTCTGAACCACTACGACACCAAGGGTTTCCATTTTGCCCATAAAAAAAACCAGTCCTTCAATATAGCAACTTGAGGCTTGAATTTTTTCTTCAGTTCTTTCAGCTTGAGAAATACCAAAAACGTTTTTCCCTTTTGGTTTTCTAACTCCAGGTCTTTGCAAAGAGTGTGCAGAGAACTATCTATATGGGATCACACTGTCAACAGTAACTTGAAAGATTAGACAGGAACCTTAGGGGACAGTGAATTCATGTTAATGGGGAAGGAACAAATCAGAAAAGGAGGGTGAGAATGCTTGCACAACTCAAAGAATGTAATCAGTGTCACTAAATGGTACGTGTAGAAACTGTTGAACTGGTGTATGTTCTGCTGCGTATATTCTCAACAACAACAAAATAAATTTAAAAAAAAAGATAAATGACAGTGTTTCTTTAATGAGCACAATGTGCTGTGAGGAAGGTGGAAGGTATTTGGAAAATGATCAGCTTTTGGGGAAATGGTGGTAATCCTTTTGCTGGCTTCTCCTCAGCCACGTATCAATGATGTACGGCAGCTCCAAACTCCTCCCGATGACAATTCACCCTGGAAACTCTATTTCCCAGTGGACTACTGAGGGAAAAGAAAATTGTCAGAAAGTTAGAGCAGCCAGCTTTTGCTGACAAATCTGGACAGTTGGCTGTTTGGCAGCACACAGCATTTTATCTTATATGAGCCTGGCAAATCCCCTGTGGCTCCTGACCTTAAGGCTTCCTGGCAGGGGAGGCAGGAACTGTGAGTTCACCCCGAGGGCACTCTGAGATGTCCAGGCTTCCCATGCAGGTGTGAGAGGACTATGCAATAAGGTGGACTACTTCCTCTATTTTCAGCAAAGGCTTTACAGATCAAGTCGGGGGTTGGTGGTCCTAAGACTCAAAGTCAGGAGAGCAAGAAAAGGGCAATGAGCCCGGACCAAGTAGACTCAGAATTTGGAGGGCCACGAAGTATACTCTACGGGGCTGACCAGCAGTCCAAGTGACAAAGATCAGAGAAACAGGACAAATGCAAGCTGGCTATTTCAGGTGGCAATCCCTTAGGAAAGCCACAGAGGAAGCAGCAATATTAATCATCAGGCAGGTGGCAATAGTAATCATCAGGCAGGTGGCAGCACTGTGTGTCTATAGGTTTTACCGGATTGGACCTCAGTCATTATCTAGATAGACAGAACCCAGCACCCAGGGAAAGGCCTGCCAAGGCTAGAATGTGTGGCAGGGCCCCAACCAATCACAATGACCTCCAGATGGGTTCTGGAACCCAAATCAGATGCTGGGCCATCCCAGCTTCCTCGAGGCCTTAATGTAAGGAGGAAGGCGGCAGGAGCTTTTCCGGGGCACTTACTACTTAAGGTATGGGATGAATTCTAGGGGTCACCTACAGGTGTGCCGGAAAGGAGGGGGCGGGTATTCTATTATACTGCCAAGCTGAGTTCTTGATGCCTCCGGTGCTAGGAGACATTATTCTTTCAGCCACTTGTCTTTGGTACCTACCCCTGAGCATGATGGGGCAGCCAGGGGCTGGTCTAGAATGTGGGGGCCATCTTCCCACTGAGCTCTGCCAAGAAAATCACCCATCCACTGTGCCATGTAACGGACTGGGATTCAGCCTTGGGCTCCGTGCCACAGGGCACTAGCTCACTGTATGTCAATACCCAAAGGATACCAGTAGATGGAAACCTAACATTAGCATGTTCATACCAGTGGCCTCAAGAGCGCTTCAGCATAGGTACCAGATGGATTCACTCTCTTAGATTCCTCTCCCTTCTCACAGCAAACTCCTGCAACACCAAAGGAATAATTACCGCTCAGTGGGATATTGCAGGTGCTGGCCAAAACATAAACACTCATCAATTTAAACGGGCAAATACGGACTTCGGAAGAGAGAAGACTTCTCTTCCAGAGGCAATTATTTGTCTCTTTAGAATTTTTGGCCAATGTAGAACCCCCCACCCCCACCCATGGAACTCAGAAATGAGCATCACAGCAGTCTATCTGCATGGAAGGGGCTGGAGGGCGTCGGGCAGGGGACAGAGATTTAAAGTCCCCTGGCAGCCCTTAGCTCTTCTGTCCCCCACCAGCGGGTCTAACAGGGTGGGCCACTCAGAAGAGGCACTTCATCTTGCCACAGCCCCCGCAATGAGCCCTGGGAGATCCTGGCAAAGGATGGGAGGTCCCGCCTGGCTGGGGGCCTGTGCATCACCGGGGGCTATCAGCTCCCTCAGAGTCCCAGGAACACAGCAGCCCTCTGGTGAGTGCTGGTATGTCCTCTATTGCACCTGCTCACCCTCTGCAGCCTGCATCACGCTAGGTCCGCAACTGCTCAAAGGCCCCGCAGCGCACAGGCTGCCTTCCACACTCTGGGCTCTGGCAGACAAGCTTGATTGTGACTTGTGGGCTTTCCATCAGTTTGGTTCAAGGTCTTCCTGGGCTGTATTTATTGTTCTCAAGTCAAACAAACTCAGCACTAAAGGCCACCGAGCTCTTTTCTCTGCTGCAGAACTCACAACTGACCGATGGGCTGTGCATCTTTACCTCCTTGATCCTCATTTCCATATGGCAAAACTGAGGCCCTGGAAGACTGGATCCCTTGCCTGAGGTTCCATAGCCAATAAGTGGCAGAGCACTGACTAAAACCCAAGGCTCTCAGCCCCCAGGCAGGGGTCTCTGCAGCATACTATAACCCCAAGGTGGTGGAGTAGACTCTGACTCACAGTGACCCTACAGGACAGAGTAGAACTGCCCCTCCCCCCTATAGTGTTTCTAAGGCTGTAATCTTTACAGAAGCGGACTGCCCCATCTTTCTCCCATGGAGAGGCCGGTGAGTTCAAACCTTTTTTTTTTTTTTTTGCTTAGCAGCCAAGCACTTAGCGACTGCACCACCTTGGCTCCTACAGCGTACTATATTGCCCCCGCTAAAGTCGGGCTGTTAGAAAAAGTGCAGGCAGCGAGTCAGACGTAGGAAGAAATTTACAGGCATAAAGAGAGATCTATGGGATTGAGGGAAACACTGGTTGCATAGTGGTTAAGAGCTACAGCTGCTAACCAAAAAGTCAGGAGTTCGAATCCTCTAGGCGCTCCTTGGAAACTCTACGGGGCAGTTCTACTCTGTCCTAGAGGGTTGCTTTGAGTCATAATCGACTTGACGGCAGGCAACGGGTTTCGTTTTTTTCATGGGGTTGAAAGAGGACAAAAACTCCAAGGTTCTTCGAGAAGGGCCTGGATATTGAGCTTCTCAGCCTCTGCCCGAGGTCAGGCCAAAGTTTAACAACTTGCTTCATTAAGAGAGAAGCTCAGGGGTCCCCACCCCTACTGCTGCCCCACCCTGCCCCTTTGGGCCAGAATTCAGAGTCCAGGCCCCCACAGCCACAACACGCCCACTCTCTCAGGCCATCATTTCCTGTGGATGCCGACAAGGAGGAAGGGAGACAGGAGGCAAGGATATTTAAACAGTTTCCCTTTCTCAAAGTATCAGCAGAAGTTTCTACCCACCATCCTTCACCATAGCTACAGCGCGATGAAAAGCAAGCATCCAGAGCTGACCCGGGGGCCTTGTAAAGACCCTAAAGGGCCTGCAGGAGCATCAGGAAAATGATGACCTTCGGTCCCACCCACCAATACGACGGAGTGCATTGTCTTCTATTTTTTGCTTTCACAATTGGTCACCTCTATACGGCTTACGGTAACTTTCTCCCAGCCAGAATATTTGCGGAAACTTCTCTTCCCCAGCTTCGTACAAAATTGCCATCATTTGGGACAATGCTTTTGGTGATGCTTTTAAAAGCCAGAAAGTGTACTACCATCAGGATAATTCCCCATAAAACAGCATGGGTGGAGATCTTCCATTTACAAAAATAATTTCTATGTACAGAAAGTCAGGAAGAAAATGAGGCCTCGTTCAGCAAAGGTGCGTTACACCAGTGACTGGCAATGAAATAAGTACAGACAAATAGAACACGATGCAGACCATTTCGGAACGTGTGATAATCCAGTCCTGGGCCAGCATATTCTACCTTTCCTCTTTCTGTCTGTTAGAAACCAATGACAACAGGTTTCTCAGCAAATGAGGCTGTAAACATGAGGGGATGTTTAACCCAGTTCAGAGAACAAACTGTCTCCAAGGTCTCTGACAACACTCATTTGCATATAAATAATTAGCATGCTGATTTGCAATGATCCTTGCCCACTCATTACCCCATACGCAATCAAGACCTCTACTTGGCAATATTTTGTTAGCTGTTGATATTATCGTTTCTGCTTGAGAATAATAAAAATCGATCCTTTTACAGTAATCCACGGTTCACCATCGTGGCAACAGGCTCCCCACTGAATCCTCACTAAAGACCGTTTAGAAAACGTCCGCCAAGGCCCGATGCACGAAGACCCAGAGGCAGTTTGCCCAGTTATTACCAGGACCAGTTCCTGCTGAGTCGATTCCAATTCCTGGTGACCCACGTGTTGTCAGAGCAGAACCACGCTCCACAGGGTTTTCAACGGCTGATTTCTCGGCAGCAGATCACCAGGCCTTTCTTCTGAGGCATCTCTAAGTGGCCTCGAACGTCCAACCTTTTTGGTTAGCAGCTCAGTGTGTTGACCGTTTGCACCACCCAGGGACTCCTTCCCCGTTTAGGAGGAATATAGGAACTAAGACTCTACTTAAGAACCAAGATGCCCGCAGCTTTAAGAGAGTGTAAAGGAAAAGAAAGAACCCTGTATCTGTGTTATTTTTACAATTTAAGAATAAATCTATCTAGCGTGAAAGTTCTCAGGAAAAGGGTAAAGACATGTTCTCCTAACTCCTGCAGTCCATAACCCCTGATATCTGCTCCATAGAAGGGAGCTCAGAGGCCATCCAGGCCCACTCCCACCCCAGGCAACAAAACGCTCAGCAGAAGTTCAGAAACCCCGCTTCTGCTTAAAGACCTCCAGAGCCCAGGAGCCTCCCGTGTCCCAAAGCTCTGCCCATCAACCAGCGGCTCAAAGCGTTACCCAGTCTTTCCTTACACTGGGGGGCCAAAACCAGCCTCCCTATAATTCCTACATATTGGTCCACGTTTCAAGGGGGACCCCTCAATGTTCCTGTGGCCCTCGATGTGGGACTTTTGGCATACGTGCTGTCACTGGACCATCTCAATGGCCCGGCCAAGCAGATGCTATGACTCTCCAGGTTTTAAAGCTGCGGCCCTGGAGGCTGAGAGAAGCGTGGCAGCCACTCAGGGTTGCAGAGTGGTGATGGGCAGAGGAAGGGTTTGACCCCATGTGGGCAGTCTCCACCTTTCATGTCATTTTCACTATCCCACCTTGCCGCTCTCACGCATTAGGGGGAGAAAAAGCTGCTCCTGCTTGCCCAGCGGATGGTTCATAAAGGTGGGAAGGGGGAGAGTAACTGAAAGCCCCCTCTACACACTCTCCCTGAGAGAGCCTGCTAGTCAGGTGACTTTAAACCCCCACACAGGGGGGCCCAGACCTGAATTTCTGACCCAAACTATCCCAAGTTCAGGGGCAAAATGGCCACCCTCGGGTCTGCATGCCCCACAAGCCCTCAAGTTCAGCAGGTACCAAGCTGCATTTACCAACTGTCCTTCATCCCTGATCTTGCTCAGAAATACTGTTCTCTACCCAGGAAGCCAGGCCAGAAACCTGCAGGATTCTCCTAGACATTTCTCTTTCCCTCATCCACCTGCCCTGCTTTGACGTCTCTTGCTGTCTGCCTCTTACCCGCCATCCCCACCACAGCTGCCTTCTTCAGACCACCATGCGAGCTCAGTTAGACAAAGTCAACAGCTTCCTAAATGGCCTCTCCGCCTCCAGTCACATCCCCCTGCTGCCATGCGGACTGCCACCAGAATGACCCAATATGGCAACCTAGGTGCCTCCCCTGCTACGAATCTTTCCATGGCTTCCTGTTGCCACCAGAGGTGATTCTCAAGAAAATCACGAGGTGTGTGGCTGCGGCATCTGTACATTTTGAAAGCCCCCTAGGCAATCTGAATGATTCAGCAGTGTTTGGGAACTAACGGTAAACGAGGCTAAGTTCACATCATCGGTGATCTGATCCCTGCCTACCTCTCCCGTCATTGTTCCTGCCACACCCCCCCTTGGTAACTACATCCCAGCGATCCTAGAAACATACAATGTTCACTCCCACCTCTGTGCCACTACTGGGGCCAACCTCTCAGCCTGAAATGTTCTCTGTACTCTTGGCCAACCTGTACTAAGCCTTCAAAACTCCACTGAGAAGTCCCTTCTTCAGGAAGCCTTTCCTGGCCTGATCAGAACGGACCTGGTGCCCCTCCTCTGTGCCCACATAGCATCGCACGGAGGTCTCTATCACAGCACTTATCACGTTGGGTTGAAATGATCTGCTTATGTGTCTAACTCGCTGGCACACATATAAGCTCCTCGAGACCACGAAACATGTTTCTTCAACACTGGCAAGTGCCTGACACGTAACAGGTGCGAACCAAACGTGGACCTGAAATGAGCCTGATTTCAAGACCAGGCTATACACTGACTGACTGGAGCTTTGGGTTTCAGGCATGTCAACCCACTGCTGAGGCTCCGTCCCTGCATCTGCAAAGTCGGCATAACAAATCCCCACGTTCATCCACACACCAAGCTTTTCAACGTCTGCTAAGTGCCAGATACAGGCTTGCGTGCAGGCTGAATCAATTAACGCGCGTGAGGGTATTCTGTAAACTGTTCTGCAGTATCAGAAAGATAGCTGTGCAATTCCAGCCTTTGCTTAGTCTCTCTGAAACAGAAATAGCAATTTCATCCCAGAAAAGCAAGGTCTATGACGTGGAAGTCTCCATTAGCTTACTGCAGTTTCAGGGCAAGAAGGTCACTTAGCTCAAAGCGAACTGCTCGGGCCCAGAGGAGACGGAGGAATCGGACTCTGGGAAAGCCTGCGATAGTGAGAATCTGCTCCGACAGGGGCAGTGCTAATCTTCCGAGGGCACAGGCTTCACCGCAGAGCACCACTGAGGACAGGTCACTGAGTCCCAACCCTGTTGTCACTGACTTCTGCCTACCCTGCTCTCGGGTTTCCATGGCAATGGGTGTGGAGCCAGAGGCAGCAGACTAAAGCAGGCTCCACACGCCGGCTTCCTGAGGCTCCCCCAAGCCTTCCTGAGCTTTGTCTACTCAGTGGAGCTCTGGCTCACCTGAGACCTGCTACTACCAGGGGTGGGCAGCAATCTTAAGGTCAATCCCACAGAGCCCAGGGGAACCAAATTGGTTTGCAAACTGAGGGGACTTTGAGCCTAGAGTAGCTCTGGGCTCTTCTCTACCCAACACTGCTGTCCCTGATATGTTGTATTCTGCAGGCTCAGGGAGGGCTATATAATTCCCAAAGTCCTTGTACTAGAAGCTCTTAGGTCTGCTCTAAGCTCCCACTCTCTCTCCTACAGTTGCTCATCCTCTTGGGGGAAGTCCCAGTCCAAGGATTGCTCCTCAGAACCCAAGCTCTACAGGCATCTAGCAGTGACACCCTGTGACACCATGGCCACCCCCTCCAAAGGAATCTGATCTCTCATCCACCCAGAAGTGAACCAGGAACAGGGGAGCTATCAGAAGTTATGCTGAGAGCCAGGCAAGGAGAGGACAGAAGCACTTCCTTTATGTACAGAGTTCTCAGAAACTACAAGTCCACACTCACGGAACCAAGTTCTTATCACTCATCTCCTCTGGGTTCCACCCAGGCGATTACGCCTATCCCCAAGGAATCTCAAGGTTTGGTTAGGGGAGAAAATAAGACAGATGAAGCTTGTGTGAAGTGGATGGCCATTAAGGCCCTAACGGCCCACTTTGCGGTAATCATGTCATTTCACACTCAGTGCCAAATAGAGTTAACCTTCAGGGATCACAATTTAGCCCATGGGGCACCTGAATTGCTCATTCAATAAATATTTATTGAGCCCCTACTATACAGGTGGAAATCAGCCACAGCCTGTCCTGGGAGAGCTTACAGCCTAGTATGGAAGACAGGCGTTCACACAAAAGAATTGCATTCAAACAAAAGAATTCTGTGCAAAATACAGAAGATATCTAGAGCTGGACATAGATCATGGTGCCTGGAAACAACAGAAAAGGATTTCTCGGGAGGGGACACCCGAACAGGCCTTTGAAGGGTGAATGGCGGGGTTATACGGGGCAGACAAGGCAGAAAGAGGAGTCCAGGCAGAGGGAACATGTTCAAAGTCCCGGAACAATGTCGCTGGAGCCTAGATAAGGTGGAGGGGGGTGCAGTGATGAGATGTGAAGTTAGAAAGGTAGGCAAGAAGCAGGTCAACCTGCCAGGCTAAGTAGCTTGAACTATACCCTTTAGAAAAGTGAGGGGCCACCAGGGCACCTCTAAATATATTTCTTTGTTGTTGTTGTTGCTATTCTTCTTTTTGTATGTTCTTTGCTGGAAATGGCATGGCTTAATTTTCAGTCTGGAAACCCTTGGAATCCCCATGGGTGCAGTTCTACTCCGTCCTATGTGTTCACTATGAGTCCAAACTGACTTGGTGGCAACAGGTTTAATGACAAAGAAATAATACTTTAAATTTATTTTGAAAAACATCTTTTAAGAAAATAAGAAGAATACCTATGCCAGAACAGAATAATAGGGCAAAAAGAAAAAATGTTCAGCCTTGCTAGCAATCAAATAAACATAAATTTTAAAATGAGACACTAAGTCTTTGCCAGTCAAATTGGCAAAGATTTTACAACACCCAGTGATAGCAAGGAACAAGAAAAAAGGGCATGCACATATCCCGCCTCTAAAACAGTAATTGTTACTGGGTGATTCAGCGGTACCTATCAAAAGCCTCAAAGTCCCTGGTTGGTGCAGATGGTTAAGCACTCGGCAGCTAACCAAAAGGTTGAAGGTTCCACCCAGAGGTGCCCTGGAGGAAAGGCCGGCCAATCTGCTTCCCCAAAATCACACACTGATAGCCTCATGGAGCAGAGTTCTACTCTGACACACATGGGGTCACCATGAGTCAGAACTGACGAGAGGCAACTGGTGTTTTGATACCAAAAGCCATCAAAATGTACATTCATGAGGAGCAAAAAATTGCACATCTAAGAATTCCTCCAAAGCAGACAATCAAGGATTTCTGCAGACACTGACCAATGGAATGATCGCCTCAACGCTGTTTACAGCAGAGAAAGACAGAGAATAACCTAAACACCTAGCAGCGGTGGATGGGTCACGTAAATTCTGCTAGTTTCATACAATGGAAAGCTATCCAGCCACCGAAAGTGATACGGAAAAATAGTTAATTACAGGATGTTCAGAATCTATTAAGTGAAAAGGGCATGAAAGAGTATTATTTAAAATACACACACTTTTCGTGTCCGTGTTTAGAAAATAAGACTGGGTTGTTGTCGATGTTAGGTGCGGTCGAGTCACCTCTGATTCATACGGCCACCGTTTGTACAACAGAACGAAACACTGCCCAGTCCTGCACCATCCTCACAACCGTTGCTATGCTCAAGTCCACCCTTGCAGCCGCTGTGTCAATCCATCTCCTTGAGGCTCTTCCTCTCTTTCGCTGACCCTCTACTTTACCAAGCATGATGTCCTTCTCCAGGGACTGGTCCCTCCTAATAACATGTTCAAAGTACTTGACACAAACTCTTTCTTGCCATCCTCGCTTCCAAGGAGCATTTCTGGCTGTACTTCTTCCAAGGCAGACTTGTTCGTTCTTCTGGCAATGTATCACATATTCAATATTGTTCACCAACACCATAATTCAAAGGCATCAATTCTTCTTCAGTCTTCCTTATTCGTTGTCCAGCTTTCCTGCACTTACGAGGCGACTGGAAACACCACGGCTTGAGTCAGGTGCACCTTACTGCTCAAAGTGGTATAATTGCTTTTTATGTTTAAAGAGAACTTTTTCAGCAGATTTGCCCAGTGCAGTGCATCTTTTGATTTCTTGACTGCTGCCTCCATGGCTGTTGATTGCGGATCCAAGTAAAAGGAAATCCTTGACAACTTCCATCTTTTCCCTGTTTACCATGATGTTGCTGACTGGTCCAGGTGTGAGGAGGGTTTTTGTTTTCTTCGTGTTGAGGTGGAATCCATACTGAAGACTGAGGTCTTAGATCTTCATCAGTAAGTGCTTCAATCTTCTCCGCTTCAAACAACCTAGGCTGTGTCATCTGCGTATCGCACGTGGTTAATGAGACTTCCTCCAATCCTGATGCCACATTCTTCTTCTTCATATAGTCCAACTTCTCGGATTATTTACTCAGCATACAGATTGAATAAGTGTGGTGAAAAGATGCAACGCTGCCGCACACCTTTCCAGATTTTAAACCACACAGTAACCCCCCGTTCTGTTCGAATCACCGCCTCTTGGTCTAGGTATAGGATCCTCATGAGCACAATTAAGTCTGCTGGAATTCCCACTCTTCGCAATGTTATCCATAATTTGGAATGAGTCACACAGCTGAATGCCTTTGCATAGTCAATAAAATACAAGTAAACATCTTTCTGGTATTCTCTACCTTCAGCCAGGATCCATCTGACATCAGCAATGATACCCCTGGTTCCACGTCCTCTTTTGAATCCAGCTTGAATTTCTGGCAGTTCCCTGTCAATATGCTGCTGCAATCACTTTTGTTTGTTTGTTTTTATTATGCTTTAGGTGAAAGTTTACAGTTTGTTTGTTTTTATTATGCTTTAGGTGAAAGTTTACAGCTCAAGTTAATTTCTCATACAAAAACTTATACACATATTGTTATGTGACACCAGCAGGCTTCTGGTGTCCATTCAATCAGCTCCTGTCCCTTTCTACCTTCTCATCCCGCCTCCGGACAGGGGTTGCCCATTTAGTCTCATTTATCTACTTGAACTAAGAAGCACCCTCTTCACGAGTATTATTTTTTTGTTTTGTTTTACGTTTTGGAATTTATTTATTTAATTGAAGTTTAGATGAAGGTTTCCAAAACAAACTAGTTTCTCATCAAACAGTTAGTACACATATTGTTGTACGACATTGGTTAACAACCCCACGACATGTCAGCACTCTCCCTTCTCAACCCTGGGTTCCCTATTACCAGCTTTCCTGTTCCCTCCTACTTTCCAGTCGCAGCCCCAGGGCTGGTGCGCCCTTTTAGTCTTGTTTTGTTCCATGGGCCTGTTCAATCTTTCCCTGAAGGATGAACCTCAGGAGTGGCCTCACTACTGAGCTGAAAGGGTGTCCTCTGGACATACTCTCAGGGTTTCTCCAGTCTCTGTCAGGCCAGCAAGTCTGGTCATTCTTTTTGAGTTAGAATTTTGTTCTACATTTTTCTCCAGCTCTATCCAGGGCCCTCTATTATGATCCCTGTCAGAGCAGTCAGTGGTGGCAGCCAGGCACCATCTCGTTGTACTGGACTCAGTCTGGTGGAGGCCGTGGTAGATGTGGTCCATTAGTCCTTTGGACTAATCTTTCCTTTGTGTCTTTAGTTTTCTTCATTCTTCCTTGTTCCCAAAGGGGTGAGACCAGTGCAGTGTCCAAATGGCCGCTCACAGGCTTTTAAGACCCCAGATGCTACTCACCAAAGTAGAATGTAGAACATATAAACTGTGTTATGCCAGTTGAGCTAGATGTTCACCAAGACCATGGTCCCTGAACCTCTAAGCCCAGCAATTCAGTCCCTCAGGGAGTTTGGATGTGTCTATGGAGCTACCATGCCCTTGCCTTGTAGAGGTTGTGCTGGCATCCCCAGTATTGTGTACTGTCTTACCTTTCACCAAAGTTATTGGTTATCTGTTGTCTATTAAGTGTTTTTCCATCTCCACACCTCCCCTCCCTTGTAAGCATAAAAGATCATTTCTTTTTGTATGTAAACCTTCCCATGAGTTTTTACAATAGTGGTCTCATACAATATTTGTTCTTTTGTGATTGACTTATTTCACTCAGCATAATGCCCTCCAGATGCATCCATGTTATGTGATGCTTCACAGATTCATCGCAGTTCCTCAGCATTGCATAGTACTCCATTGTGTGTATACTTTACTTTGTCTTCTCGAGCCACCCTTTGAAATCTTCTGTTCAGCTCTTTTACTGCATTATTTCTTCCATTCACTTTAGCAGCTCTATGTTCAAGAGCAAGTTTCAGACTCTCTTCTGATATCCATTTTAGTCTTTTCTGTCTTTTTAATGACCTTTCACTTTTTTCATGTATGACGTCCTTGATGTCATCCCATAACTCGTCTGGTCTTCAGTCATTAGTGCTCAATGCATCAAATCTATTCTTGAGATAGTCTCAGGAATACTCAGTATTCCAGTACCAAAGCTTGTATTTTGGCTGTTGTGACAGTCATCTTCTATAGAGATTTACAGCCTTGGAAACCCTATGTGGCAGTTCTACTCTGTCCTACAGGGTCACTAAGAGTCAAAATTGACTCAAGAGTAACGGGTTTGGTTTGGTTTTGATTTTCTAAGTTTTCTATAATAAACACATGCTATTTTGCTCAAAAAAAAAAAACAATCTAAGAGTGCCTTTAAATGGTTATACCCTTCAACTCAGAACTTCCAATTTTAGAAATTTACCCTGATAATCAGATATGGACATAAATATGTATGTACAAGACCATTCATTATTTGTCTTTGCCCCCCAAAAAGGAAATCAACTAAATGTCCCCCAAATACCAATTATAAAGTATGATATATTATAGGATGGAACACGGCAACTATTAAAAATCATCAAGAAGAATATTGAAGACAGAAAATGAAGGAAAAGAAGGCAGATCATAAAATAGTAAATACAATAATATGAAACGAACTTTTGAAAACCATGTAGAAGAAGTACTGCAGGTATATGTACCAAAATAAACATCAACTGTGTTTTCTCCAAGTGATAGGACCACACGTGATTTCTTTATCTTCATTTTTCTCCTTTTTATACATTTTCTACACAGAAATTTTACATTCTAGGAAAAGATATTAGGGTTCCATTTAAGAAGTAAGGAGTGAGAACAAGTAGAGTACTGTAAGAATTCTTTCTGCTGCTATTTTGCTGTGTGGTGTTTCTTGCAGGGCATGCTGGCACCCCTTCACAAAAACCAAGAATCGGTCCTGAATGAATGGGAAGTATATAAATTAAAATAAATGACAAATGGGGCGATATATGAATATGTTGTCCGTGTAATGTTTTTAAAAGTATAAACATACAGGAATCTGGAAACTAATATATCAAGGTATGAAGAACGTTTAATTATCATAGTTTAGCCTAATGAGTAAAGCTAGTCTGCCTTGAGCATTGTGTTCTTTTCAGAACTATCTATATGGAATCAAATTGACAACAGCAACTTGAAAGATTAGAGAGGTACTTTTTTTTAGGGGGCAGTGAGTTTATGCTAATGGGGGAGGAACAACTCAGAAAAGGAGGGTGAGAATGTTTGCACAACTCGAAGAACGCTTTCAATGTGACTGAACTGCACGTGTAAAACCTGTTGAATTGGTGTATGTTTTGCTGTGTATATTCTCAACAATAACAACAAAATAAATAGCATAATGCCTGTGGTCTTAAAAGCTTGCAAGAAGACACAGAAGGCGCAACAAATGGTCTCTATTCAACTGAAGCAACAGAGGAAGGAGAGTCAGAAATAGGAGGAGAAAATAAAATGTGGCTAATTGTCTCCATTAACAATTGCCTCTTTTGCCACGAGACCAGAAGAACTGGATTGTGCCCAGCTACCATTACTGAACATTTTGATCAAAGATTCTGTAGCAGAATCCTGGTCAAAAGGGGAAAAATACAGAACAGAATTTCAAATTCTCATGGAATCCAGACTTTCTGGAGCCATGGAGGCTGGATGAATCCCTGAACTATTGTTCCAAGATAATCTTTACCTTAAAGCAAAAATATGCCCTGGAGGTGGGGCCAAGGTGGCGGAGCAGTCAGACACTTCCTGCGGTCCCTCGTACAACAAAGACTTGGAAAAACAAGTGCGTCGATTATATATGACAATCTAGCAGCCCTGAACATAAAAAGAAAAGTTGAGGAATCAGTCTGAGCAGCAAGGGGAGGGAGAGACAGTTCAGAAGTTCAGGAGTTGCCACGCCTGACCCACCGGGAAACCAGCACCCCGCAGGCCAAATCTGTGGGTACAAGCGTGGTGACACAAGCAGTGGCATTCCAAATGCGTTTTCCACGTTGGGAGAGACCAAGCGGTGGAGAGTCTACTCATGCCTCCAGAATCAGTGAACAATGGTGCTCAATTGGCAAAAGATAAGTACATGTGTCTAACCTACCATATGGAGCAAAAAATATCCCTTGGGAAAAACCTTGCTCCCACTTACCTACCCCCTTCCTGCTCTGCGCTGAGTCCCAGCTGGCTGCAACCTCTGGGCCGGAAGTAGAACCCGTCACGTGCCCTGAGCCATTCTCCCAGCCTTGGAGAGGAAATAAATTAACAAACATGGAAAAAATAATCTGCTGTCTCCCCTAAGCCACGAACTCAGGGCAGGAAGAGCTCCTTTGCCTAGGCACAAGCATAAGGGTCCACGGACACTGAATGCCTTCACCCCTACATAGGCCTTTGTGGGCCCATTTCAACAGTGTAGGCCCTCATTAGCACAGTACAGCTGGGTATATACCTGAAGTCTAACTTCAACTGTTTCAGCTATATACTGGACAGGCAGGTTCATGACATTTGACACTGTTCTGCCTATTAAGCAGGGTCCTCGCCTACCCACATCAGGGGCCTGTGAAATGCTGGCTCCACCCACGCCACCTAGCTACCTGCGACAGGGGTCTGGAATAAGTGGTGCATCCTAATCCTTACAACCAACACCACTGGATCTCACAGTCCAGGTGCAAAACCCACCCACCTATCCGTTCTAGGGAACACACTTTCCTCACAGATTCTCGGGGGTGGTTGTCAGCCCCCTGCCTTGTTCAGTGTCTATACCCCTACTGCACCCAGATACCTGTGACTACACCAATCACCCCTACTCATCTAGGATTGTAGGTGAGAGCCTGCACCACACACTTGGTAACCGACTACCTGGACATCTAAGCTGAATCAATACAAGAAAACTAAATGAACTCCTGGACTCACATTCCTAGTAAAAGATCTAACCACTTGGTGACAGGACATTAGGCCTTTAAAGGCACCAGTAATCAAATTAGCTCACTCGAGCAGCCTATTTGGGCATATCAAAACAAAACAAGGACCTAGGACACAGTAAGCAAACATGAAATAAATACAAGAACTTATGGATGGCTCAGACAACAGTCAATATCAAATCACATAAAGAGGCAGACCATGATGGCTTCAGCAAGTTCCCAAAACAAATAATCAAGAAATCTTTCAGATGAAGAAAATTTCCTGGAATTACTGGAGGTAGAATACAAAAGATTCATATACAGAACTCTCCAAGGGATCACGAAGGACATCAGGCAATATGCGGAACAAGCCAAGGAACACACAGATAAAGTAGTTGAAGAAATTAAAGAGGTTGTTCAAGAACATAATGAAAAATTTAACAAGCTGCAAGAATCCATAAAGAGACAGCAATCAGAAACTCAGAAGATTCACAATAAAATTACAGAATTAGACAACTTGATAGAAAGTCATAGGAGCAGAATTGAGGCAATGGAAGTCAGAATTAGTGAGATTGAAGATAAAGCATTTAAACCGACATATGTGAGGAAAAATTAGATAAAAGAATTTTTTTTTAAATGAAGAAACTCTAAGAATTATGTGAGACACTATCAAGAGGAATAACCTACGAATGATTGGAGTACCAGAACGGGGCGGGGGGCATAACATAAATAGAAAGAACTGTTGAACATTTGTTGGCTGAAAACTTCCCTGATGTCGTGAAAGATGAGAAGATATCTATCCAAGATGCTCATCCAACCCCACATAAGGTAGGTCTTAAAAGAAAGCCACGAAGACATATTATAATCAAACTTGCCAAAACCAAAAATAAAGGGTTTTAGAGCAGTTAGGAATACACAAAAAGTCAGCTACAAAGGAGAGTCAGTAAGAATAAGCTTGGACTACTCAGCAGAAACCATGCAGGCAAGAAGGCAATGGGATAACATATATAAAGCCTTGAAGGAAAAAAACTACCAACCAAAAATCATATATCCAGCAAAACTTTCTCTCAAATATGATGACAAAAAGCATTGCCCTTGAGAATGGGAACCAGACAAGGATGCCCTTTATCACCACTTTTATTCAACATTTTGCTGAAGGTCCTAGCCAGAGCAATTAGGCGAGAAAAAGAAATAGTGAGCATTCGAATTGGTAAGGAATAAGTAAAAGTATCTCTATTTGCATACGATAAGATCTTATACACAGAAAACCTACAGAATCCAGAAGAACTAATAGAAGATGTCAGCAAAGTATCAGGATACAAGATAAACATACAAAAATCAGCTGCATTCCTCGACAAAAGGAGAACCTCAAAGAGGAAATCACCAAATCAATACCATTTACAACAGCCCCCAAAAGATAAACAACTGAGGAATATATATAAGCAGAGATGTAAAAGATATATACAAAGAAAACTACAAGGGAGGCGGGACCAAGATGGCTAACTAGGCAGAAGCTCCCGCTGACCCCTCTTGCAACAAAAACTTGGGAAAACAAATGAATCCATTACATACATGACAATCTACAAACCCTGACCATCAAACTCAGAACTAGGGAATTGACCTGAGTGACAGGTGAGTGAGAATGCACGCGCTGAAGGAGTGAGCAGTCCGGGAGACCAGCGAGCCGCGCCCCAACCTTCAGCCCTCAGGGGAGCGAGAATCCGTGCGGGCTGAAGGAGCAAACAGTCCTGGAGACCGGGACCCGCTCCCCAGCCCTTAGCCCTCAGGGGAGCGTGAAGCCACCTGCACTGAAGCAGCGAGCAGTCCCGGAGACTAGCGTGCCGCCCCCCGGCCCTGAGCCCTCAGGGGAGCGAGAATCCATGCATGCTAAAGGAGCAAGGAGTCCCGGAGACGATGAGCCACACCCCAGCCCTGAGCCCTCAAGGGAGCATGAAGTTGCCTGCGCTGTAGCAGCAATTAGTCCCAGAGACCAAGGAGCTGTGCCCCAGCCCTGGGCCCTCAGGGGAGTGAGAATCCACTCACTGGGGCACTGACCAGTTCCAGAGCCCGGCAAGCCATGCCCCAGTCCTGAACCCTTGTGGAGCCTTGGGGCCAGAGCTGTAGAGATAATCGTGGCTTCCTGAGACAAGGCAAGCAGGGAGGCAGTGCTGACCCCCTGGGGCAAACTCTCCCCAGCCAGTGCACACAGGCTACACACCCCTCTGGAATCTCAGATAAAATGGTCCTCACCAAACAAGATAAGTTGAGTTTATCTATTTTACTCTCTCCTATCTATCTGATCCCTCCCCTCCCTGCCCCAGCAGGCTTCTTTAATATAGGAATTCCCTGGACCAGAGACTGAAGTACTTTGCAGGGTTTTTTTTCCTAACCCATTTTCCTGGCCTGGAAAATCAGCAACTAACCATCAGGTGAAAAATCCTTTCCTGATTTCTCTAAACTGGAATAGCAGTACAGAATCAGCACCATCCAGGCATAAGAGATACACAGTCTTTGGCTTTCACCTCTACATGGAACCAGGTGGCTATTTAATGCAAAGCAATTCCTTTAGAGATCTGACTGTAATTGTTGTAGCTGAGCAGTGGAAAGGCAAGTTTTGGAGGTCTGATACCGCTCTACCTGTTAAACAGAGACCTCACCGATCTGCAGCAGGGAACTGAGTGCTGAGGCTGCATCCACACCACCTAACTAACTGCTAAAGGGTTCTTAGGATTGCGACGCCTACCAATTTTTAGAGGTACAAGCGTTGGGTGCCTAAGATACAGCTACAGAGCCCACCCACCAGAGCACCCTAGAGAACATAGATGCTCCTTCCTCACTGCCACTTGGGGGAAGGCTGTCAGCACCCTGCCCTCCTTGGACTGTGACCCCTGCTGATACCAGAAACCAGTGCATACAGCCATCCCCACAACTCCTCTAAGATAGGAGGGGAAAGCCTACACCACACACTAGGTGACCCACTATCAGGACACCTGAGCTGATTCTATTCAAGAACAGTGAATGGACTCATAGGCTTATATACTGGGTAACAGCTCAAACCAGCTGATAACAGGACATAAGGGATTCAAAGGCTCCAACAATTAAGTTAGAGCACTCTAGTAGCCCATCTAGGTGTACTGAAACAAAACAAAACAAGAAGAAAAGACTCAGGAAGCAAATATAAAATAAATCATTACAATAAATTATAAATGGCTCGGAGACAGCACCAAAAACCAAAAAAACCCACTGCCATCGAGTCGATTCCGACTCATAGCGACCCTATAAGACAGAGTAGAACTGCCCCATAGAGTTTCCAAGGAGCGCCTGGCAGATTTGAACCATCTACCTCTTGGTTAGCAGCGGAGACAGTAGTCGATATCAAATCACATAAAGAAGCAGACCATGATTGCTTCTACAAACCCCCAAATCAAAGAATCAAAATCTTTGCCAAATGAAGATACATTCCTGGAATTGCCAAAAGTAGAATACAAAAATCTAATATACACAATATTTCAAGACATCAGGGATGACCAAAGAAATGAAATAAGGCAATCCACAGAAAAAGCCAAGGAACACACTGATAAAGGAGTAGAAGGAATCAAACAGATTATTCAAGAACAAAGTGAAAAAATTAATAAGCTGCAAGAATCCATAGAGAGACAGCATTCAGAAATTCGAAAGACTAACAATAAAATTATAGAATTAGACAACTGAATAGGAAGTCAGAGGAGCAGAATCGAGGAATCCGAATGCAGAGTGCAGCAGTTGGAGGATAAAGCAATTGACATCAACATAGTTGAAGAAAAATCAGATAAAAGAATTAAAAAAAATTAAGAAACCTTAAGAATCATGTTGGACTCTATCAAAAGAATAACTTGCGTGTGATTGGAGTCCCAGAACAGGGAGGGATAACAGAAAATACAGAGAGAATAGTTGAAGATCTATTGGCAGAAAACTTCTCTAGCATTGTGAAAGATGAAAGGATATCTATCCAAGATGCTCATCGAACCCCATACAAGATAGATCCCAAAAGAAAATCACCAAGACATATTATCATCAAACTTGCCAAAACCAAAGATAAAGAGAAAATTTTAAAAGCAGCCGGGGATAAATGAAAAGTCACCTACAAAGGAGAATCAATAAGAATAAGTTCAGAGTACTCAGCAGAAACCATGCAGACAAGAAGGCAATGGGATGATATATATAGAGCTCTGAAGGAGAAAAACTGCCAGCCAAGAATCATATATCCTGCAAAACTCTCTCTCAAATATGAAGGTGAAATTAAGACATTTACAGATAACCATAAGCTTAGAGAATTTATAAAAACCAAACCAAAGCTACAAGAATTACTAAAGGAAATTCTTTGGTCAGAAAATTAATAATATCAGATACCAACACAACACAAGGTCACAAAATAGAACAACCTGATATCAACTCAGATTGGGAAATCACAAAAACAAAATAAGACTAATTTTTTAAAAATGCTCAAAACAGGGAATCGTGAATGTCATTATGTAAAACATTACAATAATCAAAAAAGAGAGACTAAATACAGGAAGCATAGATCTTCCATATGGAGAGGAAACCAAGGTGATATAGGACGATACGAGTTAGGTATCTACTTAGAAAAATAGGGGTAAATATTAACGTAACCACAAAGAGGTCTAACAATTCCATACTTCAAAATAAAAACCAAGATAAACATAACGACTCAGCAAAAATAAATTCAACTACTATGAAAATGAGGAACACGCAATTTACAAACAAAAACTTCTCAGCACAAAAAAGTAAGTGGAAAAATGAAATTGTCAACAACACACAAAAAAAGGCATCAAAATGACAGCACTAAATTCATACTTATCTATAATTACACTAAAGGCACCAGAAAAGAGACAGAGAGTGGCAGAATGGATTAAAAAACACGATCCGTCTATATGCTGCCTACAAGAGCCACATCTTAGACTTAGAGACACAAACAAACTAAAACTCAAAGGATGGAAAAAAATATATGAAGCAAACAACAATCAAAAAAGAGCAGGAGTGGTAATATTAATTTTGACAAAACAGACTTTAAAGTTAAATCCACCACAAAGAAAACAGAAGGATACTACATAATGATTAATGGGAGAATTTACTAGGAAGGTATAACCATATTAAATATTTATGCGACCAATGACAGGGCTGCAAGATACATAAAACAACTAAAAAGTCAGATAGACACCTCCACAATTATAGTAGGAGATGTCAACACACCACTTTCGGTGAAGGACAAGACATCCACTAAGAAGCTCAATAAAGACACAGAACATCTAATTGCCACAATCAACCAACTCGAGTTCATAGACTTATACAGAACATCGCACCCAACAGCTGCAAAGTATACTTTCTTTTCTAGTGCACATGAAACATTCTCTAGAATAGACCACATTTTAGGTCAGAAAGAAAGCCCTGACAGAATCCAAAACATCGAAATATTACAAAGCATCTTCTCAGACCATAAGGCCATAAAAGCAGAAATCAATAACAGAAAAACCAGGGAAAAGAAATCCAATACTTGGAAAATGAACAATACCCTGCTCAAAAAAGACTGGGTTATAGAAGACATTAAGGAGGGAACAAAGAAATTCATAGAATGCAATGAGACTGAGAACACTTCCTATCAGAACCTTTGGGACACAGCTAAAGCCGTGCTCAGAGGTCAATTTATATCAATAAATGCAAACATACAAAAAGAAGAAACAGCCAAAATCAAAGAACTGTCCTTACAACTTAAACAAATAGAAAGAGAGCAACAAAAGAAACCGTCAGGCACCAGAAGAAAGCAAATAGTAAAAATTAGAGTAGAACTAAATGAATTAGAGAACAGAAAAACAATTGAAAGAGTTAACAAGGCCAAAAGCTGGTTCTTTGAAAAAATCAACAAAACTGATAAACCATTGGCCAGACTGACTAAAGAAATACAGGAGAGGAAACAAATAACCCAAATAAGAAATGAGATAGGCCATATCACATTGGACCCAACTGATATTAGAAGAATCATATCAGATTACTATGAAAAACTGTACTGTAACAAATTTGAAAACCTAGAAGAAATGAGTGAATTCCTAGAAACACGCTACCTACCTAAACTAACACAAACAGAAATAGAACAACTAAATGAACATGTAACAAAGGAAGGGATTGAAATGGTAATTAAAATACTCCCAACAACAACAAAAAAAGCCCTTGCCCAGAAAGCTTCACTACAGAGTTCTACCAAACATTCAGAAAAGGCTTAACACCACTACCACTAAAGGTATTTCAGAGCGTAGAAAATGATGGAATACCCCCTAACTCATTCGATGAAGCCAGCATATCCCTAATACCAAAACCAGCTAAGGACAACACACAAAAAGAAAATTACACACCTATATCCCTCATGAACATAGATGCAAAAATCCTCAACAGAATTCTAGCCGATACAATTCAACAACATATCAAAAAAAAAATCCACCACAACCAAGTGGGATTTATACCAGGTATGCAAGGATGGTTCAATATTAGAAAAACAATTCATGTAATCCACCACATAAATAAAACAAAAGACAAGAACCACATGATTATATCAATTGATACAGAAAAGGCATTTGACAAAGTCCAATACCCATTCATGATAAAAACTCTCAGCAAAACAGGAATACAAGGAAACTTCCTCAACATAATAAAGGGCATTTATACAAAGCCAACAGCCAATATCATCCTTAATGGAGAGATTCTAAAAACATTCCCCTTGAGAACGGGAACCAGACAAGGATGTCCCTTATCACCACTCTTATTCAACATTGTGCTAGAGGTCCTAGCCAGAGCAATTAGGCTGGATAAAGAAATAAAGGGCATCCAGATTGGTAAGGAAGAAGTAAAAGTATCTCTGTTTGCAGATGACATGAACTTATACACAGAAAACCCTAAACAGTCCTCAAAAAAGATACTGAAACTAATAGAAGAGTTCAGCTGAGTATCAGGATACAAGATAAACATACAAAAATCTGTTGGATTCCTCTACACCAACAAAAAGAACATCAACGAGGAAATCACCAAATCAGTGCCACTCACAGTAGCTCCGATGAAGATAAAACATTTAGGAATAAATCTAACCAGAGATGTAAAAGACCTATACAAAGAAAACTACAAGGTACTACTGCAAGAAACCAAAAGGGACCTACATAAGTGGAAAAACATACCTTGTTCATGGATAGGAAGACTTAACATTGTAAAAATGTCTATTCTACCAAAAGCCATCTATATATACAACACAATTCCGATCTAAATTCCAGTGACATTTTTTCATGAGATGGAGAAACAAATCACCAACTTCATGTGCAAGGGAAAGAACCTCCAGATAAGTAAAGCATTACTGAAAAAGAACAAAGTGTGAGGCCTCACTCTTCCTGATTTTAGAACCTATTTTTTTTTTTTTTTTATATCACCATAGTAGTTAAAACAGCCTGTTAGTGGTAGGACAACAGACACATAGACCAGGGGAATAGAATTGAGAATCCAGAAATAAATCCATCCACATATGAGCAGCTGATATTTGACAAAGGCCCAGTGTCAGTTAATTGGGGAATGATAGTCTTTTTAAGAAATGGTGCTGGCATAACTGGATAGCCTTCTGCAAAAAAAATGAAACAGGACCCATACCTCACACCATGCACAAAAACTAACTCCAAGTGGATCAAAGACCTAAACATAAAGTCTAAAACGATAAAGATCCAGGAAGAAAAAATAGGGACAACATTAGTAGCCCTAATACATGGCATAAACCGAATACAAAACATTACTAAAAATGACGAAGAGAAACCAGATAACTGGGAGCTAATAAAAATCAAACACCTATGCTCCTCTAAAGACTTCACCAAAAGAGTAAAAAGACCACCTACAGACTGGGAAAGAATTTTCAGCTATGACATCTCCGACCAGTGCCTGATCTCTAAAATCTATATGATTCTGTCAAAACTCAACCACAAAAAGACAAACAACCCAATCAAGAAGTGGGCAAAGGATATGAACACGCACTTCACTAAAGAAGATATTCAGGCAGCTGACAGATACATGAGAAAATGCTCTTGATCATTAGCCATTAGAGAAATGCCAATTAAAACTACGATGAGATTCCATCTCACTCCAACAAGGCTGGCATTAATCCAAAAAACACAAAATAATAAATGTTGGAGAGGCTGCGGAGAGATTGGAACACTTATACACTGCTGGTGGGTATGTAAAATGGTACAATCACTTTGCAAATCGATTTGGCGCTTCCTTAAAAAGCTAGATTTGGCGCTTCCTTAAAAAGCTAGAAATAGAACTACCATATGACCCAGCAATCCCACTCCTTGGAATATGTCCTAGAAAAATAAGAGCCTTTACACGAACAGATATATGCACACCCATGTTTATCGCAGCACTGTTTACAATAGCAAAAAGATGGAAGCAATCAAGGTGCCCATCAACAGATGAATGGATAAATAAATAATGGTATATTCACACAATGGAATACTACGCATCGATAAAGAACAGTGAGGAATCTGTGAAACATTTCATAACATGGAGGAACCTGGAAGACGTTATGCTGAGTGAAATCAGTCAGTTGCAAAAGGACAAATATTGTATAGTACCATTATTATAAGATCTTGAGAAACAGTTTAAACTGAGAAGAACATATTTTTTGTGGTTACGAGAGCGGGGAGGGAGGGAGGGTGGGAGAGGGCTATTTACTAATTAGATAGTAGATAAGACCTACTTTAGGTAAAGGGAAGGACAACACTCAATACGTGGGAGTTCAGTACAACTGGATTAAACCAAAAGAAAGAAGTTTCCTGAATAAACTGAATGCTTCGAAGGTTAGTGAGCCAGGGGCAGGGATTTGGGGACCATGGTTTCAGGGGACATCCAAGTCAATTGGCATAATAAAATCTATTAAGAAAACATTCTGCATTCCACTTTGAAGAGTGGCTTCTGGGGTCTTAAATGCTAGCAAGCGGCCATCTAATATGCATCAATGAGTCTCAACCCACCTGGATCAAAGGAGAATGGAGAACACCAAGGACACAAAGTAATAAAAAGCTCAAGAGACAGAAAGGGCTACATGAACCAAAGACTACATTATCCTGAGACCAGAAGATCTAGATGGTGCCCAGCCACAACTGATGACTGCCCTGACAGGGAACACAGTGGAGGACCCCTGAGGGAGCAGGGGAACAGTGGGATGCAGACCCCAAATTCTCCTAAAAAGACCAGACTTAATGGTCTGACTGAGACTAGAAGGACCCCAGTGGTCATGGCCCCCAGACCATCTGTTGGCCCAGGACAGGAACCATTCCAGAAGCCAGGTCGTCGAACAAGGATTGGACTGGACAATGGGTAGGAGAGGGATGCTGGTGAGGAGTGAGCTACTTAGATCAGGTGGACACTTGAGACTGTTGGCACCTCCTGCCTGGAGGGGAGATGGGAGGGTAGCGGGGCTTAGAAGCTGGCAAAATGGACACGAAAAGAGAGAGTGGAAGGAGGGAGTGGGCTGTCTCATTGTGGGGAGAGTAATTGGGAGTATGTAGCAAGGTGTATGTAAGTTTTTATGTGAGAGACTGACTTGATTTGTAAACTTTCACTTAAAGCACAAGAAAAAATTTTAAAAAAATTGATCTTAAAAAAATGATCATAAAGATATCACTTTCAAAAGCAAACACAAAACCATTAAAAAAAAGAAAGAAAAATACAAGACACTACTGTAAGAAACCAAAAGAGACCTACATAAGTGGAAAAACATACTTTGCTCAGAGATAGGAAGACTCAACACTGTGATAATGTCTATTCTACCAAAAGCCATCTACAGATACAACGCAACCCCAATCCAAATTTCAGTGGCATTTTTTAACGAGATGGAGAAACAAGTCACCAACTTCATATGGAAAGGGTAGAGCCCCTGGATAAGTAAAGCATTACTGAAAAAGAAGAACAAAGTGGGAGGCCTCACACTACCTGATTTTGGAAACTATTATACCACTATGATAGTCAAAACAGCCTGGTACTGGTAAAATAACAGATACATAGACCAATGGATCAGAATTGGGAATCCAGATGTAAATTCATCTACTTAGGAGCAGCTGATATTTGACAAAGCCTAAAGTTAATCTGTTACTGTCTCCAATTCATGCCTATATGTGGGATGGCATTCTCTGTCCGGATTCGGACCATCCAATGGATGGCTCAAACCCATCACAGGCAAAAGACCCAATGCTTTTGCTTGAAATTTCCTTGATCTAAGGGACTATGTTGAAAATTGGGATAGGTGTATACAGCCACCCAAACTTCAAAAGGGTGGGGGGGAATATGTGACCCTAATACTTCACATGTTTTTTCTCCTTTTCAAACAGGCAATTGAGAGCTTGACGTAACTAACGTCATGATGAATACTCTAAATAACTTGTAAGGTTTTTTGGTTTTTTGGCCTGTCTTCTTTCTGCATACTTTTGTTAATGACTTTGTTTTGTTCCACCAGGCCACCTGTGACTTATGACCCCCGAAATAAAGATTAGAATCCAGATGTCCAGTATGCATATCTACAGTCTGATAAGGAGACATCTGGTATGTATCTCTTTAGTCCGATAAGAAGTCTCTTATAATTGTCTTGTAATGTATAACCCATCAGGCCACCTGTGCGCTACATGCCTAACGACAGTGTGTAACCCTTGCAATGACGATACATAAGCTCTAATGTAAAACTGCCTTTTGGGACTCCATGAAGACAGCTAAGGTTGCTGTTGGGCCAGCCGTTGGTGTCACCTCCTAGCAAACTTTCACTCTCTTTCTGACTTGGAGTACGTTTCATTGGCTCGACTGCTCCAGGGCACGGACCCTAATCAGACAACATCGGCAACATGTACTTACTGCAAAGCAAGGCAGAGCATTTTGAGAGCAGCAGTTGCAAGAAGGAGGAGTTCTACACATTCCAATGTGTGAGTGACTGCAAGAGGTATGAAGGGCTCCAGTAGTCAGAGTTCTCGGAAATTTCAAAACTAGCTTCTACTCTGGGATGCAGTAAGACAGAAGACGCATCATTCCGATCCCCAAAACAAAACAAAAACAGCCAGACTAACTTCAAATTCATGAATTTTTTTTAACAGATCAGATAACTGAGGTTGCAGTGCAAATAATTTTGCCCCAAATCAGAGGAGATACAGTCCCTGCAGGATCAGAGGAGATGTGAGCACTAAGTAGCTTGGTAAACTTACCAAAACCCAGTAAGAAGAGTTCAGTTAGAACTACTGACGAACTGGTGCAGGGAGAGTGTGGGATGGCAGGGAACGGTGAACCCCCTGGGGGCCTTCGAAACTGGGAGGGTCTGCACTCTCTTTCCATCTCTTTCTCCATGAACCCCACTGGATGCTTGCAGCAAAGATCAGGAAGAGCTCAAGACCAGACTCGTTGAAGTGCAGACCTTGGGGAGAGGAACATTAGCTATATGGGAAGGGCAAGAAACTCTGCCCAACACATTTCCCCTATGTCCCCTAGAAAAAAAAAGGCCCCTACTAGCAACAGACCCCTGGCACCAAGTGCTGGAAGGCACAACCATATCACAATGTACCCTCCAGCCTTGCACCTCTTGATCTGACACTGGGTTTGTGGAGGCTTCTTTCTAAATACCGCATCATTGCGGTTATCAAGAAGGTGTGTTGACAGTAGACGCACAAACACCTGCCAGTGATTCCAGGGCTTCGCTTAGACTTACATCTCAGAGGCAGGCACTGGGCAGGCTCTGAAAGCAGATCACAACCTGTCTCTGCCACCGGCTCCCTGTGTAAAGTGTTCAGGAGCTCTCATAAATAGAACTTCTCTGGATCTGGATTCTCCTGGAAGCAAAGTGCAGCTCACCCTAATTACATGGATAACTCCACAGCTTCATAACCCAAATTGTGCTCTTTACAAAATATTTACAGTCCCTGAAGTCATCTTAAAACTGAACAAGAGTTTAGCTGAACTAGTAAATACTGCCTGCCTTGAGCATTATGGTCTTTTGAGAATCATGTATTTGGGACCAGATTGACAACAGCAACTTGAAAGATTGGATGGGAACCTGTGGGGTCAGTGAGTTTACGTCAATGGGGGAGGAACAACTCAGAGAAGGAGGGTGAGAATGGTTGTACAACTCGAAAAATGTAATCAACCTCACTAAAGGATACATGTACAAACTGTTGAATTGGTATATGTTTTGCTATGTATATTCTCAATAACAACAACAAAATAAATAAAATTTAGAAAAAAAATTTACAGACCCTTTGTGCACTCAAACTTGGGAGAGAAAACAAGTACTTGCTGTCTCCTTCATATTCCAGAAGGTCAGTTTCCACATCAGCGTAACTCAGGATTTAGCCCTCAATAGAAACATTCATTCTACATAAATTTTCAATATAGGATGCAATCAGAGTTATCAGTAAGGAATGCGGAATCAAAGGATGTGAGAGGTAAGAGGCACTTGGTGATCAGACCCTTGCTTATCGAAACGCTGCCCATGGACCAACAGCCTCGGCATCACCTGTGATCTGGTTAGAAATGCAGACTCCCAGGCTCCACCCCAGAACTTCTGAATCAGAATCTGCATTTTGGCAAAATCCCCGAGGGATGTGAATGCATGTTAAAGTTTGAGAAACATGACTGGTTTTCAAACTATGCTGTGTGGCCTCCTTTGTGTTCTAAAAGGAATGGTCCAAGAAGAGACTGGGAAGGAGAAGGGGTGCGGGGACCAGGTCATGCTTGAACCGAGCAGCCTGGCTTTGGTCTGTTCAGCAGGTTGAACCTCTAGCTGGACTTCTTTGGACTAACACATTCCGAGGCCACAAAAGGCTGAAAACCACTGTTCTACATCAAGCATCTCATTTTCTGGGTGGCACAACTGAGATCCTCCAAAGGGTGCAAGGGACTTTGCCAAGATTGTATCACAGTCCCTTGAATACCGTGAGAAATCTCTGAAATTTGCTGGAACAATGTCCAACATGCAAAGATTGAGAACCTGAGCCCCAGCAGAGGACAACATAACAAGCAACGGTGTGGCCTGGCAACAACCCTGCAAGGTGAGCGGCCTTGAACGGCCTGGTTTACGAGAGCAGAGGGAGATGCAGAGAGAAGACTAACTACCAAGGCAACACAGGAAGAGGAGGTTGAGTTTTAAACCCAAGTCAGCTGAGCTTTAAGGCCCAGACTCTGGACCTTGTTATTACACAACATCATGGGTACACACAGTCACCCAGCTCCTCCATGTGCTGTACACACAGGTCTAGTATACGAGCATCATGGAGGCACACCCACTCAAATAAGGGCACGGTTCCATCCTCTCGGACTCACTGGATGCAAACAAGGGCTCCCATGTCCATACCTGGGGCCAACCTGTATAGGCCTTTCTCAGGGAAAATACCAAGCGTGTTGCTGTTTTCATGGTAATGAGCACTAGGAATTTGTGTTTGTTTTAACACCATTTGTCTTGTACCTGACATCCTATGCAATATGGCTTGGGACAGGCAGAAAGATGGAGAAGGCAGGAATGGTTAGAGAAGGGAGAAGAGAAAAGAGCTGTTTTACAATGTATCAACACATTACTCTCAGCACCTGGTTTTTACACTTGATCTTCTCCCCTCAAAGAATCCCTGCCTGGAGCTTTCTACCTTGGGAGCTGCTAGCTAACTACACCTCTGAGTACCAAAAAACCAAACCCCATTGCTATCGAGTCAATTCCAACTCATAGCGACCCTATGGGACACAGCAGAACTGCCCTATAGGGTTTCCAAGGAGTGGCTGGTGGATTTGAACTGCAGACCTATTGGTCAGTAGCTGTAGTTCTTCACCACTGGGCCACCAAACCTGTTGCCGTCGAGTCGATTCCAACTCATAGTGCTCCTATCGGACACAATAGAACTGCCCATAGGGTTTCCAAGGAGCAGCTGGTGGATTTGAACTGCCGATCTTTTGGTTAGCAGCTGTAGCACTTAACCACTGTGCCAGCGGGGCTCCAAAATTACTAGTGCCTCCTAGTGACCACGGCAGGACTCAAACCTGCAATCTTCTGACCTGAAGTTAGTGGCCTTATCCATTAGCCCATGCAGCCAGTAAACCAAAAAAACAGTATAAAATGTAGACCCCCTTTAATTGAAAGTGAAGTTGCATGGCCTGGCCAGCAGGTGGCATAATGAGAAAACAGCCTACACATTAAAACCAAAACCAAACCAAACTCACTGCCCTCCAGTTGATTCCACTCATAGCGACCCTATAGGACAGAGTAGAACTCCCCCACAGAATTTCCAAGGCGCGCCTGGTGGGTTTGAACTGCTGACATCTTGGTTAACAGCCGTAGCACTTAACCACTATGCCACCTGGGTTTCCGCCAACATGTTACTGTGGTCTATTTATAGCTTGTATCTTATTTCTTCATTTTTTATCTTTTGGTAACTACGTATGTAAGAAAACATTTGAAAATTCAACATTTTTTACGTGTACAGTCCACTGACTTTAACCGTGTTCATCATGTTGTCCAACCATCATCTGTTTCCAAATGTTTCCATCACTCTTAACAGAAGCTCAGTGCCCCCTAAGCCATGAGTCTCCCTCCCTGCCTCCCTCCCACCTGCCCGCCCTGGTAACCACTAACAAACTCGGGTCTCTATATATTGGCCTAGTCTCGGTATTTTCTATATGGGAGATCATAAGATACCCGTCCCTTTGTGACCGCCTTATTTCACTCAGCATAACGCTTTCAAGGTTCATCCATGTTGTAGCATGTATCAGGAGCAACAAAAGAGAAAATTGATAAATAGGACCTCATCAAAATTAAAAACTTTGGTTCATCAAAGGACTTTATCAACAAAATGAAAAGACAACCTACAGATTGGAAGAAAATCTGGGGGACCCATACACCTAGTAAGGGTTTAACAGCTAATACCTTTTTATACAAAGAGAGGGCCTCTTTCTTCAGCTTTCTGTAAGCATTCATTTGTGTGGATTCTAGGTGAGTGAGAGAAAACGCCTCTTCTTCTCTTGTCTTGCCTTCACCCAACGTCCTCCTCCCAAGGTGACGTTTCCAGAGGTATTTCCTGAATGCTGCCGCAGCCCAGGCCATCCATGAGCCCTCCCGAGGAAACCACATCATACCTTCTTTCCGCAGGTCAGTCAGTGGCAGTCAGGGGGCCACACGGGACAAATCACCTCTCTGGTGGGGTCCTGGCAGGATCTCACCCCAACACCCTCCATCCCCCACCTTCCACTCTCCACAGTGCATTTTAAAGTCAGGAGCAAAAACTGGAAACCTCAGCACAAGCCAGGAAAAAGACGCAGCCTTAAGGTTCCTCCAAAGGAAAAGACCCCCTTTCCAGGTCACCAACGACAGGCACCCACTGCTGGGAAGATCTTCTCTTCTGGAGCAGGCTGCCCCTGAGCCACTGGGAGCCTGCCTCTTGCTCATCTATGCGCCCCTGGGGGAGACACACAGCCTGACCCCCCGACAAATGACTGACTCACCAACCAAGTGAAATCGGTGAACTTTTCTCAGGAAGAGAACCAACGGTTTGCCTTAAAAATATATGCTCACGATGAAAACCAAGTTTGGGCATTGGCCTGATGCCCACAAAACACAGCCCAGACTCCTTAGGGTGCCCTTTAGGAAATGGAGCCCCCTGAGTGTCCTAGCCTCACCTCCCAGGACCTCCCTCCAGCCATGAAACTTTCCTCAGTTGCCTGAAGGTATCTGACCCTTTCAGCCTGCACTTCCCTCACCTTCCACCTAAGGAAATCCTTTTTACCTTCAAGACTCAGCTCGAATGCCCGTCGCCCTCTGTGATGCCTCCCCTCCGCTGGGCCCCTTACCCAGGGTGAGCGGTTCCTGCCTCTTCACGCTTACCTGCCTCAGTCAGCCTCATTTTAGACTCTGAGGTTTAGATTTCTGCCTGTAAAACACCAGCCCTGTGAGTGACACGGAGAGGAGTGTGTACCTTCGAAGAGCCTCTTACATGACAGGAGAAACAGAGGTGTCCACTTTGCAAGATGATGCTCTTGTCCTCAGATGTGCCCTCTCCCTTCCGGCTGGGTTTTCACTGATGATAACAGACCATGGTGATGCCCAGGTAACAATGCCCTGGAAACAAATCCCTTTCAGAACCGAGGCATTGTCTGATGAACAAAACAGGTCAAGCACCGCCCACGAAGTGGGCTACAGGGTGAAGTGGCTGTTCTGCCTACCTCAGAGAAGATGCCGGGGCCTTCACCTCCATTGCTCAGCCCACACCCTCTGGACACCCATTCTGGGTATAAGCTCATTCATTCCGTTAATACAGATGGGACAGCCTACTGTGGGCCAGGTACTACGAGGGCCTGACCATCCGTGCCAAAGGCGGCCCCCATACAGGGCGGCCCTTGCTCCCTGGGGGGCTGGTAGAGACTTTGTCAGGTTGGCATCTTGGCCAGAAGACACACCCTGCCCAAGCCTGCTCCCTTCCTTTTCCTTTAACAGATGTTACTCCCAGTAAGCCTTTGGCTCTCCTAACTCTCTCTCAGGGTTGGCTTCCCGGAGCACTCGGCCCAAGAAAGTTAGTTCTGGAGTGGTCCAAGAACACAGGAGGGAAGATGGGGTCTTAGTACAGGTTCACTCACCGCCTGCCCAGCTGGTAAGGAGGATCCCATCCCTGGAGGAAGCAGTGTGCAGACAGCCCCGGACACAGGGTGGCAGCCTAGTGGTTGGAGTTTTCAGGTTAGAACTTCAAGTCTGCTGGCAGGTTGAGGAGATCCAGGCCTATGGAATGTACAGGAGGGACATTGGTATGCAGCGACTCAGCAAACTCTGTCTCAGCGTCAACTTCAGGAGAACCCCCTGTGCTAGGCTTTCTGAGAGAGGGTGTCCCTGGAGAATGCAATACATGGCAGAATGAGCTGCAGAGCTAGGGAGATGTCTTCCAAGAACCTTTCAGACTAGGGGGTATTCCTTTGCATTGACTGTAACAAGAGCAGATAGGCAAGCAGCAGGAAAGAGACTGGGGCCCGGAGGACACCACCGTGTGTATGGAATTGAAACCAAGACAGAGTTTCAACCTGGACATTTTCACAGGGCGCTATGGATTGAACTGTCCCCCCAATATGTGTTGGAATCCTCACCCCTGTACCTGTGGATGTGATCCTTTTGGAAATAGGATTTTCTTCCTTATGCTGAAAGGCAGCCCTGGTGGTGCAGTGGTTCAAATGCTTGGCTGCTAACCAAAAGGTTGTCGGTTAGAACCCGCCAGCCACTCCGCGGGAGAAAGACACGGCAGTCGGCTTCCATAAAGATTTACAGCCTTGGAAACCCTATGGGACAGTTCTACTCTGTCCTAAAGCGTTGCTATAAGTTGGAATTAACTCAATAGCAGTGGCGGGGGGGGGTCCTAAATCTAATCACTTCTGAGGACTACAAAGAGCAGAATGGACAACAGTATCACATATATCGGGGAACACAGGTGCCACGTGAGAATGGTCTACAAGCCATGGAACCCAGGAAGGCCCAGGACTACTGACAATGAAGGAATCGACATGGCCGTGACCATGATTTGGAATTTAGCCTCCAGAGCTGTGAGAAAATAAATTCCCATTTTTTAAAGCCCCCGACTTGTGCTATTTCTATTACAGCAGCACTAGGAAACTAAGACACAGGAGTAGCCAGATGCCCCCCTCCCCAACACAAATGAAGCGACTTCCCCTGGGACCACCCCGTGCGGCAGCCAACTGGCAGGACAGCCAATGGCAGCCACCACACTGGGGCTCTCCCTGCCTAGGACCCAAGTTCAGACATTCCCCATTCAGCTATGTCCTCCCGCTTCTCAGCTGACATGTGAGATGGACGAGCTGGGCGGCTTAGAACAGGGAGCCCCCACATACTCCACCCACAGCTTCCTCCAAGTAAAGCCATCTACTGTGGGTCTCCAGCCCATTAGGAAAGTCCTAGCTCTCCAAACAACAGGGTGGGGGAGTGGGAGCAACAGTGGCCACCCTTCAGAGGACCCTCAGAACATAACCGGAAACCCCCATGAGGAGGTTCAGGATCTCCAGGCAGAAGCTGGTAACACTAGTGGGGTTGGGGCCCGAGGGGGAATTATGGGAGGTGGGCCTGGTGATTGTTAAGGCCCCTTGCGGCCCCGAGGCCTCACATCCCGGGAAAAAGGCCCTCTCTGCCCCTCACCTCATCCCAGCCTTCCTGTTTCCTCGAGCTGCTCCAAGGACAGAGCAGGTGCCTCTCACTGGAAAAGAAGACAAAGGGTCCTCTGTTGAGGCAGCCAGCATTTACTAAGCAACGACTCTATCCCCGGCACCCGACTTAAAGAGTACTGAGCGAGACACAGTCCTCACCCTCGAGGGGCTCAGTGACCCCCAGCCACAGGCCCTTAGAGAACTACTCCAGGCCTGCATGATGATGGACGCTAACCGAGAAAGGAACAACATGCTAGGAGAGCTCGGAGGCAAAAGGGCCTGATGCTTTGGGGGGTGGGGCACAGAGTGTGCTGCCACAGTCAGGCCTTGAAGGAGGACTGGAGTTTGCTGGGGAGGAGGAGGCAGCCACCCAGGCTGTGAACAGCAGGGCCAAGCAGGGACTCGGGGAAGACTGTAAGGATCCCTCCATCCCCTCCCCCTACCAAAAAAAAAAAAAACAACACTACCAGGGGTTTGGGCCTCAAACAGAAGTCTTGCCAAGGTTTCAAAAGGGGACTGGTGAGGACAGATTTGACTTTACGAACTGAACTGGAGGAGGGAGGAGGCCTGCTCTGAGGGAGGACAGACAGGAGGCCACAGGCCAGGTAGGAGCTCCTGACCTGTAAGAACATGCTGAGGCCTGACGTTAGGAGGGGGCTGTGGGGATGCAGGACAGAAGCACGTGTTTTCACCAGGTATCTCAGAGGCCAGGACAGACCGCTTGGTTAGAGGGCAGGAGCAAAGCAGGGCGCCTGGAGTGGTCCGGGCAGCCCTAGCGACATGCAGAGGAGGGAGAGCAGGTCTGATGGGGCAGTTGGAATGTTCTGGTCCTGTCGGGTCTGAGGGGCATCAGGACACCCAAAGAGAGCGGGTTTTCCTCCTTGATGCAGACGCTCCTGGGGACCCCACCGACAGTGGCTTCCAGGAAGGAAGCCGGCCCCGGGGGACTCGGCCCTGTGATGAAGGACCAGCCTAGAGGTCCCCAGACCCCAGGCCAGTTCGCATCCCTCTCCCTGCCTCGATGCCCTCTAGGTCCACAAGGGCGGCTGGGCTAGGTCGCTGAGGACCCCGGGGGCTGTCCGTTGGGCTTTTGCCTGGAGTGCAAGCACGAGCTGCACGCTCAGATCGTAAGGGCTAAAAGGGTACCACCTGTCTGGGCTTCTGACCCTGAAAGAACCACCAGAGCACAGACTCCTGCAGTACAGCTTGGTCCTATCATCCTGCCCTGCTCCTCTCGCAGCCACACCCCTCAGCGCCTTCGCGGAATCCCGCCCCAAAACCCCGCCCACAGCCCCTCCCCGAAGCACCGTCCCTCAGCCCCGCCCACAGACCCACCACACCTCGGCCACAGCCCCGCCCTCAGTCCCTCCCCCAGGCACCTACCAGCAGACCCGCCCCACGGCCACGCCCACAGCCCCGCCCCACAGCAACACCAGAGCTCCTCCTAGACAGGGTACCTCCCTGAAGCCCCGCCCACAGACCCATCCTACAGCCCCGCCCTGAGGTCCCGCCCACAGCCCCTCCCCAAAGCGCAATCCCGCAGCCCCGCCCCCGCGGCCCCGCCCACAGCCCCGCCCGCAGCCCCACCATCCACAGCCCCGCCCCACCGCAACACCTTAGCTCCTCCTGGACCGCGGCCCCTGCTCTCCCTCAGCAGACATCCGTGCCACAGCTCCTCCTCCCCACAGCCGCGCCCCACTCGTCCAGCACCCCTGCCCCGCAGAAACATCACAACTCCTCCTCCTCCTCATGGCCGCGCTGCCTGGTGGCTCCCTTATTCACGTCCTACAGCCCCGCCCGGAAGGAACGTTAGGGCTCAACCGCAACAGTCGCGCCCCGCCCCTCCCGCATACCTGCCGCACAGCTCCGTCCTGCTCCTGCCTCAGCCCCGCGGCTACCTCAGAGCTCCTCTCCTCACAGCCACGCCCTGCTTCTCCTGCAGCCCCGCGCCACTGCTCTTAGAGTCCCGACCCAAACAGCCGACCCAATGCTCCCGCAACCCTCCGCACAGATATTCCGCCACACAGATATTCTGCCCCACAGATCCTCTCCACCACAGCCCCTTCCCGCCTTGGCTTTATTCAGCCCCGCCCCTCGCCTTAAACCTTCCGCAACTCCACCCCACAGCCTGTCACAAGCACCGCCCGAAGCCCCACCTCCGCACAGCCTGCCACTCTCCGCCCCCAGCCCCGCCCCACAGCTCCATCCGACTCCGCCTCTCGCATTTCCGCCTAGGTCGGCCCCCAGCCCAGCCCCGTAACCCCACTTCCTGTGACCCCGCCCCGCAGAGCGTAGGAACGCCTCCTCCCTGCAGCCCCGCCCCTCAGCTCAACATCCACTAACACCTCCCCACAGCACCGCCCTAGTCCTCCATCTTACTCTATTTGCATTTCTGCCTGTCTAGGTGCACCGCCTACCCCAGAGAAGCCCCGCCCCCGTTCCCACGTAACCCCGCCCCCTTCTCTCCTAACCCCGCCCCCTAGCTGATCCGAGAGCCACACAACGAAGTTAATCTACCAATAGCCACGCCCCACTCTGCTCGGAGCCACGCCCAAGAATTCTTCCTCCGCGGCCACGCCCCCATGGCTCAGGCCCCGCCCACTGCTCCCGCAGTCCCGCCCATCCTTCACTCCAAAGCTCCGCAGTGCCCTACACATAGCTCCGGCTCCCCAAAAACCCGCGCTCCACCTGGGCCCCTTCGCCTCCACACACTCCACGAAGCTAGATCCACATCTCAGGCCCTGCTCCTCCTCTCTCAGCTCCGTCCAGACTCCGCCCCGATATCCCCGCAGTCCCGCCCCGTCGTCTTCCCCACAGGGGGTCCCCAAGTCTCCGAGCCTTCTCCTCCCAGAACTACACCCTTCCGCATCCCCATACCCGCCCAACAGCTCATTATCCCCACAGCCCCGCCCCCTAATGCCGGAGCCACGCCCCTCCGCCACCTTAGCCCGCCCCGCCCCTCCGCCAACTCAGCCCCGCCCCTCCACCTCCCCAGTCCCGCCCCTCCACTTCCCAAGCCGCGCCCCCAACGCCTTCGCCACGCCCCTTTTCGTCTTCGCCACGCCCCCAGCTCCGTGTACTCCTCCCCAACTCCTTCCGACCGCCCTCCTCTGGCCCACCCACGCCAGCCTCGGCCTCAGCAGCGCTTCCTGACCACGCTGACGATACCTTCCAGGGAGACTGAGCGTGTGTGCGTGTGTGCGTGCTTTCGTCATTACGTGACCGCGTAAGTGCGTGCGTGGCTTCCGGTTGGCCCTTGTCCCCTGGAAGGCGGGGCGTCAGTGGTGCCTTAACTCGGTCTCTCTCCACGATCTGTCCCCTGAGGCCGCGAAGCGCGGGCCCGCGCGGGCGCCCTTGACCCTGGGGACCAAATACTGTGGGCGCCGTTCTTCCTGGCGCGGGACCTCCCCCCGTCCCCCTCGCAAGCCTGGGACCTGAAGGCCTGAGACCCGCCCCCCAGTGACAGCCCTGGACCCTGCTGTCAGCTCCACCCTCCGCGGGATGGTACCTGGGGGCCGAGGGGTGGAAACACTTGCCGGGCAGCCGAGGTCCTGCTTCCTGTCCCTGTGACAGTGGGGGTCACGGGTCATTTCTCTCGTCTCTTCCGGGTAGGGGGGGCCCACTCAGAGGAAAGGATGTCTGTGCTGCTGACTATGCCTCCAGGGTACGCTCCCCCAGCCAGGAGGAGGGACCATGCCCTGAGGGAGGTGGAGGCTGTGTTTCCCATCAGCCTGACCGCCTGGCCCCAGCCTTCAGACTTCTTCTAACCTCCACCCCTGCCGACACCTTTCTGCCCCCGCCCCCGTCACCGTCATCTAGTGCTGCTTCGAGAGAAATACCACGAGCGGATGGCCTTAACAAACAGAAATTTATTCTCTCACAGCCTAGGAGGTTAGAAACACCAGCTCCAGGGGAAGGCTTTCTCTGGAGGAAGGTCCTTGTCCTCAGTCTTCCCCTGGACTAGGAGTTTCTCTGAGGGGGAACCCCAGGTCCAAAGGACGCCCTCTGCTCCCGGCGCTGCTTTCTTTGTGGTATGAGGTCCCCCATGTTTCCCTGATGCATTCTCTCTTTTGCCTCTTGTAAGGTAAAACGTGATGCAGGCCACACCCTAGGCAAACACCCTTTACATTGGGTCAGGGATGTGACATCTATCCCACCCTAATCCTCTTTAACATAGCCTAATCTTACTTCATTAACCAGGGGTGCAGATTAGGATTTACAACACAGGAAAATTACATCAATCACAAAATGGGGGACAACCACACAATACTGGCGGTCATAGCATAACCCAGTTGACACATATTTTGGGGGGAAACAATTCAATCCATGACACCACCCTTCCCCAACATTGCTGCCTTGTACTGTGGCTGTTTCTCATCATCCTTGTCCTTCTACAGGTGAAGGAGCTGAAACACGTGCAGGAACATCGCTCCTCAGCCACAAAACAGGTACTCTGTGCGCACAAGGCAGGAGGGGACTGGATCCCATCCGTTCTCTCGGGCGTTGTCCTTGGGATCCTGTGCAGTTGGTGACAAGGGTCCGTCAGCCAAGGAACCAGGCGACCTTCAGGCTAGGTATAGGCCCTGATACAAGAAATAGCAACGGCCTTCCACGTGGGAGCAGCCGACCGCCCTCGCAAATAACGCAAATCCAGTGAAAACCATGGCAGGGGAACCTTGTCTTAGTTATCTAGTGCTGCCGTGACAGGAGTACCAGAAGTACGTCGCTTTCACATAGAGAAATTTATTTTTTCATAGTCTAGTAGGTTACAAGTCCAAATTCAGGGCATCAGCTCCACGGGAAGGCTCTCTCTGTCAGCTCTGGAGGTGGGCCCTTGTCATCAGTCCTCCCCTGTTCGAGGAGCTTCTCAGGCGCAGGGACCCCAGGTCCAAAGGACACGCTCTGCTCACAGTGCTGCTTTCTTGGTGGTATGAGGTCCCCAACTCTCTGTTGCTTCCCGTTCCTTTTTATCTCTTGGGAGATGAAAAGTGGTGGAAGCCACACCCCTGGGTCACTGCCTCTACCTTGGATCAGGGAAGTGACCGGAGTGAGGGTGATGTTACCATTGCACCCTAATCCTCTTAACATAAAATTACAATCACAAAATGGAGGACAACCACACAATGCTTGGAGTCATGGCCTAACCAAGTTGACACACACATTTTTGGGGGGACACAATTCACTCCATAACATTCCACCCTTTGCCCCCCTCCCCGAAATCACATCCTTGCAACATGCAAAACGTATTCATCCCATCATATCATAGCAGAAGCCTTAATTCCAAATCCAAAAATTCTTCTTCACCTGTGAAATCTAAAACACAAGTTATCTGCTTCCAAGGGTACAATGGCAAAACAGACACAAGTTAGACATTTCCATTACAAATGGGAGGAACTGGCAGGAGAAGAAGGCATTAACAGGCAGCAAGCAAGTCAGCAGAAAACATTACATTAGCTCTCAAAGCTTGGAAAATAATCCACTGTTCTCTGAGACAATTTTATACAATACCCCTGCCCTCCAGACTCTAAGTACTAGCCACACTCTCCGAATTCTGAGTGGAGGCCCCTCGGCCCTGGGCTTTTAACTCTGCCTTCTAGGCCCACTGGAACGGCAACTCTATTCCCTTGGGTTTAGGTGCACAATTCCTGTAGTCCATCTGAGTGGCGACTCCACCCTTAGAAACACCAGTGGCCATGGCTCCACCCTTTGAAACCCCCCAAGGTCACGGCCATACCTTTTGAGACTGAGGCAGCTCAGCTACTTGTGTTCCCTGTCTCTTTAGCTTCTGTTTTCTCGTTTCTCGGCCTCTTGGCTCCTTGGGCCTCAAATGCCTGCATCTACCCTCCTGGGGCAAGTATTCCAAAGCTCTGTAGCTCCAGCAAGGTTGGCAAAGTCAAGCAGAAGGTTGGTGCTCAGGGTTGTCCAAGGAAGCTGAGCCCAGTGTAGAGGGAGGAAGGGCTGTGGAGGGCGTCTTAGAGACAGGCCTCAGGAGCGAGCAGAGGAAGAGGTCTTCTGAAGGAGACTGAGGCCAGGGTGGAAGAAGGAGGCGGTAGGGCAGTTGGTGTCACAGGAGCCCCGAGGAGGACAGTCTCCAGAGGGGGACAAGAGTCGGGCGAGCGAGTGTCAGGTCCTGCCAGTGCCCACGCACCAACTGAGCACCATCCCTGGAGGAGTCCCCGGCTCCTCACAGCCATCCCTGAGGCGGGGACCCATGGCACAAGAGGTGTGCGCCTGAGGGAGCCAAGGACCAGAGAGATGGAGAACCCAGGCCGTGTGGGACGCTCTGGGGGTATCCCAGCCGCCTAACTCCAGGAGAGGTCACCGTCTCAGGGTGTCATAACTGCCTCCCCAGGAGAGCGGAAGGGCGGGCTGCTCAGGGAGTCCTGCTGGAGAGATCCCATCAGACGACACAGAAAGTCTCCAGGGGAGGCTGCGTGAAGTCGGGTCCCTGTGACCAGGGGCACCTCGTTTCCTGCTTCAGGGAGGGAGTGAAGGTAGCTCGGACCCTGTGGGCTCCTGTGGGGCTTTAAACTCCATTCTCTGTGGTCACGCAGCCTCTGGGCCCAGAGGTAGAAGACATATGCTTGTTAATGCCAGTCTTTCCTGCTCTGGATGGCTTGTCCCTGATGGCGTTGGGGTCCCTACAGCTCAGGGTGGGGCAGGGCCGGCTGCTGCCAGGGGACAGAAATGGTGGGGGAAAGAACTGAGGGGATGTTGCTTCAAGGGGTCAGGAGGAGAACCCCACGGGGTTTTGTGAGGTGGGGGTGGCAGGGTGTCCCAGGGCCAAGGGTGAATGTTGAGCAGCCCAGGGGAGGAGCCAGGCAGGTGGGGCCTGCAGTGCCCCCTGGGTAATGGGGCGGGAGGGAGCCCTGCAGCATCCCCACAAGTGCATGAGAGAGGGCTGAGGGCTGGAGTCCCCCTTCCCCCCCAGGCCCAGGCCTTCCTGTGTACCCTCAGGTGACCTCTGGGCTGCACCCACTGCACGCTGTCCTGGCTTTAACTCAGATGAGCACCAGTCACTGGATCCACACGCTCCCATGTGTCCCACCATGGTGGGGACGCAGTGTCCCAGTGTGCATAGGGAAGGAGCAAAGGCTTTCTGCTCCCCAGTCAAAGACAGTGCAGTTTCGGGGCACGCCGGGGCCGTCAGGCCCACAGGCTGTGGCTTAGAGGCCTGGTGGGTGACTCTGGTCCACGCACGGTGCGTCCTCTGTCCCTAGCCACACTAAGAGGAGGAGCAGAAAGCTCGCGGAGATGAAGTTCGCCTGCCTCTCCTTCCGGCAGCCCTATGCCGGCTTGGTCTTGAATCGAGTCAAGACCCTGGAGACGCGCTGGCGTCCCCTGCTGAGCGGCCACTGCAACCGGACCCTGGCCATACACATCGCCCACAGGGACTGGGAAGACGACACCTGGCGGGAGCTGCTGCTGAACAGGCTGGGAATGACGCCGGCCCAGGTCCAGGCCCTGATCCAGGAGGGGGAGCGATTCGGCCGAGGGGTGATTGCAGGCAAGTGACACCAGGCCCAGCTGCTGGAGGCTCCACCTTCTCTTTACTGCTGAGTGGGGTCCTGAGGGGCTGGGAGCAGCTACATGCAGAGGGCAGGGGCAGGCAGCGTGCACTGGGTCGGGGGCTGACCTCGGGGGCCAGCTGGGGCCTTGTCTGCGACGGTCGGCGCCCTCGGGTCAGCCCTTGCCCTGCTCGGGGCCACAGCTCCCCACGGTGATCTGAGAGGCTAGGACAGGTCCGTTTCCACAGGTGTTGTCATGTGTGCGCATGTTTGTGTGTGCGTGTCCCTGGCAGAGACCACTGGAAGCATTATGGCTCTTAGGGCAGGTTGGATCCCCCAGCGTCCGACTGCCGGCCTAGGGTCCCAGGCCCGCTCCACCCCCAGCCAGCAGCATCTTGGGCAAATCGCCTCACTTCGCGGGGGCTGAAGTTGTCCACACTGTCAGCACCTGAGAGATGGTGGCCTGTGGAGGCATCGGCTTTCCTGTGAGTCCCCAGCGACCAGGGCCCCTGCCGACTGCTGCCCTGAGAATCTGGCCAGGCCCCGCACAGTCCTTGTGGGATCCTTGAGGACAGGCCCTCATCCTCCCAGCTTCGAGCCCTCCCTCGGCCTTCCCTGGCACACACTGAGCAGCATCTGGCATGTCCAGACGCTCCCTAAGGGGGGCTCAGGTCGCCGAGTTCCTTGGGGTGCTGTCATCTCAGTCCTCAGTGATTGTCACTTTGAATGAGTTTGTCGCACATGCAGGCTCGGACCTGGAAGGCAGAAACAGTCGTGTTTCTCTTGTCCGTGTGCAGGGCTCGTTGACTTGGGAGAAACCGTGCAGTTCCCCAAAGACCTAGCTCCGGAGGAGGCTGTACAGCTGGAAACCCGAGCCCTGCTCACCGATTTGAAGGACAAGTACCTGACGGCGCTCTCTAACCCACGCTGGCTGCTGCAGCCCGTACCCGGGAAAGGAGGCAAGGATGTCTTCCAGGTGGACATCCCAGAGCATCTGATCCCCTCGGGGCAGGAGGGGTGATGAGGCAGGACCCCCGAGAGGGACAGGACCGAGGGGCAAGCCTAATGCCTTCACCACTGTGACTCGGATACTTGAACCTCTTGAAATCCCAGTCGCCTCTGCACCAGAGAGCAGGCCCTGCTCTGTGCTTTCCTGTGACTGACTGCCGCGCTCAGATGGGTGGTGGGGAGGGTGGGGCTCTCCAGGGGAGGTGTCTCTTTGTGCTCCTGGACAATGTCTCAAGGACTTTGTCCTCTACCAGGAAACGTCTGGGCAGGGCCACTATTTGGGTACACTGATGTCTGCATCATGCAAATAAATACATGGAGAAGACTGTTTAGCATCTGGGGGCCCCCTTGTCCCCCTCCTCTCTCTTCCCTCTGGTGAAACTGGAAGACTGTGGAGCAGCACCCGGGGGAGCTCGTGAAAGGCTGGGGTGGGGCCTGAATGTCACCTGCGCCTGGGCAGCCGTTGTGACCTCCTCCCCAATGAAGAGAACGTCTGCACTGACGCAGCGGCTACGTCCTCTGCCATCTCCCCGTGCTCGGTTGGACAGTGGATTTGCTTAGTGAAGCACACACAGCACACACGTTTGCACAGCTCCTTCCCGTCCCTAGAGATGATCCCAAACAGCGCTCCTAGAGCTTGCCTTTGCACAGTGAGAAGTCTGTAGTGGGATTTGTTTTACCATTTCCGAGCACACTTTCTAGCGGTCATTGTCTATGAGGGTGAGAGGCTGTTTGCTCCTAGCCTTGGCTGGAACAACCCAGCTCTCCTGAGCCACAATGACGTGCTAGTGTGACCCTTGGCAGATGGGGTGGCCCTGGTTTCAGGGGCCCTCTTTGGAGCTAGGGACACTCAGCTGCAGGCCAGAAACTCAGGGGACCCATGATCCAAAGACTGCCACTTCCAGGACATCAATGGTGTCAGCTGACACCCTTGTGAGGCAGCAGCAAGTCTGGCTTGTCACCTGCTCAGCAGGCGGAGCTCAGTGACCAGAGCTTCAAACTGGCCCTCCCCACTCCCTGCAGAACCCTGTGCTAAGTGTGAAGATGCTGCCGCTGGAAAGGAAACGGTCAGCAGCGGGGTCCAGGGCCCAGCTGGAGATGACTGTCAGCCTCCTGCTTCCACCGATGAGACGCCTTTAGTGTGGAGGGCTAGAGACAACACAGACTGGCAGTTCTCATTAGATCATTTATTTACCCTTAGGAAAGCCGAAAATAGGTTCCTGGTTAGAAAATGGCTCTCCTGACCAGGGCCTGGGGGCCTACGGTGCCTGCTCATCCCTGAACTGTTCGCAGATGGAACAGTGGTAGTCCGAGGGGCTGTCCCCCTGGGGGTCGGAGGGTTCCTCGGGAGCCATGACCGACAGGCCTGCCAGCAGGATGGAGTAGCAGGCATTGTACAGGGTCATGACTGAGGACGCATCAGAGTAGCCCCCAGGCTCGGTGAGCGGCTCCCCCTCCCCCACCATCCCGGCGCTGACCTGGGGCTCGAACATGTCACGGTGAGAGGTGCTCTCCCAGCTGGGCACGCTGCACTGGGCGAGGGGAGGCTGCTCCATGGAGGCCTCGGCCACACTGCTCACCGACGAGATACTAGAGGACCTGACGGACGGGGTGGGGCTGGGCCCCAGGACGTCGGGAGGGTTCTTCGGGGACGCCCCCTTGCTTTCCTTAATGGCGTTCTTCTGCTGGATTCGAGCCGAGTGTCTGGTCGCTGCCAGCTTCTTCCTCTTGGGAGGCGGGGCCGCGGGGGCAGGCAGGGTGGGCGCCTTGGCTGGCTGAGCGCTGCCCTCGGCTTGGCGTCGTCTCTTGATGTTTTGGAGGAGCAGAGGCTGGTCCCTCTTAAAGTTGCAGTTGCGGTAGACCTGAAACACAAGGGACGTGTCGGGCATCCTGGGGCCCCAGAGTCATCCCCACCCCCTGCCCCGAAATCCTGGTCTCCTTGTGCTCTGCAGAATATGTGTTTTCTAAAATGGCTGTGTAGTTTTCCCATACCCTAAATCAGGGGCTCTCTAAAGGGAAATACATTCACAGATGGACCCGTGACTGTGTGATCCCACAGGACCTGGCCTCTTGGAGTTGGTGGTAGCACTACAGGGCACCTCTAAGGGAGCTGCAGTTTAACGTCAACACCTATAGGTTCAAAGCGGACATTCTGGACTCTCAGTAAATAATGTCTCGTGTGAAAAACCTCATCCTGGAACATAAACCCTTTCGGTCTGTCCCCCACCCCGGCATACTACAAAGATGGTCGAGGACCAATATGGGACACAGGTGCTTCTACTTTACCATCACTTTCGTCTTCCCCAGAGCCTTGCTGGGGCGGATTTTGATGAAGCCGTGGAGGTTAAGCTGTCGATTGAAAGCCTTCAAGCTGTCCGTTTCAAAAATTCTCTCTGCACCTCTGCGGCGAAGGACTTCCCTCTGGAAGAGGTCCTTCTCGATGATCACCGTGTTCCCGCTGTCGCTCCAGCGCACGGACTTGAACGCGTCGTTCTCCACGATCATCCACAGCTTCCTTGGGAAGGCGAGCTGGAGAGCGTCACTCTCTTCTACCCGGACAGCTGCGCCTGGTGTTGGGCCCTCTGGTTCCAGCTTGTCCGGGGAGCCTGCGTCTTCGCTCGTGTCTCGGCCACCATGCTCGTCCAAAATCTCCCCGGAAGCCAGCTTTGGCTCAGGGACAGGATTCGACGGGACCCCTCCTTCTGGCTTGTCACCAACAGATGGGGCCAGGTTGACTTTGTATCTCTTTCTACAACCCTGAGCCGCCATGGAACTAAGCTAGCATCAGGAGCACTTCGTACCCAAGACCGTACCACTGTCGGATCCAGTCACCAATGCCTTTGGTCAGAGCGGGGATGCCCAGTAAATAGTGCCCACACTGTTCTGGAGTCTCCGTGGTGAGGTAACTGGCTGCTGAGGTCATCGTCCTGTGATGTCACAAAGCAGGCTCATGGGCACTCAGGGACAGGCAGCCCTGGCCAAGTGGGGGAGGGGCCGGGTGGCAGGGACCAATTTCTTCTTTTCTGAAAGTGTGGAAAGACTGAGTTCAAGTTCCCAGAAAAGCCCCCCACCTACTGACAGGCACATTGTTTTCGTGGGGCCAGACCCTAGATGAGTAAAGAAAGCACGAACCCATCTCCACCCCACCTTCAAAACAGGGGAGGCTGAGAAGGCCAGCCCTTGGTTAGTCCTAGCTTGGCACCTCCAAGTATACCTGGGTTGCAGGGTTCCCTGGTGTCTCTGTAGCTCCCAGAAGATGGCAGTTGCTAGCGGCTAGTTGGCCTGTTCTCCACCACGTGCCCTGTACCCCTCTTTCCTGTTGTGGGCTCCCCCTTCCAGCTGCCCTTGCCAGTTGGCTGGCACCACTCAGGAAAAAGTCCTGTTTTACTGCCACTCTGCCAAAATGTCCCCGTGCAGCACCAGCCTGAGCGCAGCGGGTTGCCCCCAAAGCACCGTAGGCTCCATGACTGGATACCCACAGTGTGTGTTGCACTTGGAGTCTCCCGTTGAGTCGCCTCAGCTCCAAGACTCGTCCCACTGCAGATGGCAGCAGGTTGTCTGATCATTACCATTTCTTCCCCAAGGATACTGTTCCTGTGGCCCAAGGCCCACCCATTTAAGGAGTACCTGTGTTTGACTGCCCCTTCCACATCCCCTGCCCCAAACATTTCCTCTCAGTGGCCGCCTTGGCTCTGTCTCTAAAGCTGCAGCCCCTTCCTTCAGGAGGAGTTGTGACTGGGCTTTCCGCCCACATTTCTCCCCTCCCACGTCCACTCTGGGTCTCCTTTGGGACTTCCTCTTTCAGTGACCTGATTTGAGGTTCAGTGTACGATGCACCAACTTGCCAGCCCCGTTCTCCCTGCCCCAAGAGCTCGTCCACCCCTCTCCGAGTCCTTCTCCGCCATTCCCATGATTGCAGGGTGCATGTGCAATGATCTTGTTTGCTGTGTGTCAGATGCTTTTCACAACGTCTACTGTACACAAACTCAGACCCACGGGCATTCCTACATGCTTACGTAAAACCAACCAAACCACTCCTGTTGCCTTCAAGTCCATTCTGACTCATAGCTACCCTACAGGACAGAGTAGAACTGCCCCATAGAGTTTCCAAGGAGCGACTGGTGGATTTGAACTGCCATCCTTTTGATTAGCAGCCCTATCACTTAACCACTACGCCAACAAGGTTTCCACATTCTTAGCTAGACAGGACTAAAGGAAACCAACGTGAAAATCCCCACCAATGTGTATTTGAGCCTAGGGGAAATGCCGAATGAGACTACAGGGACAAAACCGAAGGGCAAATCCTCATAGGCCCCAGGTGACGTGGTGCCGCAGTGTGTTTGGTGATACGTGTTCTCTGGCATCTGTGGGAAATTTGCTCTCAATATTCACTTGGAGGGGGTGCGGCTGAGAGTCCCTGGAGTGAGGGGCCCCTGGTTCCTGTCCCAGCTCTGCAGTGAGCATTTCTCGCTCTTACTTAGTTTTTGAAAGGGGGTACCAAGAGGGCTTGGAGAGAGAATCTCTCAAGGTACATTTCACTGCCAAGGCCTCTCAGCCTTCACCATGCCTCCACTCCACAACCCAGGATGGCCCGCGAGAGGCTTCTTGGCTCATGTCTCGGCCACCATGCTCATCCAAAATCTCCCTGGAATCCAACTTTGGATCAGGACAGGATTCGATGGGACCTCTCCTTCTGGCTTGTCACTAACAGACAGGGCCAGGTGGACTTTGTATCTCTTTCTGGTACCCTGAGTACCCATGGAACTAGGCTACCATCAGGAGCACTTTGTACCCAAGACCATACCACCGTTGGGTCAAGTCACCAGTGCCTTGGGGATATGTGCTCTGAGGCTAAGAATTTAAGTGGGAAAGACTGGAGGCATTCTCGAAGGAGGTGCCTAGAATCTTCAGTTAAACAGCCAGCTTCCGTCGGTTACAGACCACAGGGCTTTTTCTTAAGCAAGCTTTTCTTAAGGACAGAGAGGAAAGTTTCATGTGGCCTATGCAGTCCGTGAACTCTACAGAAGACCTACGTGGAGGGATTTGGCCATTGGGTGGCACGGAAGGTCATTGGTGGGGAAGAAGACAACTTGGGAAACCACAGTGATGGCCTCCAGTAAAGACCATGTGTTGGCTTTGACTTGGACACGCTGTGTCCTATGGCTTCTGCCAGACCATTGTTCCCTGACATTCCTCGTCGTTCTAACTGTCACAGGATGTCTGTCCACTGGGAGGAAGAGTCTGTTATGGATTGAATTGTGTCCCCCTAAAATATGTGTGGTAATCCCTAACCCCTATACTTGTGGTTAGATTCCTGGTGGTGCAGTGGTTAAGAGCTCAGCTCCTAACCAAAAGGTATGGCAGTTCAAATCCACCAGCTGCTCCTTAGAAACTTTATGAGACAGTTCCACTTGGTCCTGTGGGGTCGCTATCAGTGGGGATCCACTGGATGGCAACGAGTATACCTGTAGTTATAATCCCATTTGGAAATGGATTTTCTTTGTTATATTAGCAAGGCAGTATTAGCGTAGGGTGCTTCTTAAGTCAATTTCTTGTGAGATATATCAGAGAGTAAACAGGCAAGAGAGCAAGCATGGGGCAAGAGGGATGCCAGCCCACACAAAGATCACCCAGTAGCAAAAACTCATGAAGAGACAAGGACCTTCCTTTAGAACCCATGGAGAGAAAACCTTCCCCTACAGCCGGCATCCTGAATTTGGACCTCTAGCCTCCTTAACTGGGACAAAAAAAATTAAATTTCTGTTTGTGAAAGCCACCCACTTGCAGTATTTCTGTGATAGCAGCACTAGAGAACTGAGAGTCTAAGACGTCAGGCCTATCTAGGCCCCTGAGGAGGAAATCCTCACAGCGCTGACTTTGATATAGTCAAGGGAAAGGGTATAAAATGCCACCCTCCCTCAACTAAGCCTTCCAAGTCCCGGAATGTCAACTAGGGGTCTTGGGCCCCCACCTCCAGACAGTTTTTATCAGGTAACTACCGCGTTGAGAGAAATGACTGGTTTGGTCTTCAGTGCTCAAAGGCACCCTGGGATGACTCACCTTATGGAGTGAGTCCTGGCGATCAGGAGACCCGAGCAGAACTCAGCGGACTCAGCCACAGGACCACAACCCCAAAGGAAGCGATTTCAGTCTTGACTCACTGAGGCTGCACACAGACATGTGGAAATGGAGAACAGTGCCAAGCTCTGGGGCCTGTGGCCAGCCTGGGGCCAGACTCGTGCTGTGTGGCCCCTGGCCACCTCTCTCCTTCACCCCTCCTTGTCCCTCCCTACAGCTCCCCCCTGCACCAGCCCGTCCCGCCTGCAGCTCGTCCACCCCGGGCCCAGCAAGGTGTTTCCTGACATAGTTTAGAGCTGCCCGTTGCCAGTACACACCAGCTCCTGTGACATTCAAGGCCTGCCTTTATAGAACATCAGTGTTATATAAATTTTATAGAACCCACCAAAACCAAACCCATTGCTCTCAAGTCGATTTCCACAACATATAGCAAAACTGGAAGGCCCCATAGGGTTTCCAAGGCAGTAAATCTTTATGGTAGGAGACTGTGACACCTTTCTCCAACAAAGCAGCTGGTGGGTTCGAACCACTGACCTTTCTGTTAGCAGCCAAGCACCATAACCACTGTGCCACTAGGGCTTCTTAGCACAGCAGTGCTATATCCCAAGACTATAGATGGTAGGCCAAATCAGACCCAACTCACCAGCCCACTTGGAAACATCTAAACATCACTGTCCAAAGCAAACATTTCTGTCGAAGGGGCTTTTGCCGTGTGAGGGCTTCCAGGGGGAGGGGGAGAGCAGCCAGGGGACTTCTGTAGGGAGGAGGACTGCTCATGGGGGGAGGGGGCAAATGACTCTGGGCTGTTCTTCTGGTAGCAGGGATGAATGGGTCCCAGGCCACGTTCCAGAGTTGGAGAGGAGGACATGGGATGGGGGCGGGGGGCCGGGGAAGGTGCGGGGATGGGACAAAGATGCCAGCCCCTGAGAAGAGTCAGCTCTCAAGGAACCGGGGACTCAGGCAGGAGGATCCCAGACGTCTTAGGTTGGGTTCTGTACAGAAGCAAAACCAGTAACACATAGAGGAAGAGAGAAAGAGATTTTTCTTCAGAAAATGGATAACGGCGTTGTAGACACTGGCAAGTCCCATGTCCCTGGGTCAGGCATCAGGCTGGGGGATTGTCCTGACTCATGTAGCTGCAGGCGCTGACGAACCCAAAATCAGCAGATCAGATGGCAGGCTGTTGGCTCATATCCCAGATGATGATGAGCCGGGTACAGGATCCAGAGCAGGCAAGCAAGCTTTGCCAGAAGGTCCCATATATATTTTGGATGTAGGCCACAACCCCAAGGAAACTCCACTTACAACTAATTGGCTGATGGCATCATGAAGGATGACTACATAATGACATAACTGCCAAACCACTGAGAATCATGGCCCAGCCAAGGGGACACACAACCTAAACCTTCACACCAGGGGAATAGAGCCACAGACAATCCCCAAATGGTGCTTGTGTCTCATCTTCACCCACCAAGGCTTAGGCAGTTGTTAGTACTTTGGCGAGGTACTAGTCCCAGTCCCGGCACTTGCCAGCCGTGTGATCGTGGGGAAATGACCAAGCCCTAGAGCCTTGGGTTCTTCATCTGCAGAATGGGTTTGATCACCATATTGTGGGACTGGTAGAATGCATGTGGCATAAGTAAAGCACCTGGCAGAGTGCCTGGCAGATCGTGGGTCTTTAATGAATGGCAGTTATTTCTAGGACCCTTTTGATGCCACACCTCATCACCTTTTCCTCTGGGAATGTTTTCATTACCCACGCCTCTCACATTGTATGAAGCTCAGTGGGACACCAAATACTAAATCAGCCAAAAATGCCATTTCTTAAAAAAGACTTAGGAAACATTCCGTCCTAGAGGAGGCGTTATTTAATTTGGGTGTAGGGGTGTCGTCCCCAGCTGGGTGCCACTGGAAGCTCCTAGAATTTGAGTCAAGGACCAAGTCCTTCCCTCCCTCCCAGCTGCTCTTCCATTCAAACCGCTGTTTTCATTCCTTCCACCCCACCAACCACCGGTCCTTCTTTAAAGTTGACCAAAGTGCACTGAAGGTGACCTAGGGAAAATGTCCTCTCAGTGGAGGGGCTGGGCTGTCGCTGGCCAGTGAGAGAGTGGAAGGAAGCCCAGTGCGCCTGGGCCTCACGGCAAGGGAGCCTCACCTCCACTTCTCAGGAACTCCTTGCAGGCATAAGCATCTGGCTCTGCACTGGGCTCACCTGCACTGGGACAATAGCAGGAGACAACGCCCATACCTGCCCGAGGTGGAGCTTTCTCTCTGGCTTCTCCAGGACCCAAAAGTACCCGTGAAGAGCAGATTTCCATGCAGGCTTCTGTCTCTCCTCAAAGACACCATCTTAGAGTCGGGCCACCTGGTCACACCACCTTCTTTACAGCGAACTCCACACAGGCAACTACAGCTTCCCAAAGCCCCAAGCTGCCCTGGCTAGGGCATTAACTTGTGGCGGCTCCCCCCCGGGACCCCAGCCCCCCAAACCCTCTTGTACTGGGCCTGCAGGTCTTAGGGGACATGGCACCCTCCTCCTGTATGACTGCTGCTCCTGGATACTACCATTCTATGAGGACCTCTCCCTGTCCCCCCGCAACACCGCGTCTCCCAAACAACAGATGCTCAATTCATGTTTGGGGGAAAAATGAGCCAGTGAGCAGAGACTTTCATTTATTAAAGTTTAATTTCTCCTACATTCAGGAATCAGCCAAGCAAATCCAGGTACGTAACTTTTAGTGTTACACAATAAAAGACTAAAAAGGAAACGGGCACCCAAAAGTTAATATTGTATGTTTTTCTCTTTTATTTTATTGAGGGAAAATATGGAAAATAAGAATTTGCCATCCGAACCTTTTTTAAGCGTCAACTTCGGCGGCATTGATTACATTCTCCATGTTGTACAACCATCACCGCTTATTTCCTAAAGTATCTCATCACCACCAACAGAAACGCGGTGCATACTTGTTAAGCAGTAACTTTCCATTACCCCCTGCTCCAGCCCCAAGTAACCAGGAATCCACATTTGTCTCTATGCATTTGCCTATTCTAGAAAGATCGATAGTGCGACGTTACAACATTTGTACTTTTCTCTCTGCCTTATTTCACGCAACATGATGCTTTCAAGGTTCACCCATGTGCTGTGTGTCAGGATTTCATTCCCCAGTCCACAGCACAAAGTGGAAGGTTTCCCATTTGTTTCACCAAATAGCAAAACTCTTACTCTTGAACCTGATACATAAACAGCAAGAAACACATGACCTATGTCGTTCATAAACTTTAATGATGCTGAAGCTCATCGAACCTTCTATGAAAAGGAACACCATTGGAAAACCTCCAAGAAAACACAAAGATGAGGCGGCAGTTCGAATTCATCAGGTGCTCCTTGGAAACTCTATGGGGCCGTTCTACTCTGTCCTGTAGGGTCGCTATGAGTTGGAATTGACTGGATGGCGATGGGTTTATTTATTTTTTGGTTTTGGGATTTCCCAAGGCCGACAGCAGGGGTGTGTTATCTAGGGGCCCCTTTCTTCTGAGATCTGGGGTCCCCTAAGTACTCCCCTTGACGCTTCACAGATCCTCAACCTCTCCCTTCCTATGATCTGAGGCCACCCTCTCATACTCTGCCCCGCCTTCCTCAGATCCCAGACTGAGTTGAGGGGTAGTCGGGGTTTCCCAGGGCTGACGACAGGAGTGAGTTCTCTGGGGCCCCTCTGTTCTGAGATCCAGATCCTCTCAATCCTCCCCTTAACTCCTGGCAGGTTCTGGACCCCTCCCCTCTGACGATCTGAGACGGCCCTCCACACCCCACTGCGCCTTCCTCAGATCCCAGGGCCGAATTGAGGGATAGCTTGGGTTTCCCACAGCTGACAGCTGGGGTGGGTTCTCTGGGGCCTCTCAATTGAGACCTAGGGTCTCCCCAATCCTCCCCCTGACTCCAGGCAGTGCCGGGACCCCTCCCCTCTGATGATCTGAGACCGCCCTGACAGACAGCACTCGGCCTCCCTCAGATCCCGGGTGGAATTGAGGGGTAGCTGGGGTTTCCCAGGGCTGATCGCAGGAGCAGGTTCTCTGGGGCCTCTCGATTGAGACCTACTGTCTCCCCAATCCTCCCCCTGACCCCAGGTAGTGCCGGGACCCCTCCCCTCTGATGATCTGAGACCACCCTGACAGACGACGCTCCGCCTCCCTCAGATCCCAGGCAGAATAGCGTAGCTGGGGTTTCCCAGAGCTGAGAGCAGGAGCAGGTTCTCTGGGGCCTCTCAATTGAGACCTAGGGTCTCCCCAGTCCTCCACCTAACTCCCAGCAGGGTCGGGTCCCCTCTCCTCAGTTGCTTGAGGCCGCCTTCTCAGACGACACCCTGCCCATTCAGATTCTGGGGCCCCTTTGTCTGGGGGATACCTTCAGTGTCCTGAAGATATTCATGTTTAGTGCTGACAGGGTCTGGGTCCTCTCCCTTCTGCTCGCTGACTCCTCCCCAGTTAGGACCTCAGACTCTCCAGGCCGCATTCAGAAGGTGCCTCAGTCTCCCAGCTCCTTCAAAACCTCCTAGAGGAACAGCAGCAAAAGGTTTTTCGGGGGTGCTCCTGTGTTTTAGGGTCCATAGTCCCCTCAGTTCTCCCTTGGGTCCTGACCTTGACTCCTGGCAGAACCTGGGACTCCTCTGTCTGCTGACCTGAGGCTGCCCCCTTCAGACCAACCTAACCCTCCCTCAGACTCCCAAGAAAGAAGTCAGGAAACACCACATCCGGCCACTCTGCCGTGGTCTCCCAGGGCTGACAGAGGGCCGAAGCTGGATTCTGTGGGGCCTTTCTGTCCTGGGGTAGATGGACCTGTCAGTTCTCACCTTGAGGTTCCTCATCTTGGCTCCTGACTCCTTGATTAAATGCTCCCAGGACGATTCCCCCTCCTTGCCAGCTCGAGGGCCCTGATGGTTATCCCACTCCAGTACTCATTTCAGGAGCACTTCTGGAAACCCTGGTGTCTTAGTGGTTAAGTGCTATGGCTGCTAACTAAAAGGTCAGCAGTTTGAATCTGCCAGGCGCTCCTTGGAAACTCTATGGGGCCGTTCTACTCTGTCCTATAGCGTGGCTATGAGTCAGAATCGAGTCGACGGCACTGGGTTTGGGTTTTTTTTGGTCTGAGCGGCCACTATATACAAGACTCCACTGGAATGGTCCTTTACCACTGGCAGTTTAGCCATTTTCTAAGGGCTCTGAGGGGTCTGTTGAACTGTCAAACTCTGAAATCACGAATCTGAAACAGCCCAAAGCCGCCTCTGAAACAAGTTCCCATCTGGGACACTGATTTCATCATTGTCTTTCTCTGCACTTTTCTTCATTCTGACCGCGCCATCACCATGCTCACCCGCTCTAATCCTCACTTGTACCTGACCCTCTGCATTGTTTTGTACAGTGGAAGGGGATTTGTATTCTCTGGGCCCTGCCTTGAAAGCCCAGTCCCCCAGGGATGATCCCGATGTGGAAGGATGAGGAAAGGGGAGTGGTGGGAAATGCAGGTTGTATACCAGGGCCAGGTGTCCCCAGCGGGCACTGCACAATCGGACCTGGTAATTCTCCTCAATGGAGGCTGTCCTGGGCATAGGAGGATATTTAGCAGAACCCCTGCCCTCCATCCACTAGAAGCCAGTAGCACATCCCCACAAAATCTGTAAACATTAGCAAATGTCCTGGGGCAGGGGTGTGGGGGAAGTCACCCTCGAGTGAGAACCACTGTCCTCAGGACTTATGGGGTGATTTCTGAGGCTTTGCTGGAAACAGGACTTCTGCCCTCCGTGCTGCTCTACCACAGTCCCTAACTGCTTGCTGCTTCACCCACCATTATATGACCGTTTGACTGACAACATCCGGCTTTGTGGTAATGACCCAGAGCCCCCACTGGCCTCTATGACAGTCGTCTGTCATCCCATGGGGCGCCATGATGGCAGAATGCCATTGTCACTAAGCCCTAAGAGGCAGCACACACAGGGAGGTCGTGGACACATTCCCACAGAACTGGGGTTCTTGGGTTTGGTCAGACCGTGGGAGAGGGTGCTACCCTATTTTCCACTTTCTCATTTGTCATTGTTTGGCTGTAGCCACCTTCACTGGAGAGGGTGCAGGGGAAAAGGAGACCTCAGAGGTGATCTTGGGGTACACTGACCTTGGAACCTAGCTGACCTTGGGCTAAAGGAAGTCTGGGCGGTGCTCAGTGGCAAGTGAGTCCAGGGTGTCCATGCTCTCCCTCAACACAAGACACAGGCAATGACTCTACACTTGTACTGATGAGGTCAAACCAATTCAATAGCTTCTGGAAGGTTCTGTCAGGTGTTTAGGAAGCTGTATGGACCATGGCAGTAGACACAGAGCAGGTGCCCAAAGTAACCATGTCGAATTGTGCTTTCGAAAGGCCTAGCTATTGTTACTCTCATTATGTGTGTGTATACATAATATATACATAGACATACACACACGTGTGTGTCTAGGTATTTCCTATCACCCAGACATCAGAACCACCTGGGTGTACGACTTTAGCATTAAATGTCACACTTTACATACCTTCTGTACATTTCATGCAGTCCTCTCTAGGTCTAGAACCACTTCTAGTTCAGTCATATTTTACACTTTTCTAATCACTGTCACCTTATCGTGTCCTGGAAGCAACAGTGAAATACCGTGCCCTGGATCATCCTGGTCTGTATTTTCAAGACTTGGTTTAGCTGTCAGGACACAGCCCTTAAAACCTGTTCACACTCACTTACTCCCAGATGTTTCTAGAAAGCAGCCCTCTGCCCTAGCTCAGAGGGACTCAAGGTCGGCATATTTCCTTTAACTATTAAGTTCAAAACAGAGAAATGAGTAAATGGTAAGAATGAAGTACGGAGGAGGTCTGCTACTGGTGTCATACACTCTAGGCTTTGTAAACGAGACCATGTCCTTCAAGCAAATCCTTTTCAGAGGCAAACCACCCGGTATTACATTGTGCAAACCCACACCTTTCTACGTAGATCTGCATGTAAGCAAGTTTCCCGTGGGTTGAAGTGGATTTAAGGAGCATCCATCTCCACGTGACTCAAGTAAAGATCAAGAGGCATTTGGAATTACAAGATGAGAAAAACGCCCTTCTGAAAAGTGGAAGAGCTCACAAATTCAGGAAGCGTAGAAAGGTGATGGGCACCCATTTCTACCTAAGCACTGGTTTGTAACAGCAGCTAGACGGGGCTCTCCACCTGCAAGGCAGTGCGAGATGGGGATTACAAGCACTTCTGTCAGCCGTTCCCAAGTGTCCACTTCCCACCCACTCTTCGGCTCTCACAGGACTCTCCTACCTTGGGCCAAATTCAAAATCCAGGAAATGGCCACCTTGGGGTATTGGGGCTTGGGTTCTCCCACCACCTGATCTCAGAAGTCTTTGGGTGCTATGCCTAATTATCTATGGTAAGAACTGGAAAGTGTCCTTCTCATGCGCTTTCGGACAGAGCAGTGTTTACGGAGGCCCATTGACGAGAGCGTGTGTTCTCCTGTGGATACTCCAAGCAAGCAGAACCAACTTGTAAAGAGAAAGGCTTGTTTCCAAGAGGTTTCTTCCTAAGCACAACTATCACATCCTTGCAATTTTCAGTTCTAAAAATAAAATAAAAAGCTCCCAGACCCAGCACCTGGAATCAAAGCCAAAAGGTAAACCACGGGACCCACATACTCATGAGCCCCTCTCATCAGAAAACCTGTAGGACTCATGGGCGGTGACTGTCACCTCCACAACGGCATGTTGGGGGACAGGAAGGGCACGTGTAAGTCCTTCCCTAAAGTGAGAGTTGGTCTTCCTTCATCTGTCAGTTGAAGAGAGTGTTATAAAAGGCACCAACAGGATGGGGAATTGTGCCTGGGTGGCCAGGAAGGCAGTGTGGTGGTTATGCACCAACGCCAGGGTTTGGAACCTGTCGCAGATTTGACAGACAGCTCTTTAATGAGTGGATGCAGGCTGTCCGAGGGGCTTTCTTGCACCCGTAACCTGTCTGAGCGTCACCTAGGGGCCTGCGTTATGCCAGGGAAGACCGTGCTTACGTTTGCTTCTACCATGCAAGCAAACCATACCTCAGAGGGTGACTCAAGTGCAAAGATAGACAAGTGACAGAGACAAGGATCATCACTCAGATAGATGGTCACTCATTTTCTGGTGCTTTTATTGGCCTGCACACATCCTGGGAAAACAACTGCCTTATCTGTGGTGGTCCCTGAACACAGGACACCCTGGGGGCCTGATGATAGCTGGCCTGTAGTCTGAGAAGCAGGGGCAGTTGGCGAAGCAGTGGAATGGCATGGCTGGGGGTGAGGAAACAGGCATGTGGGCAGCAGGCCCCATAGCCCTGATGGGCATGGGGACCCAGGGGCAGCAGAAGGGCAACAGGCCCGCCCAAGGCAGGAACATGGCAGGGGAGCTGTGGTATCCCGGAGGCTCAGCTTGCAGACCCACCATTGGCCCAAAGGAACATATCTGTGCAGCAGCCCTGACACGGACAGCCCAGGGGGGCTGTGCGAGGATGGTGGCCTCGGCACCAGGGGCAGCCCAGGGAGCCTGGGTCCTCTCTGGCTGGCGGGGAGACCGCGTTGACAAGAGGGCCGCAGCCTCCATGTTCCTCCCAACATCCTCAAGGGCCCTTGCTGCAGTTGCTGGTGGCGCCCAGCCAGCAGTGCTGCTTCCGGGCATGGCATCGGGCAGTTCTGGGTTCCCCAGGCCCGCCGGCTTGTTCTCACCGGGACACGTGGGAGCTTCCTGTCGCTCCATGGCTGTAGGTGCTGAAGGAGATCTTGGGGCTTCGGGCTGGCTCTCCCTCCGCTGGGAGTACACGTGCACGACGGCTTTGGATGACCCTGTTACGCCCACTCTTCTCTTCATCTTCAGGAGAAGCTCAGGGAAGTCTCTTTTAAAGTAGGGGCAATAGTAGAAGTGTAACTAAGATCCACATTTTAAAAAGAAAAAGAAATGAAAGTGACGTCACAGGAGAACTGACAGCAACTAAAAACAAATCTCCACCCAAGCAGTGTCACTAGCCGTCCTGGCGGCCTTCTGACAAAGGTCACAGTCCCAGGTGGTAGCTGGAAACACGACTGTTAACCCTCAACATTCCCCAACCTCCGACCGGCATTTCACCCCTGGAACAGGACTCAAAGAGCAAAAATCCAAGTAAACAACCCACCAAGGTCCAAGTACACAACCGACCGCAAGGGGACTCTGAAATGGCACTGAGACTGATAAAGACTCGCAGCCTTCACGACGACATGGACCTGGCAATAGACCCAATCCCTTGCTGGGAGCCACGGGCTCTTCACCACCTGGGGCCACTGGCCGGGCTCCACAGGCCCGGTACTCTGCCTTCAGCACTCTCGTTAAATGGCTTAGGGCAGCACCTCGAGCCCAGCTTGCGGGGCCCTGCTGTTTGCAGAGGAAGGGAACAGCACGGCTAGCTAGGGGACAAGTTCAAGAGCTGTGGTGTCATAGGGCGTGTCAGTCGCAGGAGGGAACACAGATCCTGGGATGTCACAGCTATCATCTTTGAAACCCTCTCCCCAAAATAACGCTCAGTCATTGTCACCACCACCCAGAGGGGACACAGGCCTAGGAGCTGTCCTGCACCTCGCCCTAGGTGCCCCGCTCCCCAGAGGCTGCCCTGGGAGTTCAATGACCCTGTCCCCGAGCCCACCGCCTTAGCCCTGGGAGGGAGGCCCTCAGTTGTTACCTTGCTCACGACACACACTGATCTTTCTTCTGTGAACCATCTAGCGCGGCAGACAGGTCGCCAAGCAATCTGGTGCATTTTGCTGAAGCCGTAGAGGTTGAGCTGGCGGATGAAGCTCTTCATATAGTGCGTTGCAAACACTTTGTCAGCACCGTCCCGGTCCAAAATCTCTTTTTGAAATAGTTTCTCGTTGATCCCGATGCACGCGCCGTTACACTCCCACCAAATGGACACAAACTGATTGTTGCTCACGATGTTCCACAGTTTCTTGGGGAAGGGGAGAGAAAACAGGCTCCCGTCCCTCAGGGACAGGGTGTTCGTGCCTGGGCCTGGCCTTCTCAAGGAAGGCCTTTCGGTCGGCGTTTGGAAAGCAGTGTCTTCGAGCAGGAATCTCCCGTTGGGGCAGCCAGGTGGCAGGGGGTCATCCCAGGCCCCTGCTGGAACTGCTGGAGGAGCAGGGCCCGCACTGACAGTTCGGGGTGCCCCAGCCCTTGGGGGAGAATGGGCCATGCTCGAGCCTGGGTCCTGGCTTGGGGGACTGCTTTTCTTGCCACTATCCATGCAAAGTGAAGGCTCTGCTTCCTTCCTAGCAACAAGGGTGAGGCTTAGCCCCCAGCGCTGGGCTCACAATGCAGCCCCAGGTGTCACAATGGCAGCCAGGTTGCTTGACAGTGACATCATAGGACACTTAGCAAGTGACCTCAATAGAAAGCCCACCCAGACAGATGGGTGACCTGTCAGCATGTCCCACATTCTGGGCCACACATGCTCATTTCAAAATGTCACGGCTGATTCAAACATTTGTGTTTCCGGGATCAGGCCCAACCTTCCTTCAAACCAGGACATGTCTTCTTCTGAGAGCCCCTGGGTCAGGTAGAACCAGATGGAAGTCACCGACTCAGCAGGTTCAGAGCTCCTTCACGGAACTCACTGGCTTTGAAGCGCTGCACGGGATTAACGTTTGCAAACACTGAGCAGAATCTTGGACAGGTGTCCATGGTCAAGGCTGGAGCCAACCACCGTTGTAGCACAGTCACAGGCAGGGGCAGCAAAGTCCTCCACAGAGACCCCGTACCACGCCCTCAGGATAGCTCATGGGAAGGCATACTGCAGATGGGTACGCTGGTGACTGGGCTGGCCCCCTCTTCACCCACTGCTGAGCACCCACAGGATGGAAGGCGTCCTTCCTCCTGCCTCTCCTCCGCATAGACATGGGCCCCCACCCACAGAGACTCTATTACACGCCCTGCGTCTCCGTGATCTCTCCATGACAGGGCACTTGCCCCCGTCCTTAACACACGTCTTCTTTCCCCTGACCACGTCAGAGAGAAATGTGTCTTGGATCTGCCCTGGTGTTTGACCCCTGCAACCGTTCTTTTCAGGTTGGGACTGGGAGGTCCAGCATGGGATGTCTGTCCACCCAGAGCAGCATCTGTATCTCGTTCTCCCTGAGGGAAAGCAGCTGCTTTCCCAGATTGAGTTTTGCTTCCCAAGGTCTCCTTGACTACTTAATTGTCTTAAGTATGCACCCTGGCTTGGTGGGGGAGGGGGGGATGACAGTTTCTACTGGCGACTTCTAACGTGTTGCATCATAAAACAGAAAATGCAGGCTTACAAAATTAATCTTGTAGCTAGAGGGGAAGGAATGGTCTTTCTGGTTAAGCACCTTGGTCACAGGATGGCTATGCAGTTTGCATCTCAACAAAGACACCTTCCAGGCATAGGATGGGCAGCCACGTGTGCCTGATCAAAAGCCCCTTCCTCTTATGCCATTTCCCTTTCCCCATGCACTCCAGCACATATACCCCTCCAGTTTAAGGTTTTAATCTACAGCATCAATCCCTCTGTCTCCTGCCTACAATGCATTGTGGGGCATGCATAGAAGGGATGAGGGTCTGAACAAGACTGACCCCATGATGAATATTGCCCAATTCCTCTTCATCCTAATCTCTGCGTTAGTAATAAAAGCTTATGATCTCATCACTGGATAAGATCAGCTGTTTGCTGAAAGCTAAGCACTGCACCAGCTCATTTTTCATCTTGGTTCACGACATACCCACATAGGGGGCACCACTCCATGACGCCCCATCTCAATCCAGGCACAGAGACCGCTGACCACTGAGGTGAGGCGGAAATAGGGACCCAGGCCTGAGGCTCTCCTGCACCGTGGGTGAGAGCCAGGGATCTCACTTGGAAGGCTGAGGTTGGCATCCCAGCCCAGCCATGTCCAAGCTCTGTTACCGCAGGCGTGTTACTTAACCTCTCTGAGCCTCAGTCTCCTCACGGTGGTGACAGTGTCAGCAGCTGCCTTACAGGGATGTGAGGATTCAGTGAGACCTACCCAGGGAACAAGGTACCTGGCAGGAAGGCAGAACTGCTGGCGTTGCTTTCAAAGATGTTGTGCTTGACAGCAAGTCTGAAATCTACTGAGCCTAAGAAAGGCCCTTGGCTAACGACAGGACATCATTTAGTCAACAGCACGAGCTAGATCTCCTTGTTGGTTGCTACAAACCACCAGCTGACACTCCACCTGAGCTCCCATCCCATGAAAAGGCAGGGGCACCATGGTGGGCCACACAGCAATCAGGGAGAGAGTTTGCTTAAACATGAGCAATACTTGGCTCCTGATGAGCCCTGGCCATACAGAAAAATCCCTGAAACCGGATCCCCATGGGAGCCCGTCTTGGAAAAGCCCCCACAACACTCTGCTGAGTCTCATGAGCTGCAGCAAAGGTGACATGGTCTCACCTAGGCAGCTGTGGATTCTTGATGCCGTCCCTATTTTCCTCCCGTCCCCTTAGGCTGTACCTGGAAGCCAACTAGGTCTAAAGGGTTGTCCCCAACACACCCCCACCCGACTGCCTATGCAACTGCAGATGCTTCTCTGAGACCGGCTGAGCCCACACTGAGTTTCCTGGACCACCTGTACAACAAGCTCCACACGGTGCACGTCAAAAGTGAGGAACTGCTTTATTGAACAGCTGAGGGACCTGGAATACTGAGTTTACCTGAACTTCTTACACACCGCGCAGGCACAGCGACACCACCCATTCACCCTGTGCCCCCAAACGAGGGCAGCTTTGGCGGAGTTCAGTGTCAGGGGAGGAGCTGTTTACAGGGTTCAGTTGTAGCCCAAACAGTCCACCTAGCAGTGGCCTCCTTTGAAACTCCTCCTCACCCCTCCTGGGAGAGAACATCAACCCTCCTCTCTCTTTCCTTTAGAAAGTGCTATCTTTCTTTTCAGGCTGAAGGGTCTCCTACCTGTAAGAACTGGTTCCCCACCCCCCTGCCCCGATCCACGACTATACCAGCAGTGCTTACAGAAACCACTCTCAGAATGAAAAGCACGGGACTCAGGCTAAAGCGCTCTCGTCACCGCAGACCAAAATCTGCAGTCTTGGAGCTACCCATGATACCGTTGTTCAGGTTTTGTCTCTGACCACCTTCTGTAGGGTTCCAGTTTCAAACAGTGCTTTGTCAATTTTGGCAAGCCAGCGGTCCCTGCAGGTTGCAACAGCACGGACCGTTGCTCGCTTGTGGTGGGTGTCCTGGTAGTAGCAGCTGCTCCATCCGAGGAGAACCTCAAGTGGATGAATGGCTGTGTCCCACAAGGCAGCCCCTGTGGGGCAGGCAGTATGCCGCCAGCTTCTACTCCAGCACAGAGCACGTCCATCTCGAGTACAAGCTTGTAAAAAAATACTTTAACAGAGTAGACTGTACAGAGTAGGATTGCACACCGTATGTCACAATGCTGAAATATTTGTATAAATACTATACGAGTTGTGGAACGACATCAAGTACATTATCCAGGAAGAAAGCAAGAGGTCACTGAAAAGACAGGAAAGAAAGAAAAGACCAATATGGATGTCAGAGGAGACTCTGAAACTTCCTCTGGAACATCAAGCAGCTAAAGCAAAAGGAAGAATTGATGAAGTAAAAGAGCTGAACAGAAGATTTCAAAGGGACCCTCGAGAAGACAAAGTATTATAATGACACGTGTAAAGAGCTGGAAATGGAAAACCAAAAGAGAAGAACACACTCGGCGTTTCTTGAGCTGAAATAACTGAAGAAAATATTCAAGCCTCGAGTTGCAATAGTGAAGGATTCCATGGGGAAAATATTAAACGACGCAGGAAGCATCAAAAGAAGATGGAAGGAATACACAGAGTCGTTATACCAAAAAGAATTAGTCAATGTTCAACCATATCAAGAGGTGGCATATGATCAGGAACCAATGGTACTGAAGGAAGAAGTCCAAGCTGCTCTGAAGGCATTGGCGAAAAACAAGGCTCCAGGAACTGATGGAATATCAACTGAGATGTTTCAATAAACAGATGGAGCGCTGGAGGTGCTCACTCGCCTATGCCAAGAAATATGGAAGACAGCTTCCTGGCCAACTGACTGAAACAGATCCATATTTAAGCCTATTCCCAAGAAAGGTGATCCAACTGAATGTGGAAAGTATAGAACAATATCATTAATATCACACGCAAGCAAAATTTTGCTGAAGATCATTCAAAAACAGCTGCAGCAGTATACCAACAGGGAACTGCCAGAAATTCAGGCTGCTTTCAGAAGAGGACATAGAACCAGGGATATCATTGCTGATGTCAGATGGATCCTGGCTGAAAGCAGAGAATACCAGAAGGATGTTTACCTGTGTTTTATTGACTATGCAAAGGCATTAGACTGTGTGGATCATAACAAACTATGGATAACACTGCGAAGAATGGGAATTCCAGAACACTTAATTGTGCTCATGAGGAATATTTACATACATCAAGAGGCAGTTGTTCGGTCAGAACAAGGGGATACTGATTGGTTTAAAGTCAGGAAAGGTGTGCATCAGGGTTGTATTCTTTCACCATACCTATTTAATCTGAATGCTGAACAAATAATCCGAGAAGCTGGGCTATATGAAGAAGAACGGGGCATCAGGATTGGAGGAAGACTCATTAACAACCTGCGTTATGCAGATGACACAACTTTGCTTGCCGAAAGTGAAGAGGACTTGAAGCACTTACTGATGAAGATGAAAGACCACAACCTTCAGTATCGATTACACCTCAACATAAAGAAAACAAAAATCCTCACAACTGGATCAATGAGCAACATCATGATAAAGGGAGAAAAGACTGAAGTTGTCAAGGATTTCATTTTACTTGGATCCACAATCAACAGCCATGGAAGTAGCTGTCAAGAAATCAAAAGACGCATTGCATTGGGCAAATCTGCTGCAAAGGACCTCTTCAAGGTGTTGGAGAGCAAAGATGTCACCCTGAAGACGAAGGTGTGCCTGACCCAAGCCATGGTATTTTCAGTTACATCATATGCATGTGAAAGCTGGACAATGAATAAGGAAGACCTAAGGAGAGTTGACGCCTTTGAATTGTGGTCTTGGCGAAGAATATCGAATATACAATGGACTGCCAAAAGAACGAACAAATCTGTCTTGGAAGAAGTGCGGCCAGAATGCTCCTTAGAGGCAAGGATGGCAAGACTGGGTCTTACCTACTTTGGACATGTTGTCAGGAGGGACCAGTCCCTGGAGAAAGACATCATGCTTGGCAGAATACAGGGTCAGCGGAAAAGAGGAAAACCCTCAATGAGGTGGATTGATACAGTGGCTGCAACAATGAGCTCAAGCATAACGATTGTAAGGATGGCGCAGGACTGGGCAGTGTCTCATCCTGTTGTGCATAGGGTCGCTATGAGTCGGAACTGAATCAAAGGCACCTAACAACAACAACAACACATAGTATACAGCCATGGAGTCACTCCATGAGAAAGGGCTTGCCAAGGAGGCTTTAAGGAAAACCTGCCGTGGTCCTGCCCCAAGAGCAAGGCCTTCCCGGGTAGGGCGCTGGGAGTGAGGCCCGCAAGGCATACAACCAGTGGGCAACAGCGACACGTGGAGAGCTCCTACTGACTATGCACGGCAGGAGAAGTCTGGGCCACACATCCTGGCAGACGTGCTTTCAAAGCACTGTGATCCTATTTAGCATTTCACCCAACAGACACGAAGCCCCCCTTCCTGGGCCTCAGCGTCCACCCCCAAGGGCAATGAGCCAGCTCCTCAGGCCCATGTGGAAGTCAGTTTCTCCTGCTCTCAAGGGCACACTCTCCGTCAAGCACGCTTACCCTGACACCCCCCACGCCACTTCGTACAGGCCCCTCCTCCTCTGTGGCATGTGGTGGGGAGTCACAGAGAGGCTTTGAATGCAAACAAGGCAGGAGATGACAGTCCCCGGGGGCCCAGCTCCAGTTTCAGCCCTGGGTGGAGGGTGCACACAAAGGCAGAGGGAGGGCGAGGAGTGTGTGTCCGATCCACCGAAGTTCCCTCCCGGAAAGAAGGGCCTTTAATCTGGCATTTCGATATTTAGCTTGGGAGGAGGGAGCACATACTTTCCAGGGCTCTGTGTAATGACTACGCTGGCCTTCTTTCGAAACATAGGAGCAATTTTAGGAGGTTCCGGAACAGGGCTTTCTTCCATTTCTTCATTATCTTCGTGATGAAGGTCATATGAGATGTTTCCGTATTCTCTTAAAAATGGGAAAATTTCAAGCAGAAACTGACAGAAATCTTTGCAAATACCGAATCACCCTGAAAAATAAGAAAACACTTTTTCAAAAACTTGGTTCAAGTGAGTTTCACATACATTTTCTTTCCCAAACGTGAAGTTGCACAGCTTTGCGGTAATGCTTTATTCTGACGCCCCAGAAACAAAGACTGAACCCGGACTGAAAACCTGGAACTTGACCAGGCCCTCCAGGTGACCCTGAGGGTACACATAGTTGAGAACCTCAGCTCTAAACGAAAAAACCAAACCAAAGCCGTTGCCGTTGACTATATTCTGACTCATAGCCACCCTACAGGAGAGAGTAGAACTGTCCCATGGCGTGTCCAAGGAGCAACTGATAGATTCGAACTGCCAAGCTTTTGGTTCAGCACCCAAGCTCTTAACCAGGGCTCTAGCGAGGCTCAGATACCTGTGAGAACCTAGACGATGCTGTCATCCTCTTAATCGTCCCTGGTCCAACCCTCCCGTGGGGCATAGAATGTCATCCAATTAGAGGAATTTTGTCACTCCCGGGATGAGGGAGGCCGTCAGGCATGTGCTGGTCCAGGCCAGTGGGAGGCCTGGGCTCCAGGGGCCCCTCCAGCGACTTCTAGGAAGCCAGTGTTTCCTGCACCCAGCATAGGAATGGCAGTTCAGTGCTGGCCTTCCTGGCATACAGCCGACAAGGACAGCCAGGGCTGCAGTCTAGGGCCCTCCCCAGCTCCACCGCTCAGGCTTGCAGAAGGGCAGCCTCTGGGGGTATGCGCAAAGGAGCCTCTGAGCCTAGCAAACAGGGGACCACACCTTGGGCGTGGTGAGGACAAAAATGCTAATTAAGTACCACTGACAAGACTAGGTTTAGGAGGGGCTGCTGGGCTGATTCTGGTATCCCTCAACTCTCTGCCCGACACTGCTAGAGAAGAGTGGTGCCAGCCAGTGGAGAGCAAGCCGATGGCGTGGCTTTTTGGTGAAGACCTGAGACCCGCCTTGGGCCCTGCCTTCCCAGGCAAGCACCTTCATTTGGAGCCCTCAGGTTCCTCCTTTGCTAGAGCGTGGGTGCACTCACGCACAACACGCACAAGGGCTTCCAAATGGTGTGTATATACAGCGGTTTCCTCCCTTCTGTCCAAAGGTTGTTGCCATGAGAGTGATCAGCGAAAGATGCAGTGGGACAAATATTGGTATACAAGAGAATGCGTGTGGCCGTCCAGTTTGTGACCAAGCAGGATCTAAAGAAAGAAACAGTCAAGGTCATGCTGAGGCAACATCTGCAAGTGGTCAGAGGAAGCCTGCAGCCAGAGCCTCACTAGACACCCCCAGCAGGTCTCAGGGAGGGAAGTGAGCACTAGAGGAAAGAATGGCCACCCTCCCAGCGTCGGGGAGGGGCCGCCCAGCGTCACGTGCCTCTTCAGGACTAAGCAAGGGTAGTTTCTAAGGCCTGTGCTTCTCACGGGAGAGACCTCTTGGTGTTTGTTCTCAGGAGCAAACAGTGCTTGTTGCACCATTCGCCATAGAAGTAAAATACAAAATACAACTTTCCTTTTCAGAAAGTAGCAGCAGCCATAAATATGGGCGCGTCCTGGCTAAAAAGGGGCCCTTCTCACGGCCGGTTCCCAGCCCCAGACAGGACAGGCTGTTCTAAGTCTCCTGATGGTCTCTGTAGGCATCTCTGTGGGAGTTGGCACCCTGTGAGTTCAAGGGCTCGCCAGCTGCACCAGTGTCCAAGCTGCTGTTATAGGGAAGGGCGGGGCTCTGAATATGAAGACTGTTTCCTCAGAAAGCTCACCTCAAAAGTTAGAAGTGGCACGACGATGGTCATCCAGCTCAGGGCCATTGTTATGTGTGTCCTCCGCTGCTGCACTATCACATCCATGGAGCGCAGGAACAAGGCGGACCACACGATGTAGTAGAGGACAACCACGCACAAAAAGGACATGAGAATCCACAGGGGGACACACACAACCTGAGGGGAGGAGGAGAGGCATCTCTGCAGCTTCCACCACAGCAGATGGAGGCGTTGGCAAAGCCCTGCTGGGTCTCTCTAGTTAAGACAGTGCAAGACTACACAGTGCAAGACGGAATAAGGACAGTCCTACCTCAGGGGACAGCTGGGGGGACAGCATAGTGTTTTTAGCACAGAACCTGCACTGGGAATGTTTTCCATGGGTCACTCTGGAGGTAGACAAGCCTTCCTCTGCCCCCACTGCTTGTCAGTCATCCAGTTCTGTTAGCATCCTGGCTCCCTGAGGGCCCAGGGCAGAGCTGTCACCCTGCGGACAGAGACACTCTCTCGCCCTCTCCCTTCACAGGCAGCACTCTGCATCCTGCTCCAGCTACTTGGCAATGTATTTGGGAACTCACTCCCCGGAAACGTCAGCTGCCTAGCTTTCTACAGACCCCCTGGCTAAATTTGTAGATAGACGCCGGGTGCCTACACTCCCCCGTCCATGTCTCCACGCCAGTGCAAGCTCTGTAAGTTGCTGTGGGACCAGAAAGATCTTACTCCACCTCATACAGCCCGCAGGTAACAGTGGAGGCATCAGCTGGCCAGGCTCTTGCATGGCCCCCAGCCCCTTGGACTACTTTCTCAGTTATTCATTTTTCCTTTATTCACCATCATACAGGGAAATTGATTTTTTTCTTTTGTGTACAGTTCTATGACTTTTAACACATATACAGATTCATGTAACCACTGCCACAAGATGGATACAGAACAGTTCTACGGCCCCATAAAACACTCCCATGCTAGCCGCCTTTACTGTTGCACACTCTCCCCACCCATAACCCCTGGCAACCACTATCACTATACTTTTGTCCTGTCTAGAATGTTATATAAATGGAATCAAACAGCATGCAACTTTTTCGCACGGGTTTCTCTCAATCAGCATGCCTTTGAGCTTCATTCCCTTTGTGTGTATATGGACGCTGTGTATATATGGACGCTGTGTGTATACGGACAGGTCCTTCTTTTATATTGCAGAGTGGTATTCAATGGTATAGATTGACCTGTTTGCCTGTCCATTCACTGACTGAAGAGTATCCAGTTTGGAGCTATCACAAATAAAGCTGCTACAAACCTAAGTTTTCATTTCCCTAGGGTAAACACCCACCCACGTATCTGGCACTTTGTCGTACCGTGGGAACTTGAGTGTTTGCTCTGATGCTGGCAGCTATGCCAGCAGTATTTAGGTACCAACAGGGTCACCCATGGCAGACAGGTGTCAGCTTTCAGACTAAGACAGACTAGGAAGAAGGAGCTGGCGGTCTACTTCTGAAAAGAATTAGCTAGCGGAAACCTTATGAATAGCAGCAGAACACTGTCTGATATAGTGCCGGAAGATGAGCCCCTCAGGTTGGAAGGCACTCAGAAGACGACGTGGGAAGAGCTGCCTCCTCAAAGAAGAGTCGACCTTAATGACATGAATGAAGTCAAGCTGTTGGGACCTTCATTTGCTGATGTGGCACGACTCAAAATGAGAAGAAACAGTTGCAAGCATCAATTAATGATTGGAACATGGAATGTAGAAAGTATGAATCTAGGAAAATAGGAATTCATCAAAGATGTAATGGAATGCATAAATATCAGTATCCTAGGTATTAGCTGAAATGGGCTAGTATTGGCCATTTTGAATCAGACAGTCATATGGTGTGTGTAATAAAAAAAAAAATGGTGTACTATGCCAGAAATGACAACTTGAAGAGGAATACCATTGTATTCATCGTTAAAAAGAACATATCAAGATCTACCCTGAAGCAGAATGCTGTCACTGATAGGATAATATCCATACGCTGAATAGGTACGGTGAAAGGATACAACCTTGATGCACACCTTTCTGATTTTAAACCAGGCAGTATCCCCTTGTTCTGTTCGAATGACTTGTCTCTTGGTCTATGTACAGGTTCCACGTGAGCATACTTAAGTGTTGTGGAATTCCCATTCTTAGCAATCTTATCCATAATTTGTAATGATCCACGCAGTCGAATGCCTTTGTATAGTCAATAAAACACAGGTAAACATCTTTCTGGCATTCTCTGCTTTCAGCCAAGATCCATCTGACATCAGCAATGATATCCCTGGTTCCACGTGCTCTTCTGAATCTGGCTTGAATTTCTGGCTGTTCTGTGCAACCACTTTTCAATCATCAGCAAAATTTTACTTGCCCGTAATGTTAATGATATTATTCGATAATTTCCACATTTGGTTTAATCACCTTTCTTGGGAATAGGCATAAATATGGATCTCTTTCAGACGGGTGGCCAGGTAGCAGCCTTCTAAATTTCCTGGCATAGATGAGTGAGCACTTCCAGCCCTGCATTCATTTGTTGAAACATCTCAGTTGGTATTCCATCAGTACCTGGAACCAACTACCGATCCCTTCTTCGTTTCCAACTTTCACATTCCACTCACCAGTAATTATCAGTGCATCCTAATTGCATGTTTGATCAATTTCAGACTGCAGAAGTTGGTAAAAATCTTCCATTTCTTCATTTTGGCCTTCGAGGTTGGTGCGTAAACTTGAATAATAGTTGTATTACCTGGTCTTCCTTGTAGGCATATGGATACTATCCTATCACTGATAGCATTGTACTTCAGGATAGATCTTGAAACGTTCTTTCTGACGAAGAATGCAACACCATTCCTCTTCATGTTGTCATTCCCAGCATAGCAGACTATATGATTGTCCAACTGAAAATGGCTAATATCAATCCATTTCAGTTCACTAACGCCTAGGATATCTATGTTTATGCTTTCCATTTCATTTTTTAAATTAACTTTTATTAAGCTTCAAGTGAACATTTACAAATCCAATCGGTCTGTCACATGTAAGTATACATACATCTTACTCCCTTCTCCCACTTGCTCTCCCCCTAATGAGTCAGCCCTTTCAGTCTCTCCTTTCGTGACAATTTTGCCAGCTTCCCTCTCTCTCTATCCTCCCATCCCCCCTCCAGTCAAGAGTTGCCAACACACTCTCCAGTGTCCACCTGATTTAATTAGCTCACTCTTCATCAGCATCTCTCTCTCACCAGCTGACCAGTCCCTTTCATGTCTGATGAGTTGTCTTCGGGGATGGTTCCTGTCCTGTGCCGACAGAAGGTCTGGGGAGCATTGCCGCCGGGATTCCTCTAGTCGCAGTCAGACCATTAAGTATAGTCTTTTTATGAGAATTTGGGGTCTGCATCCCACTGATCTCCTGCTCCCTCAGGAGTTCTCTGTTGTGCTCCCTAACAGGGCAGTCATCGATTGTGGCCGGGCACCAATTAGTTCTTCTGGTCTCAGGATCATGTAGGTCTCTGGTTCATGTGGCCCTTTCTGTCTCTTGGGCTCTTAGTTGTCGTGTGACCTTGGTGTTCTTCATTCTCCTTTGATCCAGGTGGGTTGAGACCAACTGATGCATCTTAGATGGCCGCTTGTTAGCATTTAGGACCCCAGACGCCACATTTCAAAGTGGGATGCAGAATGTTTTCATAATAGAATTATTTTGCCAGTTGACTTAGAAGTCCCCTCAAACCATGTTCCCCAGACCCCTGCCCCTGCTCCGCTGACCTTTGAAGCTTTCATTTTATCCCGGAAACCTCTTTGCTTTTAGTCCAGTCCAATTGGGCTGACCGTCCTTGTATTGAGTGTTGTCTTTCCCTTCACCCAAAGCATTTCTTATCTACTGATTGATCAATAAAAAACTCTCTCCCTCCCTCCCTCCCTCCCCCTTCGTAACCACAAAAGTATGTGTTCTTCTCAGTTTTTTCTATTTCTCAAGATCTTATAATAGTGATCTTATACAATATTTGTCTTTTTGCCTCTGACTCATTTCGCTCAGCATAATGCCTTCCAGGTTCCTCCATGTTATGAAATGTTTCACAGATTCGTCACTGTTCTTTATCGATGCGTAGCATTCCATTGTGTGAATATACCACAATTTATTTACCCATTCATCCGTTGACGGACACCTTGGTTGCTTCCAGCTTTTTGCTATTGTAAACAGAGCTGCAATAAACATGGGTGTGCATATATCTGTTGGTGTGAAGGCTCTTGTATCTCTAGGGTATATTCCGAGGAGTGGGATTTCTGGGTTGTATGGTAGTTCTATTTCTAACTGTTTAAGATAACGCCAGATGGATTTCCAAAGTGGTTGTACCATTTTACATTCCCACCAGCAGTATATAAGAGTTCCAATCTCTCTGCAGCCTCTCCAGCATTTATTATGTTGTGTTTTTTGGATTAATGCCAGCCTTGTTGGAGTGAGATGGAATCTCATCGTAGTTTTAATTTGCATTTCTCTAATGGCTAATGATCGGGAGCATTTTCTCATGTATCTGTTGGCTGCCTGAATATCTTCTTTAGTGAAATGTGTGTTCATATCCTTTGCCCACTTCTTGATTGGGTTGTTTGTCTTTTTGTGGTTGAGTTTTGACAGAATCATGTAGATTTTAGAGATCAGGCGCTGGTCTGAGATGTAATAGCTGAAAATTCTTTCCCAGTCTGTAGGTGGTCTTTTTACTAAGTCATTAGATGAGCATAGGTGTTTGATTTTTAGGAGCTCCCAGTTATCTGGTTTCTCTTCATCATTTTTGGTAATGTTTTGTATTCTGTTTATGCCCTGTATTAGGGCTCCTAGGGTTGTCCCTATTTTTTCTTCCCTGATCTTTATCGTTTTAGTCTTTATGTTTAGGTCTTTGATCCACTTGGAGTTAGTTTTTGTGCATGGTGTGAGGTATGGGTCCTGTTTCATTTTTTTGCAAATGGATACCCAGTTATGCCAGCACCATATGTTAAAAAGACTATCTTTTCCCCAATTAACTGACACTGGTCCTTTGTCAAATATCAGCTGCTCATACATGGATGGATTTATATCTGGGTTCTCAATTCTGTCCCATTGGTCTATGTGCCTGTTGTTGTACCAGTACCAGGCTCTTTTGACTACTGTAGCTGTATAATAGGTTCTGAAATCAGGTAGAGTGAGGCCTCCCACTTTCTTCTTCTTTTTCAGTAATGCTTTGCTTATCCGGGGGTTCTTTCCCTTCCATATGAATTCGGTGATTTGTTTCTCTATCCCCTTAAAATATGACATCGAAACGCACTTCCGATCCAAATTCCAATGTCATATTTTAAGGGGATAGAGAAACAAATCACCGAATTCATATGGGGAAGTGCGTTATATGTATAGATGGCTTTTGGTACAATAGACATTTTTACTATGTTAAGTCTTCCTATCCATGAGCAGGGTATGTTTTTCCACTTAAGTATGTCCTTTTGAGTTTCTTGTAGTAGAGCTTTGTAGTTTTCTTTGTATGGGTCTTTTACATCCTTGGTAAGATTTATTCCTAAGTATTTTATCTTCTGGGGGGCTACTGTGAATGGGATTGATTTGGTTATTTCCTCTTCGATGTTCTTTTTGTTGATGTTTGTTGATTCGTTACGTTTCTCTTGGCTTTTATTTTGAGTTATGGAGTTGTGATACCTCTTTGTGGTTACCTTAATATTTATCCTTATTTTTCTAAATAAAACCTAACTTCTATTGTCCTATATCGCCTTGTATCCCTCTCCATATGGCAGTTCTATGCCACCTGTATTTAGTCCCTCTTTTTGATTTTTGTGATCTTTTACATATTGACTTCAATGATTCCCTGTTTTGAGCATTTTTTTAAATTAATATTAATTTGTTTTTGTGATTTTCCTATTTGAGTTGATATCAGGATGTTCTGTTCTGTGACCTTGTGTTGTGCTGGTATCTGATATTATTGGTTTTCTGACCAAACAATTTCCTTTAGTATTTCTTGTAGCTTTGGTTTGGTTTTTGCAAATTTTCTATGCTTGTGTTTATCTGTAAATATCTTAATTTCACCTTCATATTTCAGAGAGAGTTTTGCTGGATATATGATCCTTGGCTGGCAATTTTTCTCCTTCAGTGCTCTGTATATGTCATCCTATTGCCTTCTTGACTGCATGGTTTCTGCTGAGTAGTCTGAACTTATTGATTCTCCCTTGAAGGAGACCTTTCTTTTCTCCCTGGCTGCTTTTAAAATTTTCTCTTTATCTTTGGTTTTGGCAAGTTTGATGATAATATGTCTTGGTGTTTTTCTTTTTGGATCAATCTTAAATGGGGTTCGATGAGTATCTTGGATAGATATCCTTTCGTCTTTCATGATGTCAGGGAAGTTTTCTGTCAGCAGATCTTCAACTATTTTCTCTGTGTTTTCTGTCCTCTCTCCCTGTTCTGGGACTCCAATCACACGCAAGTTATCCTTCTTGATAGAGTCCCACATGATTCTTAGGGTTTCTTCATTTTTTTAAATTCTTTTATCTGATTTTTTTCCAGCTATGTTGGTGTTAATTCCCTGGTCCTCCAGATTTCCCACTCTGCATTCTAATTGCTCGAGTCTGCTCCTCTGACTTCCTATTGCATTGTCTAATTCTGTAATTTTATTGTTAATCTTTTGGATTTCTGCATGCTGTCTCTCTATGGATTCTTGCAACTTGTTAATTTTTCCACTATGTTCTTGAATAATCTTTTTGAGTTCTTCAACTGTTTTATCAGTGTGTTCCTTGGCTTTTTCTGCAGTTTGCCTTATTTCATTTCCGAGGTCAACCCTGATGTCTTGAAGCAGTCTGTAAATTAGTTTTTCATATTCTGTATCTGATAATTCCAGGATTGTATCTTCATTTGGGAAAGATTTTGATTCTTTTGTTTGGGGGGTTGTAGAAGCTGTCATGGTCTGCTTCTTCATGTGGTTTGATATTGACTGCTGTCTCCGAGCCATCACTAAAATATTTTAATTTAAATTAAAAATATAGTAGTGATTTATTCTATATTTGCTCACTGAGTCTTATCTTGTTTTGTTTTCTTTCAATATACGTGGATGGGCTACTAGATTGTGCTGTCTTGTTTGTTGTAGCCCTTGACTTACTTATGACCTATTACCAGCTGGTTTGGGCTGTTGCCAGATATATATGCCTGAGTCTATTCACTATTCTTGAGTAGAATCTGATTTTGGGCCATCAAGTGTGTGCTGCACCGTAACACCTATCCACCTCGAGAAGTAGTGGTGATAGTTGTGTGCACCAGATTCTATTAGCAGCTGGGGTTCACACTCCAGGGGGGGCAGGATGCTGACAGGCTTCCCCCAAGTGTCAGTGAGGTAGGTGTGACTCTATTCCTGCAGCACCTTGGTGGTAGGGCTCTGCAGCTGTACCTTAGGCCCCCAATGCAAGTACCTCTACTGATTGGTAGGTGTCACCCTCCTTAGACCCCTAAGGCAAGAGGCTAGGTGGTCTGGGGGGAGCTTCAGCCCTCAGTTCCCTGTTGTGGGTCAGTTAGGGCTCTGTTGAATAAGCAGAGATATCAGACCTGGGAAACTTGTTTTTCCAGTAAATCCACTAAAAAAAATGCAGTCAGATCCCTATCAGAACTGCCTTTGCATTATTATAGCCACCTTGTTCCCTGTAAGGATGAAAGCCCGAGATTTGGATCATATATGCTTGGCTGGAGCTGGTTCTGTGTTTTTAGTCCAATTAGGGAAGGATTTTTGGTCCCTGGGTTTTTTGTGGTTGCTTCTGTCAGGCTGGAAGAATGGGTTAGGAAAAGACCAGGAAAAAAAAAAAAAGGGAAAAGCAAAGCCGCGGAGCCGGAGCCGTTCTCCCTCTGGCTCAGGAAATTCCAATGTTAATGAAGCCGCCTGGGAAGGGTGGGGGAGGGCTCAGGAGAGGGTACACCCCATAATAAAGCCAAAGTTGCTTATCTTGCTTGGGATGACTATTTCATCTGAGATTCCCGAGGGGCGTGTCGCCTATGTGTGCTGGCTGTGTGGAGATTGTCCCCGAGGGTCTGGCCCGCTGAAGCCGTGGTCAGATCCTCCACTGCCAGTCCAAAGCCCAGCGTCAAGGTTCCCCTGCTGGGACGCTGCACTCCCAGCTCCAAAATCAGTCGCTGCCTCCCGGGGACTTCTCGTCCCGCCAGCCGCGTCACCGTGCTGCCTCCGTGGACCGGCTGGGCCCCCTCCCGGGGTTAGTTCAGGGGAGTAGGGCTGCACCCCGTGTTTGCGCCGTGACCGGATGCTGTGTTCAGCCCCCCTGTGCCCAGTCCAAAGCCCGGCGCCAAGGTTCCCTGGCTGGGACGCTGCACTCCCGGCTCCAAAACCAGTCACTGCCTCCCGGGGACTTCTCCTCCCACCAGCCGCGTTGCCAGGCCGCCCACGCAGACCGCCTGGGCCCCCTCCTGGGGTCAGTTCAGGGGGGTAGGGCTGTGCCCCGTGTTTGCGCCGTCACAAGATGTTGTGTTCAGGTCCCCTGGGCCCAGTCCTAAGCCCGGCGCCAAGGTTACCTGACTGGGACACTGGCTCCAGGCTCCAAAAACAGTCGGGGCTTCTCCGTAGTTGTTCGTTCTCCATCTCTGTCAGTCAGGTCAACTCTTTAAATCTGTGTTTGTTGTTCAGGGTTCGTAGATTGTCATGTATGTGATCGATTCACTTGTTTTTCCAAGCCTTTATTGCAAGAGGGATCCGAGGTAGCATCTACCTAGTCAGCCATCTTGGCCCCCCCACTGTATATAAGTTTTTATGTGAGAGACTGACTTGATTTGTAAACTTTCACTTAAAGCACAAGAAAAATTATTTTAAAAAGTGATCTTAAAAAAATAATCCTAAAAATGTCACTTTCAAAAACAAATACGAAACCATTGAAAAAAAAAAGAAAACTACAAGACACTCCTGCAAGAAACCAAAAGAGACCTACATAAGTGGAAAAACATACTTTGCTCAGAGATAGGAAGACTCAACACTGTGATAATGTCTATTCTACCAAAAGCCATCGACAGATACAACGCAACCCCAATCCAAATTTCAGTGGCATTTTTTAATGAGATGGAGAAACAAGTCACCAACTTCATATGGAAAGGGTAGAGCCCCGGATAAGTAAAGCATTACTGAAAAAGAAGAACAAAGTGGGAGGCCTCGCACTACCTGATTTTAGAAACTATTATACCACTATGATAGTCAAAACAGCCTGGTACTGGTACAACAACAGATACACAGACCAGTGGATCAGAATTGGGAATCCAGATGTAAATTCATCTACATAGGAGCAGGTGGTATTTGACAAAGGCCTAAAGTCAGTTAAATGGGGAAAAGAGAGTCTCTTTAACAAATGGTGCTGGCATAACTGGATATCCATCTGCAAAAAATGAGAACAAGATCCATACCTCACACCATGCACAAAAACTAATTCAAAATGGATCAGAGACCCAAATACAAAATCTAAAATGATAAAGATCACGGCAGAAAAAATGGGGACAATGAGAGGAGCCCTAATACACGGCATAAACAGTATACAACGCACTACTAAGAATGCACAAACACCAGAAGAGAAACTAGATAACCGGGAGCTCCTAAAAATCAAACGCTTATGCTTGTCAAAAGAATTCGCCAAAGGAGTAAAAAGCCAATCTACAGCCTGGGAAAAATTTTTTTGCTACAACAAATCTAACTGATGCCTGATCTCTAAAATCTACACGATACTGCAAAACCTCAATGATAAAAAGACAAAAGGCCAATTAAAAAATGGGCAAAGGATATGAGCAGGCACTTCACCAAAGAAGACATTCAAGTGGGTAACAGATACATGAGGAAATAAACGCTCTAGATCATTAGGCATTAGAGAAATGCAAATCAAAGCTACAGTGAGATAGCTTCTCACCCCAACAAGCCTAGCTTAATCCAAAAAACACAAAATAATAAATGTTGGAGAGGCTGTGGAGAGACTGTAATACTTATACACTGCTGGTGGGAATATCAAATGGTACAACCACTTTGGAAATCAATTTGGCACTTCCATAAAAAGCTAGAAATACTCCTGTCTGGAGTCGAGATGAGAAGACAGAGAGGGACAGAAGCTAACTGAATGGATATGGGGGAAAACAGGCTGGAGAGGAGGAGTGTGCTGTCTAACTAGGGGAAGAGCAGCTAGGAGTACAGAGCAAGGCGTATATAATTTTGTGTACAAGAGACTGAATTGCTTTGTAAACTTTCACTAAAGCGCAATTTTAAAAAATTCAACTTAAAGACAAAAAAGCTAGAAATAGAACTACCATACGATTCAGCAATCTCCCTCCTTCAAATATATCCTAGAGAAATAAGAGCCCTCACACAAATATATATATGCATACTCATGTTCATTGCAGCACTGTTTACAATAGCAAAAAGGTGGAAACAACCTAGGTGCCCATCAATGGAAGAATGGATAAACAAATTATGGTATATCTACACAATGGAATACCGTGCAATGATAGAGAACAATGATGAATCCGTGAAACATCTCCTAACATGGATGAATCTGGAAGGCATTATGCTGAGTGAAATTAGTCAGTCACAAAAGGACAAATATTGCATGAAACCACTATTATAAGAACTCAAGAAAAGGTTTAAACACAGAAGAAAACATTCTTTGATGGTTAGGAGAGGGGGAGGGTGGGAGAGAGGTATTCACTAACTAGAGAGTAGAGAAGAAAATATGAGCCCAAGAGACAGAAAGGGCCACATAAACCAGAGACTCCATCAGCCTGAGACCAGAAGAACTAGATGGTGCCCGGCTACCACCAATAACTGCCCTTGACAGGGAACACAACAGAGAGTCCCTCACGAAGCAGGAGAAAAGTACAGTGCAGAACTCAAGTTCTAGTAAACAGACCAGACTTAATGGACTGACTGAGACTGGAGGGACCCGAGAGGTCCTGGCCCCTGGACTCTCTGTAGCCCAAAACTAAAACCATTCCTGAAGCCAACTCTTCAGACAAAGATTAGACGGGAGTATAAGACTTCAAATGAAACTGGTGAGGAGTGTACTCCTTAGCTCAAGTAGATGCCAAGCCAAGCCAATCCAGTGCCGTTGAGTGGATTCCGACTCACAGCGACCCTATAGGACAGAGTAGAACTGCCCCATAGAGTTTTCAAGGAGCGCCTGGCGGATTCAAACTGCCGACCCTTTGGTTAGCAGCCGTAGCACGTAACCACTAGGCCACCAGGGTTTCCTCAAGTAGATAGGTGAGACTAAATGGGCAGCTCCTGTCCGGAGGCAAGATGAGAAGGCAGAGGGGGACAGGAGCTGGCTGAATGGACACGGGAAATACAGGGTGGAGAGGAGGAATGTGCTGTCACATTGTAGGGAGAGCAACTAGGGTCATATAACCACGTGAGTGTAAGCTTTTGTATGAGAAACTGATGGGAATTGTAAGCTTTCACTTTAAGCAAAAAAAAAAAAAAATCCCCTGAAGTCTCCTGAAAACCAACTGCTAAGTTGTCTTCAAACCAACAGTTTAGCTTAAATAGTAAAGAATGTCTGCCTTGGGCATTGTGCTCTTTTAAGAACTACCTACATGGGATCAAACTGACAGCAGGAACTCCAAAGATTAGGCAGGAAACTCAGGGGGCAGTGAGTTTATGTTAACGGGGGGGGGGGGGCGGGGGGGCGAACAACTCAGAAAAGGAGGGTGAGAATGTTTGCAGAAGTTGAATTCTGCATGTAGGAACTGTTTAATTGGTGTATTTTCACTGTGTATATTCTCAGCAGGAAACCCTGTCACATTTGTCCTTCATACAGTGATTGTAGTATTGGAACAAAAAGTATATTTGTGGCTCGTCTCAGGTCAGCTAGCACTATATCAACCCCAGCTTTTAGGGGGATCAAATCTGACTTTACAGGTAACTTCATGGTTGAACAGCCGCTCTCTTGCCACTCCATCCCTGAGAAGAAAACATTCATGATTGTCTTGAGGTCCTTGATGCTGTTCATTCAAGTCAACCCAATCTGCAAGATGAACCCCGCTCGGTCCAGACAATACCTTGTTCACTAATGGTAGCAGTTTTGTGCAAAAGGGAGTCTGGCATGCAGGGTATGTGACTGCCTCTTTATCAGCTTTTATTGAAAGCAAACCCTTACCAGTGGGCACCTTGGCCCAGAAGGCCGAGCTCGTTGCCATGATAAGAGCCTTGGAACTGGCAAAAGGGAAGAGAATCACCAGACACACTGACTCTAATTTTGTATTCAAATCTCTGCATGCACATGGAGCCTTATGGAAAGAAAGGGTCTCCTGAACGTCGGAGGCAAAATTATTAAGTATGGAACCGAACTGTCACAACTTTTGGACACGGTCCTAAAACCCCAAGAAGTGGCAGTAGTGTACTGCCAAGCTCACCAAAAAGGAAATACCACAATAAGACAAGGAAACCATGCAGCCAACTGGGAAGTTAAGCGAGTGGCTGCTAGTGCCCGGCCAATTTGTGCTCTCCTTCCAACCAGCTCCACACCAGACAAACCCCCGCCCCAATATACTCAAGAAGGTCTACACAGAGCCCAAGACTGGGGTGCAACCCAAGACAGTCAGGCCTGGAAACACACCCCTGACAGTAAGATTTTTATTCATGCCAATCAAGTCTTTAATTTGAGTTTTCATTTACATCAGGCTTTGAGTAATTTCACCATTTTTATACAAATAAAGAAAGAGTTACAGTATTCTGATATTTATACTTGGGGGCCTGTTACAAGATTCAGAGACAGAGAGATGTATACTCTTCAGCTTTCCTTGGTAACGAATGCCTCTAACTGTGTGATGCTCTCGAGATGTCAAACGAATTGTGTTGATTTAGGAAGAAACAACCATAGGAATTGTGGTTTCATTGACAGCGTGACATATGCCACTACTCATGTGAAGCTCCCTTCAGGTTGGTTCCTACTCTGCAGAAGTACTGCTTAACCTTATATCCCTGCTAATGCCTACCAATGGGCCCTGTTTAGTGGGGCATTTGGCTATGATCTTGCCTCTCAAGAGATTCCTCCAAAATAGGGTCACTAGAGATCTTGTCCTATATGCAACCTGTAATGATAATCGATGCTTGTTAAGTGAAGTTGAAAACATCTCCTATACTGCAATCTTGGTTTGTTTCCCAGGTTTAAAGGTTGGGGCTTATCAAGAAATAGAACATCTAGCTTACCTCAGTACAAAATCACTGAATGCCACATCACAAGCCATAGATGCTGTCATGGATTGAACTGTGTCCCCCCAAAATATGTGTCAACCTGGCTAGGCCATGATTCCCAGTACTGTGTGGTTATCTTCTGTTTTGTAATTGATATAATGTTCCTATATGTTGTAAATCCTAATCTCTGTCTGTGGTTAATGAGGCAAGACTGGATTCCCTTGAAGAAGATTAGGGTGGGATGTAACACCCTTGCTCAGGTCACATCCCTGATCCAATGGAAAGAGAGTTTCCATGGGGTGTGGCCTGCACCACCTTTTATCTTACAAGAGATAAAAGCAAGAAAGGGAGCAGAGAGGAAGGACCTCATATCATCAAGAAAGAAGCACCAGGAGCAGAGCACGTCCTTTGTAACAGGGGTTCCTGCACAGAGGAGCTCCTAATACAGGGGAAGACTGGCAAGAAGGACCTTCCTCCAGAGCTGACAGAGAGAGAAAGCCTTCCCCTGGAGCTGACACCCTGAATTTGGGACTTTTAGCCTACTTCACTGTCAAGAAATAAATTTCTCTTTGTTAAAACCATCCACTTTTGGTATTTCTGTGACAGCAGCACTAGATGACCAAGACAGATGCTATTAGCCAGGAACTAGGACAGGCCAGAGAAGTTGTTTTAGAAAATAGATCTACTTTAGATTTCTTGCTTCTATGATACAACGACACTTGTCAAGAATTCAAAGGAATATGTTGTTTAAACTTTATGGATAACTCCGAACTCATTGAACGAAAGGTGAATTGTGCAAAAGATGAGCTAGAAAAAGTAAAGATACGTGAAGGATTTGATTTTTCTTGGCTGACCTCTTGGCTGCCTGATCTTACCTGGCTAAAAGCCATATTCATTAGTGGAATTGGACTGGTCGCTATAGGCCTGTTAATCTGTTGCTGTCTCCAATTCATGCCTGTATGTGGGATGTACCCATTGCTGTCAAGTAGATTCTACTCAAAGCGACCCTATAGGAGAGAGTAGAACCCCCCCACGGAATTTCCAAGGAGCGCCTCGTGGGTTCAAACTACTGACCTCTTGGTTAACAGCCATAACACTTAACCACTACACCACCTGGGTTTCTGCCAACATGTTACTATGGTCTAATTGTAGCTAGTGTCTTTTTTTGGCTTTTTTTTTCTTTGTGGTAAATACATATGTAAGAAAACATTTGAAAATTCAACATTTTTTACATGCACAGTCTACTGACTTGAACCGTGTTCATCATGTTGTCCAACCATCACCATCATCTGTTTCCAAATGTTTCCATCACCCTTAGCAGAAGCTCAGTGCCCCCAAGCCATGAGTCTCCCTCCCCGCCTCCCTCCCACCTGCCCGCCCTGGTAACCACTAACAAACTTGGGTCTCTATATATTGGCCTAGTCTCGGTATTTTCTATACGTGGGATCATAAGATACCCGTCCCTTTGTGACCGCCTTATTTCACTCAGCATAATGCTTTCAAGGTTCATCCATGTTGTAGCATGTATCAGGAGCAACAAAAGACAAAACTGAGAAATAGGACCTCATCAAAATTAAAAATATTTGTTCATCAAAGTACTTTATCAACCAAATGAAGACAACCTACAGTCTGGAAGAAAATCTGGGGGACCCACATACCTGATAAGGGTTTAATAGCTAATGCCTTTTTATACACAGAGCAGGCCTCTTTCCTCAGCCTTCTGCAAGAATTCATTTGTGTGGATTCTAGGTGGGTGAGAGAACATGCCCTTGTTCTCTTGTCTTGCCTTCACCCACCATCCTCTTCCCAAGGTGACATTTCCAGAGCCATTTCCCGAATGCTGCCACAGTCCAGGCCATCCGTGAGCCCTCCCAAGGAAACCACATCATACCTTCTTTCTGCAGGTGAGTCAGTGGCAGTCAGGGAGCCACACGGGACAAATCACCTCTCTGGTGGGGTCCTGGCAGGATCTCACCCCAACACCCTCCATCCCCCACCTTCCACTCTCCACAGTGAATTTTAAAGTCAGGAGCAAAAACTGGAAACCTCAGCACAAGCCAGGAAAAAGACGCAGCCTTAAGGTTCCTCCAAAGGAAAAGACCCCCTTTCCAGGTCACCAACGACAGGCACCCACTGCTGGGAAGATCTTCTCTTCTGGAGCAGGCTGCCCCTGAGCCACTGGGAGCCTCCCTCTTGCTCATCAACGCGCCCCTGGGGGAGACACACAGCCTGACCCCCCGAAGCAAATGACTGACTCACCAACCAAGTGAAATCGGTGAAGTTTTCTCAGGAAAAGAACCAACGGTTTGCCTTAAAAATATATGCTTACAATGAAAACCAAGTTTAGGCATTGGCCTGATGCCCACAAAACACAGTCCAGACTCCTTAGGGTGGCCTTTAGGAAACGGAGCCCCCTGAGTGTCCTAGCCTCACCTCCCACGACCTCCCTCCAGCCATGAAACCTTCTTCAGTTGCCTGAAGGTACCTGACCCTTTCAGCCTGCACTTCCCTCACCTTCCACCTAACGAAATTCTTTTTACCTTCAAGACTCAGCTCGAATGCCCGTCGCCCTCAGTAATGCCTCCCCTCCTCTGGGCTCCTTACCCAGGGTGAGCGGTTCCTGCCTCTTCACGCTTACCTGCCTCAGTCAGCCTCATTTTAGACTCTGAGGTTTAGATTTCTGCCTGTAAGACACCAGCCCTATGAGTGACAAGGAGAGGAGTGTGTACCTTCGAAGAGCCTCTTACATGACAGGAGAGACAGTGGTGTCCACTTTGCAAGATGATGCTCTTGTCCTCAGATGTGCTCTCTCCCTTCCGGCTGGGTTTTCGCTGATGATAATAGACCATGGTGATGCCCAGGTAACAATGCCCTGGAAACAAATCCCTTTCAGAACCAAGGCATTGTCTGATGAACAAAACAGGTCAAGCACCGCCCACGAAGTGGGCTACAGGATGAAGTGGCTGTTCTGCCTACCTCAGAGAAGATGCCGGGGCCTTCACCTCCATTGCTCAGCCCACACCCTCTGGACACCCATTCTGGGTATAAGCTCATTCATTCCGTTAATACAGATGGGGCAGCCTACTGTGGGCCAGGCACTACGAGGGCCTGACCATCTGTGCCCAAGGCGGCCCCCATAGAGGGTGGCCCTTGCCCTCTGGGGGGCTGGTAGAGACTTTGTCAGGTTGGCATCTTGGCCAGAAGACACACCCTGCCCAAGCCTGCTCCCTTCCTTTTCCTTTAACAGATGTTACTCCCAGTAAGCCTTTGGCTCTCCTAACTCTCTCTCAGGGTTGGCTTCCCGGAGCACTCGGCCCAAGACAGTTGGTTCTGGAGTGGTCCAAGAACACAGGAGGGAAGATGGGGTCTTAGTACAGGTTCACTCACCGCCTGCCCAGCTGGTAAGGAGGATCCCATCCCTGGAGGAAGCAGTGTGCAGACAGCCCCGGACACAGGGTGGCAGCCTAGTGGTTGGAGTTTTCAGGTTAGAACTTCAAGTCTGCTGGCAGGTTGAGGAGATCCAGGCCTATGGAATGTACAGGAGTGACATTGGTATGCAGCGACTCAGCAAACTCTGTCTCAGCGTCAACTTCAGGAGAACCCCCTGTGCTAGGCTTTCTGAGAGAGGGTGTCCCTGGAGAATGCAATACATGGCAGAATGAGCTGCAGAGCTAGGGAGATGTCTTCCAAGAACCTTTCAGACTAGGGGGTATTCCTTTGCATTGACTGTAACAAGAGCAGATAGGCAAGCAGCAGGAAAGAGACTGGGGCCCGGAGGACACCACCGTGTGTATGGAATTGAAACCAAGACAGAGTTTCAACCTGGACATTTTCACAGGGCGCTATGGATTGAACTGTCCCCCCAATATGTGTTGGAATCCTCACCCCTGTACCTGTGGATGTGATCCTTTTGGAAATAGGATTTTCTTCCTTATGCTGAAAGGCAGCCCTGGTGGTGCAGTGGTTCAAATGCTTGGCTGCTAACCAAAAGGTTGTCGGTTAGAACCCGCCAGCCACTCCGCGGGAGAAAGACACGGCAGTCGGCTTCCATAAAGATTTACAGCCTTGGAAACCCTATGGGACAGTTCTACTCTGTCCTAAAGCGTTGCTATAAGTTGGAATTAACTCAATAGCAGTGGCGGGGGGGGGGGGGTCCTAAATCTAATCACTTCTGAGGACTACAAAGAGCAGAATGGACAACAGTATCACATATATCGGGGAACACAGGTGCCACGTGAGAATGGTCTACAAGCCATGGAACCCAGGAAGGCCCAGTACTACTGACAATGAAGGAATCGACATGGCCGTGACCGTGATTTGGAATTTAGCCTCCAGAGCTGTGAGAAAATAAATTCCCATTTTTTAAAGCCCCCGACTTGTGCTATTTCTATTACAGCAGCACTAGGAAACTAAGACACAGGAGTAGCCAGATGCCCCCCTCCCCAACACAAGTGAAGCGACTTCCCCTGGGACCACCCCGTGCGGCAGCCAACTGGCAGGACAGCCAATGGCAGCCACCACACTGGGGCTCTCCCTGCCTAGGACCCAAGTTCAGACATTCCCCATTCAGCTATGTCCTCCCGCTTCTCAGCTGACATGTGAGATGGACGAGCTGGGCGGCTTAGAACAGGGAGCCCCCACATACTCCACCCACAGCTTCCTCCAAGTAAAGCCATCTACTGTGGGTCTCCAGCCCATTAGGAAAGTCCTAGCTCTCCAAACAACAGGGTGGGGGAGTGGGAGCAACAGTGGCCACCCTTCAGAGGACCCTCAGAACATAACCGGAAACCTCCATGAGGAGGTTCAGGATCTCCAGGCAGAAGCTGGTAACACTAGTGGGGTTGGGGCCCGAGGGGGAATTATGGGAGGTGGGCCTGGTGATTGTTAAGGCCCCTTGCGGCCCCGAGGCCTCACATCCCGGGAAAAAGGCCCTCTCTGCCCCTCACCTCATCCCAGCCTTCCTGTTTCCTCGAGCTGCTCCAAGGACAGAGCAGGTGCCTCTCACTGGAAAAGAAGACAAAGGGTCCTCTGTTGAGGCAGCCAGCATTTACTAAGCAACGACTCTATCCCCGGCACCCGACTTAAAGAGTACTGAGCGAGACACAGTCCTCACCCTCGAGGGGCTCAGTGACCCCCAGCCACAGGCCCTTAGAGAACTACTCCAGGCCTGCATGATGATGGACGCTAACCGAGAAAGGAACAACATGCTAGGAGAGCTCGGAGGCAAAAGGGCCTGATGCTTTGGGGGGTGGGGCACAGAGTGTGCTGCCACAGTCAGGCCTTGAAGGAGGACTGGAGTTTGCTGGGGAGGAGGAGGCAGCCACCCAGGCTGTGAACAGCAGGGCCAAGCAGGGACTCGGGGAAGACTGTAAGGATCCCTCCATCCCCTCCCCCTACCAAAAAAAAAAAAAACAACACTACCAGGGGTTTGGGCCTCAAACAGAAGTCTTGCCAAGGTTTCAAAAGGGGACTGGTGAGGACAGATTTGACTTTACGAACTGAACTGGAGGAGGGAGGAGGCCTGCTCTGAGGGAGGACAGACAGGAGGCCACAGGCCAGGTAGGAGCTCCTGACCTGTAAGAACATGCTGAGGCCTGACGTTAGGAGGGGGCTGTGGGGATGCAGGACAGAAGCACGTGTTTTCACCAGGTATCTCAGAGGCCAGGACAGACCGCTTGGTTAGAGGGCAGGAGCAAAGCAGGGCGCCTGGAGTGGTCCGGGCAGCCCTAGCGACATGCAGAGGAGGGAGAGCAGGTCTGATGGGGCAGTTGGAATGTTCTGGTCCTGTCGGGTCTGAGGGGCATCAGGACACCCAAAGAGAGCGGGTTTTCCTCCTTGATGCAGACGCTCCTGGGGACCCCACCGACAGTGACTTCCAGGAAGGAAGCCGGCCCCGGGGGACTCGGCCCTGTGATGAAGGACCAGCCTAGAGGTCCCCAGACCCCAGGCCAGTTCGCATCCCTCTCCCTGCCTCGATGCCCTCTAGGTCCACAAGGGCGGCTGGGCTAGGTCGCTGAGGACCCCGGGGGCTGTCCGTTGGGCTTTTGCCTGGAGTGCAAGCACGAGCTGCACGCTCAGATCGTAAGGGCTAAAAGGGTACCACCTGTCTGGGCTTCTGACCCTGAAAGAACCACCAGAGCACAGACTCCTGCAGTACAGCTTGGTCCTATCATCCTGCCCTGCTCCTCTCGCAGCCACACCCCTCAGCGCCTTCGCGGAATCCCGCCCCAAAACCCCGCCCACAGCCCCTCCCCGAAGCACCGTCCCTCAGCCCCGCCCACAGACCCACCACACCTCGGCCACAGCCCCGCCCTCAGTCCCTCCCCCAGGCACCTACCAGCAGACCCGCCCCACGGCCACGCCCACAGCCCCGCCCCACAGCAACACCAGAGCTCCTCCTAGACAGGGTACCTCCCTGAAGCCCCGCCCACAGACCCATCCTACAGCCCCGCCCTGAGGTCCCGCCCACAGCCCCTCCCCAAAGCGCAATCCCGCAGCCCCGCCCCCGCGGCCCCGCCCACAGCCCCGCCCGCAGCCCCGCCATCCACAGCCCCGCCCCACCGCAACACCTTAGCTCCTCCTGGACCGCGGCCCCTGCTCTCCCTCAGCAGACATCCGTGCCACAGCTCCTCCTCCCCACAGCCGCGCCCCACTCGTCCAGCACCCCTGCCCCGCAGAAACATCACAACTCCTCCTCCTCCTCATGGCCGCGCTGCCTGGTGGCTCCCTTATTCACGTCCTACAGCCCCGCCCGGAAGGAACGTTAGGGCTCAACCGCAACAGCCGCGCCCCGCCCCTCCCGCATACCTGCCGCACAGCTCCGTCCTGCTCCTGCCTCAGCCCCGCGGCTACCTCAGAGCTCCTCTCCTCACAGCCACGCCCTGCTTCTCCTGCAGCCCCGCGCCACTGCTCTTAGAGTCCCGACCCAAACAGCCGACCCAATGCTCCCGCAACCCTCCGCACAGATATTCCGCCACACAGATATTCTGCCCCACAGATCCTCTCCACCACAGCCCCTTCCCGCCTTGGCTTTATTCAGCCCCGCCCCTCGCCTTAAACCTTCCGCAACTCCACCCCACAGCCTGTCACAAGCACCGCCCGAAGCCCCACCTCCGCACAGCCTGCCACTCTCCGCCCCCAGCCCCGCCCCACAGCTCCATCCGACTCCGCCTCTCGCATTTCCGCCTAGGTCGGCCCCCAGCCCAGCCCCGTAACCCCACTTCCTGTGACCCCGCCCCGCAGAGCGTAGGAACGCCTCCTCCCTGCAGCCCCGCCCCTCAGCTCAACATCCACTAACACCTCCCCACAGCACCGCCCTAGTCCTCCATCTTACTCTATTTGCATTTCTGCCTGTCTAGGTGCACCGCCTACCCCAGAGAAGCCCCGCCCCCGTTCCCTCGTAACCCCGCCCCCTTCTCTCCTAACCCCGCCCCCTAGCTGATCCGAGAGCCACACAACGAAGTTAATCTACCAATAGCCACGCCCCACTCTGCTCGGAGCCACGCCCAAGAATTCTTCCTCCGCGGCCACGCCCCCATGGCTCAGGCCCCGCCCACTGCTCCCGCAGTCCCGCCCATCCTTCACTCCAAAGCTCCGCAGTGCCCTACACATAGCTCCGGCTCCCCAAAAACCCGCGCTCCACCTGGGCCCCTTCGCCTCCACACACTCCACGAAGCTAGATCCACATCTCAGGCCCTGCTCCTCCTCTCTCAGCTCCGTCCAGACTCCGCCCCGATATCCCCGCAGTCCCGCCCCGTCGTCTTCCCCACAGGGGGTCCCCAAGTCTCCGAGCCTTCTCCTCCCAGAACTACACCCTTCCGCATCCCCATACCCGCCCAACAGCTCATTATCCCCACAGCCCCGCCCCCTAATGCCGGAGCCACGCCCCTCCGCCACCTTAGCCCGCCCCGCCCCTCCGCCAACTCAGCCCCGCCCCTCCACCTCCCCAGTCCCGCCCCTCCACTTCCCAAGCCGCGCCCCCAACGCCTTCGCCACGCCCCTTTTCGTCTTCGCCACGCCCCCAGCTCCGTGTACTCCTCCCCAACTCCTTCCGACCGCCCTCCTCTGGCCCACCCACGCCAGCCTCGGCCTCAGCAGCGCTTCCTGACCACGCTGACGATACCTTCCAGGGAGACTGAGCGTGTGTGCGTGCTTTCGTCATTACGTGACCGCGTAAGTGCGTGCGTGGCTTCCGGTTGGCCCTTGTCCCCTGGAAGGCGGGGCGTCAGTGGTGCCTTAACTCGGTCTCTCTCCACGATCTGTCCCCTGAGGCCGCGAAGCGCGGGCCCGCGCGGGCGCCCTTGACCCTGGGGACCAAATACTGTGGGCGCCGTTCTTCCTGGCGCGGGACCTCCCCCCGTCCCCCTCGCAAGCCTGGGACCTGAAGGCCTGAGACCCGCCCCCCAGTGACAGCCCTGGACCCTGCTGTCAGCTCCACCCTCCGCGGGATGGTACCTGGGGGCCGAGGGGTGGAAACACTTGCCGGGCAGCCGAGGTCCTGCTTCCTGTCCCTGTGACAGTGGGGGTCACGGGTCATTTCTCTCGTCTCTTCCGGGTAGGGGGGGCCCACTCAGAGGAAAGGATGTCTGTGCTGCTGACTATGCCTCCAGGGTACGCTCCCCCAGCCAGGAGGAGGGACCATGCCCTGAGGGAGGTGGAGGCTGTGTTTCCCATCAGCCTGACCGCCTGGCCCCAGCCTTCAGACTTCTTCTAACCTCCACCCCTGCCGACACCTTTCTGCCCCCGCCCCCGTCACCGTCATCTAGTGCTGCTTCGAGAGAAATGCCACGAGCGGATGGCCTTAACAAACAGAAATTTATTCTCTCACAGCCTAGGAGGTTAGAAACACCAGCTCCAGGGGAAGGCTTTCTCTGGAGGAAGGTCCTTGTCCTCAGTCTTCCCCTGGACTAGGAGTTTCTCTGAGGGGGAACCCCAGGTCCAAAGGACGCCCTCTGCTCCCGGCACTGCTTTCTTTGTGGTATGAGGTCCCCCATGTTTCCCTGATGCATTCTCTCTTTTGCCTCTTGTCAGGTAAAACGTGATGCAGGCCACACCCTAGGCAAACACCCTTTACATTGGGTCAGGGATGTGACATCTATCCCGCCCTAATACTCTTTAACATAGCCTAATCTTACTTCATTAACCAGGGGTGCAGATTAGGATTTACAACACAGGAAAATTACATCAATCACAAAATGGGGGACAACCACACAATACTGGCGGTCATAGCATAACCCAGTTGACACATATTTTGGGGGGAAACAATTCAATCCATGACACCACCCTTCCCCAACATTGCTGCCTTGTACTGTGGCTGTTTCTCATCATCCTTGTCCTTCTACAGGTGAAGGAGCTGAAACACGTGCAGGAACATCGCTCCTCAGCCACAAAACAGGTACTCTGTGCGCACAAGGCAGGAGGGGACTGGATCCCATCCGTTCTCTCGGGCGTTGTCCTTGGGATCCTGTGCAGTTGGTGACAAGGGTCCGTCAGCCAAGGAACCAGGCGACCTTCAGGCTAGGTATAGGCCCTGATACAAGAAATAGCAACGGCCTTCCACGTGGGAGCAGCCGACCGCCCTCGCAAATAACCCAAATCCAGTGAAAACCATGGCAGGGGAACCTTGTCTTAGTCATCTAGTGCTGCCGTGACAGGAGTACCAGAAGTACGTCGCTTTCACATAGAGAAATTTATTTTTTCATAGTCTAGTAGGTTACAAGTCCAAATTCAGGGCATCAGCTCCACGGGAAGGCTCTCTCTGTCAGCTCTGGAGATGGGCCCTTGTCATCAGTCCTCCCCTGTTCGAGGAGCTTCTCAGGCGCAGGGACCCCAGGTCCAAAGGACACGCTCTGCTCACAGTGCTGCTTTCTTGGTGGTATGAGGTCCCCAACTCTCTGTTGCTTCCCGTTCCTTTTTATCTCTTGGGAGATGAAAAGTGGTGGAAGCCACACCCCTGGGTCACTGCCTCTACCTTGGATCAGGGAAGTGACCGGAGTGAGGGTGATGTTACCATTGCACCCTAATCCTCTTAACATAAAATTACAATCACAAAATGGAGGACAACCACACAATGCTTGGAGTCATGGCCTAACCAAGTTGACACACACATTTTTGGGGGGACACAATTCACTCCATAACATTCCACCCTTTGCCCCCCCCCCGAAATCACATCCTTGCAACATGCAAAACATATTCTTCCCGTCATATCATAGCAGAAGCCTTAATTCCAAATCCAAAAATTCTTCTTCACCTGTGAAATCTAAAACACAAGTTATCTGCTTCCAAGGGTACAATGGCAAAACAGACACAAGTTAGACATTTCCATTACAAATGGGAGGAACTGGCAGGAGAAGAAGGCATTAACAGGCAGCAAGCAAGTCAGCAGAAAACATTACATTAGCTCTCAAAGCTTGGAAAATAATCCACTGTTCTCTGAGACAATTTTATACAATACCCCTGCCCTCCAGACTCTAAGTACTAGCCACACTCTCCGAATTCTGAGTGGAGGCCCCTCGGCCCTGGGCTTTTAACTCTGCCTTCTAGGCCCACTGGGACGGCAACTCTATTCCCTTGGGTTTAGGTGCACAATTCCTGTAGTCCATCTGAGTGGCGACTCCACCCTTAGAAACACCAGTGGCCATGGCTCCACCCTTTGAAACCCCCCAAGGTCACGGCCATACCTTTTGAGACTGAGGCAGCTCAGCTACTTGTGTTCCCTGTCTCTTTAGCTTCTGTTTTCTCGTTTCTCGGCCTCTTGGCTCCTTGGGCCTCAAATGCCTGCATCTACCCTCCTGGGGCAAGTATTCCAAAGCTCTGTAGCTCCAGCAAGGTTGGCAAAGTCAAGCAGAAGGTTGGTGCTCAGGGTTGTCCAAGGAAGCTGAGCCCAGTGTAGAGGGAGGAAGGGCTGTGGAGGGCGTCTTAGAGACAGGCCTCAGGAGCGAGCAGAGGAAGAGGTCTTCTGAAGGAGACTGAGGCCAGGGTGGAAGAAGGAGGCGGTAGGGCAGTTGGTGTCACAGGAGCCCCGAGGAGGACAGTCTCCAGAGGGGGACAAGAGTCGGGCGAGCGAGTGTCAGGTCCTGCCAGTGCCCACGCACCAACTGAGCACCATCCCTGGAGGAGTCCCCGGCTCCTCACAGCCATCCCTGAGGCGGGGACCCATGGCACAAGAGGTGTGCACCTGAGGGAGCCAAGGACCAGAGAGATGGAGAACCCAGGCCGTGTGGGACGCTCTGGGGGTATCCCAGCCGCCTAACTCCAGGAGAGGTCACCGTCTCAGGGTGTCATAACTGCCTCCCCAGGAGAGCGGAAGGGCGGGCTGCTCAGGGAGTCCTGCTGGAGAGATCCCATCAGACGACACAGAAAGTCTCCAGGGGAGGCTGCGTGAAGTCGGGTCCCTGTGACCAGGGGCACCTCGTTTCCTGCTTCAGGGAGGGAGTGAAGGTAGCTCGGACCCTGTGGGCTCCTGTGGGGCTTTAAACTCCATTCTCTGTGGTCACGCAGCCTCTGGGCCCAGAGGTAGAAGACATATGCTTGTTAATGCCAGTCTTTCCTGCTCTGGATGGCTTGTCCCTGATGGCGTTGGGGTCCCTACAGCTCAGGGTGGGGCAGGGCCGGCTGCTGCCAGGGGACAGAAATGGTGGGGGAAAGAACTGAGGGAATGTTGCTTCAAGGGGTCAGGAGGAGAACCCCACGGGGTTTTGTGAGGTGGGGGTGGCAGGGTGTCCCAGGGCCAAGGGTGAATGTTGAGCAGCCCAGGGGAGGAGCCAGGCAGGTGGGGCCTGCAGTGCCCCCTGGGTAATGGGGCGGGAGGGAGCCCTGCAGCATCCCCACAAGTGCATGAGAGAGGGCTGAGGGCTGGAGTCCCCCTTCCCCCCCAGGCCCAGGCCTTCCTGTGTACCCTCAGGTGACCTCTGGGCTGCACCCACTGCACGCTGTCCTGGCTTTAACTCAGATGAGCACCAGTCACTGGATCCACACGCTCCCATGTGTCCCACCATGGTGGGGACGCAGTGTCCCAGTGTGCATAGGGAAGGAGCAAAGGCTTTCTCCTCCCCAGTCAAAGACAGTGCAGTTTCGGGGCACGCCGGGGCCGTCAGGCCCACAGGCTGTGGCTTAGAGGCCTGGTGGGTGACTCTGGTCCACGCACGGTGCGTCCTCTGTCCCTAGCCACACTAAGAGGAGGAGCAGAAAGCTCGCGGAGATGAAGTTCGCCTGCCTCTCCTTCCGGCAGCCCTATGCCGGCTTGGTCTTGAATCGAGTCAAGACCCTGGAGACGCGCTGGCGTCCCCTGCTGAGCGGCCACTGCAACCGGACCCTGGCCATACACATCGCCCACAGGGACTGGGAAGACGACACCTGGCGGGAGCTGCTGCTGAACAGGCTGGGAATGACGCCGGCCCAGGTCCAGGCCCTGATCCAGGAGGGGGAGCGATTCGGCCGAGGGGTGATTGCAGGCAAGTGACACCAGGCCCAGCTGCTGGAGGCTCCACCTTCTCTTTACTGCTGAGTGGGGTCCTGAGGGGCTGGGAGCAGCTACATGCAGAGGGCAGGGGCAGGCAGCGTGCACTGGGTCGGGGGCTGACCCGGGGGCCAGCTGGGGCCTTGTCTGCGACGGTCGGTGCCCTCGGGTCAGCCCTTGCCCTGCTCGGGGCCACAGCTCCCCACGGTGATCTGAGAGGCTAGGACAGGTCCGTTTCCACAGGTGTTGTCATGTGTGCGCATGTTTGTGTGTGCGTGTCCCTGGCAGAGACCACTGGAAGCATTATGGCTCTTAGGGCAGGTTGGATCCCCCAGCGTCCGACTGCCGGCCTAGGGTCCCAGGCCCGCTCCACCCCCAGCCAGCAGCATCTTGGGCAAATCGCCTCACTTCGCGGGGGCTGAAGTTGTCCACACTGTCAGCACCTGAGAGATGGTGGCCTGTGGAGGCATCGGCTTTCCTGTGAGTCCCCAGCGACCAGGGCCCCTGCCGACTGCTGCCCTGAGAATCTGGCCAGGCCCCGCACAGTCCTTGTGGGATCCTTGAGGACAGGCCCTCATCCTCCCAGCTTCGAGCCCTCCCTCGGCCTTCCCTGGCACACACTGAGCAGCATCTGGCATGTCCAGACGCTCCCTAAGGGGGGCTCAGGTCGCCGAGTTCCTTGGGGTGCTGTCATCTCAGTCCTCAGTGATTGTCACTTTGAATGAGTTTGTCGCACATGCAGGCTCGGACCTGGAAGGCAGAAACAGTCGTGTTTCTCTTGTCCGTGTGCAGGGCTCGTTGACTTGGGAGAAACCGTGCAGTTCCCCAAAGACCTAGCTCCGGAGGAGGCTGTACAGCTGGAAACCCGAGCCCTGCTCACCGATTTGAAGGACAAGTACCTGACGGCGCTCTCTAACCCACGCTGGCTGCTGCAGCCCGTACCCGGGAAAGGAGGCAAGGATGTCTTCCAGGTGGACATCCCAGAGCATCTGATCCCCTCGGGGCAGGAGGGGTGATGAGGCAGGACCCCCGAGAGGGACAGGACCGAGGAGCAAGCCTAATGCCTTCACCACTGTGACTCGGATACTTGAACCTCTTGAAATCCCAGTCGCCTCTGCACCAGAGAGCAGGCCCTGCTCTGTGCTTTCCTGTGACTGACTGCCGCGCTCAGATGGGTGGTGGGGAGGGTGGGGCTCTCCAGGGGAGGTGTCTCTTTGTGCTCCTGGACAATGTCTCAAGGACTTTGTCCTCTACCAGGAAACGTCTGGGCAGGGCCACTATTTGGGTACACTGATGTCTGCATCATGCAAATAAATACATGGAGAAGACTGTTTAGCATCTGGGGGCCCCCTTGTCCCCCTCCTCTCTCTTCCCTCTGGTGAAACTGGAAGACTGTGGAGCAGCATCCGGGGGAGCTCGTGAAAGGCTGGGGTGGGGCCTGAATGTCACCTGCGCCTGGGCAGCCGTTGTGACCTCCTCCCCAATGAAGAGAACGTCTGAACTGACGCAGCGGCTACGTCCTCTGCCATCTCCCCGTGCTCGGTTGGACAGTGGATTTGCTTAGTGAAGCACACACAGCACACACGTTTGCACAGCTCCTTCCCGTCCCTAGAGACGATCCCAAACAGCGCTCCTAGAGCTTGCCTTTGCACAGTGAGAAGTCTGTAGTGGGATTTGTTTTACCATTTCCGAGCACACTTTCTAGCGGTCATTGTCTATGAGGGTGAGAGGCTGTTTGCTCCTAGCCTTGGCTGGAACAACCCAGCTCTCCTGAGCCACAATGACGTGCTAGTGTGACCCTTGGCAGATGGGGTGGCCCTGGTTTCAGGGGCCCTCTTTGGAGCTAGGGACACTCAGCTGCAGGCCAGAAACTCAGGGGACCCATGATCCAAAGACTGCCACTTCCAGGACATCAATGGTGTCAGCTGACACCCTTGTGAGGCAGCAGCAAGTCTGGCTTGTCACCTGCTCAGCAGGCGGAGCTCAGTGACCAGAGCTTCAAACTGGCCCTCCCCACTCCCTGCAGAACCCTGTGCTAAGTGTGAAGATGCTGCCGCTGGAAAGGAAACGGTCAGCAGCGGGGTCCAGGGCCCAGCTGGAGATGACTGTCAGCCTCCTGCTTCCACCGATGAGACGCCTTTAGTGTGGAGGGCTAGAGACAACACAGACTGGCAGTTCTCATTAGATCATTTATTTACCCTTAGGAAAGCCGAAAATAGGTTCCTGGTTAGAAAATGGCTCTCCTGACCAGGGCCTGGGGGCCTACGGTGCCTGCTCATCCCTGAACTGTTCGCAGATGGAACAGTGGTAGTCCGAGGGGCTGTCCCCCTGGGGGTCGGAGGGTTCCTCGGGAGCCATGACCGACAGGCCTGCCAGCAGGATGGAGTAGCAGGCATTGTACAGGGTCATGACTGAGGACGCATCAGAGTAGCCCCCAGGCTCGGTGAGCGGCTCCCCCTCCCCCACCATCCCGGCGCTGACCTGGGGCTCGAACATGTCACGGTGAGAGGTGCTCTCCCAGCTGGGCACGCTGCACTGGGCGAGGGGAGGCTGCTCCATGGAGGCCTCGGCCACACTGCTCACCGACGAGATACTAGAGGACCTGACGGACGGGGTGGGGCTGGGCCCCAGGACGTCGGGAGGGTTCTTCGGGGACGCCCCCTTGCTTTCCTTAATGGCGTTCTTCTGCTGGATTCGAGCCGAGTGTCTGGTCGCTGCCAGCTTCTTCCTCTTGGGAGGCGGGGCCGCGGGGGCAGGCAGGGTGGGCGCCTTGGCTGGCTGAGCGCTGCCCTCGGCTTGGCGTCGTCTCTTGATGTTTTGGAGGAGCAGAGGCTGGTCCCTCTTAAAGTTGCAGTTGCGGTAGACCTGAAACACAAGGGACGTGTCGGGCATCCTGGGGCCCCAGAGTCATCCCCACCCCCTGCCCCGAAATCCTGGTCTCCTTGTGCTCTGCAGAATATGTGTTTTCTAAAATGGCTGTGTAGTTTTCCCATACCCTAAATCAGGGGCTCTCTAAAGGGAAATACATTCACAGATGGACCCGTGACTGTGTGATCCCACAGGACCTGGCCTCTTGGAGTTGGTGGTAGCACTACAGGGCACCTCTAAGGGAGCTGCAGTTTAACGTCAACACCTATAGGTTCAAAGCGGACATTCTGGACTCTCAGTAAATAATGTCTCGTGTGAAAAACCTCATCCTGGAACATAAACCCTTTCGGTCTGTCCCCCACCCCGGCATACTACAAAGATGGTCGAGGACCAATATGGGACACAGGTGCTTCTACTTTACCATCACTTTCGTCTTCCCCAGAGCCTTGCTGGGGCGGATTTTGATGAAGCCGTGGAGGTTAAGCTGTCGATTGAAAGCCTTCAAGCTGTCCGTTTCAAAAATTCTCTCTGCACCTCTGCGGCGAAGGACTTCCCTCTGGAAGAGGTCCTTCTCGATGATCACCGTGTTCCCGCTGTCGCTCCAGCGCACGGACTTGAACGCGTCGTTCTCCACGATCATCCACAGCTTCCTTGGGAAGGCGAGCTGGAGAGCGTCACTCTCTTCTACCCGGACAGCTGCGCCTGGTGTTGGGCCCTCTGGTTCCAGCTTGTCCGGGGAGCCTGCGTCTTCGCTCGTGTCTCGGCCACCATGCTCGTCCAAAATCTCCCCGGAAGCCAGCTTTGGCTCAGGGACAGGATTCGACGGGACCCCTCCTTCTGGCTTGTCACCAACAGATGGGGCCAGGTTGACTTTGTATCTCTTTCTACAACCCTGAGCCGCCATGGAACTAAGCTAGCATCAGGAGCACTTCGTACCCAAGACCGTACCACTGTCGGATCCAGTCACCAATGCCTTTGGTCAGACCGGGGATGCCCAGTAAATAGTGCCCACACTGTTCTAGAGTCTCCGTGGTGAGGTAACTGGCTGCTGAGGTCATTGTCCTGTGATGTCACAAAGCAGGCTCATGGGCACTCAGGGACAGGCAGCCCTGGCCAAGTGGGGGAGGGGCCGGGTGGCAGGGACCAATTTCTTCTTTTCTGAAAGTGTGGAAAGACTGAGTTCAAGTTCCCAGAAAAGCCCCCCACCTACTGACAGGCACATTGTTTTCGTGGGGCCAGACCCTAGATGAGTAAAGAAAGCACGAACCCATCTCCACCCCACCTTCAAAACAGGGGAGGCTGAGAAGGCCAGCCCTTGGTTAGTCCTAGCTTGGCACCTCCAAGTATACCTGGGTTGCAGGGTTCCCTGGTGTCTCTGTAGCTCCCAGAAGATGGCAGTTGCTAGCGGCTAGTTGGCCTATTCTCCACCACGTGCCCTGTACCCCTCTTTCCTGTTGTGGGTTCCCCCTTCCAGCTGCCCTTGCCAGTTGGCTGGCACCACTCAGGAAAAAGTCCTGTTTTATTGCCACTCTGTCAAAATGTCCCCATGCAGCACCAGCCTGAGCGCAGCGGGTTGCTCCCAAAGCACCGTAGGCTCCATGACTGGATACCCACAGTGTGTGTTGTACTTGGAGTCTCCCGTTGAGTCGCCTCAGCTCCAAGACTCGTCCCACTGCAGATGGCAGCAGGTTGTCTGATCATTACCATTTCTTCCCCAAGGATACTGTTCCTGTGGCCCAAGGCCCACCCATTTAAGGAGTACCTGTGTCTGACTGCCCCTTCCACATCCCCTGCCCCAAACACTTCCTCTCAGTGGCCGCCTTGGCTCTGTCTCTAAAGCTGCAGCCCCTTCCTTCAGGAGGAGTTGTGACTGGGCTTTCCGCCCACATTTCTCCCCTCCCACGTCCACTCTGGGTCTCCTTTGGGACTTCCTCTTTCACTGACCTGATGTGAGGTTCAGTGTACAATGCGCCAACTTGCCAGCCCCGTTCTCCCTGCCCCGGAAGTTCGTCCACCCCTCCCCGAGTCCTTCTCCGCCATTCCCATGATTGCAGGGTGCATGTGCAATGATCTTGTTTGCTGTGTGTCAGATGGTTTTCACAAGGTCTACTGTACACAAACTCAGACCCACGGGCATTCCTACATGCTTACCTAAAACCAACCAAACCAGTCCTGTTGCCTTCAAGTCCATTCTGACTCATGGCTACCCTACAGGACAGAGTAGAACTGCCCCATAGTTTCCATGGAGCGACTGGTGGATTTGAACTGCCATCCTTTTGTTTAGCAGCCCTATCACTTAAACCACTAGGCCAACAGGGTTTCCACATTCTTAGCTAGACGGGACTAAGGGAAGCCAATGTGAAAATCCCCACTAATGTGTATTTGAGCCTAGGGGAAACACTGAATGAGAGTGCAGGTACAAAACCCAAGGGCAAATCCTCATAGGCCCCAGGTGACACGGTTCTGCAGTGTGTTTGGTGATACATGCTCCCTGGCCTTTGTGGACAATTTGTTCTCAATATTCACTTTCTAGGGAGGGAGTGCGGCTGCAAGGCCCCGGAGTGAAGGGCCCCTGGTTCCTGTCCCAGCTCTGCAGTGAGTATTGCTTGCTCTTACTTAGTTTCTAAAAGGGGGTACCAAGAGGGCTTGGAGAGAGAATCTCTCAAGGTACATTTCACTGCCAAGGCCTCTCAGCCTTCACCATGCCTCCACTCCACAACCCAGGATGGCCCGCGACAGGCTTCTTGGCTCCTGTCTCGGCCACCATGCTCATCCAAAATCTCTCTGGAAGCCAACTTTGGATCAGGACAGGATTCGACGGGACCTCTCCTTCTGCCTTGTCACCAACAGATTGAGCCAGGTGGACTTTGTATCTCTTTCTGGTACCCTGAGTAGCCATGGAGCTAGGCTAGCATCAGGAGCACTTTGTACCCAAGACCGTACCACCGTCGGGTCAAGTCACCACTGCCTTGGGGATATGTGCTCTGAGGCTAAGAATTTAAGTGGGGAAGACTGGAGGCATTCTCGAAGGAGGTGCCTAGAATCTTCAGTTAAACAGCCAGCTTCCGTCGGTTACGGACCACAGGGCTTTTTCTTAAGCAAGCTTTTCTTAAGGACATAAGGGAAAGTTTCATGTGGCCTAGGCAGTCTATGAACTCTACAGAAGACCTACGTGGAGGGATTTGGCCATCGGTGGCACAGAAGGTCATTGGTGGGGAGGAAGACGACTTGGGAAACCACAGTTGATGGCCTTCAGTAAAGCACAAGTTTTGGCTTTGACTTGGACACACTGTGTCCTATGGCTTCTGCCAGACCATTGTTCCCTGACATTCCTCGTCGTTCTAACTGTCACAGGATGTCTGTCCACTGGGAGGAAGAGTCTGTTATGGATTGAATTGTGTCCCCCTAAAATATGTGTGGTAATCCCTAACCCCTATACTTGTGGTTAGAGCCCTGGTGGTGCAGTGGTTAAGAGCTCAGCTCCTAACCAAAAGGTATGGCAGTTCAAATCCACCAGCTGCTCCGTAGAAACTTTATGAGGCAGTTCCACTTGGTCGTGTGGGGTCGCTATCAGTGGGGACCCACTGGATGGGAACGAGTATATCTGTAGTTATAATCCCATTTGGAAATGCATTTTCTTTGTTATATTAGCAAGGCAGTATTAGCGTAGGGTGCTTCTTGTGTCTCATCTTCACCCACCAAGGTTTAGGCAGTTGTTAGTACTTTGGCGAGGTACTAGTCCCAGTCCCGGCACTTGCCAGCCGTGTGATCATGAGGAAATGACCAAGCCCTAGAGCCTTGGGTTCTTCATCTGCAGAATGGGTTTGATCACCATATTGTGGGACTGGTGGAATGCATGTGGCATAAGTAAAGCACCTGGCACAGTGCCTGGCAGATTGTGGGTCTTTAATGAATGGCAGTTATTTCTAGGACTCTTTTGATGCCAGACCTCATCACCTTTTCCTCTGGGAATGTTTTCATTACCCAGGCCTCGCACATTATATGAAGCTCAGTGGGACACCAAATACTAAATCAGCCAAAAATGCCATTTCTTAAAAAAGACTTAGGAAACATTTCCTCCTAGAGGAGGCGTTATTTAATTTGGGTGTAGGGGTGTCGTCCCCAGCTGGGTGCCACTGGATGCTCCTGAATTTGATTCAAGGACCAAGTCCTTCCCTCCCTCCCAGCTGCTCTTCCAACCAAACCGCTGTTTTCATTCCTTCCACCCCACCAACCACCAGTCCTTCTTTCAAGTTGACCAAAGTGCACTGAAGGTGACCTAGGGAAAATGTCCTCTCAGTGGAGGGGCTGGGCTGTCGCTGGCCAGTGAGAGAGTGGAAGGAAGCCCAGTGCTCCTGGGCCTCACAGCAAGGGAGCCTCACCTCCACTTCTCAGGAACTCCTTGCAGGCATAAGCAGCTGGCTCTGCACTGGGCTCACCTGCACTGGGACAATAGCAGGGGACACCACCCATACCTGCCTGAGCTGGAGCTTTGTCTCTGGCTTCTCCAGGACCCAAAAGTACCCGCCAAGAGCAGTTTTCCATCCAGGCTTCTGTCTCTCCTCAAAGACACCATCTTAGAGTCAGGCCACCTGGTCACACCACCTTCTTTACAGCGAACTCCACACGGGCAACTATAGCTTCCCAAAGCCCCAAGCTGCCCTGGCTAGGGCATTAACTTATGGCGGCTCCCCACCGAGACCCCAGCTCCTCAAACCCTCTTGTACTGGGCCTGCAGGTCTTAGGGGACATGGCACCCTCCTCCTGTATGACTGCTGCTCCTGGACACTACCATTCTATGAGGAACTCTCCCCGTCTGCCACAACACCGCATCTCCCAAACAGCAGATGCTCAATTCATGTTTGGGGGGAAAAATGAGCCAGTGAGCAGAGACTTCCATTTATTAAAGTTTAATTTCTCCTACATTCAGGAATCAGCCAAGCAAATCCAGGTGTATCTCTTAATATTACACAACAACAGACCAAAACGAATAAGGGCATCCAAAAGTTAATATGGTATGTTTTTCTCTTTTATTTTATTGAGGGAAAATATGGAAAATAAGAATTTGCCATCCGAACCTTTTTTAAGTGTCAACTTCGGCGGCATTGATTACATTCTCCATGTTGTACAACCATCACCGCTTCTTATTTTCTAAAGTATTTCATCACCCCAAACAGAAACGCAGTGCATACTTGTTAAGCAGTAACTTTGCATTTCCCCCTGCTCCAGCCCCAAGTAACCAGGAATCCACATTTGTCTCTATGCATTTGCCTATTCTAGAAAGATCGATAGTGCGACGTTACAACATTTGTACTTTTGTGTCTGCCTTATTTCACGCAGCATAATGCTTTCAAGGTTCACCCATATGCTGTGTGTCAGGATTTCATTCCTCAGTCCACAGCACAAAGTGGAAGGTTTCCCATTTGTTTCACCAAATAGCAAAACTCTTACTCTTGAACCTGATACATGAAGAGCAAGAAACACATGACCTATGCCATTCATAAGCTTCAGTGATCCTGAAGCTCATCAAACCTTCTCTGAAAAGGAACACCGTTTGAAAACCTCCAAGGAAACACAAAGATGAACAGGTTCACAAAGGTGCTATGTGCCGTGTCCCCTGGCCCACCCAGGCCCTCTGCTACTTGGCCTGGTGACCCCCCTCTTCGAGTACAGAGGGAGGGTCGCCCTCAAGCCCCAGGGGGCAAGAGAAGGTGCTACACGTGGCCCTGGAATGGATACAGCCCACGGCCCTTGTGCGAGCCCTGACTGCAACTGGGGCTCGGCCTCTCTCTTCCTCTTCTCTCAGAGCCTCTGCATAGTGGGATGGGAAGGAACTGGGGTCAGTGCCGCTGGCCTTGGCTAGAAACCCCAGGACTTTCATCTTGCTGGTTTCTGCGTGGGCCCTCGGGCCCCACAGCAATTCCGAGCAGCCAGGAAGGCTGCTGGACCCCTGTCGGTACACCAGGTACCTCTCCTGCACCCAGTCTTGGGTGAGGAGCCTCCGGGGCTCACCGTAGATGAAGTGCTCCTGCTCAGCATACACACCGATCATGCCCAGCACTTCCCAGATCTTCTCCTCACGGGCACAGTTGCCCTCAAGGAAGATCACGCCCAGGACCAAGATCAGGAGGCTGGTCTTGGGTGCGCTCGGGACACCACCCGGTGGCATCCCATCGTATGTGAGGCCCAGTGTGGGGACCAGAACATACGAGTGGCCAGTGGGGCCCGCTGGCTTCATGTCGATGCCAAAGATCAGCTGCATGACCTCCAGGGCCCTCCTGAAGATCACGGGGAAATGGCTATTGTAGTTTCTGATGACCAGAGACAGGATCTCTGCCTTCGTGGTGGGCTCCTTCCTTCGATTCTTGAGGAGCAAGAACTTCACTAAATGAATCACCTTCTGGCCCAGCCGGTTTCTTCGCCAGGGCTCAGTGTCCGGCAGGGCCCTCAGAGCAATGGCCCCCTCCTCTGCTTGCCCGCTGGCCCCCTCCTCTACTTGCCCGCTGGCCCCCTCCTCTACTTGGCTGCTGGCCCGCTCCTCTACTGGGCTGCCAGCCCCCTCCTCTACTTGGCTGCCATCTCCCTCCTCTAATTCGCTGCAAGCCCCCTCCTCTACTTGGCTGCCGTCCCCATCCTCTACTTGGGCGCTGGACCCCTCCTTTACTGGGCTGCCAGCCCCCTCCTCTACTTGGCTGCTGGCTTCCTCTTCTATTTGGCTGCTTGGGCCCTCAGCTGACATGGTCGCTTGTGCGGCTGAGATGGCAGAGAGGAAGGTGCAGGTTCCCTGAGGACTCTGAGGTGAACTGTATGCCCCAGCAGTAGACCCCTCCTCCATTATCAGGGACTCTAGTGTCAGGGGAGAGCAGGAGGAGGAGTTAGCAGCGGAGGCAGACAAGGCCCTCATGGCCTCCTCCTCCTCACTACCAGGAACCTGCGCTCCCTCCTGGCCGTGGGTCTCACGCTGGGCCTGAAGGCCTTGCTCAAGCTTGCAGTGCTCACTCTTCTGATCCTGAGGCATGATAGCTCTTGTCAGGGACAGCAGGTAGGAAGGTGCGTGATGGGAGCCTGCAGGAGATAGAGGAACAGCGTAAGAGGCCTCAGGTGAGAAACTCAACTTTGGCAGCTCTGACAAAGGCTGACTTACAGGTCTTCTCTAGGGTCTCACAGGTCTCCTGTCTTCCTGTCAGCCTGATCCCTAAGACCCTGAAGGAGGAAGTGACAGGCCTCTCAGGGTGCAGCCAGGGCTTCCAGGGCTGGCAGTGAGGCGAGTGTGATCGGGGGCTGTGGGGTCTCCTCTCTTCCCGGGTGGGTGCAGCCTTGCTACACATTCACCTTGACTCCTGGCAGCACCTGGGCCTCCTCTGCTCTGCTGACCTGAGGACGCATGCCTCAGACCAAGGCCCTCACCTCCTGGTTCCTTGTGCTCCTGGGAGAGGAACTGAGGGGCACCTCAGTCTGCAAGCTCAGTGTTCACAGTACGGGCAGTGTGGCCTCTGTGAGGTCCACACCCGTCTGGGGTGGAGGGTCCCCTCGGTGCTCATTCATGGTCCTCACCTTGATATCTGGCAGAACATGGATCTTCCTGCTGGTGACCTGGCATCGCCCCCTCAAATCATGGCCCTCACCTCCCTGAGACCCCCAAGCAGAAGTGAGGAGGCCTAGGAACTCACAGAACTATCCTCAGTGCCTAGTTCCAAACTGTTCTGGGGTGGGGAGTACCCCCAGTCTTCCCTAGGAATAGGCACCTTTAACCTTGGCACAGCCTGGTCAACCTGTCTTCCCCTCCATACCTCACCTGCCTAAGACACACTCCCCAACCACGTATTAGCATGTGAGAGCATGCCACGTCCAGCTCCCTCTGTCAGGGTCCTTCCAGGGCTGAGAACAGCGGCCAGGCAGACTCTGGGGGGTCGCCCCTTTAATGAGGTGGCAGTATCATCAGTCCTCACCAAGGTCCTTACCTTGACTCCTGGCAGCGCCTAGGACCCTTTCCTTTTCTGACCAGACGTGGCTCCCTCTGCTGACCAATTTCCTCGTCTTCCTGGGGCCCTGGAGACAAAAGTGATGGGGTACTATCTCTGCAGACCCATGCTGGGGGTCTCCCAGGGCTAACAGCAGGAGCATGACAGGTTTCAGTGTGGCCCTCCTCAGTCTAGAGTGCAGTTTCCCCTCAATTATCCCTCAGGTCCTCCCCTTGACTCCTAGCAGGCCCTGCACCCCTCCCCTCCGATGGTCTGAGGTGGTCCCAAAGAACCCGCCCCACTCCCTCATATCCAGGAGCCTTATAAGGGATAGCTGAGGTGTCCTAGGACTGAAGCAGGAGCAGGTTCTCCGAGGTCCTCTCTGTTCTGAGATCCAGGGTCCCCTCAGGTGCCCCCCGCCCCTGACTGCTGGCAGAGCGAGGAACACCCGTCCCCTCTGATGATCTGAGGCCACCCCTAAGGCCCGCCGCACTCCCTCATATCCCAGAAGCTTATAAGGGATAGCTGGGGTCTCCCAGAGCTGAAGAAGAGGCAGATTCTCTGGGGGCATCTCTGTTCTGATTCAAAGGGTCCCCTCAGTGCTCCCGTTAACTGCTGGCAGATCCAGGAACCCCCCTCCTTTCTGATAATCTGAAGCCGCTCCTTGCACCACACCTGGCCTCGGCTCCAGAGGCCAAATTAGAGGTAGATGGGATTTCCCACCCTGTTGGCTTAGTGGTTATGTGCTAAGTAAGGCTGCTAACCAAGAGGTCGGCAGTTCGAATTCATCAGGTGCTCCTTGGAAACTCTATGGGGCAGTTCTACTCTGTCCTATAGGGTCGCTATGAGTTAGAATTAACTGCATGACAATGGGTTTGGTTTTTTATTTTTTGGTTTTGGGGTTTCCCAGGGATGACAGCAGGGGCGTGTTCTCTAGGGGCCTCTCTCTTCTGAGATCTGGGGTCCCCTAAGTACTCCCCTTGACGCTTCAGAGGTCCTCCACCTCTCCCTTCCGATGATCTGAGGCCACCCTCTCACACCCTGCCCCCGCCGTCCTCAGATCCCAGACTGAGTTGAGGGGTAGTCGGGGTTTCCCAGGGCTGACAACAGGGGTGAGTTCTCTGGGGCCCCTCTGTTCTGAGATCCAGATCCTCTCAGTCCTCCCCTTGACCCTTGGCGGGGCCTGGACCCCTCCTCTGATGATCTCAGATGGCCCTGTCATACGAAGCAGTGACCCTCAGATCCCAGCCCGAAATGAGAGGTAACTGGGGTTCCCAGGGCTGACAGCAGAGGCCGGTTTTCTGGGGACCCTCTGTTCTGAGGCCTGGGGTCCCCTCAATCCTACCATTGACTCTTGACAGGGCCTGGACCCCTCTCCTATGAGGATCTGAAGTCTCCCTCTCACACCCTGCCCTTCCTCCATCAAGCCCAGGGCCGAATTGAGGGGTAGCTGGGGTTTCCCAGGGCTGACCGCAGAGGCAGGTTCTCTGGGGCATTTCGACTGAGACCTAGGGTCTCCCCAATCCTCCCCCTGACTCCTGGCAGGTCCGGGACCTCTCCCCTCTGATGATCTGAGACCACCCTGTCAGAGGATGCTCCGCCTCCCTCAGATCCCACGTGGAATTGAGGGATAGCTGGGGTTTCCCAGAGCTGAGAGCAGGAACAGGTTCTCTGGGGCCTCCCCATTGAGACCTGGGGTCTCCCCAATCCTCCCCCTGACCCCAGGCAGTGCCAGGACCCCTCCCCTCAGGTGCTTGAGGCCGCCTTCTCAGACGACACCCCACCCATTCAGATTCCGGGGCCAAATTGATGGAAGCCCCAGTTCTTGAGATATTCTGGGGTCTTCGAGGCCTGAGAGAAGGTGCACATTCCTCTGGGGGGGCCTCTATATTCTGAGATTCCAGGCCCCCTCATCCTCACCTGGAGGCTTGACCCGGCCTGGACCGGAGGCCACAACCCCTCAGACCAGCCTCAGCTCTCAGACTCCCAAGCCGGAAGTGAGGAAACATCACATCCGGCCCCCCTCCCTGGCTGGCGGCAGGGGGAGGGCAGTTGGGGAGGGCACGCTATTGGGTAGGGTGGGAGGCACCTTTAAACACCGAAAACCCATTGTCCTCCAGTCGATTCCGACTCCTAGCGACCGTATCGGACAGAGTAGAACTGACACATAGAGTTTCGAAAGAGCGCCTGGTGGATTTCAACCGCAGACCTTTTGATTAAAAGCCGTAGCACTTAACCACTACGCCACCAGGGTTTCTGGAAGCACCTTTAGTGCCCCTGAAAGTATTCATTTTTCCTCCTGACATCTTCTTGAGATCCCCGAGAAGGAAGTAGTGGGGGATGGCACCTCTGCCTGACAGCCTTGCCCGGAATCTCCCAGGGCTCACAGCAGGGGCCTGGTGAGACTGGGGTACTCTCTGTTCTGGGGCTGGGAGTCCCGTCACTCTTCCTTCAGGTCCTCACTTTGACTCCTCGCAGAGCCTGGCCCAACCCCCTCAGACCTGGATTCTCAACTCCCTGAGGCCCCCCCGAGGCACAAGGGAGGTCACATCACATCCGGCCACCCCTGCCTGGGGTCTCCCAGGGCTGTCAGCAGGGGCAGGTTACGGTGGGGCCCCTTTGTCTGGGGGATACCCTCAGTGTCCTGAAGATATTCATGTTTACTGCTGACAGGGTCAGGGTCCTCTCCCTTCTGCTCACTGACTCCTCCCCAGTTAGGACCTCATATTCCCCACGCCACATTCAGGAGATGCCTCAGTCTCCAAGCTCCTTCAACACTTCCTAGAGGAACAGCAGCAAAAGGTTTTTCAGGGGGGTGGGCTCCTGTGTTTTAGGGTCCATAGTCCCCTCAGTCCTCCCTCGGGTCCTGACCTTGACTCTTGGCAGAACCTGGGACTCCTCTGTCTGCTGACCTGAGGCTGCCCCCTTCAGACCAACCTAACCCTCCCTCAGACTCCCAAGAAAGAAGTCAGGAAACACCACATCCGGCCACTCTGCCGTGGTCTCCCAGGGCTGACAGAGGGCCGAAGCTGGATTCTGTGGGGCCTTTCTGTCCTGGGGTAGATGGACCTGTCAGTTCTCACCTTGAGGTTCCTCATCTTGGCTCCTGACTCCTTGATTAAATGCTCCCAGGACGATTCCCCCTCCTTGCCAGCTCGAGGGCCCTGATGGTTATCCCACTCCAGTACTCATTTCAGGAGCACTTCTGGAAACCCTGGTGTCTTAGTGGTTAAGTGCTATGGCTGCTAACTAAAAGGTCAGCAGTTTGAATCCTCCAGGCGCTCCTTGGAAACTCTATGGGGCAGTTCTACTCTGTCCTATAGCGTCGCTATGAGTCAGAATCGAGTCGACGGCACTGGGTTTGGGTTTTTTTTGGTCTGAGCGGCCACTATATACGAGACTCCACTGGAATGGTCCTTTACCACTGGCAGTTTAGCCATTTTCTAAGGGCTCTGAGGGGTCTATTGAACTGTCAAACTCTGAAATCACGAATCTGAAACAGCCCAAAGCCGCCTCTGAAACAAGTTCCCATCTGGGACACTGATTTCATCATTGTCTTTCTCTGCACTTTTCTTCATTCTGACCGGGCCATCACCATGCTCACCCGCTCTCATCCTCACTTGTACCTGACCCTCTGCATTGTTTTGTACAGTGGAAGGGGATTTGTTTTCTCTGGGCCCTGCCTTGAAAGCCCAGTCCCCCAGGGATGGTCCCGATGTGGAAGGATGAGGAAAGGGGAGTGGTGGGAAATGCAGGTTGTATACCAGGGCCAGGTGTCCCCAGCGGGCACTGCACAATCGGACCTGGTAATTCTCCTCAATGGAGGCTGTCCTGGGCATAGGAGGATATTTAGCAGAACCCCTGCCCTCTATCCACTAGAAGCCGGTAGCACATCCCCACAAAGTCCCTAAATATTAGCAAATGTCCTGCGGCAGGGGTGTGGGGGAAGCCACCACCCTCGAGTGAGAACCACTGTCCTCAGGACTTATGGGGTGATTTCTGAGGCTTTGCCGGAAACAGGACTTCTGCCCTCCGTGCTGCTCTACCACAGTCCCTAACTGCTTGCTGCTTCCCCCACCGTTATATGACCGTTTGACTGACAACATCCGGCTTTGTGGTAATGACCCAGAGCCTCCACTGGCCTCTATGACAGTCGTCTGTCATCCCATGGGGCGCCATGATGGCAGAATGCCATTGTCACTAAGCCCTAAGAGGCAGCACACACAGGGAGGTCGTGGACACATTCCCACAGAACTGGGGTTCTTGGGTTTGGTCAGACTGTGGGAGAGAGTGCTACCCTATTTTCCACTTCCTCATTTGTCATTGTTTGGCTGTAGCCACCTTCACTGGAGAGGGTGCAGGGGAAAAGGAGACCTCAGAGGTGATCTTGGGGTACACTGACCTTGGAACCTAGCTGACCTTGGGCTAAAGGAAGTCTGGGCGGTGCTCAGTGGCAAGTGAGACCAGGGTGTCCATGCTCTCCCTCAACACAAGACACAGGCAATGACTCTACACTTGTACAGATGGGGTCAAACCAATGCACTAGCGTCTGGAAGATTCTGTCAGGTGTTTAGGAAGCTGTATGGACCATGGCAGTACACACAGAGCAGGTGCCCAATGTAACCATGCTGAATTGTGCTTTGGAAAGGCCTAGCTATTGTTACTCTCATTATGTGTGTGTATAAATAATATATACACGGACATACACACACCTGTGTGTCTATGTATTTCCTGTCACCCAGACATCAGAACCACCTGGGTGTATGATTTTGGCATAAAATGTCACACTTTACATACCTTCTGTACATTTCATGCAGTCCTCTCTAGGTCTAGAGCTACTTCTAGTTCAGTCATGTTTTATACTTTTCTAATCGCTGTCACCTTATCGTGTCCTGGAAGCAACAGTGAAATACCGTGCCCTGGATCATCCTGGTCTGTATTTTCAAGACTTGGTTTAGCTGTCAGGACACAGCCCTTAAAACCTGTTCACACTCACTTTACTCCCAGATGTTTCTAGAAAGCAGCCCTCTGCCCTAGCTCAGAGGGACTCAAGGTCGGCATATTTCCTTTAACTATTAAGTTCAAAACAGAGAAATGAGTAAATGGTAAGAATGAAGTACGGAGGAGGTCTGCTACTGGTGTCATACACTCTAGGCTTTGTAAACGAGACCATGTCCTTCAAGCAAATCCTTTTCAGAGGCAAACCACCCGGTATTACATTGTGCAAACCCACACCTTTCTACGTAGATCTGCATGTAAGCAAGTTTCCCGTGGGTTGAAGTGGATTTAAGGAGCATCCATCTCCACATGACTCAAGTAAAGATCAAGAGGCATTTGGAATTACAAGATGAGAAAAATGCCCTTCTGAAAAGTGGAAAAAAAAAAAAAAGAAAAGTGGAAGAGCTCACAAATTCAGGAAGCGTAGAAAGGTGATGGGCACCCATTTCTACCTAAGCACTGGTTTGTAACAGCAGCTAGACGGGGCTCTCCACCTGCAAGGCAGTGCGAGATGGGGATTACAAGCACTTCTGTCAGCCGTTCCCAAGTGTCCACTTCCCACCCACTCTTCGGCTCTCACAGGACTCTCCTACCTTGGGCCAAATTCAAAATCCAGGACACCACCCATTCACCCTGTCCCCCCAAACAAGGGCAGCTTTGCTGGCGTTCAGTATCAGGGGAGGAGCCTCTCCTGGGTGAGAACATCAACCCTCTTCTTCCCTTCCTTTAGAAAATGCTTTCTTTTCAGGCTGAAGGGTCTCCTACCTGTAAGAACTGGTTTCTCCCCTCCTCTGATCTACGGCTATACCAGCAGTGCTTACAGAAACCGCTCTCAGAATGAAAAGCGTGAGACTCAGGCTAAAGTGCTCTTGTCACCGCAGACCAAAATCTGCAGACTTGGAGCTACCCATGATACCGTTGTTCAGGTTTCGTCTCTGACCACCTTCTGTAGGGTTCCAGCTTCAAACAGTGCTTTGTCAATTTTTGCAAGCCAGCGGTCCCTGGAGGTTGCAACAGCACAGACCGTTTCTCGCTTGTGGTGGCTGTCCTGGTAGTAGCAGCTGCTCCATCCGAGGAGAACCTCAAGTGGGTGAATGGCTGTGTCCCGCGAGGCAGCCCCTGCTGGGGCAGGCAGTGTGCCTTCCAGCTTCTGCTCCAGCACAGAGCGTGTCCATCTCGAGTACAAGCTTGTAAAAAAATACTTTAACAGAGTAGACTGTACAGAGTAGGATTGCACACTGTATGTCACAATGCTAAAATATTTGTATAAATACTGTACAGCCATGGAGTCACTCCATGAGAAAGGGCTTGCCAAGGAGGCTTTAAGGAAAACCTGCCGTGGTCCTGCCCCAAGAGCAAGGCCTTCCCGGGTAGGGCGCTGGGAGCGAGGCCTGCAAGGCATACAACCAGTGGGCAACAGGGACACGTGGAGAGCTCCTACTAACTATGCATGGCAGGAGAAGTCTGGGCCACACATTCTGGTAGACGTGCTTTCAAAACGCTGTGATCCTGTTTAGCATCTTGACTGAAAGCAGAGAATACCAGAAAGACATTGACCTAGGTTTTATTTGACTACTCAAAAGCATTCAATGGTGTGGATCATAACAAATTATGAACATTGCAAAGAATGGGAATTCCAGAACACTTAATTGTGCTCATGAGGAACCTGTACATCGACCAAGAGGCAGTAGTTTGAGCAGAACAAGGGTATATTGATTGGTTTCAAGTCAGGAAAGGTGTGCGTCAAGGTTGTATCCTTTTACCATACCTATTCAATCTGTACGCTGAGTAAATAACCCCAGAAGCTGGACTATGTGAAAAAGAACCAGGCATCAGGATTAGAGGAAGACTCATTAACAACCTGCATTATGCAGATGACACAACCTTGCCTGCTGAAAGAGAACTTGAAGCACTTACTGATGAAGATCAAAGACCGTAGCCTTCAGTATAGATTATACCTCAACATAAAGAAAACAAAAATCCTCACAACTGGACTAATAAGCAACATCATGATAAATGGAGAAAAGACTGAAGTTGTCAAGGGTTTTATTTTACTTGGATTCACAATCAACACTCACGGAAGCAGCAGTCAAGAAATCAGAAGATGCATTACATTGGGCAAATCTGCTGCAAAAGTCCTCTTTAAAATGCTGAAAAGCAAAGGCATCACCTTGAGGACTAAGGTGCAGCCGCCCCAAGCCATGATGTTTTCAAATCGCCTCATATGCATGTGAAAGCTGGACACTGAAAAAGGAAGATTGAAGAAGAATTGATGCCTTTGAATTGTGGTGTTGGAGAAGAATATTGAACGTACCATTCTTGTTGTTGTTAGGTTCCTACTCATAGGGACCGTATGCACAACAGAATGAAACACTGCCCTGTCCTGAGCCATCCTTACAATCGTTGTGCTTGAGCTCATTGTTGCAGCCACTGTGTCAATCCACCTCGTTGAGGGTCTTCCTTTTTTCCGCTGACCCTGTACTCTGCCAAGCATGATGTCCTTCTCCAGGGACTGATCCTTCCTGACAACATGTCCGAAGTAGGTAAGACCCAGTCTCGCCATCCTTATTTCTAAGGAGCATTCTGGTCGCACTTCTTCCAAGACAGATTTGTTCATTCTTTTGGCAGTCCATGGTATATTCAATATCCTTCGCCAACACTACAATTCAAAGGCGTCAACTCTTCTTCCATCTTCCTTATTCATTGTCCAGCTTTCACATGCATATGATGCAATTGAAAATACCATGGCTTGGGTCAGGCACACCTTAGTCTTCAAGGTGACATCTTTGCTCTTCAACACTTTGAAGAGGTCCTTTGCAGCAGATTTGCCCAACGCAATGCGTCTTTTGATTTCTTGACTGCTGCTTCCATGGCTGTTGATTGTGGATCCAAGTAAAACGAAATCCTTGACAACCTCAATCTTTCTCCGTTTTTCATGATGTTGCTCATTGGTCCAGTTGTGAGGATTTTTATTTTCTTTATGTTGAGGTGCAGTCCAGGGACTGCAAAAAGAACATATCTGTCTTGGAAGAAGTACAACAAGAATGCTCCTGGGAAGAAAGGACAGCGAGACTACATCTCACATACTTTGGACATGTTATCAGGATAGATCAGTCCCTGGAGAAGGATATCATGCTTGGTAAAGTTGAGCATAAGGGAAAAAGAAGAAGATCCTCAACGAGATGTATTGACAAAGTGGCTGCAACAATGGGGTTAAGCATAACAACAATTGTGAGGATGGAGTGGGATTGGGCAGTGTTTGGTTCTGTTGTGCATAGGGTAGCTATGAGTTGGAATCACTTGATGGCGCCTAACAACAACATAATAAATCACATACAGGGCACTGTTATGGATACTTCTTGGCAGAACCAAACACCTCGCGGATTGGATTTCTGGGTTTGAAGGATTAGGACCATGGTCTCATAAAGCATCTCAGTCAATAGCCAGATATAGTTCATAAAGTTATGTTCTACATCCTGGTTTGGTGAGTAGTGTCTGGGGCCTTAAAAGCTTAGAAGTGGTCATCTAAGATACAACTATTGGTCTCTACTTCTCTGTAGCAAAGGGAAAGAAGGAAACCAAAGATTCCAAGAAGAAACTAGTCTACAGGACAAAGAGTCTACAGGAACCACAGCCTAATCTACCCTGAGACTGCAAGAACTAGGTGGTGCCTGCTACTACTACTACCAACCATGCTAATGGCCGCGATAGATGTACCCTAATAGAATGTTAGAAAAATGTGAAACAGAACCTCAAACTCTTTTTTTTTTAATTTTTATTGTGCTTTAAGTGAAAGTTTACAAATCAAGTCAGTTTCTCATACAAAACCTTATATACACCTTGCTATTTTTATATACTCCTAGTTGCTCTCCCTCAATGAGACAGCACACTCCCTCTCTCCACCCTGTGTTTCTGTGTCCATTCATCCAGCTTCTGTCCCCCTCGGTCCCCACATCTCCCCTCCAGACAGGAGCTGCCCAGACAGTCTCATGTGTTTACTTATTCCAAGAAGCTCACTCCTCACCAGTATCATTTTCTGTCCTGTAGTCCAGTCCAGTCCCTGTCCGAAGAGTTGGCTTCGAGAATGGTTCCTGTCTTGGGCTAACAGAAGGACTGGGGACCAAGACATTCGGGGTCCCTCTGGTCTCAGTCAGACAATTAAGTCTGGTCTTTTTACTAGAATTTAGGGTCTGCATCCCACTGCTCTCCTGCTCCTTCAGGGATTCTCTGTTGTGCTCCCTCTCATGGCAGTCATCGGCTGTAGCTGGGCACCGTTTAGTTCTTCTGGTCTCAGGCTGATGTACTCTTTGATTTATGTGGCCGATTCTGACCCTTGGGCTCATACTTGCCTTGTGTCTATGGTGTCCTTCCCCCACGTGTCTGTCAGTTTGTCACACTGTGGAGGCGTGTGTGTTGCTGTTATGCTGGAAGCTATGCCACTGGTATTCAGATACCAGCAGGGTCACCCATGGAGGACAGGTTTCAGCTGAGCTTCCAGACTAAGACAGGCTAGGAAGAAGGACCTGGCAGTCTACTTCTGAAAAACATTAGCCAGTGAAAACCTTATGAATAGCAGCAGAACACTGTCTGATATAATGCTGGAAGATGAGCCCCCCAGGTTGGAAGGCACTCAAAAGATGACTGGGGAAGAGCTGCCTCCTCAAAGTAGAGTCGACCTTAATGACGTGGGTGGAGTAAAGCTTTCAGGACCTTCATTTGCTGATATGGCATGACTCAAAATGAGAAGCAGCAGCTGCAAACATCCATTAATAATCGGAACCTGGAATGTATGAAGTAGGAATCTAGGAAAATTGGAAATCATCAAAAATGAAATGGAATGCATAAACATTGATATCCTAGGCATTAGTGAGCTGAAATGGGCTGGCATTGGCCATTTTGAATCGGACAATCATATAGTCTACTATGCTGGGAATGACAACTCGAAGAGGAATGATGTTGCATTCATTGTCAAAAAGAATGTTTCAAGATCTATCCTGAAGTACAATGCTGTCAGTGATAGGATAATATCCGTACACCTACAAGGAAGACCAGTTAATACGACTATTATTCAAATGTACACACCAACCACTAGGGCCAAAGATGAAGAAATAGATTTTTATCAGCTGCTGCAGTCTGAAATTGATTGAACATGCAATCAAGTTGCATTGATAATTACTGGCAATTGGAATGCAAAAGTTGGAAACAAAGAAGAAGGATCAGTAGTTGGAAAATATGGCCTTGGTGATAGAAACAATGCCGGAGATCGAATGATAGAATTTTGCAAGACCAATGACTTCTTCATTGCAAATACCTTCTTAAAATATAAAAATAAAACCTTCTTACATCAACATAAATGGCGACTAAACACATGGACCTCGCCAGATGGAACACACAGAGGTCAAATTGACTACATCTGTGGAAAGAGATGATGGAAAAGCTCAGTATCGTCAGTCAGAACAAGGCCAGGGGCCGACTGTGGAACGGACCATCAATTGCTTATATGCAAGTTCAAGCTGAAACTGAAGGAAATGAGAGCAACTCCACGAGAGCCAAAATATGACCTTGAGTATATCCCACCTGAATTTAGAGACCATCTCAAGAATACATTTGACACATTGAACACTAGTGACCGAAGACCAGTCTGTAAATTTCTTTTTTTGGGTGGTGTCTTTACCTGGTTTTGGTATCAGGGATATACCGGCTTCATAGAATGAGGTAGATAGTATTCCATCCTTTTCTATGCTCTGAAATACCTTTAGTAGTAGTGGTGTTAACTCTTCTCTGAAAATTTGGTAGAATTCTCCAGTGAAGCCGTCAGGGCCAGGGCTTTTCTTTCTTTAGGAGTTTTTAAATTACTTTTTCAATCTCTTATTATAGGTTTATTTAGTTGGTCTGTCTCTGTTTGTGTTAGTTTAGGTAGGTAGTGAGTTTCTAGAAATTTCTCCGTTTCCTCTAGGTTTTCAAATTTGTTAGAGTACAGCTTTTGATAGTACTCTGTTATGATTCTTTTAATTTCGTTTAGGTCTGTTGTGATATCATCCATCTTATTTCTTATTCGGATTATTTGCTTCATCTCCTGTTTTTCTTTTGTCAGTCTGGCCAATGGTTTATTGATTTTGTTAATCTTTTCAAAGAACCAGCTTTTGGTCTTGATAACTCTTTCAATTATTTTTCTGTTTTCTATTTCATTTAATTCTGCTCTAATTTTTATTATTTGCTTTCTTCTGGTGCCTGAAGGTTTCTTTTGTTGCTCTCTTTCTATTTGTTCAAGTTCTAGGGATAATTCTTTGATTTTGGCCATTTCTTATTTTTGTATGTGCCCTTTTATTGATATAAATTGACCTCTGAGCACTGCTCTTGCTGTGTTCCAAAGGTTCTGATAGGGAGTGTAGAACCTCAAATTCTTTAAAAAAAATAAAAGGAAAACAAAAACAGAAGACTTACTGGACTGGTTGAAACTGGAGGACTCCCAGAGTCTATTGCCCTGAGATATTATTTAAACCTTGAACTGAAACTAACTCCTCAGCTCACCTTATATAGCTAAGTAACAGATTGGTTTACAAAATAATGAATATCACTGTCATGAGTTGAATTATGTCCCCAAAATGTGTGTATTAACTTGGTTAGGCCATAATTCCCAGTATTCTGTGGTTGTCCTCCATTTTGTGATTGTAATTTTAGTTTAAAGAGGATTACGGTGGGATTGTAACACCCTTACCAGGTCACATCCCTGATCCATTGTAAAGCGAGTTTCCCTGGGGTGTGGCCTGCACCACCTTTTATCTCTCAAGAGATAAAAGGAAAGGGAAGCTAGCAGAGAGCGGGGGACCTTATACCACCAAGAAAGAAGCACCTAGAGCAGAGTGTGTCCTTTGGACTTGGGGTTCCCGCATGAAGAAGCTACTAGTCCAGGGGAGGATTGACGTGAAAGACCTTCCTCTAGAGCTGTCAGAGAGAGAAAGCCTTCCCCTGGAGCTGACGCCCTGAAATTGTATTTCTAGCCTACATTTCTGTGAGAGGAAACCCTGGTGGTGTAGTGGTTAAATGCCACTGCTGCTAACCAAGAGGTCGGCAGTTCAAATCCGCCAGGCGCTCCCTGGAAACTCTATGGGGCAGTTCTACTCTGTCCTATGGGGTCACTATGAGTCGGAATTGACTCTACGGCAGTGGGTTTTTTGTTTTTTTCTGTGAGAAAATAAACTTCTCTTTGTTAAAGCCATCCACTTGTGGTATTTCTGCTATAGCAGCACTAGATGACTAAGACAATCACCCAGAAGTGATATGCTCCTTTCAAAAATCACCTATATGAGACCAAATAGTAAACAATTAGTTTAAAAATAAAGATGAGAATGTAAGGGGGCAGGGAAACTAGATTAATGGAAATGGAACAATGGAAATAATGAGAATGCTCACACTTTGTGAAGAATGTAACCAATTTCACTGGAAAACTTGTGTAGAAATTGTTGGATGGGAACCTAAACTGCTGTGTAAACCTTAACTGATAACACAATAAAACACCATTTTTTTATGGAAAAATTTAAAGCAGAAATGGATGGAAATATTTGTGAATACCAAACTACCCTTAAAAATGAGAAAATTCTTTTTAAAAACCTAGGTTTGACTGAGTTTCATGTACATTTTTTTCCTGAACAAGGTTGTATTCTTCTATGGTAAGGCTCTGTTCTGATACCTTAGAAATGGAAATTGAACCAGGCCTGAAAACCCAATAAGGGTGAGGTGTCTGAGAGCTTTCTGACCTTATGGTTTGACTTTCCACTTGGGAAAATTCTTTGATCCTCTGTTCTAGAGCTGGGGGTAGGGAAAGTGACCTACTTCTCTTGGAATGACACTCGTGCTTTATGAGCAGGGTAGTCAGTGTACGGGAATGTTAGCCTCTTGTCTTCTCATCTTGCCTCTCCCAGTGTGAAACCTCTTCCCTATGAGTGAGCTGGAGTGAGTGTGTTTGAGGTTCAATGTTCTTGGCCTGCCATGCCTTGTGTAGGCCCTTTGCCCTATGAGTGGAGCTGGGTGGAGGAAGGGAGCCCTCAACTCCTCAACAGCACTCACTTGCAATAAGGAGTCCTGGTTGTGCAGTGGTTCAGCACTTGGCTGCTAATGGAAAGATTGGCAGTTTGAACCCACCAGCTGCTTCACTGGAGAAAAATGTGGCATTCTGCTTCTGTAAAGACTACAGCCCTGGAAACCCTATGGGGCTGTTCTACCCTATCCTGTAGGGTCACTGAGTCAGAATCAACTGGACAGCAATGGGTTTGGTTTTTGGTTTATAAGGAGCTGAGGGGATTAGAAATGCTGCTTACCTGCCCCTCCCAGGCAGATACCATAGTCCTTGACTCAGAGATGGAAGGAGAGGGAGCCTTGTCTTCTTGATCACACCTTCCTAACGTGGAGCTTCCATCACTTTTAACTGGGGGTGGGACGGAAAGGAAGTGGTCCATGGCTCTCACTGTTTTTACTGAGATTTCATAGATTTTCTTGAATCAATGTTTCATCATTTTCTGTATGCCTTTAATAAAATTCACAGACAATTTAAATGGTTTTCTTTTTCATAATTTTCTCCATTTATGGTTTTTTCTGTTTTGGAAGAGGTACAACCAGAATGCTCTTTAGAAGCAAGGATGGCAAGACTGCATTTTACATACTTTGGACATGTCATCAGAAGGGATCAGTCCCTGGAGAGGAACATTATGCTTGGTAAAACAGGAGGTCAGCAAAAAACAGGAAGATCCTCAACAAGATGGGTTGACACAGTGGTTGCAACAACGTGGTCAAGCATAACAACGATTGTAAGGATGGTGCAAGACCGGGCAGTGTTTTGTTCTGTGGTACATAGGGTCGTTATGAGTTGGGACCGACTCAACAGCACCCAGCAACAACAACAACATGGTTGTTTTGCTGGGGAGTGGATCTGCAGAATTCCTCATGCTGCCATTCCAGAAGTTGTCTCTAAATCTAATTTTTTGTTTAGAACTTTTAAAATATTCAGAAAAAATAGATGTAAGGCCTCTCTCAGAAGCCAGAAGTCAGAAATAGAACACTCATCAACTTTGAGCAAGATGCCCTGAGCACGTGACTTAAGAACAGAAGGATGCTGATCTGTGAAGGCATGACATACATCCCCTAAAAAAGGCAGGCGGGAGCTATGCAACAAAAAAAGAAAGAAAGAAAAAAGTGTCAACTGGAGCTTGGAGGGGAAGGTGTGAAAGATGGCTACACAAAACTGTGACTTGATCAAAGCATTCGGTATGCAAAATGATAAAATTCATAGCAAAAATGTAGATAATTAGACCTTACAGAATTGAAGCTTGTAATAGTGTTAAAATAGTTGGTGCTGGTTTTTTTTCTCCCTCTGAGATATAATTCATGATTTGTAGGAAGAAAGTGAAAGTCCACTATTTTGCATATTGTAAATTTTTTTTTAAATAAAAGGGACTATTTTATGCACTCTTTAACATGTATAATATGTTTCCCAATAAAAAACAAATAAAGTGGCTAAATGTCATACGTGAACAACCATACTGCCTGTCAAGCAATAAACACAGCAGCTCCATTACATGGGCTATGAGATACGTCATCAAGTGAAAAAATTACAGTGAACAACAGTGTATCTGTGATGTTACCCTTTGAGTACAAAGGAACATACACCCTTATATACTTGCACAAGCATAGACTATCTTGAGAAGGATACACAAGAACTTGGTTGCTTCTAGGGAGGAGAACTGAGTGGCTGGGGACAAGGCTGGGGAGGAGACTTACCTTTCACTGTGTACTGTTTTGTGCCCTATGAATTTCATACCATGGGCATGAATTCCCTACTCAAAGAATAAAATATGTATTTTCAAAAGAAGATAAGCACCTACATCACAACCTGGGCCAGTGGGTAATCTTATCTGTTGGCAGCAGCAGCGAAGCCTTGGTCATCCCACCTCTCGTTTCACAATCCAGGCACCAATAATGCTCTGGTCATCTCAGCTCCAGCTCCGCGACCTGGGCTCAGTGGGTGGACCAAATGCCCAGTAGCAGGGGCGGCAGTGAAGCCCCAAGTTGTCAAACCCCTGCTCCACAGTTGGGTTCCAGTGGACAGTCTGATCTTCCTGAAGTGGTAGCAGCAAAGCCCCAGGCCATTCCAATCCCCACTCCACAACTGAGGCACTTGAAGGCAGCCTGATCCACCAACAGCAGTGAAATTGAGAAGAGCCCTGGTAAAACCAGAAGAACAAAGCAGATAGGAATAACACTGCATTCTTTAAACCAAACAATAGCTTAATTAGTGAAGAATGTTTGCCTTGAGCATTGAGCTTTTCTAAAGAATTATCTATATGGGATCAAATTGAAAACAACTCAAAAGAGTAGTTAGGAAACGTAGAGGGCAGTGAATTTTTGTTAATGGAGGAGGAAAAACTCAGAAATGGAGGGTAAGAATGGTTGCACAACTTGAAGAATGTAATCAATGTCACTGAATTGTACATATAGAAACTGTTAAATTGGTGGATGTTCTGCTCTGTATGCTCTCAACTACAAAATTAAGTAAATAATTTAAAACAAAACAAACAAACAAACAGATGGGCTTCCTCTTGCCGCTGCTCATTCTCCAGATTTAGAGGCTGGCAGTTGCTTTATCTCAATTGTTGAAACATCTCCATTGACATTCCATCAACTCCTGGAGCCTTGTTTTTTGCCAATGCCATCAGAGCAGCTTGGACTTCTTCCTTCAGTGCCATCGGTTCCTGATCATATGCCACCTCCTGAAATGGTTGAACATCGACTAATTCCTCTTGGTAGAATGACTCTGTGTATTCCTTCCCTCTTCTTTTGATGCTTCCTGCGTCGTTTAATATTTTCCCCATGGAATCCTTCACTATTGCAACTTGAGGCTTAAATTTTTCCTTCAGTTCTTTCAGCTTGAGAAATGCCGAACGTGTTCTTCCCTTTTGGTTTTCCATCTCCAGCTCTTTGCACATGTCATTATAATACTTTACTTTGTCTTCTTGAAAGGCCCTTTGAGATCTTCTGTTCAGTTCTTTTACTTCATCAATTCTTCCTTTTGCTTTAGCTGCTCGATGTTCTTGAGCAAGTTTCAGAGTCTCCTCTGACATCCATCTTTGTCTTTTCTTTCTTTTTAGTGACCTCTTGCTTTATTCATGGATGATGTCCTTGACGTCATTCCACAACTCGTCTGGTCTTTGGTCACTAGTGTTCAGTGTGTCAAATCTATTCTTCAGATGGTCTCTAAATTCAGATAGGATATACTTAAGGTCATATTTTGGCTCTCGTGTTTCAACAAACAGATGCAGTGCTGGAGGTGCTCACTCGTCTATGCCAAGAAATATGGAAGACAGCTTCCTGACCAACTGACTGGAAGAGATCCATATTTATGCCTATTTCCAAGAAAGGTGATCCAACCAAACGTGGAAATTATAGAACAATATCATTAATATCACACGCAAGCAAAATTTTGCTGAAGATCATTCAAAAACGGCTGCAGCAGTATATCGACAGGGAATTGCCAGAAAGTCAGACCGGTTTCAGAAGAGGATGTGGAACCAAGGATATCATTGCTGATGTCAGATGGATCCTGGCTGAAAGCAGAGACTACCAGAAGGATGTTTACCTGTGTTTTATTGACTATGCAAAGGCATTCGACTGTGTGGATCAGAACAAATTATGGATAACATTGGGAAGAATGGGAATTCCAGAACACTTCATTGTGCTCATGAGGAACCTTTACATAGATCAAGAGGCAGTTGTTCAGACAGAACAAGGGGATACTGATTGGTTTCAAATCAGGAAAGGTGTGCGTCAGGTTGTTTTCTTTCACCACACCTATTCAATCTGTATGCTGAACAAATAATACAAGAAGCTGGACTATATGAAGAAGGATGGGGAATCAGGATTGGAGGAAGACTCATTAACAACCTGCGTTATGCAGATGACACAACCTTGCTTGCTGAAAGTGAAGAAGACTTGAAGCACTTACGAATGAAGATCAAAGACCACAGCCTTCAGTATGGATTACGCCTCAACATAAAGAACACAAAAATCCTCACAAGTGGCCTCATGAGCAACATCATGATAAATGGAGAAAAGATTGAAGTTGTCAAGGATTTCATTTTACTTGGATCCATAATCAACAGCCATGGAAGCAGCAGTCAAGAAATCAAAAGACGCATTGCATTGGGTAAATCTGCTGCAAAGGACCTCTTTAAAGCATTGAAGAGCAAAGATGTCAACTTGAAGACTAAGGTGCGCCTGACCCAAGCCATGGTATTTTCAATCGCATCATATGCATGTGAAAGCTGGACAATGAATAAGGAAGACTGAAGAAGAATTGACGCCTTTCAATTGTGGTGTTGGCAAAGAATATTGAATATACCATGGACTGCCAAAAGAACGAACAAATCTGTCGTGGAAGAAGTACAACCAGAATGCTCCTTAGAAGCAAGGATGGTGAGACTGCGTCTTACATACTTTGGACATGTTGTCAGGAGGGATCAGTCCCTGGAGAAGGACATCATGTTTGGCAGAGTACAGGGTCAGCAGAAAAGAGGAAGACCCTCAATAAGTTGGATTGACACAATGGCCGCAACAATGAGCTCAAGCATAACAATGATTGTGAGGATGGCGCAGGACCAGACAGTGTTTCGTTCTGTTTTGCATAGTGTTGCTATGAGTCGGAACCGACTCAATGGCACCTAGCAACAACAACAGCAGTTGCTTTATGTGAACACTTTCAAAAGAGAAAAGAAAAAAAAAAGAATAACATTGCAAGGTCTCAAAAAACTAAACTATCATTGGAACTAAAGCCCACAAAAGTTAAGACAGAACCTACACCCAAATCTAAAGAGTGAGAGAGTCCCTGCTAAAATGGAAGATTTATATCGGATCAAGAGTCTCTTAATATAACAACTAAGATGTCCAGGGTATAAACAAAATCACCTGTCAGTCCAAAAGCCAGGAAAATCGCAATTTGAATGAGAAAAGGCAATCGAAAGATGCCAATACTGACAAGAATTTTAAGGCAGTCATTATAAAAAAAAATGCTTCAACAAGGAATTATGAGTTCACTTGAAACAAATAGAAAATATTATCAAGGACATAGAAGTTATAAAAAAGAACCAAAGGGAAATTATCAACTGAAAAATATGGTAACAGAAATTAAAAAAAAAAAAAACTTGGTGAATGGGCTCAACAGTCGAGTGGAGATGAAAGAGGATACAATCAGTGAACTTGAGAACAGATCAACAGAATTTATCCAATCTTTATTAAAGAGGAAAAATAGATTGAAAAAAATGAATAAAGCCTTATACACCTGTGGGCCAATAGCAAAAGATCCAACATTCGTACCATCAGAATCCCAGAAGGAGAAGAAAAACAGTGTGAGACTGAAAAATATTTAAAGAAATAATGGCTGAAAACTTACCAAATTTTGCAAAAAACATAAACATAAAGATCAAAGAAGCTGAGCGACTCCAAAATGAGATAAACCCAAAGGATTCTACAAAAAGACACATACTAAAAAAAAAAAAGTCACATCATAATCAAGCTTCTGAAAACTAAGGACAAAGAAAAAAATCTTAAGAACAGCGTGAGAGAAGTGGCACATTCCCTATACAGGAACGCCAAGGTGAATGACAGAGGACTTGGAATCTGAAACTACTGAGGCCAGGAGGAAATGTCACAACTCATTTCAAGTGCTGAAAGACAATTGTCAACCTTGAATTCTAGCTCTGGAGAAACTATCCTTCAGAAACAAAGGGGAAATAAAGACTCTCAGACAAAGGAAAACTAAGATACAAATTTTACTATCATCTACTCTTAAAGAATGCCTAAAAGAAGCTCTCCAAACGAGGGGAAAAAATGGTTATAGAAGTCTGGAACCTTCAGAAAGGAAAACAGAACAATGTAATGGATCAAAACAGAACTAAACATAATAAAGTTCAAATAAAATTATTTGTATTATATGTTGAAGCAAAAGTTATAACACCATCTGAGGTGGTCCTTGAAAAACCAAGAACAGGGCTTTCAGTGTGGAAAAACATTTTAACCCCTTTTTCCCCTCAAGGCAGTAAGCACAACTTTTCTAGGGGGCCTTTGCTGTTTAGTGAAAAGCTTTCTCCTGACGATTGAATGAAACGGTGCTCACAGGAGCTGAGAACAACAGCTCTTGCTTCCTGTAATGTGCTTGGTAATGGGAGATTCTGAAAAGGACCCACTGAGGAAATCCTACCTGACTACACCTAAGGAGGCAAGATTCTGAATTCCGTGCGTCCCAAAACACTGGAGACTCAAGAACTACGAAGCCATGCTTCGCGCCAGGGTAAAGTGCCCAGGAGTCAGCTGGTGATCCTATTGAAACGCAGATTCCCATTCAGTAGCACTGGCCAGCCTGGGCCTGTGAAGCGGCGGGCAATGCGCAGGCGCCTCACGTCGCCCCCGGGCAGTTCCCTAGCCCGCAGGTGACAGGTGGTGGCCAGCAGCACGCGTGCTGCTGAGCCCGCGCCGGGACCATGCAAGCCGTGGTGTCCCCGGTGACAAAGGCCATCTTCGTGGCTCTCTTCCTCTTCGCCATCCTGCTTATCCTCTATGTTATCCTGTGGTACATCTGCCGCGACGTGGACAACGACTACATCTGAGGCAGGTAGAGCGCGCCCTCTGCTTCCCCGCCCGGCCGCGCCTGCATCCCCACACCGGCAGCCTGAGTCCCTCCTGGACCCCGCGCCCGCCCCCGGCGCTCGCGCCCCTTTTGGGGACCGCACGACTCCGCGACCTTCCTCGGGACCCCGCGCCAGTCCTCAGGGCCCCGTGCCAGTTCCCCGGCACCCCGCACTCCTTCCCTGGACTCCATGCCCCTTCCCGGGACCCCGCATCCCGCTTTTGCTCCTGTACCCCACAGGCTGCGATCTGGGATCCCATGCTCCCTCTCCCGACGCTGCGCTTTTTGCCCGGACTCCGAACCGGTTCCCCAGACCCCCCACCCATCCCCTGGACCCTGTGCGCCTTCCCGGGTCCCATGTCCTTTCCTGGAACTCCGCGTCCTGCTAACAATCCCAAGTCCCTTCCGGTACCCCCGCGCCCGTCGCCCCTTCCGGGGAACTAGAGCTTCGCTCTGGATCCCACGATCCTTTCCTCACTCCATGCCAGTCCCAGGAACCCGGCGCCCGTCTCCCGCCACCTCCCCCCGCGCCTGTCCCCCGATCCGGCGCCCCTTCACCGGACCCTGCGCCCAGCTCCTGATCCCGCTTTGGTCGCCAGGACCGCACTCCTGCTCCCTGGACCCCGCGCCTTTTTCTGGGATTCTGCTCCTATCCCCCAGGCCTGGTGCACTTTTCCGGGACCCTGCGCCCCTTTCTGGAACCCGGCTTTGGTCCACCGAACTCCGTGTACCTTCCAGGGATCCCGCGCTCCTCCCCCCAACCTAATGACTCTTCCCGGGACCCCGCACCCTGCTCCTGCTCCCACGCCCCGCAGGCTCTAACCTAGGATTCTGCGCTCCTCCTCTGGATGTCACACTTCTTGCCTAGACCCCGCGCCCACCCTCTGGACCCCGAGCCCCTTCCCTGGAGCCCGCTCCCCTTCCCAGGATCCCTCACCCCTTCCCGACATCCCGTATCTGGCTCCTGACTTGGCACCCCTTTCTGCACCCCTCACCCATCCCCGGGACTCCGTGCCTCTTATCTGGACCCCGCTCCCACTTCCCGGGACCCCGCACTCTTCTCCTGCTCCTGCACTCCACAGGCTCTGACCTGGGATCCCGCGCTCCTTTTCCGGGACGCCATGCTTCTTGCCGGGAACACACGCCCCTCCGCGGGTCCCAGGACTCTCTCCTGATCCCACATCCCTCCACGGATCCCGAGGACCTCTCCGGATCTCGAGTCCCTCCCCAGGATCCAAGCCCCTCCATCAGCCCAGAGCCTTCCTGGAATCTGTGGCTTTCCCAGACCCTGCATCCCACCCCTGCACCCCACCCCTGCACCACCACCGCCCCCCCGCCCCGCCCTTTTCCAACCCCTGGGTCTTCTACCAGTCCTAGTCCTTCTTTGCTCCTTCACCCCTCTCCTGGATCTTGGCCCCACACCAGATCCCATCCCAGCCCTCCCTCCTCTGAACCCTGAGCTCCAAGGTGGGCAGCAGAGCCTGGCAGGTGCCCTGGGACTGAAGGGCAGTGGGGGACTTTGGTGGCCTGTGGGCCACCTGCAGCCCTACTTCCTATAGGGAGTCCAAGCCTCCTTTGCCTCTTTGTAGCACCAGAGGCCTTCCTCCCTCCCAGGGACAGGGAACCTAGGCCCACCCAGGACAGGCCTCAGGGTGCCTAGATGGCCTGAACCTGCAAACAGCCTGCAAATAATAACAATTTGGCATGTCATCCCTGTCCCCTGAGTCCCTTGAACTGAGTTTGGTCCCACAAAGAAGTGTCTGGCATTGGAGTTGGGCATTGCCCTCAAGATTAAAGTGTATGTCCTTGATGAGCCTCTGGACAAGGAATCATAGGGCTTGGGCCATACAGGTGGCCCAGCTACTTTTGACTTTCTTTCTTTGGTGGGGCTGTCCATCTGCAGGCAGATGGTTAGCCTGAACTTGGCCACGTGGACACCTGCAGAGCTAGTCACCATGCCTGCTTCCAGGCATTGTCTGGGGCGGTGGAAACATGGGCAGGGAGGGAAGAGCTGCCACCTTGGTCAACTTTTGGCATCACTCGGACATAAAGGTGGACTTGAAATCTGCCAAAAAAAAAAAAAAAAGCTCCCTGAAAATCCAAGGGTAGCTGGCGGCAGCAGCAGGACAGCCCCTTGGGAGGGAGCACCTCATCTCCAATAAGCCCTAGGAATGGGTATAGTAGAGCATGCAGGATGGAATAGCTGGAGGTTTGGAGTCACACAGACCTGGGTTCAAATTCTAGGTCAGCCACTTAGCAGCTGTGTGACTGGGCAAGTTATATCTCTGGGCATCTCTTATTTTTATCTGTAAAATGCAGTTAATAACAGTATCAATCTCATTGAGGGGATAATATAAATTACTGCATTTAAGCTGCAAACGGTCTTGTACATAGTAAACCCTCAATTAGAGCAATTAGAGGAGGTGGTAGTTACTAATAGACAATTACCCATTTTTAATTATAACCTGTTTTTTACTTCTTTTTTGAGGCCTAATTTACATACAGTAAATTTCACCTTTTTTTAGTGTACAGTTCTCTGAGTTTTGAGAAACACATAAAGCCACGTAACTACCTGCACAGTCAAGATCCTACTCCCTTCTGTTGATAACCTATTTTTTTAAATCCCTTCCTTTCACTGTTTTTAAATCTGAGAAAGTCAGCATCTCAAATTTGCTTCAGGGACGCAAACCCAATTTTTGCAGTCTGTTTATGTTGTGTTTCAGTGGTTTGAGTCTCGTGATGCTGGTATACTGGGAGCATTCAGGGATTCAGGTAAACTGAGCTCTTGTGAGCCTGAGCCACTAGTTAACCTCTCGACCCATGACTTCATTTGACAAATGTGTGTGGAGTGACTTCTACAAGCCAGGTGCCAGGACCTCTTCATGCTTTCATTTTCCTGAATATAGGTTTTTAGGAATGACAAAAAGGAGCTGCCCTGGTTACCTCAGGTCAGCCTTGGCCCTGCCCCACCCAAATGCTTCACCACCCTTTCCATCAATATCATGATACTTGACATTAAAAAGAGATTATTTTGTATATCAAACAATAAACACACCCACCTTGACATTAAAAAGAGATTATTTTGTATATCAAACAATAAACACACCCACCCAGTGCCGTCCAATCGATTCCAACTCATAGCGACCCTATAGGACAGAGTAGAACTGCCCCATAGAGTTTCTGAGGAGCGCCTGGTAGATTCGAACTGTCGACCCATTGGTTAGCAGCCGTAGCACTTAGCCACTACACCACCAGGTTTTCCAGTAAACACACATACCTTGTAAAAAAAAAAAATTCATGCAGTCCAAGAGTGAATAGAGCAAATTCTGAAATCTCTTCATCCCCCTGCCCATTTTACTCTCCAGAGGAAACAATCGCTGTTAACCAATTGGTTCCTCTCCTTCCTGCCTTTCTTTCCTCTCTGTACCTCTCTCCCCTCTGCTTCCCTCACCTCCACTCCTCTCTGCTCCCCTCCCCTCTCCCTCTCCTGCCTGTCTCTCACTCTCTGTCTCTCTCAATCTCTGTCATACAGACATACACACACAATGGTGTTTTGCTTTTCCTTCATATTAAATGGGATTCTACTTTAGATTTCAGAAGGCTGGGGGGTAGGGGGGCAGATTCAGAAGCAGAATGAAAGTCAGCCAAGGAAGTGCCAGAGGCCTGTTTTTCTCTCCCCTGTTCTCACACCCTTAGGCTCTGCTGGGAAAGGGCTACCTGATTATCAGGTCTGCAGGGAGACTGTTTTGAGCTCCTTTTATGAGGTCCTCTGATGAAAGGTGCTATTTGAAGTGCAAAGACTATTTTTATGAGACAGGAAGAGAGCACTGGGCATTTGCATAGAGAAGGTCAGAGGAAGTATCTGGGTGTCCCACTTCTCTTCTTTGCCCTCATCTTGGCTGCCTATCTCTCCAAGGAGGACAGTCTGTGAGGCCTCAGTTGTTCAGCCCTTTGGATACTGGCTGGGGCACCAGAGCTCCCACCAAGAAGCACTGCTCCTACTGGCTGCTCTTAAACTGGAGACTTCCTCCCTTTCCTTACAGAAAGCCTAGCTCAGTTGTCCTGTCTGGGTTTCTTGGAAGTGCTCCCACCTGCAGTGTGGAGGAGGGGTTGGGAGGGTCTGAGATGGGAGAAGGATTAGAAGTGAAGAAAGGATGAGGGCCTGAACTTTGGCAGTGGCCACAGGAGGCAGAGGGTAGAGATGTTCCTGAGGTAGAATTGGTGAGACCTGGTAACTGGATGCACATGGGGGCACAGGCAGTGAGGGTGAGCAGGAAAGTGGAGAGGGGAGCAAAGCTTATACAGCTCTGTCTAACCTAGCCTTGGAACCCTATGAGGCAGCTCTACTCTGTCCTTTAGGGTCTCTATGAGTCAGAATCCACTGGTTGGTAACAAGTTTAACTTAGCCAATTAGGAGGCCAGTCATGCTGTTAAAATAGCAATAGCTCCCATTGGCCACAGATGGGTTCCCTCAGCCAGCATTCCAGGCCCCTGCCTGGCCTGGCACCTTAATTTTTCCTTCCTCTGCCCAACCACCTGGATTAGGATTAGGTCTCTTCCTAACCAAGCAACAAGTTATCTCTCTAACTCTGCATTCCTGGCCCCATGCCCTGGAACACACCATTCTTTCTGCTTGGGATGCCCAAACCTACATGTTCTTCAAGGACCACACTCCAGTATGTGTCCCTGCCCCTGCTCCCATGAGTCGTGGCCGCTTCACCATCCTTCCTGCTGTGCTGCCACCCACCCCCACCCAAAATGATCCCTCCATCAAGACACCTTCTGCAGGTGCCGGGGATTCCAAGGGGCTCCTCCTTCTCCCCCACATCTCTGCATTAAAACTGTCCTGGAAAACTCAAGGAGACAGCAGCCAGGGAAGCGTGCCCACCCAGGGTGTGGCTGCCATCAGGAAGCATCCTGCAGGTCCTTAACCTTGACTGTGCATGGGCATTGCCTGGGCAAGGCTTTCTCTGTCTGACCACGGAGGTAGGAGCTCAGCCCTGTGGTTGAGCAGGGTACAAGGGAAAGAGCAAGGGAAGGTGATATAATTCTGGAACTTGCAGGAACAGGAGAGAAATGCCGGCCAGGGGGGAGGATCAACTTTCAAGGAACCCAGCACTCTGGCAGGAGAACCCAAAGGAATAAACCCACAGACAACCCCCAAATGGTGCTTGTGTCTCATCTTCACCCACAAAGGCTTAAGCAGTTGTTAGTACTTTGGCGAGGTACTAGTCCCAGTCCCGGCACTTGCCAGCCGTGTGATCATGAGGAAATGACCAAGCCCTAGAGCCTTAGGTTCTTCATCTGCAGAATGGGTTTGATCACCATATTGTGGGACTGGTGGAATGCATGTGGCATAAGTAAAGCACCTGGCACAGTGCCTGGCAGATTGTGGGTCTTTAATGAATGGCAGTTATTTCTAGGACTCTTTTGATGCCAGACCTCATCACCTTTTCCTCTGGGAATGTTTTCATTACCCAGGCCTCGCACATTATATGAAGCTCAGTGGGACACCAAATACTAAATCAGCCAAAAATGCCATTTCTTAAAAAAGACTTAGGAAACATTCCCTCCTAGAGGAGGCGTTATTTAATTTGGGTGTAGGGGTGTCGTCCCCAGCTGGGTGCCACTGGAAGCTCCTAGAATTTGATTCAAGGACCAACTCTTTCCCTCCCTCCCAGCTGCTCTTCCATCCAAACCGCTGTTTTCATTCCTTCCACCCCACCAACCACCGGTCCTTCTTTAAATTTGGCCAAAGTGCACTGAAGGTGACCTAGGGAAAATGTCCTCTCAGTGGAGGGGCTGGGCTGTCGCTGGCCAGTGAGAGAGTGGAAGGAAGCCCAGTGCTCCTGGGCCTCACGGCAAGGGAGCCTCACCTCCACTTCTCAGGAACTCCTTGCAGGCATAAGCAGCTGGCTCTGCACTGGGCTCACCTGCACTGGGACAATAGCAGGAGACAACGCCCATACCTGCCCGAGGTGGAGCTTTCTCTCTGGCTTCTCCAGGACCCAAAAGTACCCGTGAAGAGCAGATTTCCATCCAGGCTTCTGTCTCTCCTCAAAGACACCATCTTAGAGTCAGGCCACCTGGTCACACCACCTTCTTTACAGCGAACTCCACATGGGCAACTATAGCTTCCCAAAGCCCCAAGCTGCCCTGGCTAGGGCATTAACTTATGGCGGCTCCCCCCCGGGACCCCAGCTCCTCAAACCCTCTTGTACTGGGCCTGCAGGTCTTAGGGGACATGGCACCCTCCTCCTGTATGACTGCTGCTCCTGGACACTACCATTCTATGAGGAACTCTCCCCGTCTGCCACAACACCGCATCTCCCAAACAGCAGATGCTCAATTCATGTTTGGGGGGAAAAATGAGCCAGTGAGCAGAGACTTCCATTTATTAAAGTTTAATTTCTCCTACATTCAGGAATCAGCCAAGCAAATCCAGGTGTATCTCTTAATATTACACAACAACAGACCAAAACGGATAAGGGCATCCAAAAGTTAATATGGTATGTTTTTCTCTTTTATTTTATTTTATTGAGGGAAAATATGGAAAATAAGAATTTGCCATCCGAACCTTTTTTAAGTGTCAACTTTGGCGGCATTGATTACATTCTCCATGTTGTACAACCATCACCGCTACTTATTTTCTAAAGTATTTCATCACCCCAAACAGAAACGCAGTGCATACTTGTTAAGCGGTAACTTTGCATTTCCCCCTGCTCCAGCCCCAAGTAACCAGGAATCCGCATTTGTCTCTATGCATTTCCCTATTCTAGAAAGATCGATAGTGTGACGTTACAGTATTTGTACTTTTGTCTGCCTTATTTCACGCAGCATAGTGCTTTCAAGGTTCACCCATGTGCTGTGTGTCAGGATTTCATTCCCCAGTCCACAGCACGAAGTGGAAGGTTTCCCATTTGTTTCACCAAATAGAAAAACTCTTACTCTTGAACCTGATACATGAACAGCAATAAAAAAACATGACCTATGTCGTTCATAAACTTCAGTGATGCTGAAGCTCATCAAACCTTCTCTGAAAAGGAACACCATTGGAAAATCTCCAAGGAAACACAAAGATGAACAGGTTCACAAAGGTGCTATGCGCCGTGTCCCCCGGCCCACCCAGGCCCTCCGCTACTCGGCCTGCTGACCCCGCTCTTCGAGTACAGAGGGAGGGTCGCCCTCAGGCCCCAGGGGGCAAGAGAAGGTGCTGGACGTGGCCCTGGAATGGATACAGCCCACGGCCCTTGTGCGAGCCCTGACTGCAACTGGGGCTCGGCCTCTCTCTTCCTCTTCTCTCAGAGCCTCTGCATAGTGGGATGGGAAGGAACTGGGGCCAGTGCCGCTGGCCTTGGCCAGAAACCCCAGGACTTTCATCTTGCTGGTTTCTGTGTGGGCCCTTAGGCCCCACAGCAATTCCGAGCAGCCAGGAAGGCTGCTGGACCCCCGCTGGTACACTAGGTACTTCTCCTGCACCCAGTCTTGGGTGAGGAGCCTCCGGGGCTCACTGTAGATGAAGTGCTCCTGCTCAGCATACACACCGATCATGCCCAGCGTTTCCCAGATCTTTTCCTCGCGGGCGCAGTTGCCCTCCAGGAACATCACGCCCAGGACCAAGATCAGGAGGCTGGTCTTGGGTGCGCTCGGGACACCACCCGGTGGCATCCCATCGTACGCGAGGCCCAGTGTGGGGACCAGAACATACGAGTGGCCAGTGGGGCCCGCTGGCTTCATGTCGATGCCAAAGATCAGCTGCATGACCTCCAGGGCCCTCCTGAAGATCACGGGAAAGTGGCTATTGTAGTTTCTGATGACCAGGGCCAGGATCTCTGCCTTCATGGTGGGCTCCTTCCTTCGATTCTTGAGGAGCAGGAACTTCACTAAATGAATCACCTTCTGGCCCAGCCGGTTTCTTCGCCAGGGCTCAGTGTCCTGCAGGGCCCTCAGGGCAATGGCCCTCTCCTCTAATTGGCTGACGGCCCCCTCCTCTAATTTGCTGACGGCCCCCTCCTCTAATTTGCTGCCGGCCCCCTCCTCTACTTCTCTGCCGTCCCTGTCCTCTACTTGGCCGCCGGCCCCCTCCTCTACTTGACTGCTGGCTCCTTCTTCTATTTGGCTGCTTGGGCCCTCAGCTGACATGGTTGCTGGTGTAGCTGAGATGGCAGTGGGGGAGAGGCAGGCTCCCTGAGGACTCTGGGGTGCACTCTGTGCCCCAGCAGCAGACCCCTCCTCCGTTATCAAGGACCTTAGGGTCAGGGGAGAGCAGGAGGATGAGGTGGCAGCGGAGGCAGACAAGGCCTTCATGGCCTCCTCCTCCTCACTACCAGGAACCTGCGCTCCCTCCTGGCGTGGGTCTCACGCTGGGCCTGAAGGCCTTGCTCAGGCTTGCAGTGCTCACTCTTCTGATCCTGAGGCATGATGGCTCTTGTCAGGGACAGCAGGTAGGAAGGTGCGTGATGGGAGCCTGCAGGAGATAGAGGAACAGCGTAAGAGGCCTCAGGTGAGAAACTCAACTTTGGCGGCTCTGACAAAGGCTGACTTACAGGTCTTCTCTAGGGTCTCACAGGTCTCCTGTCTTCCTGTCAGCCTGATCCCTAAGACCCTGAAGGAGGAAGTGACAGGCCTCTCAGGGTGCAGCCAGGGCTTCCAGGGCTGGCAGTGAGGCGAGTGTGATCGGGGGCTGTGGGGTCTCCTCTCTTCCCGGGTGGGTGCAGCCTTGCTACACATTCACCTTGACTCCTGGCAGCACCTGGGCCTCCTCTGCTCTGCTGACCTGAGGACGCATGCCTCAGACCAAGGCCCTCACCTCCTGGTTCCTTGTGCTCCTGGGAGAGGAACTGAGGGGCACCTCAGTCTGCAAGCTCAGTGTTCACAGTACGGGCAGTGTGGCCTCTGTGAGGTCCACACCCGTCTGGGGTGGAGGGTCCCCTCGGTGCTCATTCATGGTCCTCACCTTGATATCTGGCAGAACATGGATCTTCCTGCTGGTGACCTGGCATCGCCCCCTCAAATCATGGCCCTCACCTCCCTGAGACCCCCAAGCAGAAGTGAGGAGGCCTAGGAACTCACAGAACTATCCTCAGTGCCTAGTTCCAAACTGTTCTGGGGTGGGGAGTACCCCCAGTCTTCCCTAGGAATAGGCACCTTTAACCTTGGCACAGCCTGGTCAACCTGTCTTCCCCTCCATACCTCACCTGCCTAAGACACACTCCCCAACCACGTATTAGCATGTGAGAGCATGCCACGTCCAGCTCCCTCTGTCAGGGTCCTTCCAGGGCTGAGAACAGCGGCCAGGCAGACTCTGGGGGGTCGCCCCTTTAATGAGGTGGCAGTATCATCAGTCCTCACCAAGGTCCTTACCTTGACTCCTGGCAGCGCCTAGGACCCTTTCCTTTTCTGACCAGATGTGGCTCCCTCTGCTGACCAATTTCCTCGTCTTCCTGGGACCCTGGAGACAAAAGTGATGGGGTACTATCTCTGCAGACCCATGCTGGGGGTCTCCCAGGGCTAACAGCAGGAGCATGACAGGTTTCAGTGTAGTCCTCCTCAGTCTAGAGTGCAGTTTCCCCTCAATTATCCCTCAGGTCCTCCCCTTGACTCCTAGCAGGCCCTGCACCCCTCCCCTCCAATGGTCTGAGATGGTCCCAAAGAACCCGCCCCACTCCCTCATATCCAGGAGCCTTATAAGGGATAGCTGAGGTGTCCTAGGACTGAAGCAGGAGCAGGTTCTCCGAGGTCCTCTCTGTTCTGAGATCCAGGGTCCCCTCAGGCGCCCCCCGCCCCTGACTGCTGGCAGAGCGAGGAACACCCGTCCCCTCTGATGATCTGAGGCCACCCCTAAGGCCCGCCGCACTCCCTCATATCCCAGAAGCTTATAAGGGATAGCTGGGGTCTCCCAGAGCTGAAGAAGAGGCAGATTCTCTGGGGGCATCTCTGTTCTGATTCAAAGGGTCCCCTCAGTGCTCCCGTTAACTGCCGGTAGATCCAGGAACCCCCCTCCTTTCTGATAATCTGAAGCCGCTCCTTGCACCACACCTGGCCTCGGCTCCAGAGACCAAATTAGAGGTAGATGGGATTTCCCACCCTGTTGGCTTAGTGGTTATGTGCTAAGTAAGGCTGCTAACCAAGAGGTCGGCAGTTCGAATTCATCAGGTGCTCCTTGGAAACTCTATGGGGCAGTTCTACTTTGACCTATAGTGTTGCTATGAGTTGGAATTGACTGGATGGCGATGGGTTTGGTTTTTTATTTTTTGGTTTTGGGGTTTCCCAGGGATGACAGCAGGGGTGTGTTCTCTAGGGGACCCTCTCTTCTGAGGTCTGGGGTCCCCTAAGTACTCCCCTTGACGCTTCAGAGGTCCTCAACCTCTCCCTTCCGATGATCTGAGGCCACCCTCTCACACCCTGCCCCCGCCTTCCTCAGATCCTAGACTGAGTTGAGGGGTTGTCGGGGTTTCCCAGGGCTGACGACAGGAGTGAGTTCTCTGGGGCCCCTCTGTTCTGAGATCCAGATCCTTTCAATCCTCCCTTTGACTCTTGGCAGGGCCTGGACCCCTCCTCTGATGATCTCAGATGGCCCTGTCATAGGAAGCAGTGACCCTCAGATCCCAGCCTGAAATGAGAGGTAACTGGGGTTCCCAGGGCTGACAGCAGAGGCCGGTTTTCTGGGGACCCTCTGTTCTGAGGCCTGGGGTCCCCTCAATCCTACCATTGACTCTTGACAGGGCCTGGACCCTCTCCTATGAGGATCTGAAGTCTCCCTCTCACACCCTGCCCTTCCTCCCTCAGGTCCAGGGCCGAATTGAGGGGTAGCTGGGGTTTCCCAGGACTGACGGCAAGGGTATATTTCTCTTGTGGCCCCTCTGTTCTGAGGTCTGGGGTCTCTTCAATTGTCCCTTTGACTCCTGACAGGTTCTGGACCCCTCCCCTCTGATTATCTGAGACCGCCCTCCACACCCCACTGTGCCTTCCTCAGATCCCAGGGCTGAATTGAGGGATAGCTTGGGTTTCCCACAGCTGACAGCTGGGGTGGGTTCTCTGGGGCCTCTCGATTGAGACCTAGGGTCTTCCCAATCCTCCCTGATTCCTGGCAGGGCCGGATCCCTCCCCTCTGATGATCTGAGACCACCCTGTCAGATGTCATTCAGCCTCCCTCAGATCCTCGGGTTGAATTGAGGGGTAGCTGGGCTTTCCCAGGGCTGACCGCAGGGACAGGTTCTCTGGGGCCCCTCTGTTTTGAGGTCCATGGTCCCCTCAGTCCTCCCCCTGACTCCTGGCAGGCCTGGGACCCTTCCCCTCTGATGATCTGAGACCTCCCTGACAGAGGTTGCCCTGCCTCCCTCAGATCCCTGGCGGAATTGAGGGGTAGCTGGGGTTTCCCAAGGATGATCGCAGGGACAGGTTCTTTGGGGCCTCTCGATTGAGACCTAGGGTCTCCCCAATCCTCCCCTTGACTCCTGGCAGGTCCGGAACCCCTCCCCTATGATGATCTGAGACCACCCTGACAGACGACGCTCCGCCTCCCTCAGATCCCGGGTGGAATTGAGGGGTAGCTGGGGTTTTCCAGAGCTGAGAGCAGGAGCAGGTTCTCTGGAGCCTCTTGATTGAGACCTAAGGTCTCCCCAGTCCTCCACCTAACTGCCAGCAGGGTTGGGACCCCTCCCCCCAGGTGCTTGAGGCCGCCTTCTCAGAGGACCCCCACCCCTCATATTCTGGGGCCAAATTGATGGAAGCCCCAGTCCTTGAGATATTCTGGGGTCTTCTAGGCCTGAGAAAAGGGGCACATTCCTCTGGGGGGGTGCCTCTATATTCTGAGATTCCAGGTCCCGTCATCCTCACCTGGAGGCTTGACCGGGCCTGGACCGGAGGCCACTATCCCTCAGAGCAGCCTCAGCTCTCAGACTCCCAAGCCGGAAGTCAGGAAACATCACATCGGCGCTCCCCGCCGCTATCAGGGGTCTCCCAGATCTGTCAGCAGAGGCAGGGTGTGTGGGGGGGGCTGTTGGTTGTGGAGGGGCTCTCTGTATAGGGTATGGGGTACCTTCAGTGCCCCTTAAGGTATTCATTTTTACTGCTGTCAATACCCCGGCCCCCCCCTTCTGATGACCTGAGGATGCATCCCTCAGCCTAAGGCCCCCATCTTCCTGAGATCCCTTAGAAGGACGACGTAATGGGGGTAGCCCTTCTGCCCAACAGCCCTGCCAGTTGTTTCCCAGGGCTGACAGCAGGGGTGGGTGAGGCTGGGGTACTCTCTGTTCTGGCATTGGCGGGGGGTTCCTTTCATGTTCCCTCAGGCCTGTTTCCTCCTTTATCTGAGACACCGGATTCTATGCCTTTAAGACCAGGGGCAGGGGCAGAGGTTTTCCAAAGAAGCACCTCCCCAGAGGGTGCTGACTGCTGGAATTCCTGGTTTGTTACCTGCCTGCTCTCAGGCTCCTGAGCCGCACCGGTCAATCTCCTAAGAGCTGTGATATCCCTTTTCCCATGAGGTGGAGGCCAGCGTCCCTAATGGCCCTGTTGGCTTTGGGGTTTCCTGTTCCTGAGGCCCAGCCTAGAGCCACTGTGGCCCCTGCTGCTGTACCCACGCTTGCCCACATTCTCCTGTACCTGGCCTCAGTAGGCCCAGATTGGGGCTTTGCCTGTCCTGGCTCCCTACTGACAACTGCTCAGTTCAACATAGGACCCTTGCTGCTGTTCAGGTGCAGACATTTTTACTTGAATTCGTTGATGTCGAGTCGATTCCGACTCATAGTGACCCAAAGGGCAGAGCAGAACTACCCCATAGAGTTTCTAAGGAGCTCTGGTGGAATTGAACTGCTGACCTTTTGGTTAGCAGCTGTAGCTCTTACCCACTACGCCACTGCCAGGGTTTCCCTTTATTTGAAAGTCCCCAGTTTTGAATCACCTTTCACTATAGTTGAGGTTCTGGTAGAGCTGGCTGGGGATGCTGTAGCCTTCTGGTACGTCTCCTAATCCATTGAAAAAATCTCATCGTCGAGTGGATTCCCACTTATAGCAACCCTATGGGACAGAGTAGACCTGCCCCACAGTTTGAGCTGCCGACCTTTTGGTTAGCAGTTGTAGCTCTTAACCACTATGGCAGCAGGGCTGGTGAATAATAATCATTGCTATGTGAATAAGTGACAAATCACTATGATTATGAGTTATTATTCAAATGATTCCCTATGCACTTGGCTGCTAACTGAAAGGTCAGCTGTTCAAACCCACCAGCAGCTCCTCAGGAGAAAAGACCTGGTGATCTCCTCTAGTAAAGATTACATCCTAGAAAACCCTATGGGGCCATTCTGCTCTGTCACATGAGATCGTTGTGAGTCAGAACTGACTCAATGACACCTAATAACAACAACATGTGAATAAGTGACAAATCGCTATGATTATGAGTTATTATTATAATGATTCCTTATGTAATGCTCTGCCTTTGATGAAATTTTCATAAAATGAGTGTGAAGTTTTGATGTCTGAGGTTGATACAGAAGGTACAGCAGGGGTGTCCAATCAGCCACCCATGGTGTCCCTCAACCAGGAGTTTGAGCTTCCTAAAGGCAGCAGCAGACTTGGGGCAGAGGGGTTGGACATCAGGATGCTCCCCCAGACCAAATTAGGATGTGGACAGGAGCTGCACAGGAGGGGCTTTGGGGTTACCGAGGGCTGAAGGCTGTAATGACCACCAGTCTTTCCTGGGGCTAGACAGGGGATGGGTCATAGCTGAGCCCGGGGCTCCAGGGAGACGCCAGGGATAACCCCCTGTGCAGCACCCTGGACTGGAACAGGGACATGGTGTGCCGATCTTGGAGGGAACCGTCAGGTGTGGGGTCATGCTAGCCCAGAACAATGAGGGCTGCAGGGTTTCAGCAGCTAGGACATCCCCAGTGCCCACCATCACCCTTCCAGGGGGCATTTCCAGAGTCTGACATCCTTAGCAGCAGCCGCCTGTGGGGGACAGCACCCATTCAGACCTGGAACATCCTGATCCAGGTGGGGCAGGTGCATAGGAGGCTTCTATGCCCATCAGTGAGATGGGCCTGCATCCTGAGGGCTGCTGTGAGGCTTCTCAGCCACAGCACTGCTCTCCCGAGAAGCCCCCCAGCTCCCCCAGCCACTGTGGGAACCCCGCTCTGAGCTGCAGCTTCCTTGGCAAGGGGCTGACCTCCTGACTGGCCTTGCCAGCTCTCCCCTGTGGTAGATACAATTGGCAGGGGTCCTAAGGCTCTTCTTAAGCAAGAAAGGTGTCTCAGGGTTCCAACTTGGGGATGAGTAAGGGGACAGGGCTGGGCTGGTGGCAGGACCAGGGCAGGAAGCCAAGGGAAATCAACAAGAGAGCACACGGTACAGGCCAAGGCCGCCCAGCCCTCAGACTGAGGGTCGGTGTAAAGGACTCCTGTAGACCTTATACCCCTCGGGCCCTGGGCTTGAGCTGCCACCTGCCATTGCCTGACGGTCTGCTTGCCCACTGGAGAGAACCTGCAGAACACCAGCTACCTAGCAGCCGAGTGGGAGGGGCCAAGCTGGGCAGGTGAGTGGGGTGCAGGGCCCTCACCTGGGCACGAAGGAGGCCTCTGGAGGGCTGGACCACCAAGGCCCAAATCCAGGTGGTGGCTATGGCCCTACCTGGCCCGTCACCAGTGGGCCCTGGACCACAGGGGAGCCGTGGAGGGTGAAGCAGAGCCCCCGGAGCGGGACTTGCTGGCGGGTCTGTGAGCACTAACTGTGCTGCAGCCCTGCCGCTCTCTCACGTAATGCTTCCCCCACCCCCTCAGCCCTCCAGTCCCCGGGCTCCCCGTCTTCCTTGTGTGTGATGCTTTTTGTCCTGCTGTGTCACCAATCTCTTTGCAACCTGACTGAAATCTTCTTTTGGAACTTCTTTCAGGACTGGAATTATTACTGTATGTCTTACAATGCACTTTCTGCCCGCATTTTAATCTTTGTGAACCAGTGTGAGCCAACGCACGTGTACAGTGATTGGCACAGTTTTTCTTTTTTTCCGTGAAAATCCATCATCTTGGATGGTTCATCTCACACTTTAGATCTGTGCCGACTTGTTGTATTAGTTTCCTAGGGTTGCCACAATGAATTTCCACCAACATGATGGCTTATAAACAGCCAAAGATTATTCTTTCACAGTTGGAGACCAGAAGTCTGAAATCAAAGTGTCTGCAGGGCCATGCTACCTCTGAGGGGGGATCTTTCCTGGTCTCCTTCGGCTTCTGGTAGCCCCAGGCGCTCCTGTGCTTGCAGGTGCATCTTCACATGGCCATCACCCCTGTCTGTGTCCCTTCGCCTTTTAAAAGGACCCACCCTACTCCAGTTTGACCTCACGGTAACCCTAACTGATAACATCTTCAAAGACCACATTTCAAGATCCTATTCACAGGTACCAGAGGACAGGACTTCAGCATCTTTCTGAGGAACACAACTCCACCCACACCATTTGGTATAGCTCGCTCTAGGATGAGCCGGGCAAAGCCCCAATGTGAAAATGGCCTGAGTGCACCTGGGAGGAAGCTGGGAGAGCACCAGCAGAGCACTGGCCTAGGTCTGCGCGAAGCTGAGGTGGCCCCGGTACATCTACCTCACAAAGGCTGAGGAGGTGAGCCCTTGGGGTAGTCCAGTTCTTCCCCTACTTCATTACAGAGAGGCTCGTGTGCCCCTCCCTGGGCAGCCTAGCTTGGCAGAGGAAAAGAATACATTGACAACTGGTTTCTGTGTCAGTGGCCTGTTACCTGGGCTAGGCGTCCCCCCCGCCCCGGCCTGGTCATCTCTGGGGGCACTGCTAACATGGAATCTGTGGGCATACAAAGCGGTGGTACAGCTCTGGACCCTCTGCAACCCTCCCAAAGTCCCACCTGCCTGTGAGGCTCTGGGCTCTGAGCAGCCTGTCTGAGTCCTATCTGTGAAAGCTCTTGAAAGAGCAATGGTGCCTATTATTTAAGTGGCTGAACTAAGCAGCCATCTCATGCTTGATGCCTGTTTGTGGCAAGGCTGTGGGTAACAAAGATGGGGCTGGCCAGTCTGGCCACTCACAAGCACCTCTTTCTACCAGAGCATGGACTGCTGGGTCAGCCAGACTTCAAGCTGCATCTTTGCTCCTCTACCCTTAGTAGCTGTGTGGCTCAGGGCACATCATACACGCCTCTCTGTGCCTCAGCTTCCTCTTTTGTACTGGACTGTTTGCTGGGAACGTCCTCAGGGCTGGACACCGGCCTCTGCCTGGAGACTGGGCAGAGGAACTGGCCCAAAGAATCTGGGACAGGGTTCCAGAGATTCAGCAGCTGACAAACTTGCTGCACATTACTCATCCTTAAAACCACCTTATATAATAATATCCTTTCCTCAGTGGATGTTGGGAAGCCTAATTACCACTTGTGAAATGCTTTCAAGTTCTCAGCAGAAAGGTCATACATCATGGCAAAGCATGACTATAACAATTATGATACTCTCGAGGTGCCCCGAGGCTGACCACATTAAATTGCTCTTCCTGAATTTCTGCTATTGTGACAAAGTACCATAATGACACTAGACTAACATCCAAGGTATTGCTGTGCTCATGAAAATCTCGATTGGCTGGAAGTGGAGATGGCAGACTAGGTCACCTGTTGTGGGCCTGTCTTGCTTTATTTGGTTGTTGGGTGCCATTGAGTCAGTTCCAACTCATAGTGACCCTATGTAGAACAAAACAAAACGTTGCCCAGTCCTGTGCCATCCTCACAATCATTTGTTTGAGTCCATTGTTGCAGCCACTGTGTCAATCCATCTCACTGAGGGTCTTCCTCTTTTTCACTGACCCTCTGCCTTACCAAGCATGATGTCCTTCTACAGAGACTGGTCCCTCCTGATAACAGGTCTAAAATACTTAAGATGAAGTCTTGCCATCCTCATTTCCAAGGAGCATTCTGGCTGTACTTTCAAGACAGATTTGTTTGTTCTTCTGGCAGTCCATGGTATATTCAATATTATTCACCAACACCATAATTCAAAGGCATCGATTCTTCTTTGGTCTTCCTTATTCATTGCCCAGTTTTCACACGAGTATGAGGCTATTGAAAACACCATGGCTTGGGTCAGGCACACCTTAGTTAGACCTCAAGATGACATCTTTGCTTTTTTATACTTTAAAGGTCTTTTGCAGCAAATTTGCCCAATGCAATACATCCTTTGATTTCTTGACTGCTGCTTCCATGGGTGTTGATTGTGGATCCAAGTAAAATGAATCCAAGTAAAATGCATCTTTTCTCCATTTATCATAATGTTGCTTATTGGTCCAGTTATGAGGATTTTTGTTTTATGTTGAAGTATAATCCATACCAAAGGCTGTAGTCTTTGATGTTCATAGCAAGTGCTTCAAGTCCTCTTCACTTTCAGCAAGCAAGGTTTTTTCACCTGGATATTGCAGGTTCTTAAAGATTTTCTCCAATCCTGATGCCACATCCTTCTTCATTTAGTCCAGTTTCTCAGATTAGTTGCTCAGCATGCAGATTGAATAAGTATGGTGAAAGGATACAACCCTGATGCACACCTTTCCTGATTTTAAACTACACAGTATCCCTCGTTCTGTTAGAATGAAGGGCTCTTAGTCCACGTACAGGTTCCGCATGTGCACAATTTTCTGGAATTCCCATTCTTCGAAATGTTATCCATAATTCGTTATGATCCATACAGTTGAATGCCTTTGCATAGTCAATAAAACACAGGTAAACATCTTTCTGGTATTCTCTGCTTTCAGCTAGGATCCATTTGACATCACCAATGATATCTCTTTTTCCTTGTCCTCTTCTGAATCCAGCTTGAATTTCTGGCAGTTCCCTGTTGATGTACTGCTGCAGCTGTTTTTAAATTATCTTCAGCATAATTTTACTTGCACGGGATATTAATTATATTGTTTGATAATTTCCACATTCTATTGGCTCACCTTTCTTTGGAATGGCCACAAATAGGGATCTCTTCCAGTTAGTTGGCCAGGTACCTGTCTTCCAAATTTCTTGGCACAGGCAAGTGAGCACTTCCACTGTGGCATCTATTTGTTGAAACATATCAATTGGTATTCTGTCAATTCCTGGAGCCTTGTTTTACGCTAATGTTTTCAGTGCAGTTTGAACTTTTTCCTTCAATACCATTGGTTCTTAACCTTATGCTACCTCCTGAAATGGCTGAACGTTGGCCAATTCTTTTTGGTATAGTGACCCTGTGTATTCCTTCGATCTTCTTTTGATGCTTCCTGCATCACTGAATTTTTTGTCCATAGACTCTTTCATTATTGCTACTTGAGGCTTGAATATTTTCTTCAGTTGTTTCAGCTTGAAAAATGCCAAGCATGTTCTTCCCTTTCGGTTTTCCAACTCCAGGTCTTTGCACATCATTATAATACTTCACTGTCACGTCAAGCCACTCTTTGATGCCTCTGTTCAGCTCTTTGATTTCATCATTTCTTCCTTTTGTATTAGCTACTCTACATTCAAGAGCAAGTTTCAGAGTCTCTTCTGACATCCATTTTGGTCTTTTTTTCCTTTTCTGTCTTTTTAATGACCTTTTGCTTTCTTCATGTATCATATCCTTGATGTCATCCATCCTACAACTCATGTGGCCTTTGGTCATTAGCGTTCAATGCGTCAAATCTATTCTTGGTGGGATATATTCAAGGTCATACCTTGGTTCTTGTAGACTTATTCTAATTTTCTTCAGCTTCAATTTGAACTTGCATATGAGAAACTGGGGAAACCCTGGTGGCATAGTGGTTAAGAGGTTGGCAGTTTGAATCCACCAGGCACTCCTTGGAAACTCTATGGGGCAGTTCTACTCTGTCTTATCGGGTCACTATGAGTCAGAATCAACTCGACGGCAACAGGTTTGGTTTTCGGTTTTAGGAGCAATTGATAGTTTGTTCCACAGCTGGCCCCTGGCTTTGTTTTGACTGATGATATTGAGCTTCTCTATCATCTATTTCCATAGATGTAGCTGATTTGATTCCTGTGTATTCCATCTGGCAAGGTCCATATGTATAGTAGCCATCTATGTTGTTGAAAAAAGGTATTTCCAATGAGTAAGTCATTGGTCTTGCAAAATTCTATCATGTGATCTCTGGCGTCATTTCTATCACCAAGGCCATATATTCCAACTACTGATCTTTCTTCTTTGTTTCTAACTTTTGCATTCCAATCGCCATTAATAATCAATGCATCTTGATTGCATGTTTGATCAATTTCAGACTGCAGATGTTGGTAAGAATCTTCAGTTTCTTCATCTGTGGCCTTAGTGGTAGGTGTGTAAATGTGAATAATAGTTGTATTAACTGGTCTTCCTTGTAGGCATATAGCTATTATCCTAACACTGACAGCATTGTATTTCAATACAGATCTTGAAATGTTCTTTTTGACGATGAATGCAACACCATTTCTTTTCAATTTGTCATTCCTGGTGTCTTAGGCTGGGTTCTCTAGAGAAACAAAACCAGTAAAGTGTATAAATATATACAGATTCATCTCAAAGAAACGGCTCACAGGGTTGTAGAGGCTGGAACATCCCAAGTCTGTGGATTAGGATAGAGTCTTCTCCCGATTCATGTAGCTGCAGGGGCTGGCGAACCCAAGATCAGCAGGTTGGAAAGCAGGGTTCTTGCTCACAGGCTGTGAATATCCATGAACCCCAAGGTTGGTCAATAAGCTGATAGCTTAAGTCCCAAGAACTGGAAGTCAGACGAATAGGAGGCAGCTGTAGGATCCAGAGTGAGCAAAAAGCCAGAATTTCTGCTTATATTTGGAGCAGACCACAACTCCAAGGAAACTCCCTTTCAACTGATTGGCTACTCACAGCAGATCCCATCATGTGAGTGATCACATATAAACACTGAGAATCATGACCCAGCCAAGTTGACACAAATCTTAATCATTACACCTGGCATAGTAGACCATATGATTGTCCAATTCAAAATGGCCAATACCAGTCCATTTCAGCTCACTAATGCCTAGGATATTGATGTTAATGTTTTCCATTTCATTTTTTACTATTTCCAATTTTCCTAGATTCATACTTCATACATTCCATGTTCCGATTATTAAAGAATGTTTGCAGCTGTTTCTTCTCACTTTGAGTCATGCCACATCAGCAAATGAGGTTCCCGAAAGCTTGACTCCATCGACATCATTAAGGTGGACTGTACGTTCAGGAGACAGCTCTTCCCCAGTCGTATTTTGAGTGTCTTCTGACCTGAGGGTCTCATCTTCCAGCACTATATCAGACAATGCTCTGCTACTATCCATAAGGTTTTCATTGGCCAAGATTTTCAGATGTAGATCGCCAAGTCCTTCTTTCCAGTCTGTCTTAAGATTCCAAAACTAAATAAAGAGTCCTAGGCGGTAGCAAACATTCCTTGGCCACCTAGCCAGTGGTGGGCAGTGTGTCATGCATTCGATTTCATTGAATCTTCCCAACAAGTTTGGGAAGTAGATTTTAAACTCTCCGTTTTGCAGAGCAGAAAAACTGAGGCTCAAAGGAAGATGAAGTTTTAAGTAGGATGGCCTGAGGTGGGGAAAGAAGCCAAGTGTGTGGTGGCCACACAGTCCAGGCAGGCTCAAGGAGGATCTGAACTTGGTTTGCCAAGTGAGGCAGACTCCCCGAGTTCCAGTCTGGGAATCCCAAGGGAACAGGGCTGCTATCAACCCGGAGAGGACACCCAAGAGGGCAAGGTGGGCTGGGGGGGGGGATGACTTTGGTTCCGGGGAACCTGAGTTGGGGACGTCCAGCGTATGTAGCCATGGTGGCCTGGGGCTTGGAGAGGAGTGGAGACACAGACTTTGAAGTCACTGAAGCCTGGGAGGAGATCGCCAAATGCAAGCTCTCACCCTAGTGCCACTTCTGTAAGCCAAGGCGCAACCTTCATTGGCGGAAACGTTCAGCAGCAGCCCTTTCTGCGCTGATGGTGTCCGGGAAGACCTGTCTTCGGGACGGAGGCTCAGTCCCTGAGGGCGTGAGCACACGCCGCTTCCCAGGCGGGTGGGCGGAACCGCGGCGGGCGGGGCTTGGCGCATGCGCGCCGCCCTACGGAAGCCTGGCCGGCGGGGCGCGGCCAGGCGGCGGCTCAGGTTTCTGGGGCGGCGGCGGTGGGGACGCGGTTGTGCTGGCACCATGAACCCGCTGTAAGGCGCAGGCTGCGCGGCGGGGCGGGGAGGAGGCGCCGGCGCCGCGGTGAAGTTCTCCGCCATGAACCTGAGGGGCCTCTTCCAGGACTTCAATCCGAGGTGAGGCGGCGCTGCCCGGTCGGGCTCGGGGAGGCGCGGTGGGCGAGATGCTGCAGCCGCGGCGGACCGCCCCGGGCCCGGGCCTCCTGTGGGTGCAGCGGCTGTCCTGGAAGCAAGTCTGCCTCCCTCCTCCGCCCCGCCGAGCGGAACTTCCCGGCGCCTGGCCCAAGCTCTGCCCTGCCCTGCCCGAAGGGCGCCTACCCCGCTAAGCTCTCCCTCCCTCGTCGGCTTCACAACTTCCACCTCTCGGTTCCACTTCTCCCCTCCCTGCCCTCCGCTCTCACGCCAGGCCCAGCTCACTTGACCCAGCACCCCTTCCTCGCACCCCAGCTGTTTCCTCCCGTCCCCCGCAGCCCTGGAGGGTTTCCTTGAATTGATGCCCATCCCTGACTTCTCTGCTTCTTTGTTGAATTGATGGCTGAAACATTGTTAAACCCTTGGAGTTGGTGTCAGGATATGATAAGACCTTACATAATGCCTTTGCGTGTGAGCCTGCTAATTTTCCATACGCATTTTCGCATCCGTCTTCATTCGGAGTTTATTTGCACGAAGCAGATCTTTCTGTCCTTATTTCTCAGGTTGGGAATCCCCAGTGGACAGCGAGGAAAGAACACTGGCTAAGGAATCCAGCATCTGTCTTTGCATGTGCCACCCGTCCTGTAACTTGCTGTCTGTCCTTCCCCCAGGTTCCCTGAAGCAGAGACCGGCTCCTGCTCATTTCACTGTCCCCGATACCTACCGCCGCTGTCGTGCACAGATAGGCAGTTCCTTTGGACAGGCAGCACGTTGTACTCCTCCTTCTTGTACTTCTTTATGCTCCTGTATTGGTTTGTGTGCTTTATAAGAAAAATGTTGAGCTAAACTGAGCCAGAAGACCTACACTTGAGACTTGGCCGTATGTAACTGGGTAATTCTCTTCCCTTCTTTGGCCCTTCTTTTTTTTTTTTTTTTGTTTTAAAGAGATTGAATTCACTGTTCTCCTAGGTGTCTATGAAGGAAGTTTTTGTTTCCCTTATTTGCTAGTGTGAAGCCATGCACTCGGTAAACATTTACTGAGCACCTTTTGTATGCAAGGTCCTGTGCTAGGTGCTTCTGATGTTGAGAGGTCTCAGCTTGGGGGGCCCGTTGCTGTAGATTCCAACTCACAGGGGTGGAGAAGGGGTTGCAAATAGATTATGACAGTACTGTGCGGGACTGCACTGTGGGAGCCCAGTGGAGACCACTAACTTGGCTGCTTGTTGGAAATGCAAGGAAGTGTTGTATGTGTGTGTTGGGAAGTGCAGTCTAACGTTTTAAGCTATAAGCCATAGTGACTTCCCAGGTACCAGTGATCATGAGGATGGCACAGGACTGGCAACATTTCATCCTGTTATACATAAGATCACAGTGAGTCAGAGCCAACCCTACAGTGACTAACAACAAACGTACACTTATTCCTCTTTTGAGCACTTACCAGAGTTCATATTCTAGTCTGGGATGCCAGTGTTCCTATTACAGTACAGTCGATATCGTTGTTGCCCTTGAAGGCACCCTGCAAAGAGGAGCTTATTTAGAGTAGGTAACAGAACTTAACAGAACTAACTGTAGAGCTGTCCTCTGCTGCTCCCAGGGGTGAGGCTTGGTTTGCAGGGGTAGCCGACTTGGTGCTGAAGTTGGAGTTGGTTGAGTCTGGTGTATCTTCATTGTTTTTAGAGGGTGATGAGAAAGATAAGTAAAAACTGCATTGTTTTGTGTCCTTGAGCAACTTATCTGTCTGTTTTATCTGTTGAATGAGCCTAATCTCTCAGCAGGAGAGTGAGACTGAATTAATGTTTGATTGCAAAGTGCTTTATAAAGTTCCGTGACTCCTTTGCAAGGTGACAGATACTTAGAAGCCACAGGGAACTACCTTAATAAGTGATCTAACAGGCTAACAGAATTGCCAAAGCATATTAGTGCTGCACAGATAACACCCTTAACTATTTTTTTCCTTCAGCTTTTTTCCCAGAAGAAAGTAGTATTTGTAAATTGCAGTGAAATACCCGCAGAATCAAACTAATTGCTGTTGAGTTGATCCTGACTCATAGTGACCCTATAGGACAGAGCAGAACTGCCCAACAGGGTTTCCAAGGCGGTAATCTACAGAAGCAGACTGCCACATTTTTCCCCTAGAGTGGCTAGTGAGTTCAAACCTCTGACCTTTCAGTTAGCAGCCGAGCACTTAACCACTGTGCCGCCAGGGCTCCTTCACAGTGAAGTACTAGGTATCTGAACAGTTTTATAGTACTAATCAACACATTTATTAACACCTTAATTCTACCTGGATTAAAATAGATCTTTACTTGAAACTTTTAAAGGTCTTTTATGCTATGCCATTTTACTGATTCAGTGTTTAGTCGGTGGGAGGGAGCAGTGTTACCTTACAGATATTTCAAGAAGATGACAGTGGTCAGATATTTTTAGCTGATGGTTGTCATCTCTCATGGGCACACCTAGTTTTTGTCATTGTTCTTTGGTCTTATTCCATGCTGAGGAGGGCCTTCCAGACAGAGGATAAACCAAAGGGTATAGACAGGAAGATACCTTGTGCTGGGGCCTAAAACCTTGGTGCTGCCTTGCTCGTTGTGTCTAATTCTGAGCCAATTCAACCTCTGCCTCCTACCACAGAATCTTATCACATACTGTTGTCTTTGCCAGGAGTGTTTTCCTCTCTTCTCTCCTCCTGACTTACGGTTATCCTTGAGGTCTCAACTCACTTGTTTCTTGCTGAGGGAATCTTTCCTGACTTCCCTGACCAGGTCCACCGCTCTTTGTTTGTACAATCTTTGTAGTACCCTGTATTCCCCCTTCAGAGTATTTGTTTGTGTTCTTATTTCATTAATAACAATCTCTTCAACTAAAGTACTAAACTCAGCGAGGCCAGGACCATGACTCTTTGCTCATGATTGTGTCCTCCACACCTGCTCAATAAACGTTTGTTGAATGAATGACTGACTCTTGCTCCTACTTTCAGTCACTGCTTTCCTGGTGGTCTGCAGCCTGGTTAGCTTTCCTCTCATCCTCTTTCCTCCTTCGGAATCCAGCCATTTCATTGGAGAGATGGGAAAGACCATGATGCTAAGGCAGAACGTGGCTGCCTTTACTTTGCAGGTTATGTCCGTGTTGCAGAAATAGTCACTGTCAAGGTGTGGTGGGTCCTAAGGCCTAGGAAGTGGTTCCAGATCTCCTTTCCAGCCTATGGCTCTTGGGGAGCCCAGACCTGCTGCTGCATTGCCAAGAATCTGGAAACTGTGATGACAGAGAATGATTCACGAGTGTCAACACTCAGATGCACATGGCTGCCAGCTGACCCTCTGCCTATTTGAATCTGGCTCAGAACTGGTTGATCATGAACTTCTTTTCATAATTGCTTTTTAGTTACACAGGTTAAGACTTGCTGAAACAGACGTGCTGGACCCATCAGCCAGTCATTCCCTACATGCCTCAGGCTTCCTAGCAGCTCGGGGCCCCTACTCATAGACTAGACAAACTGCTAGAACAATATAGAGTTGTCAATCTCTGATTAGGAGGCAAAGCTGGGAGGTAGGGGTCTGGGGAGAGGTGGCATTAACGTGGCCCCCTTCCCACATCTCAGTGCCTTGGGGTTTTCTGCTACTTTGGTGGAGCTGCTGGCTCTGAGAAGGCCCTCAGCCCTGCAGCTCTGCCAGGCTTTCTGAGTCGGTGCAGTGAGCTCCTGTTGGGAGTAGGGCACATCCCTCAGGTGCCTGAGTGGAACAAAGGTTGAGAAACACTGCTCGGGGGGGCTCCCCTCCTATGGGTGTGGAGTTTTGATGTGGTCAGTAGTGTTTATAAACTTCTAGATGCTTCACTTGCTAAAGCCATTTCGGAGTTTATGTAAGTAATCTTGTCCCTCATTTGAAGTCAGGGAAAATGAATGTGATTGCTGGTAATACCAAACCCAAACCAAACCCGTTGGCTGTTGAGACGATTCCGACTCGTAGGGACCCCATAGGACAGAGTAGTAGCTAAAGGCAATTCCCTGACCTTTATCAGTCATTTCAAAGTATTTATCTTAAAAGTATCTCTTCATCAAACATTCCCTGAGTCTCTTCTGTGTGCCAAGAAATGTGCTGCTGTTGTTGTTAGGTGCTGTTGAGTCAATTCTAACTCATAGCAACCCCATATGACAGGGTAGAACTGCCCCCTTGGGTTTTCTAGGCTGTAATTTTTATGAGAACAGATCACCAGATCTTTTCTCCCTCAGAGAAAAGACTTCAAACCACCAACCTTTTGGTTAGCAGCCGAGCACTTAACCCTTCCACCACTAGGACTCCTAAGAGTTGTGCTAGGTGCTCTAAATAAAAAAATTAATTAATTAATGGGATGTAGTCCCTCCTTAAAACAAAAAAAAATTTTTTTTTAGAGCCCATTTATTTTTTTTGTTTAGAGCACCTAGCACAGCTCTTAGGAGTCCCTCCCTGGAAACCCTGGTGGTGTAGTGGTTAAGAGCTATGGCTGCTAACCAAAACGTCAGCAGTTCAATTCCACTACGTGCTCCTTGGAGATCGTATGGGGCAATTCTACTCTATCCTAGAGGGTCGATATGAGTTGGAATCGACTCTAAGGCAATGGGTTTTTTTTTTTTAGTCCCTCCCTCAAAGCTCAGACCTAGTGGAAGAAGTAGAAACGTCGAGGGAGATGAGAATTCAGCACAGTCGGAGACATTACAGAGACAGGGCCCCCAGTATGTCTGGAGCAGTTAGGGAAGGCTCCACAGTGGAAGGGACTTTTTGAGTTAGGTCTTGAAGGGTAATTGTAGGACTTTGTCAGACCAGAGGGCAGAAATGTCTTAAAGGGACAAAGTGTGCAAAGGCACAGGGTCCTGAAAGGGCCTGGTATGTTTAGACAATGGTGAAAAGGTCAGTGTGGTAGGAGCACTGCAGACGACATGTATCATGTGATTTTAAAACATCGTTCTTAGTGTTAGGATTCCCTGAATGGTACAGATGGTTAAGCACTGGGTTGATAACTGAAAGGTTGATAGTTTGAACTCCGCCAGAGGCACCTTGGAAGAAAGTCCTGGCAATCTGCTTCCGAAAGGTCACAGCCATGAAAACACTATGGAACACAGTTCTACATATGAGGTTGCCACGAGTTGGAATCGACTCCATGGCAACTGGTTATATTATACTTGGTGTTAAACAGTTACTGTGAGTATAATTTTATCTGTTATTGTAGTTAAAAAAAAAAGCTAGTTTCTAATTCATCAGTAGTGAGTGTATTGTGAGTACTGCCAATTAACTGCGCATCACTGGAATGCCTTTATCTGTCCTCCTGTCATCTCAAACCGCCTATAAGAAGATTGTCTTGATTAAAATGAGGTTGTTATTAACAATAGCTGTGACTTACTGAGTGCCTACTGTGTGCCAGGCACAATGTAGGTTCTTTTGTATCCATTATCTGTAATTTCTACAATGACTCTGTACATTAGATATTGTCTTTATTTTAGAGATGAGGTCCTGAGTGTTAGAGATTGTGACTTCCCCAAAGTCACACAAGGAGTAAGTGGCCAAGCCAGGATCGTAACCCAGGCCAGTCTCCTTCCAAAGTCTGTGCTCTTTCCAACATGCCATGCTACCTCCCTAATTTAGTGACTGTCTCTTCCCCAAATGCCACAGTAGGTCCTGTATACTAAGGAACCTTCCATTTATGAGCTTCAGGTGATTAAACAGAACAAAGTTTATATCAGAGCTTACACACCCAAATGAGTATTATCGTTCAAAGAAGTTACTTGGGAAAAGGAGAGGATATATCTGTCCCATTGCTCATGGTCCTTGTTACTCATCTGGAATTCCCTTTGGAGCAGTTTACAGATTATATGAGAAAATCAGTCTCATTGCTTTATAATCATTTTCGAACCAAAATAGTGTCACCTAGTTAAATCACACAACTTATTCACTAAACTTGGCTCTGACTGAATTTTGTCCATTTCCAAAAATCCACGCTCTTCTCAGTGAACACTTGGCAGCATTTAGGGTGTTCAGAGGAACAGCCTGCGTACTCACTAGGCGATTCCAAGAGGATGCTCCAAAGATGGTTTGCGCGATGAAGCGTCATTGGAATTAGTGTATGGCCTCCCAAGGGGACTGTTTAAAGGAGGCAAGCCTCATTTAAATGTATAATTTCTGTTTTTTTTAATCATTTCCTAAAGAACAATGATGAATCCGTGAAGCATTATCATAACATGGAGGAATCTGGAAGGCATTATGCTGAGTGAAATGAGTCAGTTGCAAAAGGACAAATACTGTATGAGACCACTATTGTAACAACTCGAGAAATAGTTTAAACAGAGATGAAAATATTCTTTGATGGTTATGAGAGGGGGGAGGGAGAGAGGGCGGGAGAGGGGTTTTCACTAATTAGATAGTAGATAAGAACTATTTTAGGTGAAGGGAAAGACAACACACAATACAGGAGAGGTCAGCACAACTGGACTAAACCAAAAGCAAAGTTTCCTGAATAAACTCAATGCTTCGAAGGCCAGCGTAGCAGGGGCGGGGGTTTGAGGACCATGGTTTCACGGTCATCTAAGTCAGTTGGCATAATAAAATCTATTAAAACATTCTGCGTCCCACTTTGGAGACTGGCATCTGGGTCTTAAACGCTAGCAAGCGGCCATCTAAGATGCATCAGTTGGTCACAACTGACCTTGGAGCAAAGGAGAATGAAGAACACCAAAGACACAAGGTAATTATGAGCCCAAGAGACAGAAAGGGCCACATAAACCAGGGACTACATCATGCTGAGACCAGAAGAACTAGATGGTGCCTGGCTACAACTGATGACTGCCCTGACAGGGAACACAACAGAGAACCCCTGAGGGAGCAGGAGAGCAATGGAATGCAGACCTCAAATTCTTGTCAAAAGACCAGACTTAATGGTCTGACTGAAATTAGAGGGACCCCGGAGGTCATGGTCCCCAGACCTTCTGTTAGCCCAAAACAGGAGCCATTCCCAAAGCCAACTCTTCAGACAGGGATTGGACTGGACTATGGGATAGAAAATGAGCTGCTTGGATCAAGTAGAGACACATGAGACTGTGTGGGCAGCTCCTGTCTGGAAAGGAGATGAGAAGACACGGGGACAGAAGCTGGTTGAATGAACACGGGGGTACAGGGTAGAGGGAAGGAGTGTCCTGTCTCAGTAGAGGGAGAGCAACTAGGAGTATATGTTGTTAGGTGCCATTGAGTCACTTCCGACTCATAGTGACCCTATGCACAACAGAACGAAACACTGCCCGGTCCTGTGGCATCCTTGAAATCGTTGTTATGCTTGAGCTCATTGTTGCAGCCACTGTGTCAATCCATCTCGTTGAGGGTCTTCCTCTTTTCCGCTGACCCTGTACTCTGCCAAGCATGATGTCCTTCTCCAGGGTCTGATCCCTCCTCACAACATGTCCAAAGTATGTAAGACGCAGTCTCGCCATCCTTGCCTCTAAGGAGCATTCTGGCCGCACTTCTTCCAAGACAGATTTGTTCGTTCCTTTGGCAGTCCATGGTATATTCAATATTCTTTGCCAACTCCATAATTCAAAGGCGTCAACTCTTCTTCGGTCTTCCTTATTCATTGTCCAGCTTTCACATGCATATGATGTAATTGAAAATACCATGGCTTGGGTCAGGCGCACCTTAGTCCTCAGGGTGACGTCTTGCTCTTCAACACTTTGAAGAGGTCCTTTGCAGCAGATTCACCCAATGCAGTGCGTCTTTTGATTTCTTGACTGCTGCTTCCATGGCTGTTGATTGTGGATCCAAGGAAAATGAAATCCTTGACAATGTCAAACTTTTCTTCGTTTATCATGATGTTGCTCATTGGTCCAGTTGTGAGGATTTTTGTGTTCTTTATGTTGAGGTGTAATCCATACTGAAGGCTGTGGTCTTTGATGTTCATTAGCAAGTGCTTCAAGTCCTCTTCACTTTCAGCAAGCAAGGTTGTGTCATCTGCATAACACAGGTTCTTAATGAGTCTTTCTCCAATCCTGGTGCCCCGTTCTTCTTCATATGGTCCAGCATACAGATTAAATAAGTATGATGAAAGAATACAACCCTGATGCACACCTTTCCTGACTATAAACCAATCAGTATCCCCTCGTTCTGTCCAAACAACTGCGTCTTGATCTATGTAAAGGTTCCTCATGAGCACGATTAAGTGTTCTGGAATTCCCATTCTTCGCAGTATTATCCATAGTTTGTTCTGATCCACACAGTCGAATGCCTTTGCATAGCCAATAAATTGCAGGTAAACATCCTTCTGGTATTCTCTGCTTTCAGCCAGGATCCATCTGACATCAGCGATGATATCCCTGGTTCCACATCTTCTTCTGAAACCGGCATGAATTTCTGGCAGTTCCCTGTCGATATACTGCTGCAGCTGTTTTTGAAAGATCTTCAGCAAAATTGTGCTTGGGTGTAATATTAATGATATTGTTCTATAATCTCCACATTCGGTTGGATCACCGTTCTTGGAAATAGGCATAAATACGTATCTCTTCCAGTCAGTTGGCCAGGAAGCTGTCTTCCATATTTCCTGGCATAAACGAGTGAGCACCTCCAGTGCTGCATCTGTGTGTTGAAACATCTCAATTGATATTCCATCAATTCCTGGAGCCTTGTTTTTCGCCAATGCCTTCAGAGCAGCTTGGATTTCTTCCTTCAATACCGTCAGTTCCTGATCATATACCACCTCTTGAAATGGTTGAATAGCGACTAATTCTTTTTGGTAGAATGACTCTCTGTATTCCTTCCCTCTTCTTTTGATGCTTCCTGTGTGGTTTAATATTTTCCCCATGGAATCCTTCACTATTGCAACTCGAGGCTTGAATTTTTTCTTCAGTTCTTTCAGCTTGAGAAACGCCGAGTGTGTTCTTCCCTTTTGGTTTTCTATCTCCAGCTCTTTGCACATGTCATTATAATACTTTACTTTGTCTTCTCGAGAGGCTATTTGAAATCTTCTGTTCAGTTCTTTTACTTCATCAGTTCTTCCTTTTGCTTTAGCTGCTTGACGCTCCAGAGGAAGTTTCAGAGTCTCCTCTGACATCCATCTTGGTCTTCTCTTTCTTTCCTGTCTTTTCAGTGACCTCTTGCTTTCTTCATGGATGATGTCCTTGATGTCATTCCACAACTCGTCTGGTCTGCGGTCACTAGTGTTCAATGCGTCAAATCTGTTCTTGAGATGGTCTCTAAATTCAGGTGGGGTATACTCAAGGTCATATTTTGCTTCTTGTGAACTTGCTCTGATTTTCTTCAGTTTCAGCTTGAACGTGCGTAGAGCAACTGATGGTCCTTTCCACAGTTGGCCCCTGGCCTTGTTCTGACTGATGATATTGAGCTTTTCCATCGTCTCTTTCCACAGATGTAGTCAATTTGATTTCGGTGTGTTCCATCTGGCGAGGTCCATGTGTATAGTCGCTGTTTATGTTGGTGAAAGAAGGTATTTGCAATAAAGAAGTCGTTGGTCTTGCAAAATTCTATCATTTGATCTCCAGCATTGTTTCTGTCACCAAGGCCATATTTTCCAACTACTGATCCTTCTTCTTTGTTTCCAACTTTCGCTTTCCAATCGCCGGTAATTATCAATGGAACTTGATTGCATGTTCGATCAATTTCAGACTGTAGCAGCTGATAAAAATCTTGTTTTTCTTCATCTTTGGCCCTAGTGGTTGGTGCGTACGTTTGAATAATAGTCGTATTAACTGGTCTTCCTTGTAGGTGTATGGATATTATCCTATCACTGACAGCCTTGTACTTCAGGATAGATCTTGAAACATTCTTTTTGACGATGAATGCAACACCATTCCTCTTTGAGTTGTCATTCCCAGCGTAGTAGACTATACGATTGTCTGATTCAAAATGGCCAGTACCAGTCCATTTCAGCTCACTAATGCGTAGGGTATTGATGTTAATGTTTTCCATTTCATTTTTGACTATTTCCAATTTTCCTAGATTCATACTTCGTACATTCCAGGTTCCAATTATTAATGGATGTTTGCAGGTGTTTCTTCTCATTTTGAGTCATGCCACATCAGCAAATGAAGGTCCCGAAAGCTTTACTCCATCCACGTCATTAATGTCGACTCTACTTTGAGGAGGCAGCTCTTCCCTGGTCATCTTTTGAGTGCCTTGCAACCTGGGGGGCTCATCTTCCAGCACCATATCAGACAGTGTTCCGCCACTATTCATAAGGTTTTCACTGGCTAATGCTTTTCAGAAGTAGACCGCCGGGTCCTTCTTCCTAGTCTGTCTTAGTCTGGAAGCTCAGCTGAAACCTGTCCTCCATGGGTGACCCTTCTGGTATCTGAATACCAGTGGCATAGCTTCCAGCATCACAGCAACATGCAAGCCCCCACAGTACGACAAACTGACAGACACGTGGGGGAGGCTATATACTGACAGACACGTGGGGAAGGAGTATATAGCAAGGTGTATATAAGTTTTTGTATGAGAGAGTGACCTGGTTTGTAAACTTTCACTTTAAGCACAATAAAAATTAAAAAAATCATTTCCATTACTTGATAATTACGTGTTTTTCTTGGCTGTGAGTTCTTTGAAGGCTAAGATTTTGAGATGCTTGATAAATATATGTGCTAAATGAGTGGATGTTCAGTACACATAGACATATACCACTGGAAAATCTTTGTTGTAGGGGAAAGACAGTGGATTGAAGGAGGAGTTTCAGGTTATAACAGAGGAGCTTTCTAGGCCTCCAGGAGTTGTTTTCTAGTATTGACCTTGGGAATTCTGATTGTCATGCCTGATCATAGGATCATAGGATCATAGGATCATAGGATCAAGGTGACTAGAACTTTAGATCTAAGCCTTGAATTGAATGTGATAGATATGTTCTTTATGACTGGTAATTTGTACTTTGCCAGATATGACCCAGTATCATGAAAAATGATTGCTAAATGAGATTGTTGAAATTGTGTGGCAGAACTTCCCTGTTTTATAATACGAGCAACAGCTATAATAGGTAAAATTTATAATTTACAAAGTGCTTTTTCACATAGCCATTTCTTAATTGATTGATTGATATGTAAGAAAGCAGATAAGGAAAGAGACTCAGAGGAGAGTAGCTCACCCAAGATCATACACCTCAAGTGGCAGGCGAGGACTTGAATGCGGATGTTTTCGTCAGCCTGTGCCCTTTCTGGTAGTCCTTTTTAAGCTGTTGTTAGTTGCAGTCCAGTCGATTCCAGCTCTCGATGACCTCGTGTGCAGTGTAGGGTTTTCCAACCTTTGACCTTTTGGAAGCAAATTGTGAGGGCTGCCTTCTGAGGTGCCACTGGATGGGTTTCAACAGCCAGCCTTTCTGCTAGTAGTCAAACACGTAACCGTTTGTGCCACTCAGGGGCTCTGTCCTTTTTAAGAGTGATTTGTTTTTATTTTACTTTTGTGCTTTCTTATATCTAGCGGTTAGATACTCTTAAACATTTTTCATCTTAAACCAGTTAACATTGCCCCTAAAAGACTTTAAGTTTTGTTAAGAAGGTTCTGTTCAGTGTTAGAGGTGCAGTCCCTTTAATGGTTTCTCAGTGTCAGTTAGCAGTTGGGCACTTGGGGCCATTCTCTCAAGCTGTACACAGGGAATCACTCGCAGGGATGTGCCCCCCTGTGAAGATGGGGGAGCTGGGGAATGGGAGCCAGTTAAGCCAGCAGCTTGCACCAGAGAACACTGACAGGGCTAAAAGGAGTCCGGTTGTGTGATTTGATTTGGGGAAAATAGATACCAGAACTTTGACACTCACAGAATCATCTGTTCGCTGTGTGGCTTTGTCTTCTTCTCTCTTCAAAGTGAAGAGAGGGTATTCCAGCTTGAGTGGAAAGCTCCATGTAAATTTCAGAGAAAACACTAGCTTTGTAGTTTGGTCTGTGTGACACTTCATAGTGATAATATGTTAAAATTACAGAATCAGAAGAAAGTGAACTATATTCCTTTTAAGGGCATAATTGCTAAACTGACATTTAGGAAGTAGTCGTTAATGCCAGAATATCCAGTGGATCCTCCATTAGCTGGTTTGTGGTTATTGCTGAGAGGTGCCGTCGAGTCGGTTCCAACTCATAGCGATCCTAAGCACAACGGAATGAAACACTGCCCACTCCTGCACCATCCTCACAATCATTGTTATGTTTGAGCCCATTGTTGCAGCCACTGTGTCAATCCATCTCCTTGAGGGTATTCCTCTTTTTCTCTGACCCTCTACTTTACCAAGCACAATGTCCTTCTCCAGGGACTGGTTCCTTCTGATAACATGTCCAACGTACTTCAGACGAAGTCTCACCATCTTCCCTTCCGAGGAACATTCCAACTGTACTTTTTCCAAGACAGATTTGTTTGTTCTTCTGGCAGTCCATGGTGTATTCAATATTATTCGCCAATACGTAATTCGGAAGGCTTCAGTTCTTCAGTCTTCCTTATTCATTGTCCAGCTTTCGCATGCATATGAAAAAAAAAAAACGAGGCGATTGAAAATACCAGGGCTTGGGCCAGCCACCTTAGTCCTCAAGGTGACATCTTTGCTTTTCAACCCTTTAAAGAGGTCTTTTGCAGCAGATTTGCCCAATGCACCTTTTGATTTCTTGACTGCTGCTTTCATGGGTGTTGATTGAGGATCCAGGTAAAATGAAATCCTAGACAACTTCAATCTTTTCTCCGCTTATTATAATATTGCTTATTGGTCCAGTTGTGAGGATTTTTGTTTTATGTTAAGATGTAATCCATACTGAAGGCTGTAGTCTTTGATCTTCATCAGTAACTGCTTCAAGTCCTCTTCACTTTGAGGACACAAGGTTGTGTCATCTCCATATTGCAGGTTGTTTTTGAGTCTTCCTTCAGACCTAATTCCTCGTTTTTCTTCACATAGTCCAGCTTCTCAGATCATTTGCTAAGCATACAGATTGAATAAGTATGGCGAAAGGATACAACCCTGACACACACCTTTCCTGATTTCAGACTATGCAGTATCTCCTTGTTCTTTTTTTAACAACGGCCTCTTGGCTTATGTACAGGTTCCGCATGAGCACAATTAAGTGTTCTGACATTCCCATTCTTTGCAGTGTTATCCATAATTTGTTATAAGTCACTCAGTCGAATGCCTTTGCGTAGTCATTAAAACATAGGTAAACATCTTTCTCGTATTCTTTGCTTTCAGCTAGAATTTATCTGACATCAGCAATGATATCCCTGGTTCCACGTCCTCTTCTGAATCTGGCCTGAATTTCTGGTAGTTCCCTGTTGATGTACTGCTGCAGCTGCTTTTGAATGATTTTCAGCATAATTTTACTTGCGTGTGATATTAATAATTTCCACAGTCTGTTAGGTCACCTTTCTTTGGAATGGGCACAAGTATGGGCCTCTTCCAGTCAGTTGGCTAGGCAGCTGTCTTCCAAATTTCTTGACATAGGTGAGTGAGCACCTCTAGTGCTGCATCTGTTCTCTACAGCATCTCAACTGGTATTCCATCAATTCATGGAGCCTTGTTTTCATCAGTGCCTTCATTGCAGCTTGGGCTTCTTCTTCCTTCAGTATCATCAGTTCCTGATCATGTGCTGCCTCCTGAAATGGTTGAATGTTGACCAGTTCTTTTTGTTTTTACACTTGGGCTTTGATCTGAATGCTTCTTAGAGAAGTAACTCAAAGTAGTTTAGGTTCGTAGGGCTTTGACCATGAGTTTTTGTATTTTTTGTCTGTTTTTAATTAATTCTGTGTCACTGTGTTCTTGCTGCCTCTTATCTTCTTGCCAATCATGGTTGGTATTTTATATGCAGTCATCTTTTTGGACTTGGCTTCAAACTGTATTGGCATAGTTGAGATCTTATTCTTTCTTCCCCCAGTTAAAAAAAAAGCATAAATTACATCTTTAAAACTTGCTAATTGCATTAACTTGTTTATTGATCAAGTTTGTAGTTCATTTTTTCAAAGAACCGGTTACTGGTGTCATTTATAAGCTCCATTTTTATATCTATATTTCTGCTTTTAGTTTTAGTACTACATATTTTGGCTTCTTACTCTGTTTCTTTTTTAAATTTCTTCTGCAGAAACTCAGCACACTCACTAGTGTTCCTTTTGCCTCTTTTTTCTTTTCCCCCTTTCTTTTTCTTTTATTTAAACTTCTGCAGCAGATACATTTTGATGTTTTAGTTACGTGTTAGAAGTATTTTAACGATTCTGTAATAGTGTTCTGTTTCCTCCTTGTTTTAGTTATTATTTCAAGAAGGAAGCTAACAGTTACCAAGAATCACCTGTTTGGTGCCATGCCCTGCAAGAACTGCTGTCTGGTAGGTTTTTTAATCCTTACCTCGGCACAATCTGGTAGCGGTAATACTAACTGCAATTTGCCGATGAGGGGCCTGAGGCTCAAATAAAGTCACGCAAATAATCTCCTTAAGTCTACTACACTGCTTAACAAATGAGTATTGACGAAGATCCCTGTGGTTAGACAATTTTCAGTCCATTTCGTTGGTGTATTGTGAATTGTGTAGACTTTTCTGCCCCCAGTCTCTACCCATTATTAACCGGTTTTGTCAGCACCATTTGTTTAAAAAAAAAACAACTGTCTTTTCCCCATTTGGAGTCCTGGTGGCATAGTGGTTAAGAGCTTGGCTGCTAAACAGAGGATTGGCAGTTTGAATCCACTAGCTGCTCCTTGGAAACCCCGTGGGGCAGTTCTACCCTGTCCTGCAGGGTCGCTATGAGTCGGAATCCACTCAACAGCAATGGGTTTTTAATGTGTTTTTCACCCATTTAATCAACTTTAATCTTTTTAAAGATCAGCAGACTGTAGGCGGATGATTTAGGTCTCTGGGTTCTTGATTCTGTTCTATTGGTCTATGTGTCTGTCACTGTACCATTACCAGGCTGTTTTGACTGCTATTGCTGCATAGTAGGTTCTGAGATCAAGTAGTGTGAGGCCTCCTACTTTGTTCTTTTTCTTGAAGAAATGTTCCCATTTTTAAGAGAATACAGAAACATTTCATATGATATCCATCATGAAGATAATGAAGAAACTGACGAAACACCCGTTCCGGAACCTCTTAAAATTGCTCCTATTCTCAAAAAAAGACCAGGGTTCTGTTCTTTTCACTGTGATCCATGTGGTTAGGCAATTTTCAGTCTATTTTGTCAGTTTATTGTGAATTGTATAGACTTTTCTGTCTCCAGTTTCTACCCATAAGAATCACTTTATACACTCTTACGTACCTTATGTCACTCTCTGTGGCTAAGAAAATCTTCAGTGGCTCCCTACTGCCTCCAATGCCCTTTCTTCCCAACCTCCCACTCCTCACCCCAAGATTTACGGGATGTATTCTGTGTGTTCCAGTCTCCTGGGATATGACAGACTGTCTTGTACTTTTAAAAATGTTATCCCCTTTGTCTGGCGTTCCCTCTTCTCAACCTGCTGCTCAAATCCCACCTACCTTCCCAGCTTTCCCAGGGAAGTTAGTCTGCCAAGTCCTCCAGTTTTCCGTAATACATAATTGTTGTTGTTGTTAGCTTACAACAGAACAAAACATTGCCTGGTCCTGCATCATCCTCACATTTGCCAGCGTGTTTGAGTCCATTGCTGTGGCTGTTACGCCAATCCATCTCTCTGAGGGTCGTTCACACCCTCGTTGGCTCTCTACTTCACCAACATGATGTCTTCCTCTAGTGACTGATCCCTTCTCAAGACGTGTCCAGAGTAATCGAGTTGGACGATGTTCTGTTGTGATCTATAAGGTTTTCATTGGCCAATTTTCAGAAGTAGATCTCCAGGCCTTTCTTTCTAGTCTGTCTTAGCCTGGGAGCTCTGCTGAAACCTGTCCACCATGGGTGTCCGTGCTGATATTTGAAATACCTGTGGCATAGCTTCCAGCATCATAGCAGTATGACAAACTTGCAGACAAGTGGTGGGCAATAAATCATTCTTACTTGTTGATAAATCATCCCCTTTTACCACTCCTAGTAGTCTTTGAGTATCTTGTGGGTAGAGACAGTTTTTTTCTCATCTTGTTATATCCCACACATTACAGGCATTCAAACAATTTTTTAAAATTTTAAATTCCATTTGTGCTCATTATATATTAGTGCCCCCGATCCTTTTTTTCCCCTGAAGAGATCCATATGCATGTAAAGAAAGTGTATTTTTGTGTACTGATATTTAATTCAGTCTAACCATGCTATTTTTGTCTACTCTAGTGCTTATTTCCATAGTTTTCTTAGGAACTTTGTCTACTTAGTCTGTCATGATTTACTATGGTAATAAACTGCTTCCCTTGTCCTTACCCAGGCCTGGTAAACCTTTGTTATCTCCTTTCTTATAGCTGGTTTGACTTTTGACATTGGTTTCAAGTGTGACTCTGGAATGCAACAGATTTAGATTTTATTTTACAATCCAGTGACCTTTTTATAGGGTTGCGTAGAGAGACTAGTGCCGCCCCCCGCCCCGACCAAAAAAAGTCTACATCCTGATCCTTGGAACTTGTGAACATGTTACGTGGCAAAGGAAATTAAGGAAGCAGATGGAATTAAGGTTGTTATTCAGTTGACCTTAAAATAGGGAGATTATCCTGGATTCTCTGGGTAACCTAGTTGTAGTCTCCAGGATCCTTACATGTGGGAGAAGGAGGCAGAGTGATTTGATATGAGGAGGACTCAACTTTCCATTGTTGGCTTGAAGATAGAAGAAGGAGGTAATGAGATAAGAAATGTAGGTCGACTCAAACTGGAAAAGGCAAGGAAACAGATTCTCCCCTCGAGCCTCCGGAAGGAGCCAGCCCTGCTGACCCCTTGATTTTAGTCCAGTGAAACTCTTACTGAACTTCTGACCTCCAAAACTGTAAGATAATAAATTTTGGGGTTTTTTTAAGCCACTGAGTTTGTGGTTAAGAGCTCGGGTGCTAACCAGAAGCGTGGTAGTTCCAGTCCCCCAGCTGTTCCTTGGAAACCCTATGGAGCAGTCCTACTCTGTCCTATAGGGTCGCCATGAGTCAGAATCGACTTGAAGGCAACGGGTCTGGTTTTGGAAGTTTGTGGGAATTTTATGTACAATAGGAAACTAATAAGACCTTTCGATCCAATTGTATTTTTCTAATTCCAGTATTTGAATTATAAATTGTATTTTGTACCATGTGTACTCCTTTAAGTTCATCTGTTTCCTTTTCATTTTTCAAATAATAAACATAAAACTCTTAATTTCTCTTTAAATTATGGCAAAAGGTAATTGTGAAACAACCACTTTTCCAACATTTTAAGCATTTTGGTATGTCTGTTTTCACTATTCTTACTGTTCTTTTATTAAATAAGAAAACTCTCTTACTAGGGTGGTAATTAATTTACGGGGTTTACTCTCCCTCCCCAACCTCATCTTTTTTTTTTTTGTTTATAGTCTTCTTTAGAAAAGCTTCCACCTCTGTGTATTATCTAATTCATCTGTGAATCCTATGTTTATCATTATCCTTCTGTTTGTTAATATTCTCCACCTATTTTAAGTATTTTTATCTGCTTTCAAATCCCTTGTTTCTGGTAATGATATTTGTAGCTGTGGGCTTTGCTTGATGAATTGGTTCTGATTCTCTAGATTTTGCAATATTCTCCTTCTGCTCTCAGAATTTTCTTGTTTCCAGCTTTTGCATTCCAATCACCAGTAATTATCAGTGCATCCTAACTGCATGTTCAATCCATTTCAGACTGCAGCAGCTGATAAAAATCTTCTATTTCTTCATCTTTAGCCTTAGTGGTTGGTGCATAAATTTGAATAATAGTCCTATTAACTGATTTTCCTTGTAGGCGTGTGGATATTATCCAATCACTGACAGTGTTGTATTTCAGGATACATCTTGAAATGTTCTTTTTGATGATGAATGCAACACCATCCCTCTTCAAGTTGTCATTCCCAGCATAGTAGACTATATGATTGTCCAATTCAAAATGGCCAATACCAGTCCGTTTCAGCTCACTAATGCCTAGGATATCAATGTTTATGCATTCCATTTCATTTTTGACGATTTCCAATTTTCCTAGATCCATACTTTGTACATTCCAAGTTCCGATTATTAATGGATGTTTGCAGCTGTTTCTTCTCATTTTGAGTCGTGCCACATCAGCGAATGAAGGTCCCAAAAGCTTCACACCATCCACGTCATTAAGGTCGACTCTACTTTGAGGAGGCAGCTCTTCCCTAGTCATCTTTTGAGTGCCTTGCAACCTGGGGGGCTCATCTTCCAGCACTATATCAGACAGTGTTCTGCTGCTATTCATAAGGTTTTCACTGGCAAATGCCTTTCAGAAGTAGACTACTAGATCCTCCTTCCTAGTCTGTCTTAGTCTGGAAGCTCAGCTGAAACCTGTCTGCCATGGGTGACCCTGCTGGTATCTGAATACTGGTGGCATAGCTTCCAGCATCACAGCAGTACACAAGCCCCCACAGTGTGATGGACTGACAGACACGTGGGGGATCGGTAGTTGGAAAATATGGCTTTGGTGATGGGAAACAATGCCGGAGATGGGATGATAGAATTTTGCAAGACCAATGACTTCTTCATTGAAAATACCTTCTTTCACCAACATAAGTGGCAACTCTACGTATGGACTTCACCAGATGGAACACACAGGAATCAAATCGACTACATCTGTGGAAAGAGACGATGGAAAAGCTCAATATCATCGGTCAGAACAAGGCCAGGGGCCGACTGTGGAACAGACCATCAATTGCTCATATGCATGTTCAAGCTGAAACTGAAGAAAGTCAGAGCAAGTCCACGAGAGCCAAAATACGACCTTGAATATATCCCACCTGAATTTAGAGACCATCTCAAGAACAGATTTGACGCGTTGAACACTAATGACAGAAGACCAGGTGAATTGTGGAATGACATCGAGGACATCATCCATGAAGAAAGCAAGAGGTCAATAAAAAGACAGGAGAGAAATAAAATACCTAAACGGATGTCAGAAGAGACTATGAACCTTGCTTTTGAAAGTCCAGTAGCTAAAGCAAAAGGAAAAAATGATGAAGTAAAAGAACTGAACAGAAAATTTGAAAGGGCATCTCGAGAAGACAAAGTAAAGTATTATAATGACATGTGCAAAGAGCTGGAGATAGAAAACCAAAAGGGAAGAACACGCTCAGTGTTTCTCAAGCTGAACTGAAGAAGAAATTCAAGCCTGGAGTTGCAATAGTGAAGGATTCTATGGGGAAAATATTAAAAGATGCAGGAAGCATCAAAAGAAGATGGAAGGAATACACAGAGTCATTATACCAAAAAGAGTTAGTTGATCTTCAGCCATTTCAAGAGCTAGCATATGATCAGGAACTGATGGTACTGAAGGAAGAAGTCCAAGCTCTCCTGAAGGCATTGGCAGAAAACAAGGCTCCAGGAATTGACGGAATATCAATTGAGATGTTTCAACAAACAGATGCAGTGCTGGAGGTGCTCACTCGTCTATGCCAAGAAATATGGAAGACAGCTTCCTGGCCAACTGACTGGAAGAGATTCATATGTATGCCTATTCCCAAGAAAGGGGATCCAACCAAATGTGGAAATTATAGAACAATATCATTAATATCACACCCAAGCACAATTTTGCTGAAGATCGTTCAAAAACGGCTGCAGCAGTATATCAACAGGGAACTGCCAGAAATTCAGGCCGGTTTCAGAAGAGGACGTGGAACCAAGGATATCATTGCTGATGTCAGATGGATCCTGGCTGAAAGCAGAGACTACCAGAAGGATGTTTGCCTGTATTTTATTGACTATGCAAAGGCATTCGACTGTGTGGACCATAACAAATTATAAATAACATTGTGGAGAATGGGAATTCCAGAACACTTAATTGTGCTTATGAGGAACCTTTGCATAGATCAAGAGGCAGTCGTTTGGACAGAACAAGGGGATACTGAGTGGTTTAAAATCAGGAAAGGTGTGTGCCAGGGCTGCAATCTTTCACCATACCTATTCAATCTGTATGCTGAGCAAATAATCCGAGAAGCTGGACTATATGAAAAAGAACCAGGCATCAGGATTAGAGGAAGACTCATCAACAACTTGCCTTATGCAGATCACATGACCTTGCTTGCTGAAAGTGAAAAGGACTTGAAGCACTTATTAATGAAGATCAAAGACCACAGCCTTCAGTATGGCTTGCACCTCAACACAAAACAAAAATCCTCACAACTGGGCCAGTGAGCAACTTCACGATAATTGGAGAAGAGATTGAAGTTGTCAAGGATTTCGTTTTACTTGGATCCACAATCAACAGCCATGGAAGCAGCAGTCAAGAAATCAGACAACACATTGCATTGGGTAAATCTGCTGCAAAAGACCTCTTTAAAGTGTTGAAAAGTGAAGATGTCACCTTGAAGACTAAGGTGCGCCTGACCCTAGCCATGGTATCTTCAATTCGCATCATATGCATGTGAAAGCTGGACAATGAATGAGGAAGACCTAAGAAGAATTGACATCTTTGCATTGTGGTGTTGGCAAAGAATATTGAATATACCACGGACTCCCAAAAGAACGAATAAATCTGTCTTGGAAGAGGTACAACCAGAATGCTCCTTAAAGCAAGGATGGCAGGACTGTGTCTTACATACTTTGGACATGTTGTGAGGAGGAATCAGCCCCTGGAGAAGGACATCATGCTTGGCAAAGTACCGGGTCAGTGGAAAAGAGGAAGACCTTTAGTGAGGTGGATTGACTCAGTGGCTGCAACAGTGTGCTGAAGCATAACAAAGATTGTAAGTATGGCGCAGGACTGGGCAGTGTTTCATTCTGTTGTGCGTAGGGTCGCTATGAGTTGGAACTGACTTGACAGCAGCTCACAACAGCAACAATCTCTCAGAATAAGTCATCCGGGCTGGAGGAAAAAAAAAAAACCATCAAAGTTGGTTCGATTCCTACTCATAGCAACCCTATAGGATTGAGTAGAACTGCCTCATAGGGTTTCCAAGGCTGTAATTTTTACAGAAGCAGACTCCCACATCTTTCTCCCATGGAGCAGCTGGTGGGTTTGAACTGCTAACCTTTCAGTTAGCAGCTGAACGCTTTAAGCACTGCGCCACCAGGGCTCCTTAGTTTGTGATAATAACTTCTATTAGCTTGTGAATCTCCCACCCCTCCCCAAGCCCTTTTTTCTCAGTAGTCTAAGAGATGAAGTCATTTCATTTTTTAAATTGTATTTCAAATGAAGGTTTATAGAACAAACTAGCTTCTCCTTAAACAGTACACATATTGTTTTATGATATTGGTTAACAATCCTACAACATGTCAATACTCTCCCTTCTCCACTTTGGGTTCCCTGTTTCCAGCTTTCCTGTCCCCTCCTACCTTAGTCCTTGCCCCTGGGCTCCTGTGCTGCTTTAGTCACATTTTGTTTTATGGTCCTGTCTAATCTTTGTCTGAAGGGTGAACCTCAGGAGTGACTTCATTACTGAGCTAAATGGTGTCTGGGGCCATACTCTTGGGGTTCCTCCAGTCTCTATCAGGCCAGTAAGTCTGGTCTTTTTTTGTGAGTTAGAATTTTGTTCTATATTTTCCTCCAGCTCTGTCCGGGACCCTCTGTTGTGATCCCTGTCAGAGCAGTTAGCGGTGGCAGCTGGGCACCATCCAGTTGTGCTGGACTCAGACTGTTGGAGGCTGTGGTAGTTGTGGTCCATTAGTCCTTTAGACTAAACTTTCCCTAATGTCTTTTGTTTTCTTCATTCTTCCTTGCTCCTAACAGGGTGAGACTGATGGAGTATCTCAGATAGCCACCCACAGGCTTTTAAGACCCCAGATGCTACTCACCAAAGTAGAATGTCCTGCCATCCTTGCTTTAAGGAGCATTCTGGTTGTACTAAAGTAGGACATTTTCTTTATAATCTATGTTATGCCAATTGAGCTACATGTTCCCTGAGACCATGGTTCCAACAGCCCCCGTCCCAGTGATTTGGTCCCTCAGGGAGTTTGGATGTATCTATGGAGCTTCTATGACCTTGCCTTGTTACAAGTTGTGCTGGCTTCCCCAGTATCCTGTACTGTCTTACCCTTCACCAAAGCTACCACTTACCTATTGTCTATTTAGTGTTTTTCCATCCCCGCCCCTCCCCTCCCTGGCAACCATCGAAGATTGTTTCTCTTTGTGTGGAAACCTTTTCATGAGTTTTTACAGCAGTGGTCTCATACAATATTTGTCCTTTTTTGATTGACTTATTTCACTCAGTATAATGTCCTCCAGATTCATCCATGTTGTAAGATGCTTCGCAGATTCATCATTGTTCTTTATCGTTGTGTGGTATTCCATTGTGTGTATGTACCATAGTTTATCAGGTCCTCTGTTGAAGGGCATCTAGGTTGTTTCCATCTTTTTGCTATTGTGAACAATGCTGCAGTAAACATGGGTGTGCATATGTCTATTCATGTGAATAGACATTTTTCTCTAGGATATATTCCTAGGAGTGAAATTGCTGGATCATATGGTATTTTTTTTTTCTAGCTTTTTAAGGAAGTCCCATATAGTTTCCTAAAGTGGTTGTATCCTTTTGCATTCCCGCCAGCAGTGCATGAGAGTTCCAACCTCCCCGCAGCCTCTCCAACATATATTATTTCCTTTTGTTGTTGTTTTTTTTAATTTGTTCCAGTAATGCTGGGGTGAGATGGTATCTCATTGTGGTTTTGATTTGTATTTCTCTAATGGCTAGAGATCACAAGCGTTTCCTCACGTGTCTGTTAGCTGCTTGAATGTCTTCTTTGGCGAAGTGTCTGTTCATTTCCTTTGCCCATTTTCTAATTGAGTTATTTGTCTTTTTGTTGTGGAGGTACTGAATTTTCCTGTAGATTTTAGGGATTACACCTTTGTCAGATTTGTAATAGCCAAAAATTTTTTCCCAGTCTGTAAGTTCTTTTTTTACTCTTTTGGTAAAGTCTTGAGCATAAATGTTTAATTTTTAGAAGATCTCAGTTATCTAGCTTATCTTCTAGAGTTTGTGTGTAATTAGTTATGCTTTCTATCCTGTTAATTCCATGTATTAGGGTCTCTAGTATTGGTCTTATTTTTTCTTCTATGATCTTTATAGTTTTTGGTCTTATGATCCATTTTGAGTTAGTTTTTGTGTAGGGTGTGAGGTATGGGTCCTGTTTCATTTTTTTGCAGATGGACATCCAGTTTTGCAAGCACTATTTGTTAAAAAGACTGTGTTTTCCCCATTTGATGGACTTTGGGACCTTGTCGAATATTAGGTAACCGTAGGGAAATGGATTTACATCTGGATTCTCAATTCTGTCCCATTGGTCAATGTATCTGTCATTGTACCAGTATCAGGTTGTTTTGACTACCATAGCTGTATAGTAGGTTCTGAGGAGGTCAAGTAGTGTGAGTCCTCCTACTTTATTCTTGTTCAATAGTGCTTTACTTATCCGAGGCCTCTTCCCTTTCCATATAAAGTTAATGATTAATTTTTCCATCTCTTTAAAGAATGTTGTTGGTATTTGGATTGGGGTTGCATGGTATTCGTAGATTCCTTTGGGTAGAATTGTCGTTTCCACATTGTTGAGTCTACCTATCCATTGGCATCGTATGTTTTTCCATTATGTAGGTCTCTTGGTTTCTTGCAGTAGTGGTTTGTAGTTTTCTTTGTACAGGTCTTTTACATCCCTGGTGAGATTTATTCCTAAGTATTTTATTTTTTAGGGGCTATTATAAATGGTATTGTTTTCCTCATTTCCTTTTTGTCAGTCACATTACTGATATATATGAATCCAACTGATTTTTGTGTTTTTGTCTTGTAGCCTGTTACTCTGCTAAATCTATTAGTTCCAGTAGTTTTCTTGTGAAGCCTTTTGGGTTTTCTATGTATAGTATCATATCATCCGCAAATAGGGAGAGTTTAACTTCTTCATTACCAATTTGGATGCCCTTTATTTCTGTTTCTTGCCTTATTGCTCTAGCTAGGACTTCCAACACAATGTTAAATAAAAAAAAAAAAAGGAGTGGTGATAAAAGCCATCCTCGTTTTGTTCCTGTTCTCAAGGGGAGTGTTTTCAGCCTATCTCCATTAAGAATGATGTTGGCTGTTGGTTTTGTATAGATGCCTTTAGTATGTTGAGGAATTACCCTTCTATGCCTGTTTTATTGAGAGTTTTTTTTTTTAAATCAGGAATGGGTGTTGAACTTTGTCAAGTGACTTTTCTGCATTGATCGAGATGATCATGTGATTCTTTTATTTTTGTGGTAGATTACATTGATTGATTTTCTAATGTTGAACTATCCTTGTATGCCTGGTATGAATCCTATTTGGTTGTGTGTATCATTTTTTTGATATGATGCTGAATTCTGTTGGTTAGAATTTTATTGAGAATTTTTGCATCTATATTCATGAGAGATATTAATCTGTAATTTTTTTTGGCCTGGTTTTGATATAAGGGTTATGCCGGCATCATAGAATGAATTCAGAAGTAACCCTTCCTTTTCTATGCCCTAAAATAGTTTGCATAGTACTGGTGTAAGCTCTTCTCTGAATGTTTGGAAGAATTCTCCAGCAAAGGCATCTGAGCAAGGGTTTTTTTTGTTGGGAGTTTTTTTTTTTTTTTTTTTTTTTGCCTTTTCGATCTCTTGTCATTGGTCAGTTCAGATTTTCAATGTTATTTTGTGTTAGTGTGGGTAGGTAATGCATTTGTAGAAATTTGTCCATTTGTTCTAGGTTTTCCAATTTGTTGCAGTATGGTTTTTTGTAATACTCTGTTATGCTCCTTTTTATTTCAGTTTGGTTGGTTGTAATGTCCCCCATTTCATTCCTTATTTAGGTTATTTGCATCCTTTTCTGTTTTTCTTTTGTTAGTTTGGCCAGTGGTTTTTTGATTTTGTTGATCTTTTCAAAGAACCAACTTTTGGTTTTGTTGATTCTTTGTTTTCTGTTCTCTATTTCATTTATTTCTGGCCGGATCTTTATTATTTCCTTTCTTCTTGTGGCTGTGGGCTTCTTTTGTTGTTCTCATTTTGTTCCAGATATGTACTTAATGTTTTGATTTTGTCCCTTTTTTGGTGTGTGCATCTATTGCTATAAGTTGACCTCTGAGCACTACGTTTGCTGTGTCTCAAAAGTTTTGGTATGATGTGTTTTCATTCTCATTTAATTATAGGAATTTTTTTATTTCATATTTGATTTCTTCTCTTACCCGGTGGTTTTTAAGCAGAGTGTTATTCAGTTTCCATACAATCGATTTTTTTCCTTGTGCTTCCTGTTGTTAATTTCTACTTTGATGGCGTTGTGATCAGAGAAGATACTTTGTATTATCTCAGTGTTTTGGATTTTGTTGAGGGTTGCTTCGTGGCCTAAGATGTGGTCTATTCTGGAAAATGTTCCATGTGTGTTGGAAAAGAATGTGTACTTTGCAGCTGTTGGGTGGAGTGTTCTGTATATGTCTGTGAGGTCAAGTTGCCTAATTGCGGCCTTTAGATTTTCTGTATCTTTGTTGAGTTTCTTTCTAGATTTGTCCTTTACTGAGAGTGGTATGTTGAAGCCTACTATTATTGTGGAACTATCAATTTCTCTTTTCAGTGCTGTTAGAGTTTGTCTTATGTATTTTGGAGCCCTGTCATTCGGTGCATAGATGTTAATATGGTTATGTCTTCATGATGGACCATCCTGTTAATCACTATATAGTGCCCTTCTTTATCTTTTATGGTAGATTTTGTTTTCAAGTCTATCTGAGATTAGTATTGCCACTCCTGCTCTTTTTTGGTAGGTGTTTGCTTGATGTATTTTTTTACATCCTTTGATTTTTAATAAATTTCTCTTTGTTTTTAAGGTGTGTCTCTTTTAGACAGCATATTGATGGATCCTGTTTTTTTTTTTTTTTTTTTAATCCATTCTGTCACTCTCTGGCTCTTTACGGGTGCATTTAGGCCATTTACGTTCAGCGTAATTATTGATAGGTGTGAGTTTATTGCTGTCATTTTGTAGTGCCTTTTTTTTGTGTGTGTGTGGTGCCGATGTTTTCTTCGTCCTCTTACTCTCCTGTGCTGAATTCCTTTTGTTTGTGGTGGGTTTTTTTTCCACTTCTTTTGTTTTTGTAGATTTTGTTTTTACTGAGACTTTATATGTCTCCTTTTTATTTTGATGAGTAGGTTTGTTAACTTTCTTTTTGTTTTCCTTGAAATTTACCCTTATCTTCCTAAGTTTGAACCAGTCTATTATTACTTGGTATCACCTTGCCTTCGTCTTCATTAGAAAATGCTATATCTACATTGTTTATTCCCTCTTTTATTGTTCTGATGTTGTTGTCATTTACAGGTTAGCCTCGCTGGTTCCCTGTTGTAAATCTTTTGCTTTTAATAGTCCTTCAGAGTTCATTTCCTAGATTGGTATCTGGCTGGTGCGATCTTGTATCCTAGATTCAGGCTGTCGTCTGCTGTTGTTTGTTCTCAAACTGAAGGAGTCCCTGTAATAATTCCTATAAGTTTGGTTTGGTTTTTACATATCCCCTTAATTTTTATTTGTCTGGAAATGTCCTAATTTCACCATCATATTTGAATGAGAGTTTTGCAGGATATATTATTCATGGTTGGCAATTTTTTTCTTTCAAGGTTTTATATATGTCATCCCATTACCTTTTTGCCTGTGTGGTTTCTGCCAAATAATCAGAACTTAGTCTTACTGTTTCCCTTCTGTATATGACTTTTCGTTTTTCTCGAGCTGCTCTCAGGATTCTTTCTTTGTCTTTGGTTTTAGTGATTGTGATTATGATATGCCTTGGTGATTTTCTTTTGGGGTTTATCCTATATGGTGTTTGTTGAGCTTCTTGGATGGTCAGCTTTTCATCTTTCCTGATATTAGGGAAGTTTTCTGTCAGCAGTCCTTCAGTGATCCTCTCTGTGTTTTCCATTTTCTCCCCCTGTTCTGGAACTCCGATCACTTGCAGATTTTTTGTTTTGATTGTATCCCACATCATTCTCAGGGTTTCTTCATTTTTCTTCATTCTTTTTTCTGATTTTACCTTGAACAAAGTGGTATTCAAGTATTTGTCTTCAATTTCACTGATCCTGTCTTTCATTGTTTCAGACCTGCTCCTCAGACCTTCTATGTCATTGTCCATTTTTAAAATCTTGTTGTGTATATTTCTAATTGTTATTTTTGTATGATTTCCAGTTGTGAATTTATTTTGACATTTTGTTCCTGTATTATTTTTCTGAATTCTTCCATTTTTCTGTCTGTATTTTCTATAAATTTGCCTATTTTTTCCTCATTTTTTGTCTGCTTTTTGCTTCAACTCTCAGACAGCTCTGAATATTAGAGATTAGAATTCCCTGCCAGGTAGTTCCAGTGCCTTTTCTTCTACTAGAAAGTCATCTGGTGTTTTATTTTGGATGCCTACTGGAACCGCCCTGTTCTTTTTTTTTTTATGTTTTGATATTGCCTATTGTCTTCTAGAAATTCAGTAGTTATTTTATTTGTTTATTGATTGTAAATTTGTTTGTCTCATCCTGCTTTTTTGTTTTATTTGGTTATGTCTGAGTAGGCGGGCTATATGTTGTTTGTTGTTTGCTTGTTTGTGGGCAGGATATTTTTCACCTTGTCCAATGTGTAGGGCCAGTCGCTCAGCTGTGGTGCAGCAGGGCAGGTTCAGCTGAAGGGGCAGGGCTTGGATGAGTTGTTTATGGCATGTACTGGGGCCGACAAGGTGAGTCAGGGGTCAGTGAAGGGCAGTTTCTGGTAGGCCATGCCTGTGCTGCTCAGGGGTGCAATGTTCAGCACACGGTGTAGATAGGCAGGAGGAGGGAGGGGAAGGGGGGCGGTTGTGTTGTGTGGAGCTAGATTGGGTATGGGACAGAAGAGAGAGGAGAGAGAAAAAGTGCCGAAAAAAAAAGAAGTGCTGAGGGAGCCTGCTGTTGGTGTGGAGAGACGAGAAATGGAGAAATGAGGAAAAGGAAAACTGAAAATAAACAAAAACAAAAAATTCAATAAATGTCCCCAGGGATTGCACTGGCATGGCTGCACAGACTGGGACAGTGGGCTCCCAGGTCGCACAGTGCAGCCTAGTTAGAAGGGTTGGAGATGGCACACAGCCTCAGGTATTTGGGAGACAGGAAAAGAAGGTACATGGAAAGAGATAAGAAACCGAGAAATGAAGAAAAAGAGAAAGAGAAAACAAACATGCAGAAAAGAAAAAGAAAAAAAAAGCCCCCAGTGATCCCACCAACATGGTGGAGCAGACTGGGGAAGCAATTCCCCAGCCAATCAGTTCTTCACAGCCTGTCAAGAAGAAGCACACGGAGTCAGGTGTTTTCAGGGAAAGGAGGGGGAGGAGGTGAGAGGCAAGGAAAAACCCAAAAGAAGCCAAAAAAAGCAACAGCAGCAACAAAGAAATGTCACTTAAAGAGTTGACCGGTGTGGGCTGGATGAATCCACGTGGCATGGAGCTGGCGTCTCCTTGGCCGTGGTGGCCCAGCCTGCTGGGAAGTGGCAGATTGGCCTGCTGGGAAGCAGCAGATGCTGTTAAGAGGGAAGGGGGGGTGGGAAAGCGTGTATCCCTGGTTACTGGGTGCTCTGTCTCCTGCTGAATCTACTTTCCTGTGCTCCCTGTCTGCCGATCTCCGACAGGAGTCCAAGGTGGTGTATCCATGGTGTGTTAGCTGATAGGGGACCTCCGCTCATTTCTGTCCTAGCTCTCTGTTTTCTGTTAGTTTCTTATTCCATTTGATGCTTGGTTGAGTTCTTTATCTCTTCATTTGATGCTTAGGGTTCCAAGACTGATGTTTGTCTCTGTTTTACTTAGGATTTTTGTATCTTTGCTTTGGAGGGATGGCGTGGTGCTTCTGTCTATAGCGGCATGTTGTCTCCGCTGGCTGGGATGAAGTCATTTTTATCTTGGTATCTTTCAGTGCTAGTGCTCTTTTCTTTTGTGGCAGCTTTAGTAATAACAACTAACCTGTATTTAGTGCAGTGGTCATGAAACTGTGGTCCACAGACCCCTGGGGGACCTTGAGACCCTTTCCAGGAGTCTGCAAGGTCAAAACCATTTTCATAATGACACCAAGACCATAGTGGCCTTTTTCTCTGTTGACGTTGGCACTGCTGGTACAAAAGCAATGGTGGGTAAACCTGCTGGCACCTCAGCACGAATCAGGGCGGTGGCACCAACTGGTACTAGTAATCATTGGGTTCTTTATTGCCACACATTTGCTGCTGAAAAGAAAATGCTAGTTTCTCTTAAGAATGCCCTTGATAAAGCAGAAAAAGTTTAATTTATTAGATCTTGATCCTCGCGTGAACATCTTTTTTGATATCCTGTGTGACAAAATGGGAAGAATGCCTAAAGGCCTTCCGCCGTCTGCTGAAGTACAATGGTTGATTCAAGGAAAACCACTTGTGTGGCTGAGTTGCAAGCTGAACTAGCTGCTTTTTTTTTGCATGGAATACCATTTTTCTTGGAGGAGCAACTAACAGACAAGCAATGTTATTGGAATTACGATGTTTGGCAGACGTTCTTGAAAAGGAAAGACATGAACCTACCACTTCAAGGAAAACAACTGCTCAAATGATAAAACTTGAGATTTGAAGGGAAAATCGGAATTTTTGAAAACTGGTATCTACCACCATGAGCTTGACAGCCTCCCAGTGCTTAAATTTTTTAAAAATAATTTTTATTGTGCTTTAAGTGAAAGTTTACAAATCAAGTCAGTCTCTCACGTAAAAACTTATATACACTTTACTACATATACCCACTTACCCTCCCTCTAATGAGTCAACCCGCTCCCTCCTTCCAGTTTCTCCTTTCGTAACCGTTTTGCCAGTTTATAACCCCTTCTTCCCTCCCATCTCCCCTCCAGACAGGAGATGCCAACATAGTCTCAAGTATCCACCTGATGCAGGTAGCTCACTCCTCATCAGCATCTCTCTCCAACCCATTGTCCAGTCCAATCCATGTCTGATGAGTTGGCTTTGGGAATGGTTCCTGTCCTGGGCCAACAGAAGGTTTGGGGACCATGACCGCCGGGACTCTTCTAGTCTTAGACCATTAAGTCTGGTATTTTTATGAGAATTTGGGGTCTGCATCCCACTGTTCTTCTGCTCCCTCAGGGGTTCTCTGTTGTGCTCCCTGTCAGGGGAGTCATCGGTTGTGGCTGGGCACCATCTAGTTCTTCTAGTCTCAGGATGATGTAGTCTCTAGTTCATGTAGCCCTTTCTGTCTCTTGAGCTCATAATTACCTTGTGACCTTGGTGTTCTTCATTCTCCTTTGATCCAGGTGAGTTGAGACCGATTGATGCATCTTTGATGGCCGCTTGCTAGCGTTTAAGACCCCCGACGCCACACTTCAAAGTGGGATGCAGAATGTTTTCTTAATAGAATTTATTTTGCCAATTTATTTAGATGTCCCTGAAGCCATAGTCCCCAAACCCCCACCCCTGCTCCTCTGACCTTCGAAGCATTCAGTTTATTGAGGAAACTGCTTTTGGTTTAGTCCAGTTGTGCTGACCTCCCCTGTATTGAGTGTTGTCCTTCCCTTCACCTAAAGTAGTTCTTATCTACTATCTAAGCAGTAAATAACCCTCTCCTGCCCTTCCTTCCTCCCTCCCCTCTCTCGTAACCACAAAAGAATGTGTTCTCAGTTTAAACTGTTTCTCAAGATCTTATGATAGTGGCCTTATACAATATTTGTCCTTTTGCAACTGACTAATTTCACTCGGCATAATGCCTTCCAGGTTCCTCCATGTTATGAAATGTTTCACAGATTCGTCGCTGTTCTTTATCGATGCGTCGTATTCCTTTGTGTGAATATACCATAATTTATTTATCCATTCATCCGTTGATGGACACCTTGGTTGCTTCCATCTTTTTGCTATTGTAAACAGTGCTGCAGTAAACATGGGTGTGCATATATCTGTTCATGTAAAGGCTCTTATTTCTCTAGGATATATTCCGAGGAGTGGGATTTCTGGGTCGTATGGTAGTTCTGGAAATCCGGGTGGCCTACTGGTTAAGTGCTATGGCTGTGAACCGAAGGGTCGGCAGTTCAAATCCACCAGGCACTCCTTGGAAACTCTATGGGGCAGTTCTACTCTGTCCTATAGGGTCGCTATGAGTCGGAATCGACTCGACGGTACTGGGTTTGGTTTTTGGTTTGGATGGTAGTTCTATTTCTAGCTTTTTAAGGAAACGCCAGATCGATTTCCAAAGTGGTTGTACCATTTTACATTCCCACCAGCAGTGTATAAGTGTTCCAATCTCTCCATAGTCTCTCCAACATTTATTATTTTGTGTTTTTTGGATTAATGCCAGCCTTGTTGGAGTGAGATGGATGGTGATATTAACTAATGTCATTTTTTGGATTGTATATTGAAATGTGTCAGCATTTGAAAGATTTTCATAACTCAGCAAACCAGTATTTTCCATGTGACCTACATGACACTTACATAAGCATGCAATTATAAAAGATTCATTCAAAGTGCAAGAGAGGCCACTGGGTTTTAATGTAGCAGAGTACAAACAGTTCATTTATAGGCTTTCAGATTCCACATTGCTGTTAACTTTTAAGAAAGTACCACTTGTTGAGTTTTAGTGTCCTATCGAAGAATAATATTCACAATCATCTGAGAGAGCTATTAAAATACTCAGTTCTCTTCTAACTGCATATCTTTGTGAGGCTGGATTTTCTTTATATACTTGAACCAAAACAACATATTGCAACAAATTAAATTCAGATATGGGTATTAGGATATAGTTGTCTTCTATGAAACCAGACATTTAAAAAATTTGCAAAACTGTAAAACAGTGCCATTCTTCTCACTAAATTTTTATTGCTTTTGGAAAGAAGTTTTTTCATAAAAGTTATTCTTTTTGGTGTGTAATGTGTGTATTGTTTTCGTTATTTTAAATGAGTTAATACTTTTAAAATACCAGTTTTAATATCTGTTATGGATTGAATTATCTCCCCCCAAAAGATATGTTGAAGTCCTAACCTCTGACACCTGTGAACTTGACCTTGATTGGAAATATAGGGTCTTTGAAGGTGTTACCAGTTAAATTAACATGAGGTCATACTAGGGTAGGGTGAATCCTAATACAATATGAGTGATTCCCTTATAAAAAGAGACACAGACACAGAGAGAAGATGGCCATAAGCCAAGGAACACAAAGGATTGTCAGCAACCCCTAGAATCTAGGAAGAGGCAAGGAAGGATCTTCCCTTAGAGCCTTCAGAGAGAGCATGGCCCTGCTGACACCCTGAATTTGGACTTCTAGCCTCCAAAACTGTGAGGACAAATTTCTTTTGTCTTAAGCGACCCTGTTTACGGTACTTTGTTATGACAGCCCTAGGATACTAAGACATATCTGGTACAGTAAATATCAATAGGTATAGCCCATATAAACAGAAATTCTTTGGGGTCCTCAGTAATTCTTAAGAGTGTAAAGGACTCTTGCTACTAAAAATTTGAGAATCGCCTATTAAGTGCTTTACACAAAGCACTTTACATATTCAGTACCTTATGTTCACAACCACCCTATGAGGTAGATAGTATTATCCTGCAGTGCAGTGAATTGTTTTAATATGGCCCTTCTAGCCATAGTCTTGTGACTCCCACAAAATGATTGGGTGGGACTATGCAGATAAGGTGCATGTAGCCAACCAAGGGTATCGGATAGTTTTTGCTACTGCAACTAAGGTGTGTGAATCCCTTGCAGGGGATGGGGCATGCAAATAAGGTACGTGGAACTCTTTGTAGGGGATGGGTTGGTTTTGCCATCCCACTAGGCTTAAAAAGAGCCACTCCCAGAGTGAGGAAGGGGACCTCACTACCGTGAAGAAGGAGAGTTGGGAGTGGAGTATGTCCTTTGGACTTGAGATCCCTGTGCTGAGAACCTTCTAGACCTAGGAGACAGAGAGAGAGAAGTAACACTAAAGAGGGCATGAGACAACAGCAGCACAGGACTGGCAGACTAGGCTCACTGACCCACGATGTGAGAGAGCTGAGCACCCTCAGGCAGGACGCTTCCTGATGGAGTAGGGAGCCACCGGGCAATTGTTGGTGGAGCTAAAGAGCTCTGTAACAGTTGCCCCAGCAGGGCAGAGGCCAGGTTGAGGGCTGAGTATGAGAGCCAAGGATCAAGAGCCGAGAGCGAGGGCTGGGGGCTAGGCGAAAGGCCTGCCAGCGAGCATGGCTGAGAAGCAGCTACCGTGATTGAAGGACTGTATCCTAAGTTGTTCCTGTTACTTTCAAGTTGATCCTGATCCTGAATTGTAACCTATTACTTCCCTAATAAACCCCATAATCGTGAGTATGGTCTGTGAGTTTTGTGTGGCCACTGCAGTGAATTATCAAACCCGGCAGAAAAGTAGAGAGTGCTGTGGGAGGGATGACTGTTGTCAGAATTGGTAAAAAGGTTGGAGAGTGGAGGTATGTCTAACCTCTACTACAAGGGAATCATCAGCACCGGGCTGATGTTAATCTTGGTGATTATCCTCCCCCCTCTTAAAGTTAGACAAGGGGGTCTGATGCTATGCCATTTTTACATACCCTAATTCTCATAGGTGGAGTCCTGGTGGCACAGTGGTTAAGAGCTCAGCTGCTAACCAAAAGATCGGCAGTTCAAATCCACCAGCTGCTCCTCACAAACCTTATGGGGCGGTTCTACTCTGTCCTGTAGGGTCACTATGAGTCGGAATCGAGTCAGTGGCAATGGGTTTATTCTCATATATAAAATTAGGGTAATAATATTGAATCGACTCGATGGCAGTGTGTTTTTTTTCTAATATCTATGACACAAAGAGGCTATATAGTAAAACATTCAAGAAGTGTTCACCATTGATGTTATTGTGTGTGTATGTGTATACATAGATCAGTAGATTGTCAGGTTTGTTGAAGTATATTTTACATATGGTAAAATTCATCATATTTAGTCTTTAGTTCTACGAGTTTTGACAGATCCATACAGTTGTGTAACCACGACACAAAGATACAGATATAGAACAGTACCATTACTGTAAAAAAATTCTCTTGTACCCCCATGTTGTCAGCCTTTCCCCTATCCAGAGCCACTGGCAACCACACTGTTCTGTTTTCTTTGCCTATAGTTTTGCCTTTTCCACAATATCAAATAAATGGAGTCACCCAGTATATTGTGTTTTGAGCCTGAATTGTTTTACTTAGCATAATACATTTGAGGTTCATCCATGTTGTACACACCTAAGTAGTTTGTTCCTTTTTACTGCTGGTTAGTATTCCATTGAATGGATTCCACAGTTGGTTTAACCGTTCACCAGCTCATGGACATTTGAGTTGTTTCCAGTGGCTGTTAAGAGTAAAGCTTTGAACATGCGAATACAAGTCTTTGAATGTGTTTTTCTTTTACCTTTGGATTATTTAGAAGTGTGTTGTTAATTTCCAAGTGTTTTGAAACTTTCTAAATATCTTTATCATTGATTTCTTTTTTAATTACGTTGTGCTTAGAGATTTATGTTGCATGATTTCAATCCTTTTAAACTTGTTGAGGTTTGCTTTATGGCTCAGAATACAGTCTATCCTGGTGAATGTTCCATGTGGACCTGAAGCGAGTTTGTATCCTGCTGCTGTTGGGAGGATTGTTTTGTCAGTGTCAACTGGGTCAAGTTGTTGACGGTATGGTTAGTCTTTTATATCCTTAGTAATTTTCTATTTGTTCTACCAATTACTGAGAGAAGGAGTGTTCATTTCTAACTATAATTGTGGAATTTTCTATTTCTTCTTTTGGCTTCATTTGGTGGTGCAGTAGTTAAAATGCTCGGCTGCTAACCGGAAGGGTCAGCAGTTCTAACCCACCAGCCATTGCATAGGAGAAAGTTGTGGCAGTCTGCTTCCATAAAGATTTGTTGTTGTTGTTAGGTGCCATAGAGTTGGTTCCGACTCACAGCGACCCTGTGTACAGCAGAATGAAACACTGCCTGGTCTTATGACATCCTCACAATCATTGTTATGCTTAAGTCCATTGTTGGCAGCCACTGTGTCAGTCCATCTCATGGAGGGTTGGAATGGATTGAACTGTGTCCTCCAAAAATATGTGTCAGCTTGGTTAGGCCATGTGTGGTTGTCCTCCATTTTATGATTTTTCTGTGTGTTATAAATCGTCATCTCTGCCTGTGGTTAAAAGGATTAGGGTGGGATGTAACACTGTTGCTCAGGCCACCTCCCTGATCCAATGTAAAGGGAGTTTCCCTGGGGTGTGGCCTGCACCACCTTTTATCTTACAAGAGATAAAAGGAAAGGGAAGCAAGCAGAGAGTTGGGGACCTGGTATGACCAAGAAAGCAGCGCCGGGAGCAGAGCACATCCTTTGGAGCTGGGGTTCCTGCACTGAGATGCTCCCAGACCAAGGGAAGACTGATGACAAGGACCTTCCTCTAGAACCTACAGAGAGAGAAAGCCTTTCCCTGGAGCCAGCGCCCTGAATTTGGACTTGTACTACTGGACTGTGGGAGAATACACTTCTCTTTGCAAAGCCATCCACTTGTGGTATTTCTGTTATGGTAGCACTAGATGACTAAGACAGGGATCTTCCTTGTTTCCGCTGACCCTCTACTTTACCAGGCATGATGTCCTTCTCCAGGGACTGATCCCTCCTGATAACACGTCCAAAGGATGTGTGACTTAGTCTTGCCAAACTTGCTTCTAAGGAGCATCGTGGTCATACTTCTTCCAAGACAGATTTGTTCGTTCTTCTGGCAGTCCATGGTATATTCAATATCCTTCGCCAACACCACAATTCAAAGGCATCGATTCTTCTCCGGTCTTCCTTATTCAGTGTCCTGCTTTCACATACATATGATGCGATTGAAAATACCATGGCTTGGGTCAGGCGCACCTTAGTCTTCAGGGTGACATCTTTGCTCTTCAACACTTTGAAGAGGTCCTTTGCAGCAGATTTGCCCAATGCAATGCGTCTTTTGATTTCTTGACTGCTCCTTCCATGGCTGTTGATTGCGAATCCAAGTAAAATGAAATCCTTGACAACTTCAATCTTTTCTCCGTTTATCATGATGTTGCTCATTGGTCCAGTTGTGAGATTTTTGTTTTCTTTATGTTTAGGCGTAATCCATACTGAAGGCAGTGTAAAGATTTACAACCTTAGAAACCCCATAGGACAGTGCTACTCTGTCCTGTAGGGTCACTGTGAGTCAGAATCAACTAGACGGCAGTGGGGTTTCTTTTGTTTGTTTGTTTTTGTTTTATATTTTCTATATATATATTGAAGCTTTGTTATTAGGGGAAACCCTGGTGGCGTAGTGGTTAAGTGGTACGGCTGCTAACCAAAGATCGGCAGTTCAAATCCGCCAGGTGCTCCTTGGAAACTCTATGGGGCAGTTCCACTCTGTCCTGTAAGGTTGGTATGAGTCGGAATCGACGCGACAGCACTGGGTTTGTTTTGTTGTTGTTGTTGTTGTTGTTATTAGGTATATAAACATTTATAATTCTTATATCCTCTTGGCAAATCTATACCTTTATCATCATGAACTGCCCCTGTTTGTCCCTGATAATATTCCTATTCTGAAATATAGTTTGTCTTATATTGTGATAGGCAGAATGGCCCCCAAAATATCGGCGCCCTAAACCCTGGAATTAGCGAATATGTAATTAAGGTTACTTATTCGTTTTCTGTTGCTGCCATGACAAATTATGACAAACTTAATGGCTTAAAACTATGTAAATGGATTGTCTCACAGTTCTATAGGTCAGAAGTCCCAATACATCTTGGCTTAATTGGGTCTTCAGCTTAGTGTCTCACAAGGTTGAAATCAAGGTGTTGGCAGGTCTGTATTCCTTTCTGGAGGCTCTGGGGATTAATCTGCTTCCAAGCTCACTCAGGTTGTTGTTAGATTTCCATTTCTTGTGGTCGTAGGGCTGAGGTTCCTTTTTCTTGTTGGCTGTCATTTGGGGTCATTCTCAGGTTCTAGGGCCCACCCTCATTTTCTGGCTCACAGTCCTCTTTCCATATTCAAAGCCAGCAATGGCAGGTCAAGGCCTTCTCATGTTTGGAATCTCTCTGACTTCTCCTTCTGCCCCATCTCCTCTCTGCTTTTTCTTCTGCCACATCTCTCTGACTTACTCCTCTGCCTTCCTCTTCTGCTCTTATGGGCTCATGTAATTCTGTTGGGCCCACCTGTATAGTCCAGGACAATCTCCCTATTTTTTTTTAATTTTTAAATAATTTTTATTGTGCTTTAAGTGAAAGTTTACAAGTCAAGTTAGTCTGTCACATATAAGCTTATATACACCTTACTCCATACTCCCACTTACTCTCCCCCTAATGAGTCAGCCCGCTCCCTCCTTCCAGTCTCTCCTTTCGTGATGGTTTTGCCGGTTTCTAACCCTCTCTACCCTCCCATCTCCCCTCCAGACAGGAGACGCCAACACAGTCTCAAGTGTCCACCTGATACAAGTAGCTCACTCTTCATCAGCATCTCTCTCCAACCCATTGTCCAGTCCCTTCCATGTCTGATGAGTTGTCTGCAGGAATAGTTCCTGTCCTGGGCCAACAGAAGGTTTGGGGACCATGACCGCCAGGATTCTTCTAGTCTCAGTCAGACCATTAAGTCTGGTCTTTTTATGCAATCTCCCTATTTTTTTCCCCTATTTTTAAGGTCAGCTAGTTAGTAAACCTTAATTCTTTTGTCAAGTCCCTTCACAGCAGTGCCTAGATTCATGTTTGATTGAATAACCAGGGGATGAGAATCTTGGGGACATCCTTAGAATCTACCCACCACAGTTGCATACCAAAAGACCCGCTGCAGTCGAGTCGATTCAACCTCACAGGACAGGGTAGAACTGCCGCATATGGTTTCCAAGTCTGTAATCTTTTTACGGAAGCAGACTGCCCTGTCTTTCTCCCACAGAGCGGGTGGTGAGTTCAAACCACTGACCTTTTGGTTAGCAGCCAAGCACTTAACCAGTGTACCACCAGGGTTCCTCCCTACCACAGTTAAGGACTCTAAAATAGATAGATTATCCTGGATTATTCCAATGGTCCCAATCTAATCATGTGAGCCCTTAAAAAGCAGAGAACTTTCTCTGGTTGGAAGCAAGGAAGATGTGGCAGAAGTTTGAGAAGTCAGATTTCAAGCCTGAGGAGGATTCAGTATGTTGTTGCTGGCTTTGAGATGTAGGGCCTTAGGATGAGAGAGAGGCCTCTAGGATTTAAGGGCAGCTCCTAGCTGACAGCCAGCAAGGAATGGGGACCTCAGTCCTGCAACCCCAAGAAACTGAAAACTGTCAACAACCTCAATGAGCTGGGAAGCAGATTCCTCCCAGAACCTCCTGATAAGAGCCCAGCCAGCTGACACCTTGATTTTGGCTTTTTGAGACTCTGAGCAAAGAAACCAACTGAGCCCACTTGGACTTCTAATCTACAGAACTGTGAGATAATAAACTTGTTTCCAGGGGACCCTTTCCAACCAGACCTCTGGATTGCTCTCTTTGTGCTTTCCTTCTTTCCAGAACTCTGCCCCACAGCTTCTGGCTGCCGTGGCTTTTCTGAACTCTGATCTCTGTAGGTCAGAAGATCGCAATGCACCGGCCCTGGTCTGTTTGGGTTCCCCTCCCTGTGCTGTAGCTGGAAACTGCCTGCAGGCAGCAAGCTGGGCCAACAGTAGGGCTTCCCTTCTCTCTAGTACCGTGGTCCCTCATTGCCTACTGCCTGCTGTCCATGTCCAAAAACAGTTGTTTCACATATTTTGTCCAGTTCCTTAAGGTGGGAGGGTAAATCCAGTTTCTGTTAGAAAAACAAGGTTAGTAAATCAAGTCCTTGACAATGTAGCTTCTAATTAATATTTTAAGGACGTTGTCTTCAGGAATTCCCTTTTATGTGAGATTGAAAATGTGTGTGTGTGTGTTTCAGTCAGTCAGGAAAAATAGAATAAATGTACTAAAATGTTATTGAATATGAACATGGCAGATGGCTGTCTTTTAAACAGAATCAGTGACAGAACTTGGCCATATCCTGAATGTGCTCACATTGTCCAGTCTCCATGTCTTGGTAGGGGTTGTTCCTTCTGCCTGGTACGCTTCCTCACCTCTCTTTCCTGTCTGCCAGCTTTCTACGTGTCTTCCAGGCCCAGCTCCAGGGCCATCACCTCTCTGCTTCCCAGTGCCCCAGATGCAATCCGGATTTCCTCTTCTGGGTTCCCACTGTTGTCGTGTCTGCCTAGAGCACCATTGCAGCACGTCAAGTTGTATTACAATCGTATGTTTCTCTGTGTATTCCCTCCTGCTGGAAAGCAGCGAATGTGATTTAGTCTTCTTTATGTTTCTCTTATCCCCTAACACAGTACGTCTACGACATAGAACCCTTCAGTAAAGTGTTGTTAAATTAGTGCCTTGTTTTTTTAAAAAAATGCGGTAAGTATATTTATAACAAAACATTTGCTATTTCAACACTTTACATCACAATTCAGTGACATTAATTACATTTATCATGTTGTGCAGCCATCACCCTTATCTGTTTGCAGATTTTTCCATCACCCTTAACAGAAGTTCAGTGCCTCCCTAAGCAATGCCTCCCTTTTTCCCCCTCCCTCTTACTCTTGGTAACTACTAATACATTTACCTGTTCTAGATATTTCATCTAAGTTGGACCATACAATGTTTATCCTTTTGTGACTGAGTTATTTCACTCAGCATGATGTTTTCAAGGTTCATCCATGTTGTGGCATGAGTCAAGACTTTATTTCTCTTTATGGTTGAGTAGTACTCCATCATATGGACGGACCACATTTTGTTTATCTGTTCATCTGTCAATGGACATTTCGGTTGTTTCCACCCATTGGCAGTTGTGAATAGTGCTGCAGTGAACATTGGTGTACATTAATGACTGTGTGCTAAAAAATATCGCTGTTGTTACCCCCCATTGTCAGTTTCACATGTCTGTAAAAAGGGATCCTCTTTAATCGTTTTGCTTTTCTCCTAGTAAATTCCTCATATACGCCTGTCTGCTGCTGTTTTCTGTGCTGCTGGCCCTTCGTCTGGATGGCATCATTCAGTGGAGTTACTGGGCTGTCTTTACGCCAATATGGCTGTGGAAGTTAATGGTCATTGTTGGCGCCTCAGTTGGAACTGGAGTCTGGGCACGAAATCCCCAATATCGGTAATACTGCTTTATACAGTCTACTAGTTTCTGCTCTGAAAGAGCAATATCTTAGTTTTTCTCACTTTTATTGATAGAGTAAGCACCATTTTTCTCTTTCCCTTCTCTGGAGTTTTATATGACAGGAAAACTGACTTCTAAGTTTTTAAAAATTAACGTTTACAGCGTGTTTTCCTGCAAAAGCAGTGTCATTTTGGGTGATCAAGTTCCTAGCCAGCTCACAAAAGCCTGTATAATCCAAAATGCACCCACAATATAGAACTGTTATACCATGCCAGGCCTAGGAGTATGAAACGATCCTGTTTTTAGGAGCATGTGCTCAGAGTTCTAGATTTGATCATCAGTCCTGAAACTAGGGCTCCTGTTGCCCCAGTCTCCTGGTCCTGGGCTCTCAGTACCGTCACCGGTGTGGGGAAGCTAGCTTGGCCAGGAGACTGTAAGTCCCTGAGAGCAGCTGGGGAGCGAAGAGAAATGAGGAGAGCAGAGCCTTTGGGAGCAGGGGAGAGGACTAATCTTTACCTGCTTCAGCCTGCCCTCCCCCCACCCCCGATTCCTGGATGCCTCAGCTGGGCTACATCGCTGCTAGTTGGCCCACTCCAGTCCACAGCCTGGTGCTGCAGGTGCCTGGGAGAGCCAGAGAGTGAGGGCACCACCTTATTCCTTTCCTTTCTCCCTCGCAGAGACTGGAACTACAGAAAGGAATGAACATTACCACCAAAAAAAAAAAAAAAACCAAGCTAGACTTTAACTGTATAAAGGTGGGAGGAGGAGGAGGCGGGGGTGAGCCTGGGATCCGGTAGAAAACCAAAAAAAACAAACCTGTTGCCGTCAAGTCGATTCTGACTCGGTGACCCTATAGAACATGGTAGAACTGCCCCATAGAGTTTCCAAGGAGTACCTGGTGGATTTGAACTGCTGATCCTTTGGTTAGCAGCTGTAGCACTTAACCATTATGCCACCAGGGTTTCCAAGGTGAGGTAGAGGCCTAGTCTAAACCTTCACAGGGAAGGCAGGGAGGGAAGGAATGGCCCTGAGGCAGGTGGGGAGGGGAGAGGAGATCTGTATAGCAGCCTAGGGCAGCTGCTCTGGTGAGAAAAGGGTAGACCTTGGGACCACCTCAGCTTGTTTAGTTCTTTATTATTAACTTTAAAATAAGATTTAGATTATGTAAAATACATATCATATACAGATTCAGGATTTCTTCAGGTATCTTTTGCTCAGCCACTATTTGTGATGTACTTTTTATGCTGAGAAGAGCAGAAACTCTGAAGCGCCTTGGTGGGGTTGGGGCCACGCACTTTCATGTTAGCTATTTAAAAGTTCTTAGATTTTTTTTTAATAAGATTACCTGTGTGGATCCAAGTCTTCTTTTTTATGGGATTTTTTTCAGGTATCTAATGTATTTGATACTCAGATAATGAAAAATTAAATAACTAAACATTTTAAGTGCCACTAATTGATATTTGGAAACCCTGGTGGCGTAGTGGTTAAGAGTTATGGCAGCTAACCATAAAGGTTGGCAGTTGGAATCCACCAAGCGTTCCTTGGAAACTCTATGGGCACTTCTGCTCTGTCCTATAGGGTCGGTACGAGTCGGAATTGATTTGACGACAATGGGTTTTTTTAATTGATATTTAGATGCTATTTGAACTCTTTTCTGTAGGTTCAAGATTTTTAGAGCAAGGAAAGGAAGTGAGTGTGCGTGATTGACTGTACTGAGTAGAGCTTGCCAGCATAACCGCTGACCGTGATTTCTTTGTGTCCTAAACTCAGGTGTGTGATCACCAACAAGACGGGTCAGAAATGCAAGTCTGCATTTTGAATGAATGTTGTAGGCCTTTCAAATGCAGTATTAATAAGCATTTTCCTAATCAGTGGCCTTGTTATTTTTCATTGTTAATCTATTAAGTTCATACATGATGCTGAAACAGCTAAATACCCTGATTTGGTTTGAGGGCTTCTGCTCTTTACCATTCATCTCCAGGTGTTAAATCATCCTGGTGGACTAGAGAGAAAAATAAAAAAGCCATCAGTACTTGATAGTTGCATTTTAAAGTGATACCTAACAATAGTTACTAATGAAATATAACACACACTTGTTCTTAAACCTAGAGTTATTTTTTATAATACTGCGTGGCATGGTTTACATGGTTTTTGATTGGTTGAGAGATGAGGAAATGAGACTTAAGGAGTGTTTGTCAGCTTTAAGCAGCAGAAGCCGTCGGCTTGAATAATCTGAGAAGCAACTCTTGCAGTTGAATTTAAGTTTATGAACAAAAGTTTTATGTGCAGGGTCAGGGAAATCCTAACTGTGGCCACTCCTTGTGTGAGTCCTTATACAGTGAAAGCCTAGCTTGGTGGTAATGTTCATTCTTGTCATGTAGCATTTCTTTGAGGTTTTAAAGATTGCCTATTAAAGATTCGGTTTCTGTTAGATTTCTACCTGGCTTTCTTTCACTTTTTGTCAGTTTTACTAATAAGATTCAAAGCATCAACATGGACTGCTTGCTTGTAATGCAGATTCTGAACTGAGGGTTTTTTTTTCTCTCATGTCCCTTTTTAGAGCAGAAGGAGAAACGTGTGTGGAATTCAAAGCCATGTTAATTGCAGTGGGTATCCACTTGCTCCTGCTGATGTTTGAGGTCCTGGTCTGTGACCGGATCGAGAGAGGAAGCCACTTCTGGCTTCTGGTCTTCATGCCACTCTTCTTTGTCTCCCCCGTGTCTGTTGCAGCTTGTGTTTGGGGCTTTCGACATGACAGGTCACTAGAGGTGAGATTTCCTGTATTTAATAATGCTATCTATAATTAAGAATTTATAACTTATGTTACAATTATAATTAAAAACTCTTTGGGTCAGTTATTTGAGGGTAAATATCTTGCCCTTTGTTAGAAAGAGAGTGCTCACTCATTCTAGATCGTGGTATACAAGGACAGACAAGGCGATAGAAGTAAACCTGCTTCTCTTTCTTGACTTAGAACATTGGCTTGCACCCAGGCCATCAGTCTTCTTCCTGCTCACTTCTTTCCCTCTCCACCTCAGACCCCGTGGCCTAGCCTCTTGCCTGCTCTTTGGGTAGCTTATCCTGATGTGCCCATCTGTTTATTTGTCCAGTCAGTCCACATTTTGCTAGCATATGTCTAAGCATGGGGGATACACAGATGAACAAAGTAGCAATACTAGTAATGCCAATAATAATAGTGGGAATAACGGCAGATGACATGTATTGAGCACTTACTGTGTGCCAGGCATTGTGCTAGGCACCTTATATGCAGTATCTTATTAAATATTCACTACAACCGTGTGAGGTAGGTGCAGTTGTCATCCTTGTTTTCCATTTAGGGAAACTGAGGCCCAAAGAGGGGAAGTAATTTGTTCCTGGCCTCACATTAGGGGCAGGGGTAGGACTCCATTTCCGTCAGCCTGATTCCAAAGTCCAAGCTCTTAACTGCATGGAAGCTGAGGGCCTGGAGCCATGCGGAGATGGCTTGACAGGAGAGCTGGAGGATACAGACTCCTTGCTTTTAGCCGGCAGCCTAAAAAGTGGAACAAGGAGACTGCAGTTTGGTTGGAAGGTGCCTATGAGCCAGAGGGTGGTTCAGGGTATGTGAGCCTCAACCACTTACCCTGAGAGGAAGGTGCCAGTTGAAAGGGAGGATGATGGAGCAAGGCTCCCTGGGAGCCAGAAGGAACAGAACACAGAGTACCAGGAAGGGCTTGGCCTTGAACAGGGGCAGGGATTCCTGGACTTTGGTACTGGAGGAAAGGCCCCAGGTAGGTGTGCTTGGTCAGTAGGGGTGGAACCTAGAGGGAAAGCACCTCTGCTGCCCAGGTCACCCTCCCTGCACGCCCTAAGCCTTCATCAATCCAGGCTTCCCACTGGCTGCTTGCCAGTTGCCAGGTGCTGCTGAAGAGAGTCACGTGGCCTGTGGATTGGACACCATAGGTTTATGGTCTCCAGTGCCACCCGACCATGCCTTCTCGATGGGGGTGGGGGGCAAAAATTGTTACTGGGATGGGGGGAGATTGGGAAAAAAATCTGAACTCTTTCTACAAATAAAATACAGGTGCACATACAGTATATAAACAGATATACAAGATATCTGTACTGGTAAAATTTCGTGGGGAGGGTCAATGAGGAAAAAGTGTCCAAAAAAGCTTCCCAGCTGGTAGCGGTAATGAAAACAAGGCTGAGAGGCACGGAGCTCGGCCCTCCTTCCCTTCTGCATCTGCCACCTGTCTCTCTGCATGGTGCCCCCAATTCCCAGCAGTCACATGAATCCCTTGCCTCTCTTAACCTCCTCCCCCTGCCATTCTGCTTGCCCCATACCTGTTCTCTGACATGTGTGTTTCAGACTTCGCCCCTTCCAGTGCCTCTAAGCCTCTGCTCCAGAGCTTGTCCACACTCTCCAGGAACTTTGGTCTCATCTTAAAGAGAAAACAAAACAGCAGCGGCAAAACTTTGGCAATCCTCTGCTTAGCGGTTGTGCTTCTCCTTTCCCCTTACAGAAATGCTCTGCTAGTCTGTGACTGTTGTCCATGTCTTGGAACATCCCAAGACTCCCCTTGCTCCTCATGAGCCCCATTTCTCTGGACGTCTCTGTCTTTGGCTCCTTTGCTGAGTTCCTCTTCCTCACCTACTCTTATAAGTCACTTGCGTAGGATTCCAGTCTTAGGCGTGTTCTGTTCTCACTGGGCACGTTCTCTGAATGATCTGGTTCACACTTCCTGCTTCCACTACCACCTAGATGCAGTTGACTCCTAAAGTCATATTTGTAAACTCAGATTTCGCCACCAGCGCCAGAATCCTTACCCAGCTTCCCTCTGAATCTTTATTCCTTGTATTGGTGACAGGTATTTTTCCATCCATTCATCCAAACTTTTCGACTTTCTGCCTGTGTTGCTTTGTATGTTTTTTTCTGTTACCTGAACAAATGAAGTTAGAACCAAGCTTTAGAATCATTTTCAAAAGCTGACATTGAAAACCGATCACTGAGAGCGGTGTTTCTCGGTGGGGGAGAGGGTGTGCAATCGGCATTTTGGGTAGGAACTTTTCTGTTGAATAGGGCTGTCCTGTGCATTGCAGGACAGTTATCATCCCTGACCATTGCCCACTAAATCCTTGTAGTGCCCCTCCCTCCCCAGCCAAGCCTTTGCATTTTTGTGAGATCCCAAAGTGCTCCTGGTGATCAGCTTCAAAGGGGTCACAGTCTTGAAAATCCTATGGAGCAGTTCTACTGTGCACACACAGAGCCAGAAAGGAAGGGGTGGGATCCAGGGTCGAGATGTACAGAGATGGTTACAGAACTGACTCGATGGCAACTAACAACAACAGGAGCCTGTGAAGGAATGACTAAGTCAGTATTTGCCCTGTGAGTCTGGAAAACTTTTGGGAACCTCTGGGCCAGATCGTAGACAGCTTTGTGTGCCGTGCTGAAAAGTTTGAATTTTCATTCCGTAGGCTTTGGGGCACCATTAAAGGGTGGCAAGTAGTGTAAGCACGCTGGCCAGTGTTCCAGCCGGACTGGAAAGCAGCCTAGAGGGTGATGGAGAGCACAGGGCCATCGGACTGGGGGCAGGGAGGCTGGTAATGGGGCTGTCGAGGCGGGGGTGAGGTTGACAAGGAGAGCCTGAGCTAGGACCATAGTAATTGGAACAGAGAGCAGAGAGGGGATTCAGGTGTGAAGGATTTGGTGACTGAATGCAAGTATGAGACGGGGAATCTGGGTGCTGCCCAGCTTCGTGGCTGGGGTAATTAGACAGTTTTGGTACCTACAGAGAAGGGGGAGGGACAGGGTAAAGGTGCCTCAACTCAGTTTGGGGCTCGATTCATTGAGGTGCCTATAGGACAGCAACAGGGTATATGGACAGCTGGGCCTGGTGCTCAGAAGGCAGGCTAGATTTGAGACAGCTTTGAGAACCAACCAAGAGGAGACGATGCAAGTTCATTGTCTTCCCCCAAGGGCAGAGTGAGTAAGTGAAAGTGGGGGTACGCATATGTATGTGTCTACTGGGGAGACAAAAGGACTGGGTTTAAAGCTCTGGGGAATATCACCATTTGAGGAGAGAAAAAGGATTACCAGAGCAGGAGGATGCCAAGACTGCGTGGTGGGGCCCTAGAAGCCCAGGAGGAGAGTTTGAGGAAGAATGGAGTGGCCAACCCTGTCAGGGTGCCAACTGAAAAATATTCTGACACCACAGCAGGGGTGATCGTCATCTTGGTGAAAGCTGGCGCCCCATGGCCGTGGGGGTGGAGGCTAAATCACAGTGGGAGGAGCTGGAAATGTGAAGTGAGGCCATGGAGATTAAGCTCCCAGTACCAGCTCAGGAAGCAAAGGAGTGAGAGAGCTAGGGCTAAGAGAGTACAGGATCAAGGGGGGCTGGCTTTCTTTCGTTTGGGGGTGGTTTTGTTTTTAATGGAAAAGTGTTCAGCTTGTTTCTGCGCTATGGGAAAGATCAATGGAGTAGGCGGGGTTAAAGTCTTAGTAAGGAATCTATAACTGATGTTTTGATCGTACAAGGTCCTTGAGGAGCCAGAAAGGAAGGGGTGGGGCCCAGGGCCGAGGCCTGGGTAAGAGAAGAAGGAAGTACAGGGATGGTTACCAGTAGAGATGCTTGCTGTGGGGCAGGAAGGAAGCTTGGGGCATCCACTGCTCGGGCCTGGAGCAACATAAAGGGTGGGGCAGCCACTGAGCAGAGGGGACGTGGCGCACACCAGCGGCAGGTTTCCTTGGGGGCAGCACTGCTTGGCTTCTCAGGTACCAAAAATTAGTGTAACTTCAAAAGGTTTTACTTTGTTGTAATTTGCATCACGTTACAGTATGTTAACCAGGTCATTCCAGTATTGAATGCAACTTTTACTTTGTTTAACTAATTCTTCTCTTCCTTTTTAGTTAGAAATCTTGTGCTCTGTCAACATTCTTCAGTTTATATTCATTGCCTTAAGACTGGACAAGATCATCCACTGGCCATGGCTTGTATGTAACGTTCTAAATCTTTAAAAAAAACTTTTCATTTTTATTGTAAAAGTAATTCATGTTCATTGTAGAAAACTTGGGACAGATATAGCTAATAGCATAAGCATAGCTAATAGAGTAAGAATCCACCATAATCCCACCACTGGTTTGTGTTTTCTGTTTCTTCTTTGGGGTTCTATTGTTTTATGTAGATAGCTGAGATCACACTGCATGTATAATTGTGTATACTGCTTTTTGTTTTGACGTTGTATCATAACATTTCCCCAGGTCAATTCTTTATAAACATAGATTTTAAGGTTTAATTATGTAAAATATTCTTCCACCATCCCCTTGTCTCTGAAGATTCAGGTTGTTGCCAGTATTTTGTGATTATAAGTCGTGTTGCCTTGTATATTTTTGTGCGTAAAAATCTTTGCCTGATTTATGGATAGTTTTCCCAGGAAAAACTCCAAAGACAGTATTACTGGGTTAGAGAGTGGGAAGCTTTTGAGAGTCTCTAGTACAACTGCATTGCCAACTTGCTTTTTCAAGAAAGGTGTACCAATTTACACTCTTGTCAGCAGTGGGATCTAAGTCATGCTTTTAAACTGTGGCTCCAGTTAATGTGTGTTTGGTTAAAATTGACAGCACATGGATGGATGGATGGATGGGTGGGGGGGTGGGTAGGTAGGTGGATGGATGGACGGACGGACAGACGGACGGACGGACGGACGGACGGATGGATGGGTGGGTGGGTGGGTGGGTGGATGGGGATGGATGGACAGACAGACAGATGGACAGACGGACGGATAGACAGATGGCAAGCTACAAACATGAGAATACAGTATGGTGTCAGCTATTAAATGCATAGAAACAGGATTGGAACAAAGGCAGAAGGGTTCCATTACCTCCTGGAGGTGAGTTGTGCCCATGGTTTTTCCCCATGCTGCATGATGTATACTTTTTGTTGTTTGTTTTTATTTTGAATTTGTGTTTTTAACAGCTTTATTGAAATATCATTCAATACCATACAACCCATCAATTTAAAGTGTACAGCTCAATGGTTTTAAGTATCTTCACAGATAAGTACAACCATCCCCACAGTCAATTTTAGAATATTTTCGTCTCTCCGAAAAGAAACCCTGTATGCTTTAGCTATCACCTGTCTTTCCTCCCCCAGCCCTAGGCAACCGCTATCTACTTTTCTGTCCCTGTAGATTCCCCTGTTCTGGACATTTCATATGAATGGTATCATAAAATATGTGTTGATTTACACTTTTGCACTTTAGATATTTTCTGTAATGAACATGGTTTACATTTAAAAAAAACAAAAGTAAAAACTACAGTAAAAAAAAGAAAATATTCATTTAGGGGCAGGGAAGAAAATAAGAGAACATGAGTAGCCTCCATAAATAGCGAAAATGGGATTCATAACTTTTGCCCAAAGTCTTTGATAAAATATTCTTAATCAAAAACGCTGTTCAATGATGAATCCGTGAAACATCTCATAACATGGATGAATCTGGAAGGCATTATGCTGAGTGAAATCAGTTGCAAAAGGACAAATATGGTATGAGACCACTATTATTTGAGGTTAAGGGAAGGACAACACGCGATACAGGGGAAGTCAGCACAACTGGACCAAACCAAAAGCTAAGAAGTTTCCTGAATACAGCCAAACACTTTGAGGGACAGAGTAGCAGGGGTGAGGGTCTAGGGACCATGGCTTCAGGGGACATCCGAATCAATTGGCATAACAAAGTTTATTAAGAAAATGTTCTCTGTCCCACTTTGCTGAGTGGCATCTGGGGTCTTAAAAGCTAGCAAGCAGCCATCTAAGATGCATCATTTGGTCCCAATGCACCTGGAACAAAGGAGATGAACACTAAAGACAACAGGAGAACATGAGCCCAAGAGACAGAAAGGACCACGTAAACCAGAGACTCCATCAGCCTGAGACCAGAAGAACTAGATGGTGCCCGGCTACCACCAATGACCGCTCTGACAGGGAACACAACAGAGAGTTCCTGAAGTGGAGCAGGAAAAAAGTAGGGTACAGAACTCAAATTCTAGTAAAAAGACCAGACTTAATGGTCTGACTGAGACTGTAGTGACCCCAGAAGACATGGCCCCCGAACTCTGTTAGCCCAAAACTAAAGCCATTCCCAAAGCCAACTCTTTAATCAAAGATTAAACTGGACTATAAGACATAAAAAAAAAAAATTTGTTTTTATAAGACGTAAGACATAAAGTGATACTGGTGAGGAGTGTGCTTCTTAGCTCAAGTAGAGACATGAGACTATGTGGGCAACTCCTGTCTGGTGGTGAGATGAGAAGGCAGAGGGGGACAGGAGCTGGATGAATGGACATGGGAAATACAGGGTGGAGAGGAGAAGTGTGCTGTCACACTGTAGGGAGAACAACTAGGGTCACATAATAATGTGTGTATAAATTTTTGTATGAGAAACTGACTCAAATCGTAAACTTTCACTTAAAGCACAATAAAAATAAAGACTGTTCAAGCACCGATGCTACATCTTCTGCAGGCTGCAGCTGGAGGATGGTGATTGGGTTCAAGAATTTTTCTTTTGTAACATGGAGGAAACAACTCTGGATAAGACCAATTTTTTAGTGTAAGGTCTAATCAGGAAAAAATGTTAGGAATTTTTAATGTTTTATTGAAGTAGACTGAGGGATTGCTCAAGCCCCAATCTTGTGCAGGTCCCAGCAGATGAAGCAGTCTGACTACACATTTGCTGCAAAGGTCAAGAGCGAGCAAGTAAGGCTGGTAAGGTCAATAACTTTCCCCTCAACAACAGAACACCAATGAATGACAGTCTCGTCACCTAACTGCTTTAGCAGGCAGAACAAGAGGACCAGGCCGTGTATAAACTCTTCAGCAAAACCTACAGCCAAGAACTAGCTAGTCAGGAAGATTGAAAATCAGATACCAAATTAAAATGGATCCACAGGTCTAAAGGTAAAACTACAGAACGTTTAGAAGAGAACGTGGGAGAAAATCTTCAGGATCTTAAGTAAAAAGTTCTAAGAAATGACACCAAAGGCATGGTCCATAAAATAAAAAAAAAGTCATAAATTTGGACTTGCTCAAAATTGAAGTAAAACGAATGAAAAGATAAATCACATACTGGGAGAAAATACTTGCAAAGCACATACCTGACAAGGAATTGTATCCAAAACATGAACTGTCAAAACTCAGAAATAAGAAAATAAACACCCAGATTTAAAACATGGCTAAAGACTTGAACAGACATTTTTTTAAAGAGAATATACAAATAGTAAATAAGCTTGTGAAAAGATTCTCAACGTCATTAGCCATCAAGGAAATGCAAATCAAAACCACAGTTACATACTAGTATATGCCTACTAGCATGCCTATAATCAAAAAGATAGACAATAACAAGTATTGTCAAGAAAGTATAGAAATTGGAAACTTTATAGGTGGCTGGTGGAGATGTAAAATGGTGCAGCAGGTTTGGAAAACAATCTGGAAGTTTCTCAAAAAGTTAAACAGAGTTACCATATAACCTAGCACTCCTGGGTATGTATCTTGTTGTTGTTGTTAGGTGCCCTTGAGTTGATTCTGACTCATAGCCACCCTATGTACAACAGAAGGAAACACTGCCCAATCCTGCGCCATCTTCATGATCCTTGTTATGCTTAAGTAAGCCCATTGTTGCAGCCACTGTGTCAATCCATCTCCTTGAAGGTCTTGCCCTTTTTCACTGATCCTCAACTACCAAACATGATGTCCTTCTCCAGGGACTGATCCCTCTTGATAACATGTCCAAAGTATGTGGAGGTAGTCTTGCCATCCTTACTTCTAAAGAGCATTCCGGTTGTACTTCTTCCCAAGACAGATATGTTCTTTCTGCAGTCCATGGTACATTCAATATTCTTCTCCAACACCACAATTCAAAAGTGTCAATTCTTTTTCAGTCTTCCTTTTTCAGTGTCCAGCTTTCACATACACATGAGGCAATTGAAAACATCATGGCTTGGGGCAGCTGCACCTTAATTCTCAAGGTGACATCTTTGCTTTTCAACACTTCAAAGAGGCCTTTTGCAGATTTGCCCAATGCAGTGCATCTTCTGATTTCTTGACTGCTGCCTCCATGGCTGTTGATTGTGGATCCAAGTAAAATGACATCCTTGACAACTTCAGTCTTTTCTCCGTTTATCATGATGTTGCTCATTGGTCCAGTTGTGAGGATTTTTGTTTCCTTTATGTTGAGGCGTAACCTATACTGAAGGCTATGGTCTTTGATCTTCATCAGTAAGTGCTTCAAGTCCTCTTCACTTTCAGCAGGCAAGGTTGTGTCATCTGCATAATGCAGGTTGTTAATGAGTATTCCTCCAATCCTGATGCACAGTTCTTCTTCATACAGTCCAGCTTCTCGGATTATTTGCTCAGCGAACAGATTGAATAGGTATGGTGAAAGGATACAACCCTAACGCACACCTTTCCTGACTTTAAACCACGCAGCATCCCCCTTGTTCTGCTCAAACTACTGCCTCTTGATCGATGTACAGGTTCCTCATGAGCACAATTAAGTGTTGTGGAATTCCCATTCTTTGCAGTGTTCATAATTTGTTACGATCCACACCATTGAATGCTTTTGAGTAGTCAAATAAAACCTAGCTAAATGTCTCATATTCTCTGCTTTCAGTCAAGATCTATCTGACAGGAGCAATGATATCCCACATTCCACAACCATTTCTGAATCCGGTTTGAATTTCTGGCTGCTCCCTGCTTTTTGAATGATCTTTAGCAAAATTTTACTTGCATGTGATATTAATGATATTGTTTGATAAATTCCATATTCGGTTGGATCATCTTTCTTGGAAATAGTCATAAATATGGATCTCTTTTTTTTTTCCAGTCAGTTGGCCAGGCAGCTGTTGTCCAAATTTCTTGGCATACACAAGTGAACATTTCCAGTGCTGCATCAAATTGTCGAAAAATCTCAATTGGTATTCCATCAATTCTGGGAGCCTTGTTTTCCATCTGTGCCTTCAGTGCAGCTTGGACTTCTTCAGTGCCATCAGTTCCTGACCCGTGTATGCTACCTCCTGAAATGGTTGAACATGGACTAATTCTTTTTGGTGTAATGACTGTGTATTCACTCCTATCTTCTTTTGATGTTTCCAGTGCCGTTTAATATTTTCCCCGTAGAATCCTTCAGTATAGCAACTCGAGGCTTGAATTTTTTCCTTAGTTCTTTAAGCTTGAGAAATACAGAGTGTGTTCTTCCCGTTTGGTTTTCTACCTCAAGGTCTTTGCACATGTCATTATAATATTTTACTTTATTTTCTAGAGGGGCCCTTTGAAATCTTCTGTTCAGCTCTTTCACTTAATCATTTCTTCCTTTCACTTTGGCTACTCTGCATTCAAAGAGCAAGGTTCAGAGTTTCTTCTGAAATCCATTTAGGTCTTTTCTTTCTTTCCTGTCTTTATAATGACCTCTTGCTTTCTTCATGTATGATGTCATTCCACAGCTCATCTGGTCTTCAGTCATTAGTGTTCAACGCATCAAATCTATTCTTTAGTTGGTCTCTAAATTCAGATGGGATATACTCAAGGTTGTATTTTGGCTGTTTGGGACTTGCTCTGATTTTCTTCAGTTTCAACTTGAACTTGCATATGAGCAACTGATGGTCTGTTCCACAGTCAGACTCTGGCCTTGTTCTGACTGATGATGTTGAGCTTTTCCATCATCTCTTTCTACAGATGTAGTCCATCTGATTCCTGTGTATTCCATCTGGTGAAGTCTGCATGTATAGTCGTTCTTCATGTTGGTGAAAAAAGGTATTTGCAATGAAGAAGTTGTTAGTCTTGCAAAATTCTATCATGCAATCTCTGGTGTCATTTCTATCGCCAAGGCCATATTTTCCAACTCCCGAACCTTCTTTGTTTCCAACATTTGCATTCCAATCACCAGTAATTATCACTGCATCCTGATTGTATGTTTGATCAATTTCAGAAATTCTCAGTTTCTTCATCTTTGGCCTTAGTGGGTGGTGCGAAAATTTGAAGAATAGTGCTATTGACTGGTCATCCTTGTAGGCATGTGGATATTATCCTATCACTGACAGCGTTCTGATTCAGGATAGATCTTGATATGTTCTTTTTGACAATGAATACAACGGCATTCCTCTTCAAGTTGTCATTTCTGTCATAGTACACCATATGACTGTCTGGTTCAAAATGGCCAATACTAGCCCATTTCAGCCCACTAATACCTAGGATACTGATATTTATGCGTTCCATTTCATCTTTGAAGAATTCCAATTTTCCTAGATTCATACTTTATACATTCCACATTTCTATTATTAATGGATGTTTGCAGCTGTTTCTTCTCATTTGAGTCATGCCACATCAGCAAATGAAGATTCTGAAAGCTTGACTTCATCCACGTCATTAAGGTCGACTCTACATTGAGGACACAACTCTTCCCCAGGTGTATTTTGAGTTCCCTCCAATCTGAGGGGCTCATCTTCTGTCACTATATCAGACAGTGTTCCGCTGCTATTCATAAGGTTTCCACTGGGTAATTCTTTTCGAAAGTAGACCGCCAGCTCCTTCTTCTTAGTCTGTCTTAGTCTGAAAACTGACACCTCTCTGCCATGGGTGACCCTGCTGGTACCTGAATACCGCTGGCATAGCTGCCAGCATCACAGCAACACTCAAGTTCGCACAGTACGACAAACTGCCAGATACTTGGGGGGGGGGGCCAGTGTTTACCCTAGGGAAATGAAAACTTAGGTTTGTAGCAGCTTTATTTGTGATAGCTCCAAACTGGATACTCTTCAGTCAGTGAATGCATAGGCAAACAGGTAAATCCATACCATTGAATAAAATTTGAATACCACTCTGCAATATAAGGGAAGGACCTGTCCATATATACACAATGGCCATATAGACACAGCGTGCACATACACACAAAGGGAATGAAGCTCAAAGGCATGCTGATTGAGAGAAACTGGTCTGAAAAAGTTGCATGCTGTTTGATTCCATTTATATGACATTCTAGAAAGGATAAATGTATAATGAGAGTGGTTGCCAGGGGTTATGGGTGGGGAGAATGTGTAACAGTAAAGGCGGCTAGCATTGGGGGTGTTTATGAGGCGATCCAAGTGTTCCGTATCCATCCTGTGGCAGTGGTTACATGAATCTGTATATGTGTTAAAAGTCATAGAACTGTACACAAAAGAAAAAATGGCAATTTCCCTGTACGATAATGAATAAAGGAAAAATGAATAATTGAGAAAGTAGTCCAAGGGGGTGGGGGCCATGCGAGATGCTGGCCAGCTGATGCCTCCACTGTTACCTGCGGGCTGTATGAGGTGGAGTATGGTCTTTCTGGTCTCACAGCAACTTACAGAGCCTGTGCTGCCGTGGAAGCATGGACAGGGGAGTGTAGGCACCCGGCGTCTATCTGCAAAGTTAGCCAGGGGGTCTGTAGAAAGCTAGGCAGCTGACGTTTCCGGGAAGTGAGTTCCCAAATACATTGCCAAGTAGCTGGAGCAGGATGCAGAGTGCTGCCTGTGAAGGGAGAGGGCAAGAGAGTATCTCTGTCCACAGGGTGACAGCTCTGCCCTGGGCCCTCAGGGAGCCAGGATGCTAACAGGACTGGATGACTGACAAGCAGTAGGGGCAGAGGAAGGCTTGTCTACCTCCACAGTGACCCATGGAAAACATTCCCAGTGCAGGTTCTGTGCTAAAAACACTATGCTGTCCCCCCAGCTGTCCCCTGAGGTAGGACTGTCCTTATTCCGTCTTGCACTGTGTAGTTTTGCACTGTCTTAACTAGAGAGACCCAGCAGGGCTTTGCCAACGCCTCCATCTGCTGTGGTGGAAGCTGCAGAGATGCCTCTCCTCCTCCCCTCAGGTTGTGTGTGTCCCCCTGTGGATTCTCATGTCCTTTTTGTGCCTGGTTGTCCTCTACTACATCGTGTGGTCCGTCTTGTTCCTGCGCTCCATGGATGTGATAGCGGAGCAGCGGAGGACACACATAACAATGGCCCTGAGCTGGATGACCATCGTCGTGCCACTTCTAACTTTTGAGGTGAGCTTTCTGAGGAAACAGTCTTCATATTCAGAGCCCCGCCCTTCCCTATAACAGCAGCTTGGACACTGGTGCAGCTGGCGAGCCCTTGAACTCACAGGGTGCCAACTCCCACAGAGATGCCTACAGAGACCATCAGGAGACTTAGAACAGCCTGTCCTGTCTGGGGCTGGGAACCGGCCGTGAGAAGGGCCCCTTTTTAGCCAGGAGGCATCCATATTTATGGCTGCTGCTACTTTCTGAAAAGGAAAGTTGTATTTTGTATTTTACTTCTGTGGCGAATGGTGCAACAGGTGCTGTTTGTTTCTGAGAACAAACACTAAGAGGTCTCTCCCGTGAGAAGCACAGGCCTTAGAAACTACCCTTGCTTAGTCCTGAAGAGGCACGTGACACTGGGCGGCCCCTCCCCGACACTGGGAGGGTGGCCATTCTTTCCTCTAGTGCTCACTTCCCTCCCTGAGACCTGCTGGGGGTGTCTAGTGAGGCTCTGGCTGCAGACTTCCTCTGACTACTTGCAGATGTTGCCTCAGCATGACCTTGGCTGTTTCTTTCTTTAGATCCTGCTGGTTCACAAACTGGACGGCCACAATGCATTCTCTTGCATACCGATATTTGTCCCGCTGTGGCTTTCACTGATCACTCTCATGGCAACGACCTTTGGACAGAAGGGAGGAAACCACTGTATGTACACACCATTTGGAAGCCCTTGTGCGGGGTGTGTGTGTGTGTGTGTGTGTGTGTGTGTACGTCTGTGTGCGCCCACGCTCTAGAAAAGGAGGAACCTGAGGGCTCCAAATGAATGTGCATGCCTGGGAAAGCTGGGCCCGAGGCGGTCTCAGATCTTCAGCGGAAAGCCACGCCATCAGCTTACTCTCCACTGGCTGGCACCACTCTTCTCTAGCAGTGTCGGGCTGCGAGTTGAGGGATACCAGAACCAGCCCAGCAGCCCCTCCTAAACCTAGTCTTGTCAGTGGTACTTAATTGGCATGTTCTTCCTCTCCATCCCTGCGGTGTGGTCCCCTGTTTGCTAGGCTCAGAGGCTCCTTTGCGCATACCCCCAGAGGCTGCCCTTCTGCAAGCCTGAGCGGTGGAGGTGGGGAGGGCCCTAGACTGCAGCCCTGGCTGTCCTTGTTGGCTGTGCACCAGGAGAGCCAGCACTGAGCTGACGTTCCTGTGCTGGGCGCAGGAAAGACTGGCCTCCTAGAAGTCACTGGAGGGGCCCCTGGAGCCCAGGCCTCCCACTGGCCTGGACCAGCACGTGCCTGACGACCTCCCTCATCCCGGGGGTGACAGAATTCCTCTACTTGGATGACATTCTGTGCCCCACGTGAGGGTTGGACCAGGGACGATTAAGAGGATGACAGCATCGTCTAGGTTCTCACAGGTATCTGAGCCTCGCTAGAGCCCTGGTTAAGAGCTTGGGTGCTGAACCAAAAGCTTGGCAGTTCGAATCTATCAGTTGCTCCTTGAAAACGCCATGGGGCAGTTCTACTCTGTCCCGTAGGGTCACTATGAGTCAGAATAGACTCAACGGCAACGGCTTTGGTTTGGTTTTTTGGTTTAGAGCTGAGGTTCTCAGTTGTGTGTACCCTCAGGGTCACCTGGAGGGCCTGGTCAAGTTCCAGGTTTTCAGACCGGGTTCAGTCTTTGTTTCTGGGGCGACAGAATAAAGCATTACCGCACAGCAGTGCAATTTCACGTTCGGGAAAGAAAATGTATGTGAAACTCACTTGAACCAAGTTTTTGAAAAAGTGTTTTCTTATTTTTCAGGGTGGTTTGGTATTCGCAAAGATTTCTGTCAGTTTCTGCTTGAAATTTTCCCATTTTTAAGAGAATATGGAAACATCTCATATGACCTTCATCACGAAGATAATGAAGAAACGGAAGAAAGCCCTGTTCCGGAACCTCCTAAAATTGCTCCTATGTTTCGAAAGAAGGCCAGGGTAGTCATTACACAGAGCCCTGGAAAGTATGTGCTCCCTCCTCCCAAGCTAAATATCGAAATGCCAGATTAAAGGCACTTCTTTCCGGGAGGGAACATGGGTGGATCGGACACACACTCCTCGCCCTCCCTCTGCCTCTGTCTGCACCCTCCACCCAGGGCTGGAACTGGAGCCGGGCCCTCGAGGACTGTCATCTCCTGCCTTGTTTGCATTCAAAGCCTCTCGGTGACTCCCCACCACGTGTCACAGAGGAGGAGGGGCCTGGACGACGGGTGTGGGGGGTGTCAGGGTAAGCGTGCTTGACGGAGAGCGTGCCCACGAAAACAGGAGAAACTGACTTCCACATGGGCCTGAGGAGCTGGCTTATCGCCCTCAGGGATGGCTGATGTGGCCCAGGAAGGGGGTCTTCGTGTCTGTTGGGTAAAATGCTAAACAGGATCACAGCATTTTTAAAGCACGTCTGCCAGGATGTGTGGCCCAGACTTCTCCTGCATAGTCAGTAGGAGCTCTCCACGTGTCGCTGTTGCCCACTGGTTGTATGCCTTGCAGGCCTCACTCCCAGCGCCCTACCCGGGAAGGCCTTGCTCTTGGGGCAGGACCACGGCAGGTTTTCCTTAAAGCCTCCTTGGCAAGCCCTTTCTCATGGAGTAACTCCATGGCTGTATAGTATTTATACAAATATTTTAGCATTGTGACATACGGTGTGCAATCCTACTCTGTACAGTCTACTCTGTTAAAGTATTTTTTTACAAGCTTGTACTCGAGATGGACGTGCTCTGTGCTGGAGTAGAAGCTGGCGGCATACTGCCTGCCCCAGCAGGGGCTGCCTTGTGGGACACAGCCATTCACCCACTTGAGGTTCTCCTCGGATGGAGCAGCTGCTACTACCAGGACAGCCACCACAAGTGGGAAACAGTCCGCGCTGTTGCAACCTCCAAGGACTGTTGGCTTGCCAAAAATCACAAAGCACTGTTTGAAACTGGAACCCTACAGAAGGTGGTCAGAGACGAAACCTGAACAACGGTATCATGGGTAGCTCCAAGTCTGCAGATTTTGGTCTGCGGTGACGAGAGAACTTTAGCCTGAGTCCCACCCTTTTCATTCTGACAGTGGTTTCTGTAAGCACCGCTGGTATAGCCGTGGATCAGAGGAGGGGAGAAACCAGTTCTTACAGGTAGGAAACCCTTCAGCCTGAAAAGAAAGCGTTTTCTACAGCAAGGAAAGAGGAGGGTTGATTTTCTCACCCAGGAGAGGCGAGGAGGAGTTTCAAAGGAGGCCACTGCCTGGTCGTCTGTTTGAGCTACAACTGAACCCTGTAAACAGCTCCTCCCCTGACACTGAACTCCGCCAAAGCTGCCCTCGTTTGGGGGCACAGGGTGAATGGGTGGTGTCGCTGTGCCTGCGCGGTGTGTAAGAAGTTCAGCTAAACTCACTATTCCAGCTCCCTCAGCTGTTCAATAAAGCAGTTCCTCACTTTTGACGTGCACCGTGTGGAGCTTGTTGTACAGGTGGTCCAGGAAACTCAGTGTGGGCTCAGCCGGTCTCAGAGAAGCATCTGCAGTTGCATAGGCAGTCGGGTGGGGGTGTGTTGGGGACAACCCTTTAGACCTAGTTGGCTTCCAGGTACAGCCTAAGGGGACGGGAGGAAAATAGGGACGGCATCAAGAATCCACAGTTGCCTAGGTGACACCGTGTCACCTTTGCTGCAGCTCATGAGACTCAGCAGAGAATTGGGGGGGCATTCCAAGATGCCCCCCAGGGGGATCGGGTTTCAGAGATTCTTCTGCATGGCCAGGGCTCACCAACAGCCAAGTATTGCTCATGTTTAAGCAAACTCTCTCCCTGATTGCTGTGTGGCCCACCATGGTCCCTCTGCCTTTTCATGGGATGGGAGCTCAGGTGGAGTGTCAGCTGGTGGTTTGTAGCAACTGACAAGGAGATCTAGCTTGTGCTGTTGATTAAGTGATGTCCCGTCGTTAGCCAAGGGCCTTTCTTAGGCTCAGTAGATTTCAGACTTGCTGTCAAGCACAACATCTTTGAAAGCAACGTCAGCAGTTCTGCCTTCCTGCCAGGTACCTTGTTCCCTGGGTGGGTCTCACTGAATCCTCACATCCCTGTAAGGCAGCTGCTGACACTGTCACCACCGTGAGGAGACTGAGGCTCAGAGAGGTTAAGTAACACGCCTGCGGTAACAGAGCTTGGACATGGCTGGGCTGGGATGCCAACCTCAGCCTTCCAAGTGAGATCCCTGGCTCTCACCCACGGTGCAGGAGAGCCTCAGGCCTGGGTCCCTATTTCCGCCTCACCTCAGTGGTCAGCAGTCTCTGTGCCTGGATTGAGATGGGGTGTCATGGAGTGGTGCCCCCTATGTGATGTGGGTGTGTGGTGAACCAAGATGAAAAATGAGCTGGTGCAGTGCTTAGCTTTCAGCAAACAGCTGACATTACCCAGTGATGAGATCATCAGCTTTTATTAGTAACGCAGAGATTAGGATGAAGAGGAACTGGGCAAGATTCATCATGGGGTCAGTCTTGCTCAGACCCTCATCCCAGCGTGAATTGACCAAGGAAACATCTTCTACGAATGCCCCACAATGCGTTGTAGGCAGGAGACAGAGGGATTCATGTCATAGATTGAAACCTTAAACTGGAGGGGTATATGTGCTGGAGTGCATGGGGAAAGGGTAACGGGGTAAGAGGAAGGGGCCTTTGATTAGGCACACCTGGCTGCCCGTCCTGATACCGGGAAGGCGTCTTTGTTCAGATGCAAACAGCATAGCCATCCTGTGACCAAGGTGCGTAACCGGAAAGACCATTCCTTCCCCTCTAGCTACAAGATCAATTTTGTAAGCCTGCATTTTCTGTTTAATGATGCAACCTGTTAAAAGTCGCCAGTAGAAACTGTCCCCCCTCCTCCACCAGGGTGCATACTTAGTACAATTAAGTAGTCAAGGAGACTTTGGGAAACAAAACTCAATCTGGGAAAGCAGCTGCTTTCCCTCAGGGAGAACGAGATATAGATGCTGCTCTGGGTGGACAGACATCCCATGCTGGACCTCCCAGTCCCAACCTCAAAAGAACAGTTGCAGGGGTCAAACACCAGGGCAGATCCAAGACACATTTCTCTCTGACGTGGTCAAGGGAAAGAAGGCGTGTGTTAAGGACAGGGGACAAATGCCCTGTAATGGAGAGACCACGGAGACGCCCGGCATGTAATAGAGTATGGATGGGGGGCCGTGTCCATGCGGAGGAGAGGCAGGAGGAAGGACGCCTACGGTCCTGTGGGTGCTCAGCAGTGGGGGAAGAGAGGGCCAGCCCAGTCACCTGCGTACCCATCTGCAGTGTGCCTTCCTATGACATATCCTGCGGGCATGGTACGGCATCTGTGTGGAGGACTTTGCTGCCCCTGCCTGTGACTGTGCTACAATGGTGGTTGGCTCCAGCCTTGACCATGGACACTTGTCCAAGATTCTGCTCAGTGTTTGCAAACGTTAATCCCGTGCAGCGCTTCAAAGCCAGTGAGTTCCATGAAGGAGCTCTGAACCTGCTGAGTCGGTGACTTCCATCTGGTTCTACCTGATCCAGGGGCTCTCGGAGGAAGACATGTCCTGCTTTGAAGGAAGGTTGGGCCTGATCCCGGAAACACAAATGTTTGAATCAGCCGTGACATTTTGAAATGAACATGTGTGGCCCAGAATGTGAGACATGCTGACAGGTAACCCACCTGTGTGGCTTTCTATTGAGGTCACTTGGTAAGTGTCCTGTGACGTCCCTGTCAAGCAGCCTGGGCACCTTTGTGACACCTGGGGCTGCATTGTGAGCCCAGCGCTGGGGGCTAAGCCTCACCCTTGTTGCTAGGAAGGAAGCAGAGCCTTCACTTTGCATGGATAGTTGCGAGAAGAGCAGTCCCCCAGGCCAGGACCCAGGCTCGAGCATGGCCCTTTCTCCCCCAAGGGCCGGGGCACCCCGAAATGTCAGTGAGGGACCGGTTCCTGCAGCAGTTCCGGCAGGGGCCTGGGACGACCCGCTGCCACCTGGCTGCCCCAACGGGAGATTCCTGCTTGAAGAGACCGCTTTCCAAACGCCGACCGAAAGGCCTTCTTTGAGAAGACCAGGCCCAGGCACGAACACCCTGTCACCGAGGGGCGGGAGCCTGTGTTCTCTCCCCTTCCCCAAGAAACTGGAACATCGTGAGCAGCAATCAGTTTGTGTCCATTTGGTGGGAGTGTAACGGCGCGTGCATCGGGATCAACGAAAAACTATTTCAAAAAGAGATTTTGGACCAAGACGGTGCTGACAAAGTGTTTGCAACGCACTATATGAAGAGCTTCATCCGCCAGCTCAACCTCTACGGCTTCAGCAAAATGCATCAGATTGCTTGGCAACCTGTCTGCCTCGCTAGATGTTTCAAAGAAGAAAGATCAGTGTGTGTCGTGAGCAAGGTAACGACCGAGGGCCTCCCTCCCAGGGCTAAGGCGGTGGGCTCGGGGACAGGGTCATTGAACTCCCAGGACGGCCTCTGGGGAGTGGGGGCACCTAGGGCGAGGTGCAGGACAGCTCCTAGGCCTGTGTCCCCTCTGGGTGGTGGTGACAATGACTGAGCGTTATTTTGGGGAGAGGGTTTCAAAGATGATAGCTGTGACATCTCAGGATCTGTGTTCCCTCCTGCGACTGACACGCCCTATGACACCACAGCTCTTGAACTTGTCCCCTAGCTAGCCGTGCTGTTCCCTTCCTCTGCAAACAGCAGGGCCCCGCAAGCTGGGCTCGAGGTGCTGCCCTAAGCCATTTAACGAGAGTGCTGAAGGCAGAGTACCGGGCCTGTGGAGCCCGGCCAGTGGCCCCAGGTGGTGAAGAGCCCGTGGCTCCCAGCAAGGGATTGGGTCTATTGCCAGGTCCATGTCGTCGTGAAGGCTGCGAGTCTTTATCAGTCTCAGTGCCATTTCAGAGTCCCCTTGCGGTCGGTTGTGTACTTGGACCTTGGTGGGTTGTTTACTTGGATTTTTGCTCTTTGAGTCCTGTTCCAGGGGTGAAATGCCGGTCGGAGGTTGGGGAATGTTGAGGGTTAACAGTCGTGTTTCCAGCTACCACCTGGGACTGTGACCTTTGTCAGAAGGCCGCCAGGACGGCTAGTGACACTGCTTGGGTGGAGATTTGTTTTTAGTTGCTGTCAGTTCTCCTGTGACGTCACTTTCATTTCTTTTTCTTTTTAAAATGTGGATCTTAGTTACACTTCTACTATTGCCCCTACTTTAAAAAACACTTCCTCTAAGCTCCTTGTGAAGATGAAGAGAAGAGTGGGCGTAACAGGGTCATCCAAAGCCATCCTGCACACGTACTCCCAGCAGAGGTAGAGCCAGCCCGAAGCCCCGAGATCTCCTTCAGCACCTACAGCTGTGGAGCGACAGGAAGCTCCCACCTGTCCCAGTGAGAACAAGCCAGCGGGCCCGGGGAACCCAGAACTGCCCGATGACACGTCCGGAAGCAGCAGTGCCCGCTGGGCCCCACCAGCAACTGCAGCAAGGGCCCTCGAGGCTGGTGGGAAGAAACCTGGGGGCTGTGGCCCACCTGTCAGCACGGTCTCCCCACTAGCCGGAGAAGAGCCAGACTCCCCGGGCTGCCCCTGGTACCGAGGCCACTGCCCTCGGGAAGCCTCCCCGGGTTGTCCACGTCAGGGTTTCTGCGCATATATGTTCCTTTGGGCCGATGGTGGGTCTGCCAGCCGAGCCTCCAGGATACCACAGCTCCCCTGCCATGTTCCTGCCTTGGGCGGGCCTGTTGCCCTTCTGCTGCCCCTGGGTCCCCATGCCCATCAGGGCTATGGGGCCTGCTGTCCGCATGCCTGTTTCCTCACCCCCAGCCATGCCATTCCACTGCTTCGCCAACTGCCTCTGCTTCTCAGCCTACAGGCTGCCTATCATCAGGCCCCCAGGGTGTCCTGTGCTCAGGGACCACCACAGATAAGGCAGTCGTTTTCCCAGGAAGGGTGCAGGCCAATAAAAGCACCAGAAAATGAGTGACCGTCTATCTGAGTGATGATCCTTGTCTCTGTCACTTGTCTGTCTTTGCACTTGAGTCGCCCTCTGAGGTATGGTTTGCTTGCATGGTAGAAGCAAACGTAAGCACGGTCCTCCCCAGCATAACGCAGGCCCCTAGATGATGCTCAGACAGGTTACGGGTGTGAGGAAGGCCTTGGGACAGCCTGCATCCACTCATTAAAGAGCTGTCTGAAATCTGCAATAGGTTCCAAACCCTGACGTTGGTGCGTAACCACCACACTGCCTTCTTGGCCACCCAGACACAATTCCCTGTCCTGTCTGTGCCTTGTATAACACTCTCTTCAACTGACAGATGAAGAAAGACCAACTCTCACTTTAGGGGAGGGCTGACACGTGCCCTTCCTGTCCCCCAACATACCGTTGTGCAGGTGACAGTCACCGCCCATGAGTCCTACAGGTTTTCTGTTGAGAGAGGCTCATGTGTATGTGGATACGGCGGTTGACCTTTGGCTTTGATTCCACGTGCTGGGTCTGGGAGTTTTTTCTTTTATTTTTAGAACTAAAAATTGATATGATAGTTGTGCTTAGAAAGAAACCTTCTGGAGACAAGCCTTTCTCTTTACAAGTTGGTTCTGCTTGCTTGGGGTATCTACATGAGAACACACGCTCTCATCGATGGGGCTCCGTAGAGTGCTCTGTCCGAAAGTGCATGAAGGACACTTTCCAGTTCTTCGTATAGATAATTAGGCATAGCACCCAAAGACTTCCGAGATCAGGCAGTGGGAGAACCCAAACCCCAACACCCCCAGGTGGCGATCTCCTGGATTTTGAATTTGGCCCAAGGTAGGAGAGTTCTGTGAGAGCTGAAGAGTGGGTGGGAAGTGGACACTTGGGAATGGCTGACAGAAGTGCTTGTAATCCCCATCTCGCACTGCCTTGCAGGTGGAGAGCCCCGTCTAGCTGCTGTTACAAACCAGTGCTTAGGTAGAAATGGGTGCCCATCACCTTTCTACGCTTCCTGAATTTGTGAGCTCTTCCACTTTTCAGAAGGGCATTTTTCTCATCTTGTAATTCCAAATGCCTCTTGATCTTTACTTGAGTCATATGGAGATGGATGCTCCTTAAATCCACTTCAACCCACGGGAAACTTGCTTACATGCAGATCTATGTAGAAAGGTGTGGGTTTGCACAACGTAATACCGGGTGGTTTGCCTTTGAAAAGGATTTGCTTGAAGGACATGGTCTCGTTTACAAAGCCTAGAGTGTATGACACCAGTAGCAGACCTCCTCCGTACTTCATTCTTACCATTTACTCATTTCTCTGTTTTGAACTTAATAGTTAAAGGAAATATGCCGACCTTGAGTCCCTCTGAGCTAGGGCAGAGGGCTGCTTTCTAGAAACATCTGGGAGTAAAGTGAGTGTGAACAGGTTTTAAGGGCTGTGTCCTGACAGCTAAACCAAGTCTTGAAAATACAGACCAGGATGATCCAGGGCACGTTATTTCACTGTTGCTTCCAGGACACGATAAGGTGACAGCGATTAGAAAAGTATAAAACATGACTGAACTAGAAGTAGCTCTAGACCTAGAGAGGGCTGCATGAAATGTACAGAAGGTATGTAAAGTGTGACATTTAATGCTAAAACCGTACACCCAGGTGGTTCTGATGTCTGGGTGACAGGAAATACATAGACACACAGGTGTGTGTATGTCTATGTATATATTATGTATACACACACAATGAGAGTAACAATAGCCAGGCCTTTCCAAAGCACAATACAGCATGGTTACTTTGGGCACCTGCTCTGTGTGTACTGCCGTGGTCCATACAGCTTCCTAAACACCTGACAGAACCTTCCAGAAGCTATTGAATTGGTTTGACCTCATCTGTACAAGTGTAGAGTCATTGCCTGTGTCTTGTGTTGAGGGAGAGCATGGACACCCTGGACTCACTTGCCACTGAGCACTGCCCAGACCTCCTTTAGCCCAAGGTCAGCTAGGTTCCAAGGTCAGTGTACCCCAAGATCACCTCTGAGGTCTCCTTTTCCCCTGCACCCTCTCCAGTGAAGGTGGCTACATCCAAACAATGACAAATGAGAAAGTGGAAAATAGGGTAGCACTCTCTCCCACGGTCTGACCAAACCCAAGAACCCCAGTTCTGTGGGAATGTGTCCACGACCTCCCTGTGTGTGCTGCCTCTTAGGGCTTAGTGACAATGGCATTCTGCCATCATGGCGCCCCATGGGATGACAGACGACTGCCATAGAGGCCAGTGGGGGCTCTGGGTCATTACCACAAAGCCGGATGTTGTCAGTCAAACGGTCATATAACGGTGGGTGAAGCAGCAAGCAGTTAGGGACTGTGGTAGAGCAGCACGGAGGGCAGAAGTCCTGTTTCCGGCAAAGCCTCAGAAATCACCCCGGAAGTCCTGAGGACAGTGGTTCTCACTCGAGGGTGGCTTCCCCCACACCCCTGCCGCAGGACATTTGCTAATGTTTAGGGACTTTGTGGGGATGTGCTACCGGCTTCTAGTGGATAGAGGGCAGGGGTTCTGCTAAATATCCTCCTATGCCCAGGACAGCCTCCATTGAGGAGAATTACCAGGTCCGATTGTGCAGTGCCCGCTGGGGACACCTGGCCCTGGTATACAACCTGCATTTCCCACCACTCCCCTTTCCTCATCCTTCCACATCGGGACCATCCCTGGGGGACTGGGCTTTCAAGGCAGGGCCCAGAGAAAACAATTCCCCTTCCACTGTACAAAACAATGCAAAGAGTCAGGTACAAGTGAGGATGAGAGCGGGTGAGCATGGTGATGGCCCGGTCAGAATGAAGAAAAGTGCAGAGAAAGACAATGATGAAATCACTGTCCCGGATGGGAACTTGTTTCAGAGGCGGCTTTGGGCTGTTTCAGATTCGTGATTTCAGAGTCTGACAGTTCAACAGACCCCTCAGAACCCTTAGAAAATGGCTAAACTGCCAGTGGTAAAGGACCATTCCAGTGGAGCCTTGTATATAGTGGCCGCTCAGACCAAAAAAACCCAAACCCAGTGCCGTGGAGTGGATTCTGACTCATAGCGACACTATAGGACAGAGTAGAACTGCCCCATAGAGTTTCCAAGGAGCGCCTGGCGGATTCAAACTGCTGACCTTTGGTTAAGAGCTGTAGCACTTAACCACTAAGACACCAGGGTTTCCATAAGTGCTCCTGAAATGAGTACTGGAGTGGGATAACCATCAGGGCCCTCGAGCTGGCAAGGAGGGGGAATCGTCCTGGGAGCATTTAATCAAGGAGTCAGGAGCCAAGATGAGGAACCTCAAGGTGAGAACTGACAGGTCCATCTACCCCAGGACAGAAAGGCCCCACAGAATCCAGCTTCGGCCCTCTGTCAGCCCTGGGAGACCACGGCAGAGTGGCCGGATGTGGTGTTTCCTGACTTCTTTCTTGGGAGTCTGAGGGAGGGTTAGGTTGGTCTGAAGGGGGCAGCCTCAGGTCAGCAGACAGAGGAGTCCCAGGTTCTGCCAAGAGTCAAGGTCAGGACCCGAGGGAGGACAGAGGGGTCTATGGACCCTAAAACACAGGAGCCCACCCTCGATAAACCTGTTGCTGCTGTTGCTCTAGGAGGTTTTGAAGGAGCTGTGAGACTGAGGCACTTCCTGAATGCGGTCTGGAGAATCTGAGGAGGGTGAAGCCTTGGTCCTGTCTGGAGAGGAGTCAATCAGCAGAAGGGAGAGGACCCAGACCCTGTCAGCAGTAAACAGGAATACCTTCAGGACACTGAGGGTATCCCCCAGACAAAGGGGCCCCACCGTAAACTGCCCCTGCTTGCAGCCCTGGTAGACCCCAGGCAGGGGTGGCCGGATTTGGTGCGCCCTCCCTTGTGCCTCGGGAGGCCCTCAGGGAGGTGAGACTCCAGGTCTGAGGGGATTGGGCCCAGGCTCTGCGAGGAGTCAAAGTGAGGACCTGAAAGAAGACTGAGGGGAGCCCCAGCCCGAGAACCGAGTACCCCAGCTCGCCAGGCCCCTGCTGTCAGCTCTGGGAGATTCTGGGCAAGGCTGTCAGACAGAGGTGCCATCCCCCACTACTTCCTTCTCGGGGGTCTCAAGAAGATGTCAGGAGGAAAAATGAATACTTTCAGGGGCACTAAAGGTGCTTCCAGAAACCCTGGTGGCGTAGTGGTTAAGTGCTACAGCTTTTAATCAAAAGGTCTGTGGTTCAAATCCACCAGGCGCTCTTTCGAAACTCTATGGGTCAGTTCTACTCTGTCCGATACGGTCGCTAGGAGTCGGAATCGACTGGAGGACAATGGGTTTTCGGTGTTTAAAGGTGCCTCCCACCCTACCCAATAGCGTGCCCTCCCCAACCGCCCTCCCCCTGCCGCCAGCCAGGGAGGGGGGCCGGATGTGATGTTTCCTCACTTCCGGCTTGGGAGTCTGAGAGCTGAGGCTGGTCTGAGGGGTTGTGGCCTCCGGTCCAGGCCGGGTCAAGCCTCCAGGTGAGGATGAGGGGACCTGGAATCTCAGAATATAGAGGCCCCCCCAGAGGAATGTGCACCTTCTCTCAGGCCTAGAAGACCCCAGAATATCTCAAGAACTGGGGCTTCCATCAATTTGGCCCCGGAATCTGAATGGGTGGGGTGTCGTCTGAGAAGGCGGCCTCAAGCACCTGAGGGGAGGGGTCCTGGCACTGCCTGGGGTCAGGGGGAGGATTGGGGAGACCCCAGGTCTCAATGGGGAGGCCCCAGAGAACCTGTTCCTGCTCTCAGCTCTGGGAAACCCCAGCTATCCCTCAATTCCACGTGGGATCTGAGGGAGGCGGAATGTTGTCTGTCAGGGTGGTCTCAGATCATCAGAGGGGAGGAGTCCCGGGCCTGCCAGGAGTCAGGGGGAGGATTGGGAGACTGTAGTTCTCAACTGAGAGGCCCCAGAGAATCCGCCCCAGCTGTCAGCTGTGGGAAACCCAAGCTATCTCTCAATTCGGCCCTGGGATCTGAGGAAGGCGCAGTGGGGTGTGGAGGGCGGTCTCAGATAATCAGAGGGGAGGGGTCCAAAACCTGCCAGGAGTCAAGGGGAGGATTGAGAGGATCTGGATCTCAGAACAGAGAGGCCCCTAGAGAACACACCCCTGCTGTCATCCCTGGGAAACCGCAGAACCAAAAAATAAAAAACCAAACCCGTCACCATCCAGTCAATTCCAACTCATAGCAACCCTACAAGACAGAGTAGAACTGCCCCATAGAGTTTCCAAGGAGCACCTGATGAATTTGAACTTCCAACCTTTTGGTTAGCGGCCTTAGCACATAACCACTAAGCCAACAGGGTGGGAAATCCTATCTACCTCTAATTTGGCCTCTGGAGTTGAGGCCAGGCATGGTGCAAGGAGCGGCCTCAGATTATCAGAAAGGAGGGGGGTTCCTGGATCTACCGGCAGTTAACGGGAGCACTGAGGGGACCCTTTGAATCAGAACAGAGATGCCCCCAGAGAATCTGCCTCTTCTTCAGCTCTGGGAGACCCCAGCTATCTCTTATAAGGCTCCTGGATATGAGGGAGTGGGGCGGGTTCTTTGGGACCATCTCAGACCATTGGAGGGGAGGGGTGCAGGGCCTGCCAGGAGTCAAGGGGAGGACCTGAGGGATAATTGAGGGGAACCTGCACTCTAGACAGAGGGGGGCCCCACCGAAACCTGTCATGCTCCTGCTGTTAGCCCTGGGAGACCCCCAGCATGGGCCTGCAGAGATAGTACCCCATCACTTTTGTCTCCAGGGTCCCAGGGAGGCGAGGAAATTGGTCAGCAGAGGGAGCCACATCTGGTCAGAAATGGAAAGGGTCCTAGGCGCTGCCAGGAGTCAAGGTAAGGATCTTGGTGAGGACTGATGGTACTGCTACCTCATCAAAGGGGCGACCCTCCAGAGTCTGCCTGGCTGCTGTTCTCAGCCCTGGAAGGACTCTGACAGAGGGAGCTGGATGTGGCATGCTCTCACGTGTTGATACGTGTCTTAGCAGGAGAGGTGTGGAGGGGAAGACAGGTCGACCAGGCTGTGCCAAGGTTAAAGGTGACTATTCTTAGGGAAGACTGGGGGTACTTCCCACCCCAGAACAGTTTGGACCTAGGCCCTGAGGATACCTCCGGGAGATGCCAGGCCTCCTAACTTCTGCTTGGGGATCTCAGGGAGGTGAGGGCCATGATTTGAGGGGGCGATGCCAGGTCACCAGTAGGAAGATCCATGTTCTGTCAGATATCAAGGTGAGGACCATGAATGAGCACTGAGGGGACCCTCCACCCGAGATGGGTGTGGACCTCACAGAGTCCACACTGCCCGTACTGTGAGCACTGAGCTTGCAGACTGAGGTGCCCCTCAGTTCCTCTCCCAGGAGCACAAGGAACTGGGAGGTGAGGGCCTTGGTCTGAGGCATGCGTCCTCAGGTCAGCAGAGCAGAGGAGGCCCAGGTGCTGCCAGGAGTCAAGGTGAATGTGTAGCAAGGCTGCACCCACCCGGGAAGGGAGGAGACCCCACAGCCCCCGATCACACTTGCCTCACTGCCAGCCCTGGAAGCCCTGGCTGCACCCTGAGAGGCCTGTCACTTCCTCCTTCAGGGTCTTGGAGATCAGGCTGACAGGAAGACAGGAGACCTGTGAGACCCTAGAGAAGACCTGTAAGTCAGCCTTTGTCAGAGCCGCCAAAGTTGAGTTTCTCACCTGAGGCCTCTTATGCTGTTCCTCTATCTCCTGCAGGCTCCCATCACGCACCCTCCTACCTGCTGTCCCTGACAAGAGCCATCATGCCTCAGGATCAGAAGAGTGAGCACTGTAAGCCTGAGCAAGGCCTTCAGGCCCAGCGTGAGACCCACGGCCAGGAGGGAGCGCAGGTTCCTGGTGGTGAGGAGGAGGAGGCCATGAAGGTCTTGTCTGCCTCCGCTGCCACCTCATCCTCCTGCTCTCCCCTGACCCCAGGGTCCCTGAAGACGGAGGAGGGGCCTGCTGTTGGGGCACGGAGTGCCCCCCAGAGTCCTCAGGGAGCCTGCCCCTCCCTCACTGCCATCTCACCCGCACCATCAACCCTCTCAGCTGAGGGCCCAAGCAGCCAAATAGAAGAGGGAGCCAGCAGCCAAGTAGAGGAGGGGACCAGCAGCCAAGTAGAGGACGGGGACGGCAGAGAAGTAGAGGAGGGGGCTGGCAGCAAATTAGAGGAGGGGGCCGTCAGCAAATTAGAGGAGGGGGCCGTCAGCCAATTAGAGGAGAGGGCCATTGCCCTGAGGGCCCTGCAGGACACTGAGCCCTGGCGAAGAAACCGGCTGGGCCAGAAGGTGATTCATTTAGTGAAGTTCCTGCTCCTCAAGAATCGAAGGAAGGAGCCCACCATGAAGGCAGAGATCCTGGCCCTGGTCATCAGAAACTACAATAGCCACTTTCCCGTGATCTTCAGGAGGGCCCTGGAGGTCATGCAGCTGATCTTTGGCATCGACATGAAGCCAGCGGGCCCCACTGGCCACTCGTATGTTCTGGTCCCCACACTGGGCCTCGCGTACGATGGGATGCCACCGGGTGGTGTCCCGAGCGCACCCAAGAGCAGCCTCCTGATCTTGGTCCTGGGCGTGATGTTCCTGGAGGGCAACTGCGCCCGCGAGGAAAAGATCTGGGAAACGCTGGGCATGATCGGTGTGTATGCTGAGCAGGAGCACTTCATCTACAGTGAGCTCCGGAGGCTCCTCACCCAAGACTGGGTGCAGGAGAGGTACCTTGTGTACCAGCGGGGGTCCAGCAGCCTTCCTGGCTGCTCGGAATTGCTGTGGGGCCTGAGGGCCCACGCAGAAACCAGCAAGATGAAAGTCCTGGGGTTTCTGGCCAAGGCCAGCGGCACTGACCCCAGTTCCTTCCCATCCCACTATGCAGAGGCTCTGAGAGAAGAGGAAGAGAGAGGCCGAGCCCCAGTCGCAGCCAGGGCTCGCACAAGGGCCGTGGGCTGTATCCATTCCAGGGCCACGTGTAGCACCTTCTCTTGCCCCCTGGGACCTGAGGGCGACCCTCCCTCTGTGCTCGAAGAGCGGGGACAGCAGGCCGAGTAGCGGAGGGCCTGGGTGGGCCGGGGGACACGGCACATAGCACCTTTGTGAACCTGTTCATCTTTGTGTTCCCTTGGAGATTTTCCAGTGGTGTTCCTTTTCAGAGAAGGTTTGAGGAGCTTCAGCATCATTAAAGCTTATGAACGACATAGGTCATGTGTTTCTTGCTGTTTATGTATCAGGTTCAAGAGTAAGAGTTTTGCTATTTGGTGAAACAAATGGGAAACCTTCCACTTCGTGCTGTGGACTGGGGAATGAAATCCTGACACACAGCACATGGGTGAACCTTGAAAGCATTATGTTGCGTGAAATAAGGCAGACAGAAAAGTACAAATGTTGTAACGTTGCACTATCGATCTTTCTAGAATAGGGAAATGCATAGAGACAAATGCGGATTCCTGGTTACTTGGGGCTGGAGCAGGGGGAAATGCAAAGTTACTGCTTAACAAGTATGCACTGCGTTTCTGTTGGCGGCGATGAGATACTTTAGGAAATAAGCGGTGATGGTTGTACAACATGGAGAATGTAATCAATGCCGCCGAAGTTGACACTTAAAAAAGGTTCGGATGGCAAATTCTTATTTTCCATATTTTCCCTCAATAAAATAAAATAAAATAAAAGAAAAACATACCATATTAACTTTTGGATGCCCTTATCCGTTTTGGTCTGTTGTTGTGTAATATTAAGAGATACACCTGGATTTGCTTGGCTGATTCCTGAATGTAGGAGAAATTAAACTTTAATAAATGGAAGTCTCTGCTCACTGGCTCATTTTTCCCCCCAAACATGAATTGAGCATCTGCTGTTTGGGAGACGCGGTGTTGTGGCGGATGGGGAGAGTTCCTCATAGAATGGTAGTGTCCAGGAGCAGCAGTCATACAGGAGGAGGGTGCCATGTCCCCTAAGACCTGCAGGCCCAGTACAAGAGGGTTTGGGGAGCTGGGGTCCCGGGGGGGAGCCGCCATAAGTTAATGCCCTAGCCAGGGCAGCTTGGGGCTTTGGGAAGCTATAGTTGCCCGTGTGGAGTTCGCTGTAAAGAAGGTGGTGTGACCAGGTGGCCTGACTCTAAGATGGTGTCTTTGAGGAGAGACAGAAGCCTGGATGGAAAACTGCTCTTGGCGGGTACTTTTGGGTCCTGGAGAAGCCAGAGAGAAAGCTCCACCTCGGGCAGGTATGGGTGATGTCTTCTGCTATTGTCCCAGTGCAGGTGAGCCCAGTGCAGAGCCAGCTGCTTATGCCTGCAAGGAGTTCCTGAGAAGTGGAGGTGAGGCTCCCTTGCCGTGAGGCCCAGGAGCACTGGGCTTCCTTCCACTCTCTCACTGGCCGGCGACAGCCCAGCCCCTCCACTGAGAGGACATTTTCCCTAGGTCACCTTCAGTGCACTTTGGCCAAATTTAAAGAAGGACCGGTGGTTGGTGGGGTGGAAGGAATGAAAACAGCGGTTTGGATGGAAGAGCAGCTGGGAGGAGGGGAAAGAGTTGGTCCTTGAATCAAATTCTAGGAGCTTCCAGTGGCACCCAGCTGGGGACGACACCCCACACCCAAATTAAATAATGCCTCTTCTAGGAGGGAATGTTTCCTAAGTCGTATTTAAGAAACAGCGTTTTGGCTGATTTAGTATTTGGTGTCCCACTGAGCTTCATATAATGTGCGAGGCCTGGGTAATGAAAACATTCCCAGAGGAAAAGGTGATGAGGTCTGGCATCAAAAGAGTCCTAGAAATAACTGCCATTCATTAAAGACCCACGATCTGCCAGGCACTGGCCCAACAGCAATGTTAGCTGTCTTCATGGAGTCCCGAAAGGCAATTTTACATTAGAGCTTATATATCATTGTTGCAAGGGTTACACAGTGTCGTTAGGCATGTAGCCCACAGATGGCCTGATGGGTTATACATTACAAGACAATTATAAGAGACTTCTTATCGGACTGAAGAGATACATACCAGATGTCTCCTTATCGGGCTGTAGATATACATACTGGACGTCTGGATTCTAGTCTTTATTTCGGAGGTCATAAGTCACAGGTGGCCTGGTGGAACAAAACAAAGCCAATAACAAAAGTATGCAGAAAGAAGACAGGCCAAAAAACCAAAAAAACTTACAAGTTATTTAGAGTATTCATCATGATGTTAGTTATGTCAAGCTCTCAATTGCCTTTTTGAAAAGGAGAAAAAACATGTGAAGTATTAGGGTCACATATTCCCCCCCACCCTTTTGAAGCTTGGGTGGCCATATACACCTATCCCAATTTTCAACATAGTCCCTTAGATCAAGAAAATTTCAAGCAAAAGGATTAGGCCTTTTGCCTGTGACGGATTTGAGCCATTCATTGGATGGTCCGATTCCAGACAGAGAACGCCATCCCACATATAGGCATGAATTGGAGACAGCAACAGATTAACAGGCCTATAGCAACCAATCCAATTTCACTAATGAGTATGGTTTTTAGCCAGGTAAAATCAGGTAGTCAAGAGGTCAGCCAAGAAAAATCAAATTCTTCATGAATCTTTACTTTTTATAGCTCATCTTTTGCACAATTCACCTTTTGTTCAACGAGTTCGGAGTTGTCCATAAAGTTAAAACAAAATATTCCTTTGAACTCTTGACACGTGTCGTTGTATCGTAGAAGCAAGAAGTCTAACGTAGCTTTATCTTCTAAAACAGCTTCTCTGACCTGTCCTAGTTCCTGGCTAATAGCATCTGTCTTGGTCATCTAGTGCTGCTGTCACAGAAATACCAAAAGTGGATGGTTTTAACAAAGAGAAATTTATTTCTTGACAGTAAAGTAGGCTAAAAGTCCCAAATTCAGGGTGTCAGCTCCAGGGGAAGGCTTTCTCTCTCTGTTAGCTATGGAGGAAGGTCCTTCTTGCCAGTCTTCCCCTGTATTAGGAGCTCCTCTGTGCAGGAACCCCTGTTACAAAGGACGTGCTCTGCTCCTGGTGCTTCTTTCTTAATGGTATGAGGTCCCTCGTCTCTGCTCCCTTTCTTGCTTTTATCTCTTGTAAGATAAAAGGTGGTGCAGGCCACACCCCAGGGAAAGTCTCTTTCCATTGGGTCAGGGATGTGACCTGAGGAAGGGTGTTACATCCCACCCTAATCTTCTTCAAGGGAATCCAGTCTTGCCTCATTAACCACAGACAGAGATTAGGATTTACAACATATAGGAACATTATATCAATTACAAGATGGAAGACAACCGCACAGTACTGGAAATCATGGCCTAGCTAGGTTGACACATATTTTTGGGGGACACAGTCCAATCCATGACTGCATCTATGGCTTGTGATGTGTCATTCAGTGATTTTGTACTGAGGTAAGCTAGATGTTCTATTTCTTGATAAGCCCCAACCTTTAAACCTGGGAAACAAACCAAGATTGCAGTATAGGAGATGTATTCAACTTCACTTAACAAGCATCGATTATCGTTACAGGTTGCATGTAGGACAAGATCTCTAGTGACCCTATTTTGGAGGAATCTCTTGAGAGGCAAGATCATAGCCAAATGCCCCATTGAACAGGGCCCATTGGTAGGCATTAGCAGGGATATGAGGTTAAGCAGTACTTCTGCAGAGTAGGAACCGACCTGAAGGGAGCTTCACATGAGTAGAGGCATATGTCACGCTGTCAATGAAACCACAATTCCTATGGTTGTTTCTTCCTAAATCAACACAGTTTGTTTGACATCTCGAGAGCATCACACAGTTAGAGGCATTCGTTACCAAGGAAAGCTGAAGAGTACACATCTCCCTGTCTCTGAATCTTGTAACAGGCCCCCAAGTATAAATATCAGAATACTGTAACTCTTTCTTTATGTGTTTAAAAATGGTGAAATTACTCAAAGCCTCTAGAGGAGTACAAACCCAATGAGACAGGACTTGAGGGCAGAGTTGGCATGCAACCCCCCATCCAGATAGAAATCAGTAATGTTTAACCTTTCTCTAGCAATAGAGATCCAGAAATTTTCATCTTTTAACAAGGAGTCGGGGGAGTATCTATTTTAGGGATAGGGATTCCCCAGGCAGAAGTCTCTGGGGTACCTAATAGTAATCCCATCGAAGCTGATATCAAAAATATTTTTACTTTTTACCCCTAGGAAGTCTTACCTTGAGGCTGTTGATGGGTTGGGCTTTCCAATCCTTCTTGTCACTATAGGCTGGGCAGGGCTTGACACAGGAATGATGGATCCGTGGTTTACCTCCTGCAAGTTTCATGGCTGTATGAGTGCTGAGTAGTACAGTGAAGGGCCCAGTCCACTTGGGCTTTAAAGGGAAGACCTTCTACATCTGGAGAAGGGCCTGATCATCGGGCTGGAAAGAGTGTGCAGCTATCTCAAGAGGGAACTTCGGCCAGGTCCACACTGCCTGATGTAACTGGGAAAGAATTTTGGTTAGAGAAAGCAAATAGGTAGACATTAGGGGGCTGGGTAGAGGATTGTGGAGAGTGTTGGCTGAGGCAATATGGTCTCCCATAAAGTATTCCAAAAGGATTGATTTTAGGTTTTCCCTGGGGTGTGATACGGTCTCGGTGGGGGACCAGTGACAGAACATCCATCTAAGGCAGCCTGGTCTCTTGACGCAGTTTACTAAGATGACGTTTTATGCACCGATTCATTCATTCAGCCTTCCCAAGATTGGGGTCTCCATGCTGGGTGGAGCATCCACTTTATTCCTAAGACAGCTGAAACCTGTTGTACTGCTGTGGATATAAAATGGGTGCCATTGCCACTATTGAGTCCCCTCAGAAACCTGAAGCAGGGGATGGTTTCTTTCAGAAGGGCCTTGGTTACCTCTCTAGCCATCCCGGTGTGGCAGGGAAAAGCTTCTACCCATCCTGAAAAAGAATCTACATACAGCAGTAGATATTTCATCTGATGTTTAGTTTTTAACACATCACAAACGTCAATCTGCCATGTGTCACCTGGAAAGGGTCCTGTTCCTTGAGGGCCGGAAATCTTGAGCCCATGAGTCCTTGGATTATTGACGGCACAAAGTAGGCAAGTGTCAACCACATGGTGAATGGCTGTAGTGAGTTTTTCTCCCAAGACATGTTTTGTTACCCAATCAAGCATGGTTTCTTGCCCAAAATGGAAAGCCTGATATAAATGAAAAAATCGAATTAAAGACTTGATTGGCACGGATGAAAATCTTCCCATCAGGGGTGTGTTTCCAGCCCTGACTGTCTTATGTGGCACCCCAGTCTTGGGCTCTGTGTAGATTTTCTTAAGTATATTAGGGGGGGCTTGTCTGGTGTGGAGGTGATTGGAAAAAAAATTTTTTTTTTTTTTTTTAGAGCACAAATTGGCCGGGCACTAGCAGCCACTCGCTTAACTTCCCAGTTGGCTGCATGGTTTCCTTGTCTTATTGTGGTATTTCCTTTTTGGTGAGCTCGGCAGTGCACTACTGCCACTTCTTGGGGTTTTAGGACCGTGTCCAAAAGTTGTGACAGTTCAGTTCCATACTTCATAATTTTGCCTCCGACTTTCAGGAGACACTTTCTTTCCATAAGGCTCCATGTGCATGCAGAGATTCGAATACAAAATTAGAGTCAGTGTGTCTGGTGATTCTCTTCCCTTTTGCCAGTTCCAAGGCTCTTATCATGGCAACGAGCTCGGCCTTCTGGGCCAAGGTGCCCACTGGTAAGGGTTTGCTTTCAATAAAAGCTGATAAAGAGGCAGTCACATACCCTGCACGCCAGACTCCCTTTTGCACAAAACTGCTACCATTAGTGAACGAGTTATCGTCTTGATTGAACAGGGGTTCATCTTGCAGATTGCGTTGACTTGAATAAACAGCATCAAGGACCTCAAGACAATCATGAATGTTTTCTTCTCAGGTATGGAGTGGCAAGAAAGTGGCCATTCAGCCGTGAACTGACCTGTAAAGTCAAATTTGATCCCCCTAAAAGCTGTTTTTTTTTTAAAAGCTGGGGTTGATATAGTGCTAGCCGACCTGAGACGAGCCAGAAATGTACTTTTTGTTCCAGTACTACAATCACTGTGTGAAGGACAAATGCAGCAGCATCATGTCCCAAAGTAAATTTGTTAGCCTCTTTTAGGATAATGCTAGCTGTGGCAACTGCTCGGAGGCAGGCCTGCCAACCTTTTGAGACAGTGTCCAGATTTTTAGAGAAATAGGCGATAGGGCATCTCCACAGTCCCAGCACCTGTGTTAGTACAGCAACGGCTACTCCTCTTCTATCATCTACGTATAATTCAAAGGGTTTTTGATAATCTGGCAGCCCTAAAGCCAGGGCCGTCATCAACTGGGATTTTAAGTCACTAAAGGCATGTTGACAGTCAAAGGTCCATTCAGAAGGATCTCTCCCGCCCCTGGATAGCCTGACAGAGAGGTGGTGCCAAGACCCCAAAGCTGGGAATCCAGATGCGACAGACACCTGCCATTCCTAGGAATCCTCTTAGCTGTTTAGGTGTCTTAGGAGGGGCTAGGTGGCAGATGCTCTTCTATCCTTTCAGGCAGTAACTGCCTTTGCCCTTGGGAGGTGAAGAAACCCAGGTATTTTACTTCCGTGAGGTTAGCTTGTAACTTTCCTAGGGACACTCAGTATCCAGCTTTGGACAAGAAATTGAAGATAGTCACAGTATTTGGAACAGAGTCTTGTTCAGACTGGCTTCCTTTTAGGAAGTCGTCTAAGTATTGCAGGTCCACCCCTCGGTTGAGGGGAGGTAACTGCTCTAGGTCTTGGGCCAGTGATGTCCAATAATAGTGGGGGAGTTCTTAAACCCTTGGTGTAGCACAGTCCAACAGACCTGTTTCTTCCCTTTTTCCCCTTCCCATTTGAGAGCAAGGATCAGCTGGCTCTCAGCATCCAGTGGGATACAGAAGAAAGCATCTTTTAAATCCAAAACAGTAAAATGAGTACAAGAAGATGGGAGGGCTGAAAGTAAGGTACATGGGCTCGGGACTACCAGGTGTGGGGTCTTCACAACTTTGTGAACATCCTGCAAATCTGGGACAAAATGTTACTCACCAGCTGATGCCTTCTCCACTGGCAGAACAGGAGTGTTGAATGGGGATTGGCACTCTCGCAACAGGCCCCACTCCATGTATCGAGTGATTAGTCCCTGCAGTCCCAAACAAGCCTCACCTCTCAGTGGATACTGTTTAATCCGAGGAGGCATGACATTGGGTAACAGGTCCACGACCACAGGAATGACATTCTGAGCTCATCCTGGTCGACCACTGGCCCAAACCCACGGGTTTACGGCATCAACCACTCTTTGCACCGTGGGCGAGACAGATGCCAGGGGTAGCACTGGTTGGGTGAGGGCTAAGAGAGCTGCTTGCACTTTCCAGGTGTTTGCTGGCAGTACTGTCAGGGCCAAGCCTTTTCATCAAAAGAGATTTCAGCATGTAGTGTACCTAGGAAATTCCATCCAAAAAGGGGGACTGGGCGTTCGGGCAGGTATAGAAACTGGTGGGACAGTTTGGTTTCTGTTTCACCGCCCATTGGCTGCAAAAAAGGTCTAGTCACCTGTTTTCCAGTCATCCGACAACTTGAGTACTGCTAGTCGAGGCAGTCCCTTTAGGTTCTGGGTGAATATTGAAAAGCCTGCTCCGGTATCAATCAAAAAGTCTACTGGCTGTCCTCCTACCATAACTTTAACCAAGAGATTGGTAGAGGGTAAATCAAAAGTTGTCTCCCCTGGTCTCTGTCATTCAGAGTCGTCTTCCTGCTCTTTCGTAAGTCCTTGGAAAAGCTTCTCCTCTCTTTCAATCTAGCCTGGCCCTTTTCCATCCTTTCTTTTGGGGTACTCATTTTTCCAGTGTCCCTTCTCCTTGCAAAATGCACCTTGGTTTTTCTTTAGTTGGGGTCCATCCTTACCTTGGTTTTGTCGTCTTCCTGCAGATGATCCTTGAGCAGCGGTCAGTAGATTGGCCTGTTTCCTCATGTCCTGGTCTTTTTCTTTCTTTTTCTTGGCCTCCTTTACCTGATCTCTGTTGGTAAAGGCCTTAAATGCAATTTCAACTAATTGAGTTAAAGACAGGGTCCCTAGTCATCCTTCTACCTCCTGCAATTTTCTTCAAATGTCAGGAGCACCCTGCCCAATAAAAGTCATACTGATCAGAGGACCGTTCTGGGGGCATTTCAGGATGAATGTTTGTATACTTAAGCAAGCCCATCATGAGCCACTCCAGGAAGGCTGATGGGTTTTTTTCTGACCCCTGAATGATCTCCTTGATCTTACTAAAATTTATCTGTCTAGGTACCCCATGTTTTAGCACATACAGGAGGAACCCTCAGTAAGCTGTGAGATTCCGCTGCCTGCCACTGTATTTGGGTCCCACGTTGGCTCCTTAGCAGGGACCGCTTCATTGGCTGGTACTCTGTCTATAGCCCCTTCTTCATTGTATTTTTCTTCTGCCTTTTCTTTGGCTTTTGCTAAGACCATCCGTCTTTCTTTGGCTGTGAGGAGTGCATCTAATAAAGTCTGTCAGTTAGCCCATGTAGGATGGTGGGTAGAAAAATGTGGGGAAAGTGTTGAGTCATGGCACATGCGTCTGACTGATACTCCAATAAGTGTTGCTTCGAATTGTTCAAATCGGAAGCCAGGAACAGATTATGGACCCACATCATCTGAGGTGGCCTTTTTGCAGCAGGAACTCATACCTCCCAGAGTGTATAAGGCCCTCCCAGAGGAACTGGGCCCAATTGTATCCCACTCCTAGTGTGGGGTGAGGCAACTTTATCTGTCCGACCTCCTCTGTCCCCCTCTAAAACCTTCTCATCTTCATCCTCTGATACCACCAGGGAGGGGTCATGAATAGGTGCTGAGGGGGGTTTTTGAGGTGAGGGAATGAGAAGAACATTCAACGGTTCTTCACCCCTTTCTTTATCTTCATCTTTGGTCTGCATAAGAGGGACTAAAACAGAAGCTTTATCCTTTTCCTCATGCCCTAATGTCATAAAACATTCTACATACAGCTTTTCATCCCACTTGTTGGTTCCAGTACAAAACAGATTGGGCTGCAGATTAGTGTCAAATCCCTGGAACCATTCATAGGCCATGTGACTCCACCAGAGAGTTGGTATTGAGGCCACATTTGATTACACAAAATTTTAAGACATCTCTTGGTTAGGGGATCCCCTCTGAAATTAGTTAGAAAGTTAGAAAGAATAAGGCCTAGTGGACTCTCGACTGGAATCTTACTTCCCTGGGTACCCATTGGCACTGGGAGCCTCACCAGTCTCTCGTGCAACCTTATGGGACCCAGTCACCCATTCTTGGATGGAGTCCATGAGAGCCAACTCCCCTACGGCTTTTACAGAGGCTCTTATACCTAAAGCCCAACCACCTACCGTATCATGGCTGAACTTTCTCCCTCCATCTGGAGCTCACTGCTGTGGAGTCGTGTCCTGTCACCAGACCTTCGGGCCACCACAGGTTGAGAGACCTCCACAACCAGGGGAAGGGTGCAGCTTCTCTCTTCCCGGATTCTTCCCAAGGGCTTGGTCTTTAGGGAGATGGGCCAGGGCCAGAATAATTCGAGCTGTACATTGGTTGCCAGCATTTGTTGCCTGATTAGGGTTTGTGCCCTGGAGCAGTCAAGCCAATGAAAGGTACTCCAAGTCAGAAAGAGAGAGAAAGTTTATTAGGAGGTGACACCATTCAAGAGCCTGACAGCAACATTAGCTGTCTTCATGGAGTCCCGAAAGGCAGTTTTACATTAAAAAAAAAAAAAAAGCTGTCTTCCTGGAGTCCCGAAAGGCAGTTTTTCCATTAGAGCTTATATATTGTTGTTGCAAGGGTTATGCAGTGTCTTTAGGCACGTAGCCCACAGATGGCCGGATGGGTTATACATTACAAGGGACTCCTTATCAGACTAAAGAGATACATGCTGGACATCTCCTTATCAGGCTAAAGATATACATACCAGACATCTGGATTCTGATCTTTATGTTTGGGGGTCATAAGTCACAGGTGGCCAGACAGAACAAAACAAAGTCATTAACAAAGTATGCGGAAAGGAGAAGACAGGCAAAAAAAACTTCTAGGTTACTTAGAGTATTCATCATGGCGTTGGCTACGTCAAGCTCTTAATCGCCCTTTCTGAAAAGGAGAAAACATGTTGCAAAGTATTAGGGTCACAACTATTTTGCGGTATTCCTATTTTCAGGTAGTTCAGATGCCCCAATTTATTCCTTCTACTTCCTCTCAGCAGATGCTGAGCTACTGGTGGTTTGTCTCAACCTGCTCATATTTTGATTCTCATTGCGATGGCTTGTCTCCTAGTTTTGTTGAAGATATTGTTTATGAGCTTTTTGTTTTGCTCTTCTAGCTCTGATGACTGGTAGAACACTTATTTCTAATCCAGTTACATTCTAATGTTGATAGTCTCCACAGACTGCTGCGTGGAGTTCAACCTCTTGGAGACATTTGCAGTAAAAGAATTCTAGCAAAAAGAATTGGCTGACTTGTGATTGCTAAAAAGGTAGCTCGGTACAAACAAAACGTACTCCTGTGAGGGAGCCTTAGGTTTGTTTTCCAGCCTCTCCTCCTAGTGTTTCATTTCTAATCTCTCTGCAGAAAGACACCTGTCACCAGAGAACCAAGTGGACACTGAAACATAGGATCTTCTTAAAGTCCCCAACACTCATCCTCCTTCAGAAGAGACTCCTCGGTTCAGAAGCTCCAGCCAGCCCCAAGGCTCCTTCCTTTGCGAGGGCGATTTTGCTGGGGTGGTGGTTCCACATCTCCCAGTCGCTGTGGTCGCCAAATGTAAGTTCAGTAGCAGAAATGCCTTTCTGCAACCGTTTCATATCTCTGTTACCAAGTCATGGGGTAGAGCCTCATATTTTGTGGGTAGCATTTAGAATGCTTACTATCATAAGAGACTTTGGACTTACAGTTAAATTGCTTTACCTGGGGTTATGTATGAGTCCTTTATTCCGGGGAAAACAAAGTGCTTTCTGTACAGTGTGTGTTCTCATAATATCCAGGCGTGGGAGAAATACATAGTGTAATATGATATGATATAATACAGTAAATATAATAAATAAAATATCATATTGTATCTCATAAGTCTCTTAATGTAAGAGGCTTGGGAGAAAATAGGATTATCGTTAATTTCCATTTCGAAGGTGGAAACAAGAAAGAACGGGGAGCTACACATATCTGCAAAGACAATGATTCCCAACTCCACTTTTGTGTTATTCCAGGGTGTGTCATAGGGTCTCAAGATGGCTCAAAAAATTGCGCTAATGTTCTGAAGGCCAAATTCATTCTAACTGATTTTAATTTTTATAAAAGGTATCGTATTTTGAGGGTGCGTGGCTAAGTTTTACAAATTTAATCCAAAAACGAACAAGCAAGTAGAACCAATGAAACATCAAAGCTCCCAAAACGTTTGGGAAACGGTGGACTGGTCAGCACCAGAACAAGCATGACACTACCGGAGATAGGCTGAGACGTGTAAACCCGACCATCCTCTGTTTGTCCAAAGGCAGTGTCTGGTGGGACAGCCCTTCTGAGCATACTTCTCTTCTGGGTAGGGTTTTTACAACACTTGGGAATGATCCTAATGACCTTTGGGGTGACCTGATGTTTCTACGGGTAGAGAGGTGAAAGCATGTGTATTGACATACTTGAGCACAGGATCATGATTGGAGAATTATGTGAAATATGTTTGCAAAGGTAGGTTGGGACCACCTTTTTAAGGGCCTTGAATGCCATATTGAGCTGTTTCACTTTTGTTCAGTAGGCCGTAGGGAGGCATCGAAGGTTTTTGAGCAGGTGTGGAGCGTGAAATGGCCAGAGTTACATTCTAAGATCATTTGTGTGGCTCAATTGTGTAGGTTTGACCAAACTGGGATGAGCCAAGACAGGGATTAGTTGGGAACTTTTGTAATTGTCTGGCGAAAGGCATTCTCTAGGTCATCCAACTTTATTGTGAGCTCTGTTATTGCACTAGTGTTTAAAGCAGCAGAGGCGTTATCTCTTGAAGTCCATGGACTCTTCCTAGTTATATTGACCGGCTCAACTAAAAAAAAAATAGACCCTTTGCCCTGAGGCAAAGAGAGGCACTTGTTCAGAATGAGCCCCTCAAGCTTGGCACCATCAAGTCTGTGTGATCCGTGAAGATCCAAGTCCAGATTGACCGTCTCTAGTTTATTGTGTTGAAGGCGACTGCGTCTGCGGTCTTTAACCCACACATGCCTTCAGACCTGTTATGTGTGAGCTTGAGCAAGGAGGGTTTCCTCCCTTCCGATGTTGGACAGTTTGACAGCCACTATTTGGCTTATATTTGAAGTGGAGAAGACAAGGGTTGTACAATTTTAACCTGAGGTTTTCTATCTCTAAAAGCTGTTTTTCTAAGAACATTGTCTAGTGCCTTGGGACACCCAGCAAATATTTAAAGAATTAATTTTTAAATGGAAACAGTTAATTTTCCATGCCTTCATCTTTCATTCTATGAGCCTTTAGCAAAAGAGATTTCCCCATTTTTTATTAACTTTTATTAAGCTTCAAGTGAACGTTTACAAATCCCATCAGTCTGTCACATATAAGTTTACATGCATCTTACTCCCTACTCCCAACTGCTCTTCCCCTATTGAGTCAGCCCTTTCAGTCTCTCCTTTCGTGACAATTTTGCCAGCTTCCCTCTCTCTCTATCCTCCCATCCCCCCTCCAGACAAGAGCTGCCAACACACTCTCAAGTGTCCACCTGATATAATTAGCTCACTCTTCATCAGCATCTCTCTCCCACCCGCTGACCAGTCCCTTTCATGTCTGATGAGTTGTCTTCGGGGGTGGTTCCTGTCCTGTGCCGACAGAAGGTCTGGGGAGCATGGCCGCCGGGATTCCTCTAGTCTCAGTCAGACCATTAAGTTTGGTCTTTTTATGAGAATTTGGGGTCTGCATCCCACTGATCTCCTGTTCCCCCAGGAGTTCTCTGTTGTGCTCCCTGTCAGGGCAGTCATCGATTGTGGCCGGGCACCATCTAGTTCTTCTGGTCTCAGGATGATGTAGGTCTCTGGTTCATGTGGCCCTTTCTGTCTCTTGGGCTCCTAGTTGTCGTGTGACCTTGGTGTTCTTCATTTTCCTTTGCTCCAGGTGGGTTGAGACCAAGTGATGCATCTTAGATGGCCGCTTGTTAGCATTTAAGACCCCAGACGCCACATTTCAAAGTGGGATGCAGAATGTTTTCATAATAAAATTATTTTGCCAATTGACTTAGAAGTCCCCTCAAACCATGTTCCCCAGACCCCCGCCCCTGCTCCGCTGACAATTTCCCCATTTTTTACTTCTTCTGGTAGACAACTTCTGTCATTTCCCCACTAAGTAAATCATGCTCAAAAATGGTAGAATAAATTGAAAGGTATGGAACTACCACAACGTCCAGAGGAGCCTTGAATAAGTACCCTGAACCCTGACCCTCAGGGTTAATTTGTAAGCCCTTGGCAGTGAGATGGGACATGTTCCTTAACTTTGCAAAAAGGAGACCTATGGGGGACATTGGTGTTTCGGCGGTAGAACGCTCGCCTCCCATGGGGGAGACCAGGGCTGGATTCCCAGCCAATGCCCCTCATGTGTAGCCACCATCCATCTGTCAGTGAGCCTGTGATGCTGAACAGATTTCACTGGAGCTTCCAGACTAAGGTGGACCAGGAAGAAAGGCCCAGCTAACGATAACAAGAACATTGTGTCCTAGGTAAGTTGTATATTGACACCCTGTTAACTTTGTTGCTGCCACGTCCTTACACAGACAGCTTCCTTTGGTCCCCACCATTCTATTTATTGTATGACTTAAATATTTTTATTTAAGAGAATATCTGCTTGAACCAGCTTTCCATTCTTCTTTGACCTGTTTTCGTCACTAGCCATGCCTACTCCATTCCACTAGGTGGCAGTCTCCACCATGAGAGTACAAAACGTTTCCTACCTGCCAGCCTTTGAATCTCTCCTAAATGTTCATTGAACAACGTGCCCCCTCCCATACAGTGAGTGCCCACGCTATCTAAGGGACGGTAGGAGGCATAGAGGTAAACCACAGTCTCTGCCCTCTAGGAGTTCACAGTCTAGTGGCAGGGGGCAGATGGCATCAAAGCCAGGATGGAGGGCCACGGCAAGGGAGAGATGCTTCTGACTAGAAAGTCAGCATGACTAGAGGTCTGAAGACCTGGGAACCCGTGCCTCTCATTTGAGGGGCTACTGGTGAAGGGTGAGGGCTAGAATGGAGAGACTAGAATCATGGCATTGTTTCCCTGGCAGTGCCCAACGTTCCGCCTTGGGACCAAGGCAGGAAAGCGGTGGCCGTGAATGCGCCCTCCCATCCCGAGAACTGACTGGGCTCTCCCACAGTCTCAAGGCGGAGGACCAAACATGCCCGCGCTGGTCCGGAGCCAGAGAGTGGAAACAGCTACTGCACCCTCGGTTGCTGTCATTTGTTACCTTATGTTTTATCTTGAGACAAAAAAATAGAAAATCACAACAAAAGAGTAACCATCGCCCATATTCTTACCAAAAAGAATTAAACATTCTTTTTAAAAACAATTTATTTTTCTTGTTGAGAATATAACCCAAAACCAAACCCTTTGCCGTCGAGTTGATTCCGACTCATAGCGACCCTATAGGACAGAGTAGAAGTGCCCCATAGAGTTTCCAAGGAGTGCCTGGTGGATTGGAAGCGCCAACCTTTTGGTTAGCAGACATACCACTTAACCACTACGCCACCAGGGTTTCCTGCTGAGAATATACACAGTGAAAATACACCAATTAAACAGTTTCTACATGCAGAATTCAAGTTCTGCAAACATTCTCACCCTCCTTTTCTGAGTTGTTCGCCCCCCCGCCCCCCCCCCCCCCCCGTTAACATAAACTCACTGCCCCCTGAGTTTCCTGCCTAATCTTTGGAGTTCCTGCTGTCAGTTTGATCCCATGTAGGTAGTTCTTAAAAGAGCACAATGCCCAAGGCAGACATTCTTTACTATTTAAGCTAAACTGTTGGTTTGAAGACAACTTAGCAGTTGGTTTTCAGGAGACTTCAGGGGATTTTTTTTTTTTTTTGCTTAAAGTGAAAGCTTACAATTCCCATCAGTTTCTCATACAAAAGCTTACACTCACGTGGTTATATGACCCTAGCTGCTCTCCCTACAATGTGACAGCACATTCCTCCTCTCCACCCTGTATTTCCCGTGTCCATTCAGCCAGCTCCTGTCCCCCTCTGCCTTCTCATCTTGCCTCCGGACAGGAGCTGCCCATTTAGTCTCACCTGTCTACTTGAGCTAGGGAGCACACTCCTCACCAGCATCATTTCAAGTCTTATACTCCCGTCTAATCTTTGTCTGAAGAGTTGGCTTCAGGAATGGTTTTAGTTTTGGGCTAACAGAGAATCCGGGGGCCATGTCCTCTGGGGTCCCTCCAGTCTCGGTCAGACCATTAAGTCTGGTCTTTTTGCTATAATTTGAGATCTGCATCCCACTTTTCTCCTGCTTCGTCAGGGACTCTCTGTTGTGTTCCCTGTCAAGGGCAGTTATTGGTGGTAGCCGGGCACCATCTAGTTCTTCTGGTCTCAGGCTGATGGAGTCTTTGGTTTATGTGGCCCTTTCTGTCTCTTGGGGTCATATTTTCTTGTCTACTATCTAGTTAGTGAATACCCCTCTCCCACCCTAACGACCCTCCTAACCATCAAAGAATGTTTTCTTCTGTGTTTAAACCTTTTCTTGAGTTCTTATAATAGTGGTTTCATACAATATTTGCCCTTTTGTGACTGACTAATTTCACTCAGCATAATGCCTTCCAGATTCATCCATGTTAGGAGATGTTTCACGGATTCATCGTTGTTCTCTATCATTGCACGGTATTCCATTGTGTAGATATACCATAATTTGTTTATCCATTCTCTTTCCATTGATGGGCACCTAGGTTATTTCCACCTTTTTGCTATTGTAAACAGTGCTGCAATGAACATGGGTATGCATATATACATTTGTGTGAGGGCTCTTATTTCTCTAGGATATATTTGAAGGAGGGAGATTGCTGAATCGTATGGTAGTTCTATTTCTAGCTTTTTGGTCTTTAAGTTGAATTTTTTAAAATTGCGCTTTAGTGAAAGTTTACAAAGCAAGTCAGTCTCTTGTACAGAAACTTATATACACCTTGCTATGTACTCCTAGCTGCTCTTCCCGTAGTTAGGCAGCACACTCCTCCTCTCCAGCCTGTATTCCCCATATCCATTCAGTTAGCTTCTGTCCCTCTCTGTCTTCTCGTCTCGTCTCCAGACAGGAGTATTTCTAGCTTTTTATGGAAGTGCCAAATTGATTTCCAAAGTGGTTGTACCATTTTACATTCCCACCAGCAGTGTATAAGTGTTCCAGTCTCTCCACAGCCTCTCCAACATTTATTATTTTGTGTTTTTCTGGATTAAGCTAGGCTTGTTGGGGTGAGAAGCTATCTCACTGTAGCTCTGATTTGCATTTCTCTAATGCCTAATGATCTAGAGCGTTTATTTCCTCATGTATCTGTTAGCCACTTGAATGTCTTCTTTGGTGAAGTGCCTGCTCATATCCTTTGCCCATTTTTCAATTGGCCTTTTGTCTTTTTGTCGTTGAGGTTTTGCAGTATCATGTAGATTTTAGAGATTAGGCACCAATTGGATTTGTTGTAGCAAAAAAATTTTTCCGAAGGTGTAGGTTGGCTTTTTACTCCTTTGGCGAATTCTTTTGACGAGTATAAGCGTTTGATTTTTAGGAGCTCCCCGTTACCTAGTTTCTCTTCTGGTGTTTGTGCATTCTTAGTAGTGCGTTGTATACTGTTTATGCTGTGTATTAGGGCTCCTATCGTTGTCCCCATTTTCTCTTCCATGATGTTTATCATTTTAGATTTTGTATTTGGGTCTCTGATCCATTTTGAGTTAGTTTTTGTGCATGGTGTGAGGTATGGGTCTGGTTTCATTTTTTGCAGATGGATAGCCAGTTATGCCAGCACCATTTGTTAAAGAGACTGTCTTTTCCCCATTTAATTGACTTTAGGCCTTTGTCAAATATCAGCTGCTCCTAAGTAGATGAATTTACATCTGGATTCTCTATTGTGATCCATTGGTCTGTGTATCTGTTGTACCAGTACCAGGCTTTTTTTGACTACCATGGTGGTATAATAAAAAACTAGAAAAAAATAGTTTCTTTAAAATCAGGTAGTGCGAGGCCTCCCACTTTGCTCTTCTTTTTCAGTAATGCTTTACTTATCCACGGCCTCTTCCCTTTCCATATGAAGTTGGTTATTTGTTTCTCCATCTCATTAAAAAATGCCATTGAAATTTGGATCGGGGTTGCATTGTATCTGTAGATGGCTTTTGGTAGAATAGACATTATGACAGTGTTGAGTCTTCCCATCTGTGAGCAAAGTATGTTTTTCCACTTATGTAGGTCTCTTTTGGTTTCTTGCAGTGGTGTCTTGTAGTTTTCTTTTTTTTTTCAATGGTTTCGTGTTTGTTTTTGAAAGTGACTTTTTTTTACCTTTTTTTAAAATAATTTTTCTTGTGCTTTAAGTGAAAGTTTACAAATCAAGTCAGTCTGTCACATATAAGCTTGTATACTTTTTTTTTTACTCTCCCCCTAATGAGTCTGCCTGCTCCCTCCTTCCAGTCTCTCCTTTCGTGATGACTTTGCCAGTTTCTAACCCTCTCTACCCTCCTATCTCCCCTCCAGACAGGAGATGCCAACACAGTCTCAAGTGTCCACCTGATACAAGTAGCTCATTCTTCATCAGCATCTCTCTCCAACCCATTGTCCAGTCCCTTCCATGTCTGATGAGATGTCTTTGGGAATGGTTCCTGGAAAGTGACATTTTTATGATCCTTTTTTAAGATTAATTTTTTGAAATAATTTTTCTTGTGTTTTAAGTGAAAGTTTACAAATCAAGTCAGTCTCTCACATAAAAAGTTCTATACACCTTGCTAAAAAAAAAAATACTCCCAATTACTCTCCCCCAAATGAGACAGCCCGCTCCCTCCTTCCACTCTCTCTTTTCACATCCATTTTGCCAGCTTCTAAGCCCCTCTACCCTCCCATCTCCCCTCCAGGCAGGAGGTGCCCACATAGTGTCTCAAGTGTCTACCCGATCTAAGTAGACCACTCCTCACCAGCATCCCTCTCCTAGCCATTGTCCAGTCCAATCTATGTCTGACGAGCTGGCTTCTGGAATGGTTCCTGTCCTGAGCCAACGGAAGGTCTGGGGGCCATGACCACCAGGGTCCTTCTAGTCTCAGTCAGACCATTAAGTCTGGTTTTTTTATGAGAATTCGGGGTCTGCATCTGAGTGTTCCCCTGCTCCCTCAGGGGTCCTCCGCTGTGTTCCCTGTCAGGGCAGTCATTGGTTGCGGCCGGGCACCATCTAGTTCTTCTGGTCTCAGGATGATGTAGTCTCTGGTTCATGTAGCCCTTTCTGTCTCTTGAGTTCTTTTTTACCTTCTGTCCTTGGTGTTCTTCATTCTCCTTTGATTCAGGTGGGTTGAGACTCATTGATGTACCTTAGATGGCCGCTTGCTAGCATTTAAGACCCCAGACGCCACATTTCAAAGTGGTATGCAGAATGTTGTCTTAATAGATTTTATTATGCCAATTGACTTAGATGTGCCCTGAAACCATGGTCCCCAAACCCCTGCCCCTACTTCACTAACCTTCGAAGCGTTCAGTTTATTTAGGAAACTTCTTTGCTTTTGGTTTAATCCAGTTGTGCTGACCTCCCCTGTATTGAGTGTTGTCCTTCCCTTCACCTAAAGTAGTTCTTATCTACCAACTAATTAGTGAATACCCCTCTCCCACACACCCACCCTCCCTCCTCTCATAACCACAAAAGAATGTTTTCTTCTCAGTTTAAACTATTTCTCAAGTTCTTATAATAGTGGTCTTATACAATATTTGTCTTTTTTCAACTGACTCATTTCACTCAGCATAATGCCTTCCAGGTTCCTCCATGTTATGAAATGTTTCACAGATTCCTCACTGTTCTTTATCGATGCGTAGTTTTTTTTTTAGAGTATTCTACTGTGTGAATATACCATAATTTATTTATCCATTCACCCATCAATGGACACCTTGGTTGCTTCCATCTTTTTGCTATGGTAAACAGTGCTGCAGTAAACATGGGTGTGCATATATCTGTTCATGCAAAGGCTCTTATTTCTCTAGGATATATTCCGAGGAGTGGGACTGATGGGTCGTATAGTAGTTCTATTTCTAGGTTTTTAAGGAAGTGCCAAATCAATTTGCAAAGTGGTTGTACCATTTTATGTTCCCACCATCAGTGTATAAGTGTTCCAATCTCTCCATAAAAAAAGCCTCTCCAAAATTTATAATTTTGTGTTGTTTGGATTAATGCTAGCCTTGTTGGAGTGAGATGGAATCTCATTGTAGTTTTGATTTGCATTTCTCTAATGGCTAATGATCGAGAACATTTCCTGATGTATCTGTTAGCTGCCTGAAGGTCTTCCTTAGTGAAGTGTCTGCCCATATCCTTTGCCCATTTTTTAATTGGGGTGTTTATCTTTTTGTGGTTGAGTTTTAGCAGAATCATGTAGATTTTAGAGATCAGGCGCTGGTCAGAGATGTCGTACCTGAAAATTTTTTCCCAGTCTGTAGGTGGTCTTTTTACTCTTTTGGTGAAGCCTTTAGATGAGCATAGGTGTTTGATTTTTATTAGCTCGCAGTTATCTGGTTTCTCTTCAGCATTTTCAGTAATGTTTTGTATTCTGTTTATGCCATGTATAAGGGCTACTAACGTTGTCTCTATTTTTTCTTCCTTGATCTTTATCGTTTTAGACTTTATATTTAGGTCTTTGATCCACTTGGAGTTAGTTTTTGTGCATGGTGTGAGGTATGGGTCCTGTTTCATTTTTTTTGCAAATGGATATCCAGTTATGCCAGCACCATTTGTTAAAAAGACTATCTTTTCCCCAATTAACTGACACTGGGCCTTTGTCAAATATCAGCTGCGCATATGTGGATGGATTTATACCTGGATTCTCAAATCTGTTCCATTGGTCTGTGTATCTGTTGTACCAGTGCCAGACTGTTTTAACTACTGTGGTGGTATAATAGGTTCTGAAATCAGGAAGAGTGAGGCTTCCCACTTTGTTCTTCTTTATCAATAATGCTTTACTTATCCGGGGCTTCTTTCCCTTCCATATGAAGTGGTGATTTGTTTCTCCATCTCATTAAAAAATGTTGTTGGAATTTGGATCGGAATTGCATTGTATATGTAGATGGCTTTTGGTAGAATAGACATTTTTATAATGTTAAGTCTTCTTATCCATAAACAAGGTATGTTTTTCCACTTATGTAGGTCCCTTTTGGTTTCTTGAAGTAGTACCTTCTAGTTTTGTTTGTATAGGTCTTTTACATCTCTGGTTAGATTTATTCCTAAGTATTTTATCTTCTTTGTGGCTACTGTGAATGGTATTCATTTGGTGGGTTCCTCGCCAATGTTCTTTTTGTTGGCGTAGAGGAATGCAACTGATTTTTGTATGCTTATCTTGTATCCTGATACTCTGCTAAACTCTTCTATTAGTTTCAGTATTTTTTTTGAGGATTCCTTAGGGTTTTCTGTGTATAAGATCATGTCATCTGCAAACAGAGAAACTTTTACTTCTTCCTTATGCCTTTATTTCTTTATCCAGCCTAATTGCTCTGGCCAGGACCTCCAGCACAATGTTGAATAAGAGTGGTGATAAGGGACATCCTTGTCTGGTTCCCATTCTCAAGGGGAATGTTTTTAGAATCTCTCCATTAAGGATGATGTTGGCTGTTGGCTTTGTATAAAAAAAAAAAAAAATTTTTTTTTTTTTTTTTTTTTTTGTATAAATGCCCTTTATTGTGTTGAGGAAGTTTTCTTCTATTCCTATTTTGCTGAGAGTTTTTATCATGAATGGGTGTTGGACTTTGTCAAATGCCTTTTCTGCATCAATTGGTATAATCATGTGGTTCTTGTCTTTTGTTTTATTTATATGGTGGATTACATTAATGGTTTTTTTAATATTGAACCATCCTTGCATACCTGGTATAAATCCCACTTGGTCGTGGTGGATTTTTTTTTGATATGTTGTTTAATTCTATGGGCTAGAATTTTGTTGAAGATATTTGCATCTATGTTCATGAAGGATATAGGCTTGTAATTTTCTTTTTTTGTGATGTCTCTACCTGGCTTTGGTATCAGGGATAAGCTGGCTTCATAGAATGAGTTAGGGAGTATTCCATCATTTTCTACGCTCTGAAATACCTTTAGTAGTAGTGGTGTTAAGTCTTCTCTGAAAGTTTGGTAGAACTCTGTAGTGAAGCCGTCTGGGCAAGAGCTTTTTTTGGGGGGGGGGAGTATTTTAATTGCCATTTAAATCCCTTCCTTTGTTATGCGTTTATTTAGTTGTTCTACTTCTGTTTGTGTTAGTTTAGGTAGGTAGTGTGTTTCTAGGAATTCATCCATTTCTTCTAGGTTTTCAAATTTGCTAGAGTACAATTTTTCGTAGTAATCTGATATGATTCTTTTAATTTCAGTTGGGTCTGTCATGATATGGCCCATCTCATTTCTTATTCGGGTTATTTATTTCCTTTCCTGTATTTCTTTAGTCAGTCTGGCCAAAGGTTTATCAGTTTTGTTGATTTTTTTCAAAGAACCAACTTTTGGCCTTGTTAACTTTTCTTCTTCTTATTTTTTTCTCTAATTTATTTAATTCTGCTCTAATTTTTATTTTTTGCTTTCTTCTGTTGCCTGACGGTTTCTTTTGTTGCTCTCTTTCTATTTGTTCAAGTTGTAGGGACAGTTCTTTGATTTTGGCTCTTTCTCCTTTTTGTATGTGTGCATTCATTGATATAAATTGACCTCTGAGCACTGCTTTAGCTGTGTCCCAAAGGTTCTGATAAGAAGTGTTTTCAGTCTCCTTGCATTCTATGAATTTCTTTATTCTCTCCTTAATGTCTTCTATAACCTGGTCTGTTTTGAGCAGGGTATTGTTCATTTTCCAAGTATTAGATTTCTTTTCCCTGGTTTTTCTGTTATTGATTTCTGCTTTTATGGCCTTATTTTCTAAGAAGATGCTTTGTAATGTTTCAATGTTTTGGATTCTGCAAGGGCTTGCTTTATGACCTAATATGTGGTCTATTCTAGAGAATATTCCATGTCTACTAGAAAACAAAGTATACTTTGCAGCTGTTGGGTGGAGTGTTCTGTATAAATCTATGAGATCGAGTTGGTTGATTGTGGCAATTAGATGTTCTGTGTCTTTATTGAGCTTCTTAGTGGATGTCCTGTCCTCCTGCACCGAAAGCGGCATGTTGACGTCTCCTACTATAATTGTGGAGCTGTCTATCTCACTTTTCAATGCTGATAGAGTTTGTTTTATGTATCTTGCAGCCCCGTGATTGGGTGCATAAATATTTAATATGGTAAATTGTCCCTTTAAACATTATGTAGTGTCCTTCTTTATCCTTTGTGGTGGATTTAACTTTAAAGTCTATTTTGTCAGAAATTAATACTGCCACTCCTGCTCTTTTTTGATTGCTGCTTGCTTGATATATTTTTTTCCATCCTTTGAGTTTTAGTTTGTTTGTGTCTCTAAGTCTAAGGTGTGTCTCTTGTAGGCAGCATATAGATGGATCATGTTTTTTTATCCAGTCCACGACTCTCTGTCTCTTTATTGGTGCATTTAGTCCATTTACAATCAGCTTAATTATAGATAAGTATGAGTTTAGTGCTGTCATTTTGATGCCTTTTTTTGTGTGTTGTTGACAATTTCATTTTTCCACTTAGTTATTTGTGCTGAGAAGTTTTTGTTTGTAAATTGTGTGTTCCTCATTTTCATAGTAGTTGAATTTATTTTTGCTGAGTCGTTATGTTTATCTTGGTTTTTATTTTGACGTATGGAATTGTTAGACCTCTTTGTGGTTACCTGAATATTTTCCAGTATTTTTCTAAGTAAAAACCTAAGTTGTATCGTCCTATATCACCTTGGTTTCCTTTCCATATGGAAGGTCTATGCCTCCTGTATTTAGTCCATCTTTTTTGATTATTGTAATCTTTTACATAATGACTTCAATGATTCCATGTTTTAAATATTTTTTCTTTTTTAAATTAATCTTGTTTTGGGGATTTCCCTCTTTGAGTTGATATCAGGATGTTCTGTTCTGTGACCTTGTGTTGTGTTGGTATCTGATATTATTGATTTTCTGACCAAAGAATTTCATTTAGTAATTCTCGTAGCTTTGGTTTGGTTTTCACAAATTCTCTAAGCTTGTTTTTATCTGTAAATGTCTTAATTTCATTTTCATATTTGAGGGAGAGTTTTGCTGTATATATGATTCTTGGCTGGCAGTTTTTCTCCTTCAGAGCTCTATATATGTCAACCCATTGCCTTCTTGTCTGCATGGTTTCTGCTGAGTACTCTGAACTTATTCTTATTGATTCTCCTTTGTAGGTGACTTTTCGTTTATCCCTGGCTGCTTTTAAAATTTTCTCTTTATCTTCAGTTTTGGCAAGTTTGATGATAATATGTCTTGGTGATTTTCTTTTGGGATCTATCTTGTATGGGTTCGATGAGCATCTTGGATAGATCTCCTTTCATCTTTCACGATGCCAGAGAAGTTTTCTGCCAACATATCTTCAACTATTCTCTCTGTATTTTCTGTTACCCCTCCCTGTTCTGGAACTCCAATCACACGCAAGTTATTCTTTTTGATAGAGTCCCACGTGATTCTTAAGGTTTCTTCATTTTTTTAACTTCTTTTATCTGATTTTTCTTCAACTGTATTGGTGTCAATTGCCTTATCCTCCACCTCCCCCACTCTGCATTCCAGTTCCTTGGTTCTGCTCCTCTGACTTCGTATTGAGCTGTCTAATTCTGTAATTTTATTGTTAATCTTTTGGATTTTTGAATGCTGTCTCTCTGTGATTCATGCAACTTATTAGTGTATCCACTATGTTCTTGAATAATCTTTTTGATTTTTTTCAACTGCTTTATCAGTGTGTTTCTTGTCTTTTTCTGTAGATTGCCTTATTTCATTTCTGAGGTCATCCCTGATGTCCTAAAGCATTCTGTATATTAGTTTTTTATATTCTACATCTGGCAATTCTAGGAATGTACCTTCATTTGGCAAAGATTTTGATTCTTTAATTTGGGGGTTTGTAGAAGCAATCATGGTCTGCTTCTTTATGTGATTTGATATCGACTGCTGTCTCCGAGCCATGTGTAAGTTATTGTAATGATTTATTTTATATTTGCTTCCTGAGTCCTTTCTTCTTGTTTTGTTTTGTTTTACTACACCCAGATGGGCTACTAGAGTGCTCTAACTTAATTGTTGGAGGCTTTGAATCACTTATGTCCTGTTACCAGCTGGTCTGAGCTGTTACCAGGTTTATGAGGCTATGAGTCTATTCACTATTCTTGAATAGAATCAGCTCAGGTGTCCTGATAGTGGGTCACCTAGTGTGTGGTGTAGACTCTCCCCTATTATCTTAGAGGAGTAGTGGTGATGGTTGTATGCACCAGTTTCTAGTCTCAGCAGGGGGTCACACTCCACAGAGGGCAGGGTGCTGACAGCCTTCTCCCAAGTGCCAGTGAGGAAGGAGCGTCTATGTTCTCTAGAGTGCTCTGTGGGTGGGCTCTGTAGCTATATCTTAGACACCCAATGCTTGTACCTCTAAAAATTGGTAGGCATCACTATCCTCAGACCCCTTTAGAAGGTGGTTAGGTGGTGTGGATGGAGCCTCAGCACTCAGTTCCCTGCTGCAGATCAGTGAGGTCTCTGTTTAGTAGGTAGAGCAGTATCAGACCTCCAAAACTTCCCTTTCCACTGCTCAGCTACTACAATTACAGTCAGATCGCTAAAAGAATTGCTTTGCATTAAAATAGCCACCTGGTTCCATGTAGGGGTGAAAGCCAAAGACTGTGGATCTCTTATGCCTGGGTGGTGCTGGTTCTGTACTACTATTCCAGTTTGGAGAAATCAGGAAAGGATTTTCACCTGATGGTTAATTGCTGCTTTTCCAGGCTAGGAAAATAGGTTAGGAAAAAGACGAAAAAACCCGCAAAGCACTTCAGCCTCTGGCCCAGGGAATTCCAATGTTAATGGAGCCAGCTGGGGCAGGGAGGGGAGGAATCGGATAGATAGGAGGGAGTAAAATAGATAAACTCATTTATCTTGTTTAGTGAGGACTGTTCTGAGATTCTGGAGGGATGTGTAGCCTGTGTGTGCTGGCTGAGTCCCCGGGGAGATTGCCCCAGGGGGTTACTGTTGCATCCCTGCTTGCCTTGTCTCAGGAAGCCATGATCATCTCCACAGCTCTGGCCCCAAAGCTCTGCAAGAATTTAGGTCTGGGGCACGGCTTGTTGGACTCTGGAACTGGTCACTTCTTCAGCACGCAGTTTCTCGTTCCCCAGAGGGCTCAGGACTGGTGTGTGGCGCGCTGGGCTCCAGAACTGGTTGGTGCCCCAGGGCGTAGATTCTCGCTCCTTGAGGGCTCAGGGCTGGGGCATGGATCGTCTGTCTCCAGGACTACTTGCTGCTTCTGCGCAGGCAGTTTCATGCTCCCCTGAAGGCTTAGGGCTGTGGTATGGCTCACTAGTCTCTGGGACTGCTCACTCCTTCACCACATGCAGATTCTCACTCCCCTGAGATTTCAGGGTTGGGGCACGGCTCGCTGGTCTCGGGGACTGCTTGCTCCTTTAGTGCGCGGATTCTCACTCCCCGTCACTCAGTTCAATTCCCTAGTTCTGAGTTTGATGGTTAGGGTTCGTAGATTGCCATGTATCTAATGGATTCACTTGTTTTTTCGAGTCTTTGTTGCAAGAGGGGTCAGCAGGAGCATCTGCCTAGTCAGCCATGTTGGTTCCGCCTCCCTTGTAGTTTTCTTTGTATAGATCTTTTACATCTCTGCTTATATATATTCCTCAGTTTATCTTCTTGGGGGCTGTTGTAAATGCTATCGATTTGGTGATTTCCTCTTTGAAGTTCTCTTTGTTTGTGTCGAGGAATGCAGCTGATTTTTGTGTGTTTATCTTGTATCCTGATACTTTGCTGACATCTTCTACTAGTTCCAGTAGTTTTCCTGTGGATTCTGTAGGTTTTCTGTGTATAAGATCATATCGTATGCAAATAGAGATACTTTTACTTCTTCCTTACCAATTTGAATGTTCTTTATTTCTTTTTCTCGCCAAATTGCTCTGGACAGAGATACTTTTACTTCTTCCTTACCCATCTGGATGCCCTTTATTTCTTTACCCAGCCTAATTGCTCTGGCCAGGACCTTCAGCACAATGTTGAATAAAAGTGGTGATAAAGGGCATCCTTGTCTGGTTCCCATTCTCAAGGGGAATGCTTTTTGTCATCATATTTGAGAGAAAGTTTTGCTGGATATATGATTCTTAGTTGGCAATTTTTTCCCTTCAAGTCTTTGTATACGTCATCCCATTGCCTTCTTGCCTGTTTCGGTTTTGCTGAGTAGTCCGAGCTTATTCTTACTGACTCTACTTTGTAGGTGACTTTTCGTTTATCCCTAGCTGCTCTTAAAATATTCCCTTTATCTTTGGTTTTGGAAAGTTTGGTTATAATATATCTTTGTGACTTTCTTTTAAGACCTGCCATATGTGGAGTTGGATGAGCATCTTGGATAGATATCTTCTCATCTTTCGCGATATCAGGGTAGTTTTCTGACAACAAATGTTCAACAATTCTATCTCTATTTTTGTTATCCCCCCGTTCTGGTACTCCAATCACTCGTAGGTTATTCCTCTTGATGGAGTCTCACATAATTCTTAGAGTTTCTTCATTTTTTAAAAAATTCTTTTCATCAAGACAGTGCAACCTAGTAGCCCATCTACGTATATTGAAAGAAAACAAAACAAGACTCAGTGAGCAAATATAAAATAAATCATTACAATGTCTTATAGAGGCTCGGAGACAGCAGTCGATATCAAACCACATAAAGAAGACCATGATTGCTTCTACAACTCCCCAAATTAAAGAATCAAAATCTTTCCCAAATGAAGATACAGTCCTGGAATTCCCAGATGTAGAATATAAAAAACCAATTTACAGAATGCTTCAAGACATCACGGATGACCTCATAAATGAAATAAGGCAATCTACAGAAAAAGCCAAGGAACACACTGATAAAGCAGTTGAAGAAATCAAAAAGATTATTCAAGAACATAGTGAAAAAATTAATAAGCTGCAAGAATCCATAGAGAGACAGCATTCAGAAATCCAAAAGATTAACAGTAAAATTACGGAATTAGACAACTCAGTAGGAAGTCAGAGGAGCAGACTCGAGCAATTGGAATGCAGAGTGGGGGAGCTGGAGGATAACAGAGTTGACACCAATATAGCTGAAAAAAATCAGATAAAAGAATTAAAAAAAATGAAGAAACCCTAAGAATCATGTGGGACTGTATCAAGAAGAATAACTTGCATGTGATTGGAGTTCCAGAACGGGGAGAGATAACAGAAAATACAGAGAGATTAGTTGAAGATCTGTTGGCAGAAAACTTCCCTGATATGATGAAAGACGAAAGGATATCTATCCAAGATGTTCATCGAACCCCATATAATATTGATCCCAAAAGAAAATCACCAAGGCATATTATCATCAAACTTGCCAAAACCAAAGATAAAGAGAAAATTTTAAAACCAGCTAGGGATAAAAGAAAGGTCTTCTACAAAGGAGCATCAATAAGTTCAGACTACTCAGCAGAAACCATGCAGTCAAGAAGGCAATGGGATGACATATATAGAGCACTGAAGGAAAAAAACTGCCAGCCAAGGATCATATATCCAGCAAAACTCTCTCTCAAATATGAAGGTGAAATTAAAACATTTAAAGATGTACACAGGCTTTTTTTTTTTTGAGAATTTGCAAAAACCAAACCAAAGCTACAAGAAATACTAAAGGAAATTCTTTGCTCAGAAAATCAATAATATCAAATACCAGCACAACACAAGGTCACAGAACAGAACAGCCTGTTATCAACTCAAATAGGGAAATCACAAAAACAAATTAAGATTAATTTTAAAAAGAAAAAAATGCTCAAAATACGGAATTATTGAAGCCAGTATGTAAAAGATCACAATAATCAAAAGAGAGACTAAATACAGGAGGCATAGAACTGCCATATGGAGAGGAAAACAAGGGGATATAGGACAATACAAGTTAGGTTTTCACTTAGAAAAATAGGGGTAAATATTAAGGTAACCACAAAGAGGTATAACAATTCCATAACTCAAAATAAACACCAAGAAAAACATAACGACTCAGCAAACATGAATTCAACTACTATGAAAATGAGGAACACACAACTTACAAAGAAAAACGTCTCAGCACAAAAAAATAAGTGGAAAATGAAATTGTCAACAACACACACATAAAGGCATCAAAATGACAGCACTAAACACATACCTATAATTACGCTGAATGTAAATGGACTAAATGCACCAAGAAAGAGACAGAGAGTCTCAGATTGGATAAAGAAACACGATCTGTGTATATGCTGCCTGCAAGAGACACACCTTAGACTTAGAGACACAAACAAACTGAAACTCAAAGGATGGAAAAAATATATCAAGCAAACAATAAACAAAAAAGAGCAGGAGTAGCAATATTAATTTCTGACAAAACAGACTTTAAAGTTAAATCCACCACAAAGGATAAAGAAGGACACTACATAATGATTAAAGGGACAATTGACCAGGAAGATATAACCATATTAAATATTTATGCACCCAATGACAGGGCTGCAAGATACATAAAACAAACTTTAACAGAACTGAAAAGTGAGATAGACACCTCCACAATTATAGTAGGAGACTTCAACACACCACTTTCGGAGAAGGACAGGACATCCAGTAAGAAGCTCAACAGAGACACGGAACACCTAATTACAACAATCAACCAACTTGACCTCCTTGACTTATACAGAACTCTCCACCCAACTGCTGCAAAGTATACTTTTTTTTCTAGTGCACATGGATCATTCTCTAGAATAGACCACATATTAGGTCATAAACAAGCCTTAGCAGAATCAAAACATTGAAATATTACAAAGCATCTTCCTTGACCATAAGGCCATAAATGTGGAAATCAATAACAGGAAAATCAGGGAAAAGAAATCAAATACTTGGAAACTGAACAATACCCTGCTGAAAAAAGACTGGGTTATAGAAGGAGAGAATAAAGAAATTCATAGAATGCAACAAGAATGAAAACACTTCCTATCAAAACCTCTGGGACACAGCAAAAGCAGTGCTCAGAGGTCAATTTATATCAATAAATGCACACATACAAAAAGAAGAGCCAAAATCAGAGAACTGTCCCTACAACTTGAACAAGTAGAAAGTGAGCAACAAAAGAATCCATCAGGCACGAGAAGAAAACAATAAAAATTAGAGCTGATCTAAATGAATTAGAGAACAGAAAAACAATTGAAAGAATTAACAAAGCTAAAAGCTGGTTCTTTGAAAAAATTAACAAAATTGATAAACCATTAGCCAGAATGACTAAAGAAATACAGGAAAGGAAACAAATAACCCGAAAAAGAGACGAGATGGGCCACATCACAACAGACCCAACTGAAATGAAAAGAATCATATCAGATTATTACAAAAAATTGAACTCTAAAAATTTTGCAAACCTAGAAGAAATGGATGGATTCCTAGAAAAACACTACCTACCTAAACTAACACAATCAGAAGTAGAACAACTAAATAGACCCCTAATAAAAAAAGAGATTGAAAAGGTAATCAAAAAACTCCCAACAAAAAAAAAGCCCTGGCCCGGACGGCTTCACTGCAGAGTTCTACCAAACTTACAGAGAAAAGTTAACACCACTACTACCAAAGGTATTTCAAAGCATAGAAAATGACGGAATACTACCTAACTCATTCTATGAAGCCACCATCTCCCTGATACCAAAACCAGGTAAAGACATCACAAAAGAAGAAAATTACAGACCTATATCCCTCATGAACACAGATGCAAAAATCCTCAACAAAATTCTAGCCAATAGAATTCAACAACATATCAAAAAAATAATCCACCACGACCAAGTGGGATTCATACCAGATATGCAGGGCTGGTTTAATATTAGAAAAACCATTCATGTAATCCACCATATAAATAAAACAAAAGACAAAAACCACATGATCTTATCAATTGATGCAGAATAGGCATTTGACAAAGTCCAACACCCATTCATGATAAAACGCTCAGCAAAATAGGAATTGAAGGAAAATTCCTCAACATAATAAAGGGCACGTATACAAAAAAAATTTTTTTTTTTTTATACAAAGCCAACAGCCAGTATCACTCTAAATGGAGAGAGCCTGAAAACATTTCCTTTGAGATCGGGAACCAGACAAGGATGCCCTTTATCACTGCTCTTATTCAACAATGTGGTAGAGGTCCTAGCCAGAGCAGTTAGGCTAGACAAAGAAATAAAGGCCATCCAGACTGGCAAGGAAGAAGTAAAATTGTCTCTGTTTGCAGATGACATGATCTTATACACAGAAAACCCTAAGGAATCCTGCAGAAAACTACTGAAACTAATAGAAGAGTTTGGCAGAATCTCAGGTTACAAGATAAATGTATAAAAATCACTTGGATTCCTCTACATCAATAAAAAGAACATCGAGGAGGAAATCACGAAATCAATACCATTCACAGTAGCCCCCAAGAAGATATAATACTTAGGAAAAAATCTTACCAAAGATGTAAAAGACCTATACAAAGAAAACTACAAAGTACTAGTGCAAGAAACTAAAAATGACCTACATAAGTGGAAAAACATACCTTGCTCATGGATAGGAAGACTTAACATAGTAACAATGTCTATTCTACCAAAAGCCATGTATACATACAATGCACTTCCGATCCAAATTCCAATGACATTTTTTAATGTGATGGAGAAACAAATCACCAACTTTATATGGAAGGGAACGTAGCCCCGGATAAGTAAAGCATTACTGAAAAAGAAGAAGAAAGTGGGAGGTCTCACTCTACCGGATTTCAGAACCTATTATACAGCCACAGTAGTCAAAACAGCCTGGTACTGGTACAACAACAGGCACATAGACCAATGGAACAAAATTGAGAACCCAGATATAAATGCATCCACATATGAGCAGCTGATATTTGACAAAGGCCCAGTGTCAGTTAACTGGGGAAAAGATAGTCTTTTTAACAAATGATGCTTGCATAACTTGATATCCATTTGCAAAAAAATGTAACAGGACCCATACCTCACACCATGCACAAAAACTAACTCTACGTTGATCAAAGACCTAAACATAAAGACTAAAACGATAAAGATCATGGAAGAAAAAATAGGGACAACGTTAGGAGCCCTAATACATGGCATAAACAGAATACAAAACATTACCAAAACTGACGAAGAGAAACCAGATAACTGGGAGCTCCGAAAAATCAAACACCTATGCTCATTTAAAGACTTCACCAAAAGAGTAAAAAGACCACCTACAGATTGGGAAAAAAATTTTCAGCTATGACATCTCTGACCAGCGCCTGATCTCTAAAATCTATATGATTCTGTCAAAACTCAACCACAAAAAGACAAACAACCCAATCAAAAAGTGGGCAAAGAATATGAACATGCACGTCACTAAAGGTATTCAGGCAGCTAACAGATACGTGAGAAAATGCTCTCGATCATTAGCCATTAGAGAAATGCAAATTAAAACTACAATGAGATTCCATCTCACTCCAACAGAAAAAGGCTGGCATTAATCCAAAAAACACAAAAAAGTAAATGTTGGAGAGGCTGTGGAGAGATTGGAACTTTTATACACTGCTGGTGGGAATGTAAAATGGTACAACCACGTTGGAAATCTATCCGGCGTTATCTTAAAAAGTTAGAAATAGAACTACCATAAAAAAAAGAAAAAAACTTTTTTTTTTTTTTAATACAACCCTGAAATCCTGCTCCTTGGAATATACCTTAGAGAAATAAGATCCTTTTCAGCGGAGCAAGGGCGGGGGTTTGGGGACTATGGCTTAAGGGGACTTGTAAGTCAATTGGCAAATTCATTCTATTATGAAAACATTCTGCATCCCACTTTGAAGTGTGGCATCTGGGGTCTTAAATGGTAACAAGCGGCCATCTAAGATGCATCAATTGGTCTCAACTTACCTGGATCAAAGGAGAATGATGAACACCAAGGTCACACGATAACTATGAGCCCAAGAGGCAGAAAGGGCTATATGAACCAGAGACTTACATCATCCTGAGACCAGAATAACTAGATGGTGCCCGGCCACAACCGATGACTGCCCTGACAGGGAACACAACAGAGACCCCTGAGGGAGCAGAACAGTGAGATGCAGACCCCAAATTCTCATAAAAAGACCAGACTTAATGGTCTGACTGAGACTAGAAGAATCCCAGCGGTCATGGTCCCCAAACCTTCTGTTGACCCAGGACAGGAACCATTCCCGAAGACAACTCATCAGACGTGGAAGGGACTGGACAATGGGTTGGAGAGAGATGCTGATGAAGAGTGAGCTACTTGTATCAGGTGGACACTTGAGACTGTGTTGGCTTCTCCCGTCTGGAGGGGAGGTGGGAGGGTAGAGAGGGTTAGAAACTGGCAAAAGCGTCACAAAAGGAGAGTGGAAGGAGGGAGCGGGCTGACTCATTAGGGGGAGAGTAATTGGGAGTATGGAGTAAGATGTATATAAGCTTATATGTGACAGACTGACTTGATTTGTAAACTTTCACTTAAAGCACAATAAAAATTATTAAAAAAAAACAGAAAAAAATTCTTTTATTTGATTTTTCCTCAATTATGTTGGTTTCAAGTGCTTTATCTTCAATCTCACTAATTCTGACTTCCATTGCCTCAATTCTGCTCCAAAGACTTTCTATTGAGTTGTCTAATTCTGTAATTTTATGGTGAATCTTCCGAGTTTCTGATTGCTGTCTCTCTATGGATTCATGCGGCTTATTAAATTTTTCATTATGTTCTTGAATAACCTTTTTAATTTTTTCAACTCCTTTATCTGTGTGTTCCTTGGCTTGTTCCTTGTATTGCCTGATCTCCTTCCTGATTCCTTGAAGAGTTCTGTATATGAATCTTTTGTATTCTACCTCTGGTAATTCCAGGAAGTTTTCTTCATCTGGAAGATTTCTTGATTTATTTTGGGAACTTGCTGAAGCCATCATGGTCTGCCTCTTTATGTGATTTGATATTGACTGTTATCTCCGAGCCATCAATAAGTCCTTGTATTTATTTATTTTGTGTGGCTTACTGTTTCCTAGCTCCTTGTTTTGTTTTGATATGCCCAAATACACTGCTCAAGTGAGCTGATTTGATAACTGGTGCCTTTAAAGCTGTAACGTCCTGTCACCAAGTCATTAGAGCTGTTACTAGGTATGTGAGTCCAGGAGTGCGTTTAGTTTTCTTATATGGATTCAGCTCAGATGTCCAGGTAGTCGGTTACTAAGTGTGTGGTGTAGGCTCTCGCCTACAATCCTCGATGAGTAGGGGTGATTGGTGTAGTCAGAGGTATCTGGGTGCAGTAGGGGGTCACACACTGAGCAAGGCAGGGGCTGAGAACCGCCCCTGAGAATCTGTGAGGAAAATGTGTTCTCTAGAACACATAGGTGGGTGGGTTTTGCACCTGGACTGTGAGCATCCAGTGGTGTTGGTTGTAAGGACTGGGAGGCACCACCTATTCTCAGGCCCCTGTTGCAGGTAGCTAGGTGGCATGCGTGGAGCCAGCAGTCCACAGGCCCCTGATGTGGTAGGCGAGGACCCTGCTTAATAGGCAGAACGGTGTCAAATGTCATGAACCTGCCTGTCCACTATATAGCTGAAACAGTTAAAGTTAGACTTCAGGTATATACCCAGTTGTACTGTGCTAATGAGGGCCTACACTGTTGAAAAGGCCCCACACAGGTCTATGCACAGGTGAAGGCATTCAGTGTCCGTTGACCCTTATGCCTGTGCCTAGGCAAAGGAGCTGTTTCTGCCCTGAGTTCGTGGCTTAGGGGAGCCTGCAGATTAGTTTTTCCATGTTTGTTAATTTATTTCCTCTCCAAGGTTGGGAGAATGGCTCAGGACATGTAATGGGTTCTACTTCTGGCCCAGCGGTCGCAGCTGGCTCGGACTCAGCACAGGGCGGGAAGGGAGCAGGTAAGTGGGAGTGAGGTTTTTCCCAAAGCGGTATTTTTTGCTCCATATGGTAGGTTTTTTTTTTTTATGGTAGGTTAGACACATGTACTTATCTTTTGCCAGTTGAGCACCATTGTTCTCTGATTCTGGAGGCATGAGTAGACTTTCCACAGCTTGGCCTCTCCCAATGTGGAAAATGCATTTGGAATGCCACTGCTTGTGTCACCACGCTCGTGCCAGCAGATTTGGCCTGTGGGGTGCTTGTTTCTCAGTGGGTCAGGTCTGGCAACTCCTGGCTGTTTCTGACCTGTCTGTCTCTCCCCTTGCCGCTCGGACTGATTGCTCAACTTTTCTTTTTATGTTCAGGGCTCCTAGATTGTCAAATAAAATCGATCCACTTGTTTTCCCAAGTCTTTGTTGTAAGAGGGACCACAGGAAGCGTCTGACTACTCTGCCATTTTGGCCCTGCCTCCAGGGGATATTTTTGCTTTAAGGTTTAAAGATTATCTTGGAGCAATAGTTCAGGGATTTATCCAGCCTCCACAGCTTCAGAAATTCTGGATTCCATGAAAATTTGAAATTCTGTTCTATATTTTTCCCCTTTTGACCAGGATTCTTCTATGGAATCTTTGCTCAAAATGTTCAGTAATGGTATCTGGGCACCATCCAGTTCTGGTCTCATGGCAAAAGAGGCAATTGTTAATGGAGACAAGTAACCACATTTTATTTTCTGACTCTCCATCATGGGGCAGTTCTGCTCTGTCCTATAGGGCCGCTATGAGTCGAAATCAACTCTACGGCACTGGGTTCTGCGTTACCTGCAGTACTTCTTCTACATGGTTTTAAAAAGTTAGTTTCATATTATTGTATTTACTATTTTATGATCTGTCTTGTTTTGCTTCATTTTCTGTCTTCGATATTCTTCTCCCTCATGATTTTTCATAGTTACCATGTGTTCCATCCTATAGCTATATCATCCTTTATAATTGGTACTTGATTTTCTTTTTTGGGGGGCAATTATAAATAATGGTTGCTCTTCTACATGCATCTTTATTTCCATATCTGATTATCAGGGTAAATTTCCAGAATTGGAAATTCTGAGTTGAGAGGTATAAACAGTAAAAGGCACTGTTTTATTGTTTTTTGAGCAAAATAGTATGTGTTTATTATAGAAAATTTAGAAAATCAAAACCAAACCAAACCCGTCGCCGTTGAGTTGATTTTGAATCATAGTGACCCTGTATGATAGAGTAGAACTGCCACATAGGGTTTCCAAGGCTGTAAATCTTTGTAGGAGATGACTGTCACAACAGCCAAAATACAACCTCGAGTATTGGAGTATTGAGTATTCTTGGAGACCATCTCAAGAATAGATTTGATGCATTGAGCACTAATGACTGAAGACCAGACGAGTTATGGGATGACATCAAGGACGTCATACATGAAAAAAGTGAAAGGTCATTAAAAAGACAGAAAAGACTAAAATGGGTATCAGAAGAGAGTCTGAAACTTGCTCTTGAACATAGAGGTGCTAAAGTGAATGGAAGAAATAATGCAGTAAAAGAGCTGAACAGAAGATTTCAAAGGGTGGCTCGAGAAGACAAAGTAAAGTATACACACAATAGAGTATTACGCAATGCTGAGGAACCGCGATGAATCTGTGAAGCATCACATAACATGGATGCATCTGGAGGACATTATGCTGAGTGAAAGAAGTCAATCACAGAAGAACAAATATTATATGAGACCACTACTGTAAAAACTCATGGAAAGGTTTACATACAAAAAGAAATAATCTCTTACGGTTACAAGGGAGGAGAGGGGTAGAGATGGAAAAACACTTAAGAGAAAATAGTCAGTCAGTGTATAGCCTGGTCTTGAAATCAGGCTCATTTCAGGTCCACATTTAGTTCGCACCTGTTACGTCTCAGGCACTTGCCAGTGTTGAAGAAACATGTTTCGTGGTCTCGAGGAGCTTATATGTGTGCCAGCGAGTTAGACATATAAGCAAATCATTTCAACCCAACGTGATAAGTGCTGTGATAGAGACCTCCGTGCGATGCTATGTGGGCACAGAGGAGGGGCACCAGGTCCGTTCTGATCAGGCCAGGAAAGGCTTCCTGAAGAAGGGACTTCTCAGTGGAGTTTTGAAGGCTTAGTACAGGTTGGCCAAGAGTACAGAGAACATTTCAGGCTGAGAGGTCGGCCCCAGTAGGGGCACAGAGGTGGGAGTGAACATTGTATGTTTCTAGGATCGCTGGGATGTAGTTACCAAGGGGGGGTGTGGCAGGAACAATGACGGGAGAGGTAGGCAGGGATCAGATCACCGATGATGTGAACTTAGCCTCGTTTACCGTTAGTTCCCAAACACTGCTGAATCATTCAGATTGCCTGGGGGGGGCTTTCAAAATGTACAGATGCCGCAGCCACACACCCCGTGATTTTCTTGAGAATCACCTCTGGTGGCAACAGGAAGCCATGGAAAGATTCGTAGCAGGGGAGGCACCTAGGTTGCCATATTGGGTCATTCTGGTGGCAGTCCGCATGGCAGCAGGGGGATGTGACTGGAGGCGGAGAGGCCATTTAGGAAGCTGTTGACTTTGTCTAACTGAGCTCGCATGGTTGTCTGAAGAAGGCAGCTGTGGTGGGGATGGCGGGTAAGAGGCAGACAGCAAGAGATGTCAAAGCGGGCAGGTGGATGAGGGAGAGAGAAATGTCTAGGATAATCCTGCAGGTTTCTGGCCTGGCTTCCTGGGTAGAGAACAGTATTTCTAAGCGAGATCAGGAATGAAGGACAGTTGGTAAATGCAGCTTGGTACCTGCTGAACTTGAGGGCTTGTGGGGCATGCAGACCCGAGGGTGGCCATTTTGCCCCTGAACTTGGGATAGTTTGGGTCAGAAGTTCAGATCTGGGCCCCTCTGTGTCGGGGTTTTAAAGTCACCTGACTAGCAGGCTCTCTCAGGGAGAGTGTGTAGAGGGGGCTTTCAGTTACTCTCCCCCTTCCCACCTTTATGAACCATCCGCTGGGCAAGCAGGAGCAGCTTTTTCTCCCCCTAATGCGTGAGAGCAGCAAGGTGTGATAGTGAAAATGGGATGAAAGGTGGAGACTGCCCACATGGGGTCTAGCCCTGCCTCTGCCCATCACCACTCTGCAACCCTGAATGGCTGCCACGCTTCTCTCAGCCTCCAGGGCCGCAGCTTTAAAACCTGGAGAGTCATAGCATCTGCTTGGCCGGGCCATTGAGATGGTCCAGTGACAGCACGTATGCCAAAAGTCCCACATCGAGGGCCACAGGAACATTGAGGGGTCCCCCTTGAAACGTGGACCAATATGTAGGAATTATAGGGAGGCTGGTTTTGGCCCCCCAGTGTAAGGAAAGACTGGGTAACGCTTTGAGCCGCTGGTTGATGGGCAGAGCTTTGGGACACGGGAGGCTCCTGGGCTCTGGAGGTCTTTAAGCAGAAGCGGGGTTTCTGAACTTCTGCTGAGCGTTTTGTTGCCTGGGGTGGGAGTGGGCCTGGATGGCCTCTGAGCTCCCTTCTATGGAGCAGATATCAGGGGTTATGGACTGCAGGAGTTAGGAGAACATGTCTTTACCCTTTTCCTGAGAACTTTCACGCTAGATAGATTTATTCTTAAATTGTAAAAATAACACAGATACAGGGTTCTTTCTTTTCCTTTACACTCTCTTAAAGCTGCGGGCATCTTGGTTCTTAAGTAGAGTCTTAGTTCCTATATTCCTCCTAAACGGGGAAGGAGTCCCTGGGTGGTGCAAACGGTCAACACACTGAGCTGCTAACCAAAAAGGTTGGACGTTCGAGGCCACTTAGAGATGCCTCAGAAGAAAGGCCTGGTGATCTGCTGCCGAGAAATCAGCCGTTGAAAACCCTGTGGAGCGTGGTTCTGCTCTGACAACACGTGGGTCACCAGGAATTGGAATCGACTCAGCAGGAACTGGTCCTGGTAATAACTGGGCAAACTGCCTCTGGGTCTTCGTGCATCGGGCCTTGGCGGACGTTTTCTAAACGGTCTTTAGTGAGGATTCAGTGGGGAGCCTGTTGCCACGATGGTGAACCGTGGATTACTGTAAAAGGATCGATTTTTATTATTCTCAAGCAGAAACGATAATATCAACAGCTAACAAAATATTGCCAAGTAGAGGTCTTGATTGCGTATGGGGTAATGAGTGGGCAAGGATCATTGCAAATCAGCATGCTAATTATTTATATGCAAATGAGTGTTGTCAGAGACCTTGGAGACAGTTTGTTCTCTGAACTGGGTTAAACATCCCCTCATGTTTACAGCCTCATTTGCTGAGAAACCTGTTGTCATTGGTTTCTAACAGACAGAAAGAGGAAAGGTAGAATATGCTGGCCCAGGACTGGATTATCACACGTTCCGAAATGGTCTGCATCGTGTTCTATTTGTCTGTACTTATTTCATTGCCAGTCACTGGTGTAACGCACCTTTGCTGAACGAGGCCTCATTTTCTTCCTGACTTTCTGTACATAGAAATTATTTTTGTAAATGGAAGATCTCCACCCATGCTGTTTTATGGGGAATTATCCTGATGGTAGTACACTTTCTGGCTTTTAAAAGCATCACCAAAAGCATTGTCCCAAATGATGGCAATTTTGTACGAAGCTGGGGAAGAGAAGTTTCCGCAAATATTCTGGCTGGGAGAAAGTTACCGTAAGCCGTATAGAGGTGACCAATTGTGAAAGCAAAAAATAGAAGACAATGCACTCCGTCGTATTGGTGGGTGGGACCGAAGGTCATCATTTTCCTGATGCTCCTGCAGGCCCTTTAGGGTCTTTACAAGGCCCCCGGGTCAGCTCTGGATGCTTGCTTTTCATCGCGCTGTAGCTATGGTGAAGGATGGTGGGTGGAAACTTCTGCTGATACTTTGAGAAAGGGAAACTGTTTAAATATCCTTGCCTCCTGTCTCCCTTCCTCCTTGTCGGCATCCACAGGAAATGATGGCCTGAGAGAGTGGGCGTGTTGTGGCTGTGGGGGCCTGGACTCTGAATTCTGGCCCAAAGGGGCAGGGTGGGGCAGCAGTAGGGGTGGGGGATTGGAGGACAGGGAATGTGCAGGGAAGGAAGTTGAGGGAAGGGGAGAAAGAGAGAATCTGTGAATAAGCCACAGGGGTGAACCACGGAAGCTTAGGAATGAGCCCGAGCACAGAAGATGGGTCAGAGATGGAGGCACAGACAGAAGGAACGATGGGGCATGGTCCAGATCTAAGGCCGCCAGACCCTACTTGGGCCTTGGTGCCCTGCCTCTTTTGTGACCCCTCAGCTTCTGTATTAATGAAGCAAGTTGTTAAACTTTGGCCTGACCTCAGGGGGAGGCTGAGGAGCTCAATATCCAGGCCCTTCTCGAAGAACCTTGGAGTTTTTGTCCTCTTTCAACCCCATAAAAAAAACGAAACCCGTTGCCTGCCGTCAAGTCGATTACGACTCAAAGCAACCCTCTAGGACAGAGTAGAACTGCCCTGTAGGGTTTCCAAGGAGCACCTGGTGGATTCAAACTCCTGACTTTTTGGTTAGCAGCTGTAGCTCTTAACCACTACTCCACCAGGGTTTCCTTCAACCCCATAGATCTCTCTTTATACCTGTAAATTCCTTCCTACTTTTGACTTGCTGCCTGGACTTTTTCTAGCAGCCCGACTTTGGGGGGGCAATATAGTACGCTGTAGGAGCCAAGGTGGTGCAGTCGCTAAGTGCTTGGGTGCTAACCAAAAAAAAAAAAAAAAAAGGTTTGAACTCACCGGCCTCTCCATGGGAGAAAGATGGGGCAGTCCGCTTCTGTAAAGATTACAGCCTTAGAAACACTATAGGGGGGAGGGGCAGTTCTACTCTGTCCTGTAGGGTCACTGTGAGTCAGAGTCCACTCCACCACCTTGGGGTTATAGTATGCTGCAGAGACCCCTGCCTGGGGGCTGAGAGCCTTGGGTTTTAGTCAGTGCTCTGCCACTTATTGGCTATGGAACCTCAGGCAAGGGATCCAGTCTTCCAGGGCCTCAGTTTTGCCATATGGAAATGAGGATCAAGGAGGTAAAGATGCACAGCCCATCGGTCAGTTGTGAGTTCTGCAGCAGAGAAAAGAGCTCGGTGGCCTTTAGTGCTGAGTTTGTTTGACTTGAGAACAATAAATACAGCCCAGGAAGACCTTGAACCAAACTGATGGAAAGCCCACAAGTCACAATCAAGCTTGTCTGCCAGAGCCCAGAGTGTGGAAGGCAGCCTGTGCGCTGCGGGGCCTTTGAGCAGTTGCGGACCTAGCGTGATGCAGGCTGCAGAGGGTGAGCAGGTGCAATAGAGGACATACCAGCACTCACCAGAGGGCTGCTGTGTTCCTGGGACTCTGAGGGAGCTGATAGCCCCCGGTGATGCACAGGCCCCCAGCCAGGCGGGACCTCCCATCCTTTGCCAGGATCTCCCAGGGCTCATTGCGGGGGCTGTGGCAAGATGAAGTGCCTCTTCTGAGTGGCCCACCCTGTTAGACCCGCTGGTGGGGGACAGAAGAGCTAAGGGCTGCCAGGGGACTTTAAATCTCTGTCCCCTGCCCGACGCCCTCCAGCCCCTTCCATGCAGATAGACTGCTGTGATGCTCATTTCTGAGTTCCATGGGTGGGGGTGGGGGGTTCTACATTGGCCAAAAATTCTAAAGAGACAAATAATTGCCTCTGGAAGAGAAGTCTTCTCTCTTCCGAAGTCCGTATTTGCCCGTTTAAATTGATGAGTGTTTATGTTTTGGCCAGCACCTGCAATATCCCACTGAGCGGTAATTATTCCTTTGGTGTTGCAGGAGTTTGCTGTGAGAAGGGAGAGGAATCTAAGAGAGTGAATCCATCTGGTACCTATGCTGAAGCGCTCTTGAGGCCACTGGTATGAACATGCTAACGTTAGGTTTCCGTCTACTGGTATCCTTGGGGTATTGACATAGAGTGAGCTAGGCACTGGGGCACGGAGCCCAAGGCTGAATCCCAGTCCGTTACATGGCACAGTGGATGGGTGATTTTCTTGGCAGAGCTCAGTGGGAAGATGGCCCCCACATTCTAGACCAGCCCCTGGCTGCCCCATCATCCTCAGGGGTAGGTACCAAAGACGAGTGGCTGAAAGAATAATGTCTCCTAGCACCGGAGGCATCAAGAACTCAGCTTGGCAGTATAATAGAATACCCGCCCCCTCCTTTCCGGCACACCTGTAGGTGACCCCTAGAATTCATCCCATACCTTAAGTAGTAAGTGCCCCGGAAAAGCTCCTGCCTCCTTCCTCCTTACATTAAGGCCTTGGGGAAGCTGGGATGGCCCAGCATCTGATTTGGGTTCCAGAACCCATCTGGAGGTCATTGTGATTGGTTGGGGCCCTGCCACACATTCTAGCCTTGGCAGGCCTTTCCCTGGGTGCTGGGTTCTGTCTATCTAGATAATGACTGAGGTCCAATCCGGTAAAACCTATAGACACACAGTGCTGCCACCTGCCTGGTGATTACTATTGCCTCCTGCCTGATGATTAGTGTTGCTGCTTCCTCTGTGGCTTTCCTAAGGGATTGCCACCTGAAATAGCCAGCTTGCATTTGTCCTGTTTCTCTGATCTTTGTCACTTGGACTGCTGGTCAGCCCCGTAGAGTATACTCCGTGGCCCTCCAAATTCTGAGTCTACTTGGTCCGGGCTCATTGCCCTTTTCTTGCTCTCCTGGCATTGAGTCTTAGGACCACCAACCCCCGACTTGATCTGTAAAGCCTTTGCTGAAAATAGAGGAAGTAGTCCACCTTATTGCATAGTCCTCTCACACCTGCATGGGAAGCCTGGACATCTCAGAGTGCCCTCGGGGTGAACTCACAGTTCCTGCCTCCCCTGCCAGGAAGCCTTAAGGTCAGGAGCCACAGGGGATTTGCCAGGCTCCTGTAAAATAAAATGCTGTGTGCTGCCAAACAGCCAACTGTCCAGATTTGTCAGCAAAAGCTGGCTGCTCTAACTTTTTGACAATTTTCTGTTCCCTCAGTAGTCCACTGGGAAATAGAGTTTCCAGGGTGAATTGTCATCGGGAGGAATTTGGAGCTGCCGTACATCATTGATACGTGGCCGAGGAGAAGCCAGCAAAAGGATTACCACCATTTCCCCAAAAGCTGATCATTTTCCAAATACCTTCCACCTTCCTCACAGCACATTGTGCTCATTAAAGAAACACTGTCATTTATCTTTTTTTTTAAATTTATTTTGTTGTTGTTGAGAATATACGCAGCAGAACATACACCAGTTCAACAGTTTCTACACGTACCATTTAGTGACACTGATTACATTCTTTGAGTTGTGCAAGCATTCTCACCCTCCTTTTCTGATTTGTTCCTTCCCCATTAACATGAATTCACTGTCCCCTAAGGTTCCTGTCTAATCTTTCAAGTTACTGTTGACAGTGTGATCCCATATAGATAGTTCTCTGCACACTCTTTGCAAAGACCTGGAGTTAGAATACCAAAAGGGAAAACCGTTTTTGGTATTTCTCAAGCTGAAAGAACTGAAGAAAAAATTCAAGCCTCAAGTTGCTATATTGAAGGACTGGTTTTTTCTATGGGCAAAATGGAAACCCTTGGTGTCGTAGTGGTTCAGAGCTATGGCTGCTAACCAAAAGGTAGGAAGTTTGAATCCACCAGACGCTCCTTGGAAACCATATGGGGCAGTTCTACTCTGTCCTATAGAGTCGCTATGAGTCGGAGTTGACTCAACAGCAACGGGTAGGTATGGGTAAAATGTGTCATCTGCATAAGGCACGTTGTTACTGCGTCTTCCTCCAATGCTGATGCCCCATTCTTGTTCGTATAGTCCAGCTTCTTGGATTATTTGCTCAGCATATACAGATTGAATAGGTACGGTGAAAGGATACAACCCCGACACACACCTTTCCTGACTTTAAACCACTCAGTATCCCCTCGGTCTGAGGAGTGGAAGCACTTACTAATGAAGATCAAAGACCACAGCCTTCAGTATGGATGACACCTCAACATAAAGAAAACAAAAATCCTCACAACTGGAGCAATAAACAACATCATGATAAATGGAGAAAAGATTGAAGTTGTCAAGGATTTCATTTTACTTGGATCCACAATCAACACCCATGGCAGCAGCAGTCAAGAAATCAAAGGACACATTACATTGGACAAATTTGCTGCAAAAGGCCTCTTTAAAGTGCTGAAAACAAAGATGTCACCTCAAGGACTAAGGTGAGCCTGACCGGAGCCATGGTGTTTTCAGTTGCCTCTTATGCATGTGAAAACTCAACAATGAGTAAGGAAGACCGAAGAAGAATCGATACCTTTGAATTAAGGTGTTGGTGAAGAATATTGAATATATCATGGACTGCCAGAAGAATGAACAAGTCTGTCTTGGAAGAAGTACAGTCAGAATGCTCCTTGGAAGCGAGGATGGTGAGACTTTATCTCATGTACTTTGGACATGTTATCAGGAGGGATGTCAGCTCGGTAAGGTAAAGAGTCGGTGAAAAAGAGGAAGACCCTCAAGAAGATGGACTGACACAGTGGCTACAAGGACCGGCTCAAGCATAGCAACCATTGTGAGGATGGCACAGGAGTGGGCAATGTTTCGTTTTATTGTACATAGAGTTGCTATGAGTTAGAATCGACTTGAAGGCATCTAATAACAACTATAACAAGATAGCTATTAAGAGAGCATAATGGTCAAGGCTGACTTTTTTTTTGAAATTCTTATTGAGCTTCAAGTGAACGTTTACAGATCAAGTCAGTCTGTCACATATAAGTTTATATACACCTTACTCCATACTCCCACTCGCTCTCCCCCTAATGAGTCAGCCCTTCCACTCTCTCCTTTCGTGACAATTTTGCCAGCTTCCAACCCTCTCTACCCTCCCATCCCCCCTCCAGACAGGAGATGCCAACACAGTCTCAAGTGTCCACCTGATACAAGTAGCTCACTCTTCATCAGCATCTCTCTCCCACTCACTGTCCAGTCCCTTCCATGTCTGATGAGTTGTCTTCGGGAATGGTTCCTGTGCTGGGCCAACAGAAGGTTTGGGGACCATGACCGCCGGGATTCCTCTAGTCTCAGTCAGACCATTAAGTGTGGTTTTTTGTGAGAATTTGGGGTCTGCATCCCACTGATCTCCTGGTCCCTCAGGGGTTCTCTGTTGTGCTCCCTGTCAGGGCAGTCATCAGTTATGGCCGGACACCAACTGGTTCTTCTGGTCTCAGGATGATGTAAGTCTCTGGTTCATGTGGCCCTTTCTGTCTCTTGGGCTCATAGTTATCGTGTGACCTTGGTGTTCTTCATTCTCCTTTGACTCAGGGGGGTTGAGACCAACTGATGCATCTTAGATGGCCACTTGTTAGCATTTAAGACCACAGATGCCACATTTCAAAGTGGGATGCAGAATGTTTTCATAATAGAATTATTTTGCCAATTGACTTAGAAGTCCCCTTAAACCATAGTCCCCAAACCCCCACCCTTGCTCCGCTGACCTTCGAAGCATTCAGTTTGTCCCGGAAACTTCTTTGCTTTTGGTCCAGTCCAGTTGAGCTGACCTTCCATGTATTGAGTATTGTCCTTCCCTTCACCTGAAGCAGTTCTTATCTACTAAGTGATCAGTAAATAACCCTCTCCCACCCTCCCTCCCTCCCCCCTCCTAACCACAAAAGTATGTGTTCTTCTCAGTTTATACTATTTCTCAAGATCTTATACTAGTGGTCTTATACAATACTTGTCCTTTTGCTTCTGACTAATTTCACTCAGCATAATGCCTTCCAGGTTCCTCCATGTTATGAAATGTTTCACAGATTCGTCACTGTTCTTTATCGATGCGTAGTATTCCATTGTGTGAATATACCACAATTTATTTAACCATTCATCCGTTGATGGACACCTTGGTTGCTTCCAGCTTTTTGCTATTGTAAACAGAGCTGCAATAAACATGGGTGTGCATATATCTGTTGGTGTGAAGGCTCTTATATCTCTAGGGTATATTCCGAGGAGTGGGATTTCTGGGTTGTATGGTAGTTCTATTTCTAACTGTTTAAGATAACGCCAGATAGATTTCCAAAGTGGTTGTACCATTTTACATTCCCACCAGCAGTGTATAAGAGTTCCAATCTCTCCAGCATTTATTTTGTGTTTTTTGGATTAATGCCAGCCTTTTCTGTTGGAGTGAGATGGAATCTCATCGTAGTTTTAATTAGCATTTCTTTAATGGCTAATGATCGAGAGCATTTTCTCATGTATCTGTTAGCTGCCTGAATATCTTCTTTCGTGAAGTGCGTGTTCATATCCTTTGCCCACTTCTTGATTGGGTTGTTTGTCTTTTTGTGGTTGAGTTTTGACAGAATCATATAGATTTTAGATATCAGGCACTGGTCGGAGATGTCATAGCTGAAAATTCTTTCCCAGTCTGTAGGTGGTCTTTTTACTCTTTTGGTGAAGTCTTTAGATGAGGATAGGTGTTTGATTTTTAGGAGCTCGCAGTTATCTGGTTTCTCTTCGTCATTTTTAGTAATGTTTTGTATTCTGTTTATGCCTTGTATTAGGGCTCCTAACGTTGTCCCTATTTTTTCTTCCATGATCTTTATCGTTTTAGTCTTTATGTTTAGGTCTTTGATCCACTTGGAGTTAGTTTTTGTGCATGGTGTGAGGTATGGGTCCTGTTTCATTTTTTTGCAAATGGATATCCAGTTATGCCAGCACCATTTGTTAAAAAGACTATCTTTTCCCTAATTAACTGGCCTTTGTCGAATATCAGCTGCTCATATGTGGATGGATTTATATCTGGGTTCTCAATTCTGTTCCATTGGTCTATGTGCCTGTTGTTGTACCAGTACCAGGCTGTTTTGACTACTGTGGCTGTATAATAGGTTCTGAAATCAGGTAGAGAGAGGCTTCCCACTTTCTTCTTCTTTTTCAGTAATGCTTTACTTATCCGGGGCTACGTTCCCTTCCATATAAAGTTGGTGATTTGTTTCTCCATCACATTAAAAAATGTCATTGGAATTTGGATCGGAAGTGCATTGTATGTATAGATGGCTTTTGGTAGAATAGACATTGTTACTATTTTAAGTCTTCCTATCCATGAGCAAGGTATGTTTTTCCACTTAAGTAGGTCCTTTTTAGTTTCTTGTCAAAAAAAAAAATTTTTTTTTTTTTTTGTAGTAGTACTTTGCAGTTTTCTTTGTATAGGTCTTTTACATCTTTGGTAAGATTTATTCCTAAGTGTTTTATCTTCTTGGGGGCTACTGTGAATGGTATTGATTTGGTGATTTCCTCTCCGATGTTCTTTTTGTTGATGTAGAGGAATCCAACTGATTTTTGTATGTTTATCTTATAACCTGAGACTCTGCCAAACTCTTCTTTTATTTTTAGTAGTTTTCTGGAGGATTCCTTGGGGTTTTCTGTGTATAAGATCATGTCATCTGCAAATAGAGATAATTTTACTTCCTCCTTGCCAATCCGGATGCCCTTTATTTCTTTGTCTAGCCTAATTGCTCTGGCTAGGACCTCTATCTAGCACAGTGTTGAATAAGAGTGGTGATAAAGGGCATCCTTGTCTGGTTCCCGTTCTCAAGGGAAATGCTTTCAGGCTCTCTCCATTTAGAGTGATGTTGGCTGTTGGCTTTGTATAGATGCCCTTTATTATGTTGAGGAATTTTCCTTCAATTCCTATTTTGGTGAGAGTTTTTATCATAAATGGGTGTTGGACTTTGTCAAATGCCTTTTCTGCATCAATTGATAAGATCACGTGGTTTTTGTCTTTTGTTTTATTTATATGGTGGATTACATTAATGGTTTTTCTAATATTAAACCAGCCCTGCATACCTGGTATGAATTCCACTTGGTCGTGGTGGATTATTTTTTTGATATGTTGTTGAATTCTATTGGCTAGAATTGTGTTGAGGATTTTTGCATCTATGTTCATGAGGGATATAGGTCTGTAATTTTCTTTTTTTGTGATGTCTTTACCTGGTTTTGGTATCAGGGAAATGGTGGCTTCATAGAATGAGTTAGGTAGTATTCCGTCATTTTCTATGCTTTGAAATACCTTTAGTAGTAGTGGTGTTAACTCTTCTCTGAAAGTTTGGTAGAACTCTGCAGTAAAGCCATCCGGGCCAGGGCTTTTTTTTGTTGGGAGTTTTTTGATTACCGTTTCAATCTCTTTTTTTGTTATGGGTCTATTTAGTTGTTCTACTTCTGATTGTGTTAGTTTAGGTAGGTAGTGTTTTTCCAGGAATTCATCCATTTCTTCTAGGTTTGCAAATTTGTTAGAGTATAATTTTTTGTAATAATCTGATATGATTCTTTTCATTTCAGTTGGGTCTGTTGTGATGTGGCCCATCTCGTTTCTTATTCAGGTTATTTGTTTTCTTTCCTGTATTTCTTTAGTCAGTCTGGCCAATGGTTTATTAATTTTGTTAATTTTTTCAAAGAACCAGCTTTTGGCTTTGTTAATTCTTTCAATTGTTTTTCTGTTCTCTAATTCATTTAGTTCAGCTCTAATTTTTATTATTTGTTTTGTTCTGGTGCCTGATGCATTCTATTGTTGCTCACTCTCTATTTATTGAAGTTGTAGGGACAGTTCTCTGATTTTGGCTCTTTCTTCTTTTTGTATGTGTGCATTTATTGATATAAATTGACCTCTGAGCACTGCTTTTGCTGTGTCCCAGAGGTTTTGATAGGAAGTGTTTTCATTCTCGTTGCATTCTATGAATTTCTTTATTCCCTCCTTGTATAACCCAGTCTTTTTTCAGCAGGGTATTGTTCAGTTTCCAAGTATTTGATTTCTTTTCCCTGATTTTCCTGTTATTGATTTCCACATTTATGGCCTTATGGTCAAGGAAGATGCTTTGTAATATTTCAATGTTTTGATTCTGCTAAGGCTTGTTTATGACCTAATATGTGGTCTATTCTCGAGAATGTTCCATGTGCGCTAGAAAAAAAAGTATACTTTGCAGCAGTTGGGTGGAGAGTTCTGTATAAGCCAAGGAGGTCAAGTTGGTTGATTGTTGTAATTAGGTGTTCCGTGTCTCTGTTGAGCTTCTTACTGGATGTCCTGTCCTTCTCCGAAAGTGGTGTGTTGAAGTCTCCTACTATAATTGTGGAGGTGTCTATCTCACTTTTCAGTTCTGTTAAAGTTTGTTTTATGTATCTTGCAGCCCTGTCATTCGATGCATAAATATTTAATATGGTTATATCTTCCTGGTCAATTGTCCCTTTAATCATTATGTAGTGTCCTTCTTTATCCTTTGTGGTGGATTTAATTTTAAAGTCTATTTTGTCAGAAATTAGTATTGCTACTCCTGCTCTTTTTTGCTTATTGTTTGCTTGATATGTTTTTTTCCATCCTTTGAGTTTTAGTTTGTGTCTCTAAGTCTAAGGTGTGTCTCTTGTAGGCAGGATATAGATGGATCCTGTTTCTTTATCCAGTCTGAGACTCTGTCTCTTTATTGGTGCGTTTAGTCCATTTACATTCAGCGTAGTTATAGATAAGTATGAGTTTAGTGCTGTCATTTTGATGCCTTTTTGTGTGTGTTAACAATTTCATTTTTCCACTTACTCTTTTGTGCTGAGACGTTTTTCTTTGTAAATTGTGTGTTCCTCATTTCCATAGTATCTGTGCATTTATCGATATAAATTGGCCTCTGAGCACTGCTTTTGCTATGTCCCAGTGGTTTTGATAGGAAGTATTTTCATTCTCGTTGCATTCTATAAGGCTGACATTTTTGACCAGGTAAGCTAAGCCATTGTTTGGTTTTAGGAAGACTTCAAGAGATAATTTTGGTTTAAGCTTTAAAGGTTATCTCAGGGCAATATTTTCAGGAGTTCATCCAACTTTCACAGCTCCATGAAGTCTGGAGTGCATGAGATTTTGTTCTACATTTTCCCCCTTTTGATCAGGATACTGCTATAGAATCTATGATGAAAATATTTAGTCATGGTAGCCGGGTACCATCTAGTTCCTCTGGTCTCAAGACAATGAGGCAGTTGTTCATGGAGGCAGTTACCAACACATTCCATATCCTCCTCCTGTTCCCGAAGCTCCTTCTTCCTCTGTTGCTCCACAGGAAGAGAGATCGATTTTTGTGCCTTGGATGGCCGCTTGCAAGCTTTTAAGACCTCAGGCACTACACAAGAAACTAGGAAGTAGAACAGAAGCACTAAACATATTATTAGGCCGATTAAGTGGGATGTACGATGAAACTATGAACCTAAATCTCCAAACCCTGACTTTTTGGTTAGCAATCGAGTGCCTTAAGCACTGAGTCACCAGGGCTCCTTTTGGGAAGGCCAGACAGACCTACTTACACAAATCATTGTTGGCTGCTGTCAGCTTGCTTCCCTCCCTCCCACACTTTTCCACCCCTACCTCCCACCTACTTGAATATAGGATTGGAGGTGTCATTTTTATTTTGAAACTCTAGGCTTTGCAGTAAAAATAGTGTATAAAGGTATGCATCAGGAGACTTTTTGGTGATCTTGAAAGAAGAGGCGCATTTCATTTACATAGCAACCAGCTCTTCATCAAATAAATTGTTAGACCATCCACCATACCCCCCCCAAAAAACAAACTCCATTGCCATTGGGTTGATTCTGACTCACGGTGACCCCATGTGTTTCAGAGTAGAACTGCACTCCCTCGGGTTTTCAAGGCTTGATCTTTCAAAAACAGATTGCCAGGCCTTTCTTCTGAGGCATCTCTGAACGGGTTCAAACTGCCAACCTTTCAGTTAATAGTCAAGTCCTTAACTCTTCGTGCCACCCAGGACTTGTGGATTTTCCACAGCGTATCTAATTTTACATTTTGTAGTGGCATCAGTTGTGCTTAAGCCCTTGAGCCAATTCATAGGAGAGAAATGCAGCATTTCTGCCCTGTGGATGTGGTAAATGTTGGCATTTGGTCTTTTAGTTGACTCTCAGACCACCCTTCCATGGAACTTCCCGACTTTTGTGTTGAGAAGAGAGAGCATGTTTTGTTTCCTCATATTGTGCGTGGGTTTCGGCACAATGAGTGTCACAGCCCCACTAATTAAGAACAGTTGGCTGTGCTTTCCTGCCACAGCTCTGATTTCTCAATGCCCAGGTGAGAAATAGTATCCTGTCTAGAGCAGAGAACCCCTGGTAGTGTAGTGGTTAAGTGCCACGGCTGCTAACCAAAGGGTCGGTAGTTCAAAACCGCCAGGCGCTCCTTGGAAACTCTATGGGGCAATTCTACTCTGACCTACAGGGTCACTATGAGTCAGAAAGGTGTGCATCAAGGTTGAATCCTTTCACCATACCTATTCAGCATATGGATAGTTTCCTATCACTGACAGCATTCTGCTTCAGGATAGATCTTGTTATGTTCTTTTTGATGATGAATACAACAGCATTCCTCTTCAAGTTGTCATTTCTGTCATAGTACACCATTTAATTGTCCGATTCAAAATGGCCAATACTAACCCATTTCAGCTCACTAATACCTAGGATACTGCTATTTATGTGTTCCATTACATCTTTGATGAATTCCAATTTTCCTAGATTCATACTTTGTACATCCCATGTTCCAATCATTAATTGATGCTTGCAACTGCTTCTTCTCATTTTGAGTCGTGCCACATCAGCAAATGAAGGTCCCAACAACTTGACCTCATACATGTCATTAAGGTCGGCTCTACTTTGAGGAGGCAGCTCTTCTCCCATCGTCTTCTGCGTGCCTTCCAACCTGAGGGGCTCATCTTCCGGCACTATATCATACGCTGTTACGCTGCTATTCATAAGGTTTCCACTAGCTAATTCTTTTCAGAAGCAGACTGCCAGCTCCTTCTTCCTAGTCTGTCTTAGTCTGAAAGCTGACACCTGTCTGCCATGGGTGACCCTGTTGGTACCTAAATACTGCTGGCATAGCTGCCAGCATCAGAGCAAACACTCAAGTTCCCACGGTACGACAAAGTGCCAGATACGTGGGTGGGTATTTACCCTAGGGAAATGAAAACTTAGGTTTGTAGCAGCTTTATTTGTGATAGCTCCAAACTGGATACTCTTCAGTCAGTGAATGGACAGGCAAACAGGTCAATCTATACCATTGAATACCACTCTGCAATATAAAAGAAGGACCTGTCCGTATACACACAGCGTCCATATATACACAGCGTCCATATACACACAAAGGGAATGAAGCTCAAAGGCATGCTGATTGAGAGAAATCCGTGCGAAAAAGTTGCATGCTGTTTGATTCCATTTATATAACATTCTAGACAGGACAAAAGTATAGTGATAGTGGTTGCCAGGGGTTATGGGTGGGGAGAGTGTGCAACAGTAAAGGCGGCTAGCATGGGAGTGTTTTATGGGGCCGTAGAACTGTTCTGTATCCATCTTGCGGCAGTGGTTACATGAATCTGTATATGTGTTAAAAGTCATAGAACTGTACACAAAAGAAAAAAATCAATTTCCCTGTATGATGGTGAATAAAGGAAAAATGAATAACTGAGAAAGTAGTCCAAGGGGCTGGGGGCCATGCAAGAGCCTGGCCAGCTGATGCCTCCACTGTTACCTGCGGGCTGTATGAGGTGGAGTAAGATCTTTCTGGTCCCACAGCAACTTACAGAGCTTGCACTGGCGTGGAGACATGGACGGGGGAGTGTAGGCACCCGGCGTCTATCTACAAATTTAGCCAGGGGGTCTGTAGAAACCTAGGCAGCTGACGTTTCCGGGGAGTGAGTTCCCAAATACATTGCCAAGTAGCTGGAGCAGGATGCAGAGTGCTGCCTGTGAAGGGAGAGGGCGAGAGAGTGTCTCTGTCCGCAGGGTGACAGCTCTGCCCTGGGCCCTCAGGGAGCCAGGATGCTAACAGGACTGGATGACTGACAAGCAGTGGGGGCAGAGGAAGGCTTGTCTACCTCCACAGTGACCCATGGAAAACATTCCCGAGCGCAGGTTCTGTGCTAAAAACACTATGCTGTCCCCGCAGCTGTCCCGGGAGGTAGGACTGTCCTTATTCCGTCTTGCACTGTGTAGTCTTGCACTGTCTTAACTAGAGAGACCCAGCAGGGCTTTGCCAACGCCTCCATCTGCTGTGGTGGAAGCTGCAGAGATGCCTCTCCTCCTCCCCTCAGGTTGTGTGTGTCCCCTGTGGATTCTCATGTCCTTTTTGTGCCTGGTTGTCCTCTACTACATCGTGTGGTCCGCCTTGTTCCTGCGCTCCATGGATGTGATAGTGCAGCAGCGGAGGACACACATAAAAATGGCCCTGAGCTGGATGACCATCGTCGTGTCACTTCTTTCCTCTAGTGCTCACTTCCCTCCCTGAGACCTGCTGGGGGTGTCTAGTGAGGCTCTGGCTGCAGGCTTCCTCTGACTACTTGCAGATGTTGCATCAGCATGACCTTGACTGTTTCTTTCTTTAGATGCCGCTGGTTCACAAACTGGACGGCCACAACGCATTCTCCTGTATACCAGTATTTGTCCTGCTGTGGCTTTCACTGATCACTCTCATAGCAACCACCTTTGGACAGAAGCGAGGAAACCACCCTATGTTCACAGCCTTTGGGAGCCCTTGTGCATGTGTGTTTGCGTGTGCACCCACACTCTAGGAAAGGAGGAACCTGAGGGCTCCAAATGAAGGTGCTTGCCTGGGAAAGCAGGGCCTGAGGCGGGTCTCAGATCTTCAGCGGAAAGCCACGCCATCAGCTTACTCTCCACTGGCTGGCACCACTCTTCTCTAGCAGTGTCGGGCAGCGAGTTGAGGGATACCAGAACCAGCCCATCAGCCCCTCCTAAACCTAGTCTTGTCAGTGGTACTTAATTGGCATTTTCTTCCTCTCCAACAACACGGTGTGGTCCCCTGTTTGCTAGGCTCAGAGGCTCCCTTGCGCACACCCCGAGAGGCTGCTCTTCTGCAAGCCAGTGCAGTGGAGGTGGTGAGGGGCCTAGTGTGCAGCCCTGGCTGTCCTTGTTGGCTGTGCGCCAGGAAAGCCAGCATGGAGCTGACGTTCCTGTGCTGGGCGCAGGAAAGACTGGCCTCCTAGAAGTTGCTGGAGTGGCCCCTGGAGCCCAGGCCTCCTGCTGGCCAGGACCAGCACATGCCTGATGGCCTCCCTCATCCTGGGAGTGACAGAATTCTTCTAACCGGATGACATTCTATGTCATCCACGTGAGGGTTGGACCAGGGACGATTAAGAGAATGACAGCATCATCTAGGTTCCCACAGGTATCTGGGCCTCGCTAGAGCCCTGGTTAACAGCTTGGCTGCTGAACCAACGGGTTGAGGGTTCGAATCCATCAGTTGCTCCTCGGAAACCCCATGGGGCAGTTCCACTCTGTCCCGTAGGGTCGCTATGAGTCAGAATAGACTCAACAGCAACGGCTTCGGTTTGGTTTTTTGGTTTAGAGCCGAGGTTCTCAGCTGTGTGTACCCTCAGGGTCACCTGGAGGGCCTGGTCAAGTTCCAGGTTTTCAGTCCGGGTTCAGTCTTTGTTTCTGGGGCATCAGAATAAAGCATTACCGCACAGCAGTGCAACTTCACGGTCGGGAAAGAAAATTTATGTGAAACTCACTTGAACCAAGTTTTTGAAAAAGTGTTTTCTTATTTTTCAGGGTGGTTCGGTATTCGGAAGATTTCTGTCAGTTTCTGCTTGAAATTTTCCCATTTTTAAGAGAATACGGAAACATCTCATATGACCTTCATCACAAAGATAACCTCCTAAAATTGCTCCTATGTTTCGAAAGAAGGCCAGGGTAGTTGTTACACAGAGCCCTGGAAAATATGTGCTCCCTTCTCCCAAGCTAAATATCGAAATGCCAGATTAAAGGCCCTTCTTTCCGGGGAGGACGTCGGTGGATCGGAAACACACTCCTCATCTCCCCTCTGCCTCTGTGTGCACCCTCCACCCAGGGCTGGAACTGGAGCTGGGACCCTGGGGACTGTCATTTCCTGCCTTGTTTGCATTCAAAGCCTATCTGTGACTCCCCACCACGTGCCACAGAGGAGGAGGGGCCTGGACAAAGTGGTGTGGAGGGTGTCAGGGTAAGCATGCTTGATGGAGAGTGTGCCCTGGAGAGCAGGAGAAACTGACTTCCACATGGGCCTGAGGAGCTAGCTCATTGCCCTTGGGGGTGGACGCTGAGGCCCAGGAAGGGGGTCTTCGTGTCTCTTGGGTAAAATGCTAAATAGGATCACAGCGTTTTGAAAGCACATCTGCCAGGACGTGTGGCCCAGACTTCTCCTGCCGCGCATAGACAGTAGGAGCTCTCCACGTGTCCCTGTTGCCCACTGGTTGTATGCCTTGCAGGCCTCGCTCCCAGCACCCTACCCGCGAAGGCCTTGCTCTTGGGGCAGGACCACGGCAGGTTTTCCTTAAAGCCTCCTTGGCAAGCCCTTTCTCATGCAGTGACTCCATGGCTGTATAGTATTTATACATATATTTTAGCATTGTGACATATTGTGTGCAGTCCTACTCTGAACAGTCTACTCTGTTAAAGTATTTTTTTACAAGCTTGTACTGGAGATGGACACGGCCATTCACCCACTTGAGGTTCTCCTCGGATGGAGCAGCTGCTACTACCAGGACAGCCACCACAAGCGAGAAACGGTCTGCGCTGTTGCAACCTCCAGGGACCGCTGGCTTGCCAAAAATCACAAAGCACTGTTTGAAACTGGAACCCTACAGAAGGTGGTCAGAGACGAAACGTGAAGAACGGTATCATGGGTAGCTCCAAGTCTGCAGATTTTGGTCTGCGGTGACAAGAACGCTTTAGCCTGAATCCCGTGCTTTTCATTCTGAGAGTGGTTTCTGTAAGCACTGCTGGTATAGTCGTGGAGCAGAGGAGGGGAGAAACCAGTTCTTACAGGTAGGAGACCCTTCAGCCTGAAAAGAAAGGTAGCGTTTTTTAAAGGAAGGAGAGAGGAGGGTTGATGTTCTCACCCAGGAGAGGCCAGGAGGAGTTTCAAAGGAGGCCACGGCTAGGTGGACTGTTTGGGCTACAACTGAACCCTATAAACAGCTCCTCCCCTGACACTGAACTCCGGCAAAGCTGTACTTGTTTGGGGGGACAGGGTGAATGGGTGGTGTCGCTGTGCCTGCGTGGTGTGTAAGAAGTTCAGCTCAGTATTCCAGGTCCCTCAGCTGTTCATTGAAGCAGTTGCTCATTTTTGACATGCACCGTGTGGAGCTTGTTGTACAGGTGGTCCAGGAAACTCAGTGTGGGCTCAGCCAGTCTCAGAGAAGCATCTGCAGTTGCGGGGGTATGTTGGGAACAACCCGTTAGCACTAGTTGGCTTCCAGGTACAGCCTAAGGGGACAGGAGGAAAATAGGGACGGCATCAAGTCTGCACAGTTGCCTAGGTGAGACCATGTCACCTTTGCTGCAGCTCATGAGACTCAGCAGAGTGTTGGGGGGGTGTTCCAAGATGGCCCCCCACAGGGATCGGATTTCAGGGATTCTTCTGCATGGCCAGGGCTCATCAGCAGCCAGGGATTCCTCATATTTAAGCAAAGTCTCTCCCTGATTGCTGTGTGGCCCACCATGGTGCCTCTGCCTTTTCATGGGATGGGAGCTCAGATGGAACGTCAGCTGGTGGTTTGTAGCGACTGACAAAGAGATCCCAAATGGGATTATAACTACAGGTATACTCGTTGCTATCCAGTGGATCCCCACTGATAGCGACCCCACAGGACCAAGTGGAACTGCCTCATAAAGTTTCTACGGAGCAGCTGGTGGATTTGAACTGCCATACCTTTTGCTTAGGAGCTGAGCTCTTAACCACTGCACCACCAGGAATCTAACCACAAGTATAGGGGTTAGGGATTACCACACATATTTTAGGGGGACACAATTCAATCCATAACAGACTCTTCCTCCCAGTGGACAGACATCCTGTGACAGTTAGAACGACGAGGAATGTCAGGGAACAATGGTCTGGCAGAAGCCATAGGACACAGTGTGTCCAAGTCAAAGCCAAAACTTGTGCTTTACTGAAGGCCATCAACTGTGGTTTCCCAAGTTGTCTTCCTCCCCACCAATGACCTTCTGTGCCACCGATGGCCAAATCCCTCCACGTAGGTCTTCTGTAGAGTTCACGGACTGCCTAGGCCACATGAAACTTTCCCTTCTGTCCTTAAGAAAAGCTTGCTTAAGAAAAAGCCCTGTGGTCCGTAACTGACGGAAGCTGGCTGTTTAACTGAAGATTCTAGGCACCTCCTTCGAGAATGCCTCCAGTCTTCCCCACTTAAATTCTTAGCCTCAGAGCACATATCCCCAAGGCAGTGGTGACTTGACCCGATGGTGGTACGGTCTTGGGTACAAATGCAAAGTGCTCCTGATGCTAGCCTAGTTCCATGGCTACTCAGGGTACCAGAAAGAGATACAAAGTCCACCTGGCCCCGTCTGTTGATGACAAGCCAGAAGGAGAGGTCCCGTCGAATCCTGTCCTGATCCAAAGTTGGCTTCCAGAGAGATTTTGGATGAGCATGGTGGCCGAGACACGAGCCAAGAAGCCTCTCGCGGGCCATCCTGGGTTGTGGAGTGGAGGCATGGTGAAGGCTGAGAGGCCTTGGCAGTGAAATGTACCTTGAGAGATTCTCTCTCCAAGCCCTCTTGGTACCCTCTTTTAGAAACTAAGTAGGAGCGAGTAATACTCACTGCAGAGCTGGGACAGGAACCAGGGGCCCTTCACTCCGGGGCCTTGCAGCCGCACTCCCTCCCTAGAAAGTGAATATTGAGAACAAATTGTCCACAAAGGCCAGGGAGCATGTATCACCAAACACACTGCAGAACCATGTCACCTGGGGCCTATGAGGATTTGCCCTTGGGTTTTGTACCCGCACTCTCATTCGGTGTTTCCCCTAGGCTCATATACACATTGGTGGGGATTTTCACATTGGCTTCCCTTAGTCCCGTCTAGCTAAGAATGTGGAAACCCCGTTGGCGTAGTGGTTAAGTGATAGGGCTGCTAATCAAAAGGATGGCAGTTCAAATCCACCAGTCGCTCCTTGAAAACTCTATGGGGCAGTTCTACTCTGTCCTGTAGGGTAGCTATGAGTCAGAATGGACTTGAAGGCAACAGGAGTGGTTTGGTTGGTTTTAGGTAAGCATGTAGGAATGCCCGTGGGTCTGAGTTTGTGTACAGTAGACGTTGTGAAAAGCATCTGACACACAGCAAACAAGATCATTGCACGTGCACCCTGCAATCATGGGAATGGCGGAGAAGGACTCGGAGAGGGGTGGACGAGCTCCCGGGGTAGGGAGGACGGGGCTGGCAAGTTGGCGCAGAGTACACTGAACCTCAAATCAGGTCACTGAAAGAGGAAGTCCCAAAGGAGACCCAGAGTGGACGTGGCGCATCACACACTCAAACTCAAATCAGGTCACTGAAAGAGGAAGTCCCAAAGGAGACCCAGAGTGGACGTGGGAGGGGAGAAATGTGGGCGGAAAGCCCAGTCACAACTCCTCCTGAAGGAAGGGGCTGCAGCTTTAGAGACAGAGCCAAGGCGGCCACTGAGAGGAAGTGTTTGGGGCAGGGGATGTGGAAGGGGCAGTCAGACACAGGTACTCCTTAAATGGGTGGGCCTTGGGCCACAGGAACAGTATCCTTGGGGAAGAAATGGTAATGATCAGACAACCTGCTGCCATCTGCAGTGGGACGAGTCTTGGAGCTGAGGCGACTCAACGGGAGACTCCAAGTACAACACACACTGTGGGTATCCAGTCATGGAGCCTACGGTGCTTTGGGAGCAACCCGCTGCGCTCAGGCTGGTGCTGCATGGGGACATTTTGACAGAGTGGCAATAAAACAGGACTTTTTCCTGAGTGGTGCCAGCCAACTGGCAAGGGCAGCTGGAAGGGGGAACCCACAACAGGAAAGAGGGGTACAGGGCACGTGGTGGAGAATAGGCCAACTAGCCGCTAGCAACTGCCATCTTCTGGGAGCTACAGAGACACCAGGGAACCCTGCAACCCAGGTATACTTGGAGGTGCCAAGCTAGGACTAACCAAGGGCTGGCCTTCTCAGCCTCCCCTGTTTTGAAGGTGGGGTGGAGATGGGTTCGTGCTTTCTTTACTCATCTAGGGTCTGGCCCCACGAAAACAATGTGCCTGTCAGTAGGTGGGGGGCTTTTCTGGGAACTTGAACTCAGTCTTTCCACACTTTCAGAAAAGAAGAAATTGGTCCCTGCCACCCGGCCCCTCCCCCACTTGGCCAGGGCTGCCTGTCCCTGAGTGCCCATGAGCCTGCTTTGTGACATCACAGGACAATGACCTCAGCAGCCAGTTACCTCACCACGGAGACTCTAGAACAGTGTGGGCACTATTTACTGGGCATCCCCGGTCTGACCAAAGGCATTGGTGACTGGATCCGACAGTGGTACGGTCTTGGGTACGAAGTGCTCCTGATGCTAGCTTAGTTCCATGGCGGCTCAGGGTTGTAGAAAGAGATACAAAGTCAACCTGGCCCCATCTGTTGGTGACAAGCCAGAAGGAGGGGTCCCGTCGAATCCTGTCCCTGAGCCAAAGCTGGCTTCCGGGGAGATTTTGGACGAGCATGGTGGCCGAGACACGAGCGAAGACGCAGGCTCCCCGGACAAGCTGGAACCAGAGGGCCCAACGCCAGGCGCAGCTGTCCGGGTAGAAGAGAGTGACGCTCTCCAGCTCGCCTTCCCAAGGAAGCTGTGGATGATCGTGGAGAACGACGCGTTCAAGTCCGTGCGCTGGAGCGACAGCGGGAACACGGTGATCATCGAGAAGGACCTCTTCCAGAGGGAAGTCCTTCGCCGCAGAGGTGCAGAGAGAATTTTTGAAATGGACAGCTTGAAGGCTTTCAATCGACAGCTTAACCTCCACGGCTTCATCAAAATCCGCCCCAGCAAGGCTCTGGGGAAGACGAAAGTGATGGTAAAGTAGAAGCACCTGTGTCCCATATTGGTCCTCGACCATCTTTGTAGTATGCCGGGGTGGGGGACAGACCGAAAGGGTTTATGTTCCAGGATGAGGTTTTTCACACGAGACATTATTTACTGAGAGTCCAGAATGTCCGCTTTGAACCTATAGGTGTTGACGTTAAACTGCAGCTCCCTTAGAGGTGCCCTGTAGTGCTACCACCAACTCCAAGAGGCCAGGTCCTGTGGGATCACACAGTCACGGGTCCATCTGTGAATGTATTTCCCTTTAGAGAGCCCCTGATTTAGGGTATGGGAAAACTACACAGCCATTTTAGAAAACACATATTCTGCAGAGCACAAGGAGACCAGGATTTCGGGGCAGGGGGTGGGGATGACTCTGGGGCCCCAGGATGCCCGACACGTCCCTTGTGTTTCAGGTCTACCGCAACTGCAACTTTAAGAGGGACCAGCCTCTGCTCCTCCAAAACATCAAGAGACGACGCCAAGCCGAGGGCAGCGCTCAGCCAGCCAAGGCGCCCACCCTGCCTGCCCCCGCGGCCCCGCCTCCCAAGAGGAAGAAGCTGGCAGCGACCAGACACTCGGCTCGAATCCAGCAGAAGAACGCCATTAAGGAAAGCAAGGGGGCGTCCCCGAAGAACCCTCCCGACGTCCTGGGGCCCAGCCCCACCCCGTCCGTCAGGTCCTCTAGTATCTCGTCGGTGAGCAGTGTGGCCGAGGCCTCCATGGAGCAGCCTCCCCTCGCCCAGTGCAGCGTGCCCAGCTGGGAGAGCACCTCTCACCGTGACATGTTCGAGCCCCAGGTCAGCGCCGGGATGGTGGGGGAGGGGGAGCCGCTCACCGAGCCTGGGGGCTACTCTGATCCGTCCTCAGTCATGACCCTGTACAATGCCTGCTACTCCATCCTGCTGGCAGGCCTGTCGGTCATGGCTCCCGAGGAACCCTCCGACCCCCAGGGGGACAGCCCCTCGGACTACCACTGTTCCATCTGCGAACAGTTCAGGGATGAGCAGGCACCGTAGGCCCCCAGGCCCTGGTCAGGAGAGCCATTTTCTAACCAGGAACCTATTTTCGGCTTTCCTAAGGGTAAATAAATGATCTAATGAGAACTGCCAGTCTGTGTTGTCTCTAGCCCTCCACACTAAAGGCGTCTCATCGGTGGAAGCAGGAGGCTGACAGTCATCTCCAGCTGGGCCCTGGACCCCGCTGCTGACCGTTTCCTTTCCAGCGGCAGCATCTTCACACTTAGCACAGGGTTCTGCAGGGAGTGGGGAGGGCCAGTTTGAAGCTCTGGTCACTGAGCTCCGCCTGCTGAGCAGGTGACAAGCCAGACTTGCTGCTGCCTCACAAGGGTGTCAGCTGACACCATTGATGTCCTGGAAGTGGCAGTCTTTGGATCATGGGTCCCCTGAGTTTCTGGCCTGCAGCTGAGTGTCCCTAGCTCCAAAGAGGGCCCCTGAAACCAGGGCCACCCCATCTGCCAAGGGTCACACTAGCACGTCATTGTGGCTCAGGAGAGCTGGGTTGTTCCAGCCAAGGCTAGGAGCAAACAGCCTCTCACCCTCATAGACAATGACCGCTAGAAAGTGTGCTCGGAAATGGTAAAACAAATCCCACTACAGACTTCTCACTGTGCAAAGGCAAGCTCTAGGAGCGCTGTTTGGGATCGTCTCTAGGGACGGGAAGGAGCTGTGCAAACGTGTGTGCTGTGTGTGCTTCACTAAGCAAATCCACTGTCCAACCGAGCACGGGGAGATGGCAGAGGACGTAGCCGCTGCGTCAGTTCAGACGTTCTCTTCATTGGGGAGGAGGTCACAACGGCTGCCCAGGCGCAGGTGACATTCAGGCCCCACCCCAGCCTTTCACGAGCTCCCCCGGATGCTGCTCCACAGTCTTCCAGTTTCACCAGAGGGAAGAGAGAGGAGGGGGACAAGGGGGCCCCCAGATGCTAAACAGTCTTCTCCATGTATTTATTTGCATGATGCAGACATCAGTGTACCCAAATAGTGGCCCTGCCCAGACGTTTCCTGGTAGAGGACAAAGTCCTTGAGACATTGTCCAGGAGCACAAAGAGACACCTCCCCTGGAGAGCCCCACCCTCCCCACCACCCATCTGAGCGCGGCAGTCAGTCACAGGAAAGCACAGAGCAGGGCCTGCTCTCTGGTGCAGAGGCGACTGGGATTTCAAGAGGTTCAAGTATCCGAGTCACAGTGGTGAAGGCATTAGGCTTGCTCCTCGGTCCTGTCCCTCTCGGGGGTCCTGCCTCATCACCCCTCCTGCCCCGAGGGGATCAGATGCTCTGGGATGTCCACCTGGAAGACATCCTTGCCTCCTTTCCCGGGTACGGGCTGCAGCAGCCAGCGTGGGTTAGAGAGCGCTGTCAGGTACTTGTCCTTCAAATCGGTGAGCAGGGCTCGGGTTTCCAGCTGTACAGCCTCCTCCGGAGCTAGGTCTTTGGGGAACTGCACGGTTTCTCCCAAGTCAACGAGCCCTGCACACGGACAAGAGAAACACGACTGTTTCTGCCTTCCAGGTCCGAGCCTGCATGTGCGACAAACTCATTCAAAGTGACAATCACTGAGGACTGAGATGACAGCACCCCAAGGAACTCGGCGACCTGAGCCCCCCTTAGGGAGCGTCTGGACATGCCAGATGCTGCTCAGTGTGTGCCAGGGAAGGCCGAGGGAGGGCTCGAAGCTGGGAGGATGAGGGCCTGTCCTCAAGGATCCCACAAGGACTGTGCGGGGCCTGGCCAGATTCTCAGGGCAGCAGTCGGCAGGGGCCCTGGTCGCTGGGGACTCACAGGAAAGCCGATGCCTCCACAGGCCACCATCTCTCAGGTGCTGACAGTGTGGACAACTTCAGCCCCCGCGAAGTGAGGCGATTTGCCCAAGATGCTGCTGGCTGGGGGTGGAGCGGGCCTGGGACCCTAGGCCGGCAGTCGGACGCTGGGGGATCCAACCTGCCCTAAGAGCCATAATGCTTCCAGTGGTCTCTGCCAGGGACACGCACACACAAACATGCGCACACATGACAACACCTGTGGAAACGGACCTGTCCTAGCCTCTCAGATCACCGTGGGGAGCTGTGGCCCCGAGCAGGGCAAGGGCTGACCCGAGGGCGCCGACCGTCGCAGACAAGGCCCCAGCTGGCCCCCGAGGTCAGCCCCCGACCCAGTGCACGCTGCCTGCCCCTGCCCTCTGCATGTAGCTGCTCCCAGCCCCTCAGGACCCCACTCAGCAGTAAAGAGAAGGTGGAGCCTCCAGCAGCTGGGCCTGGTGTCACTTGCCTGCAATCACCCCTCGGCCGAATCGCTCCCCCTCCTGGATCAGGGCCTGGACCTGGGCCGGCGTCATTCCCAGCCTGTTCAGCAGCAGCTCCCGCCAGGTGTCGTCTTCCCAGTCCCTGTGGGCGATGTGTATGGCCAGGGTCCGGTTGCAGTGGCCGCTCAGCAGGGGACGCCAGCGCGTCTCCAGGGTCTTGACTCGATTCAAGACCAAGCCGGCATAGGGCTGCCGGAAGGAGAGGCAGGCGAACTTCATCTCCGCGAGCTTTCTGCTCCTCCTCTTAGTGTGGCTAGGGACAGAGGACGCACCGTGCGTGGACCAGAGTCACCCACCAGGCCTCTAAGCCACAGCCTGTGGGCCTGACGGCCCCGGCGTGCCCCGAAACTGCACTGTCTTTGACTGGGGAGCAGAAAGCCTTTGCTCCTTCCCTATGCACACTGGGACACTGCGTCCCCACCATGGTGGGACACATGGGAGCGTGTGGATCCAGTGACTGGTGCTCATCTGAGTTAAAGCCAGGACAGCGTGCAGTGGGTGCAGCCCAGAGGTCACCTGAGGGTACACAGGAAGGCCTGGGCCTGGGGGGGAAGGGGGACTCCAGCCCTCAGCCCTCTCTCATGCACTTGTGGGGATGCTGCAGGGCTCCCTCCCGCCCCATTACCCAGGGGGCACTGCAGGCCCCACCTGCCTGGCTCCTCCCCTGGGCTGCTCAACATTCACCCTTGGCCCTGGGACACCCTGCCACCCCCACCTCACAAAACCCCGTGGGGTTCTCCTCCTGACCCCTTGAAGCAACATCCCCTCAGTTCTTTCCCCCACCATTTCTGTCCCCTGGCAGAAGCCGGCCCTGCCCCACCCTGAGCTGTAGGGACCCCAACGCCATCAGGGACAAGCCATCCAGAGCAGGAAAGACTGGCATTAACAAGCATATGTCTTCTACCTCTGGGCCCAGAGGCTGTGTGACCACAGAGAATGGAGTTTAAAGCCCCACAGGAGCCCACAGGGTCCGAGCTACCTTTACTCCCTCCCTGAAGTAGGAAACGAGGTGCCCCTGGTCACAGGGACCCGACTTCACGCAGCCTCCCCTGGAGACTTTCTGTGTCGTCTGATGGGATCTCTCCAGCAGGACTCCCTGAGCAGCCCGCCCTTCCGCTCTCCTGGGGAGGCAGTTATGACACCCTGAGACGGTGACCTCTCCTGGAGTTAGGCGGCTGGGATACCCCCAGAGCGTCCCACACGGCCTGGGTTCTCCATCTCTCTGGTCCTTGGCTCCCTCAGGTGCACACCTCTTGTGCCATGGGTCCCCGCCTCAGGGATGGCTGTGAGGAGCCGGGGACTCCTCCAGGGATGGTGCTCAGTTGGTGCGTGGGCACTGGCAGGACCTGACACTCGCTCGCCCGACTCTTGTCTCCCTCTGGAGACTGTCCTCCTCGGGGCTCCTGTGACACCAACTGCCCTACCGCCTCCTTCTTCCACCCTGGCCTCAGTCTCCTTCAGAAGACCTCTTCCTCTGCGCGCTCCTGAGGCCTGTCTCTAAGACGCCCTCCACAGCCCTTCCTCCCTCTACACTGGGCTCAGCTTCCTTGGACAACCCTGAGCACCAACCTTCTGCTTGACTTTGCCAACCTTGCTGGAGCTACAGAGCTTTGGAATACTTGCCCCAGGAGGGTAGATGCAGGCATTTGAGGCCCAAGGAGCCAAGAGGCCGAGAAACGAGAAAACAGAAGCTAAAGAGACAGGGAATACAAGTAGCTGAGCTGCCTCAGTCTCAAAAGGTATGGCCGTGACCTTGGGGGGTTTCAAAGGGTGGAGCCATGGCCACTGGTGTTTCTAAGGGTGGAGTCGCCACTCAGATGGACTACAGGAATTGTGCACCTAAACCCAAGGGAATAGAGTTGCCGTCCCAGTGGGCCTAGAAGGCAGAGTTAAAAGCCCAGGGCCGAGGGGCCTCCACTCAGAATTCGGAGAGTGTGGCTAGTACTTAGAGTCTGGAGGGCAGGGGTATTGTATAAAATTGTCTCAGAGAACAGTGAATTATTTTCCAAGCTTTGAGAGCTAATGTAATGTTTTCTGCTGACTTGCTTGCTGCCTGTTAATGCCTTCTTCTCCTGCCAGTTCCTCCCATTTGTAATGGAAATGTCTAACTTGTGTCTGTTTTGCCATTGTACCCTTGGAAGCAGATAACTTGTGTTTTAGATTTCACAGGTGAAGAAGAATTTTTGGATTTGGAATTAAGGCTTCTGCTATGATATGATGGGATGAATATGTTTTGCATGTTGCAAGGATGTGATTTCGGGGGGGGGCAAAGGGTGGAATGTTATGGAGTGAATTGTGTCCCCCCAAAAATGTGTGTGTCAACTTGGTTAGGCCATGACTCCAAGCATTGTGTGGTTGTCCTCCATTTTGTGATTGTAATTTTATGTTAAGAGGATTAGGGTGCAATGTTAACATCACCCTCACTCCGGTCACTTCCCTGATCCAAGGTAGAGGCAGTGACCCAGGGGTGTGGCTTCCACCACTTTTCATCTCCCAAGAGATAAAAAGGAACGGGAAGCAACAGAGAGTTGGGGACCTCATACCACCAAGAAAGCAGCACTGTGAGCAGAGCGTGTCCTTTGGACCTGGGGTCCCTGCGCCTGAGAAGCTCCTCGAACAGGGGAGGACTGATGACAAGGGCCCACCTCCAGAGCTGACAGAGAGAGCCTTCCCGTGGAGCTGATGCCCTGAATTTGGACTTGTAACCTACTAGACTATGAAAAAATAAATTTCTCTATGTGAAAGCGACGTACTTCTGGTACTCCTGTCACGGCAGCACTAGATGACTAAGACAAGGTTCCCCTGCCATGGTTTTCACTGGATTTGCGTTATTTGCGAGGGCGGTCGGCTGCTCCCACGTGGAAGGTCGTTGCTATTTCTTGTATCAGGGCCTATACCTAGCCTGAAGGTCGCCTGGTTCCTTGGCTGATGGACCCTTGTCACCAACTGCACAGGATCCCAAGGACAACGCCCGAGAGAACGGATGGGATCCAGTCCCCTCCTGCCTTGTGCGCACAGAGTACCTGTTTTGTGGCTGAGGAGCGATGTTCCTGCACGTGTTTCAGCTCCTTCACCTGTAGAAGGACAAGGATGATGAGAAACAGCCACAGTACAAGGCAGCAATGTTGGGGAAGGGTGGTGTCATGGATTGAATTGTTTCCCCCCAAAATATGTGTCAACTGGGTTATGCTATGACCGCCAGTATTGTGTGGTTGTCCCCCATTTTGTGATTGATGTAATTTTCCTGTGTTGTAAATCCTAATCTGCACCCCTGGTTAATGAAGTAAGATTAGGCTATGTTAAAGAGGATTAGGGTGGGATAGATGTCACATCCCTGACCCAATGTAAAGGGTGTTTGCCTAGGGTGTGGCCTGCATCACGTTTTACCTTACAAGAGGCAAAAGAGAGAATGCATCAGGGAAACATGGGGGACCTCATACCACAAAGAAAGCAGTGCCGGGAGCAGAGGGCGTCCTTTGGACCTGGGGTTCCCCCTCAGAGAAACTCCTAGTCCAGGGGAAGACTGAGGACAAGGACCTTCCTCCAGAGAAAGCCTTCCCCTGGAGCTGGTGTTTCTAACCTCCTAGGCTGTGAGAGAATAAATTTCTGTTTGTTAAGGCCATCCGCTCGTGGTATTTCTCTCGAAGCAGCACTAGATGACGGTGACGGGGGCGGGGGCAGAAAGGTGTCGGCAGGGGTGGAGGTTAGAAGAAGTCTGAAGGCTGGGGCCAGGCGGTCAGGCTGATGGGAAACACAGCCTCCACCTCCCTCAGGGCATGGTCCCTCCTCCTGGCTGGGGGAGCGTACCCTGGAGGCATAGTCAGCAGCACAGACATCCTTTCCTCTGAGTGGGCCCCCCCTACCCGGAAGAGACGAGAGAAATGACCCGTGACCCCCACTGTCACAGGGACAGGAAGCAGGACCTCGGCTGCCCGGCAAGTGTTTCCACCCCTCGGCCCCCAGGTACCATCCCGCGGAGGGTGGAGCTGACAGCAGGGTCCAGGGCTGTCACTGGGGGGCGGGTCTCAGGCCTTCAGGTCCCAGGCTTGCGAGGGGGACGGGGGGAGGTCCCGCGCCAGGAAGAACGGCGCCCACAGTATTTGGTCCCCAGGGTCAAGGGCGCCCGCGCGGGCCCGCGCTTCGCGGCCTCAGGGGACAGATCGTGGAGAGAGACCGAGTTAAGGCACCACTGACGCCCCGCCTTCCAGGGGACAAGGGCCAACCGGAAGCCACGCACGCACTTACGCGGTCACGTAATGACGAAAGCACGCACACACGCACACACGCTCAGTCTCCCTGGAAGGTATCGTCAGCGTGGTCAGGAAGCGCTGCTGAGGCCGAGGCTGGCGTGGGTGGGCCAGAGGAGGGCGGTCGGAAGGAGTTGGGGAGGAGTACACGGAGCTGGGGGCGTGGCGAAGACGAAAAGGGGCGTGGCGAAGGCGTTGGGGGCGCGGCTTGGGAAGTGGAGGGGCGGGACTGGGGAGGTGGAGGGGCGGGGCTGAGTTGGCGGAGGGGCGGGGCTGAGGGGCGGGGCGGGCTAAGGAGGCGGAGGGGCGTGGCTCCTGCATTAGGGGGCGGGGCTGTGGGGATAATGAGCTGTTGGGCGGGTATGGGGATGCGGAAGGGTGTAGTTCTGGGAGGAGAAGGCTCGGAGACTTGGGGACCCCCTGTGGGGAAGACGACGGGGCGGGACTGCGGGGATATCGGGGCGGAGTCTGGACGGAGCTGAGAGAGGAGGAGCAGGGCCTGAGATGTGGATCTAGCTTCGTGGAGTGTGTGGAGGCGAAGGGGCCCAGGTGGAGCGCGGGTTTTTGGGGAGCCGGAGCTATGTGTAGGGCACTGCGGAGCTTTGGAGTGAAGGATGGGCGGGACTGCGGGAGCAGTGGGCGGGGCCTGAGCCATGGGGGCGTGGCCGTGGAGGAAGAATTCTTGGGCGTGGCTCCGAGCAGAGTGGGGCGTGGCTATTGGTAGATTAACTTCGTTGTGTGGCTCTCGGATCAGCTAGGGGGCGGGGTTAGGAGAGAAGGGGGCGGGGTTACGAGGGAACGGGGGCGGGGCTTCTCTGGGGTAGGCGGTGCACCTAGACAGGCAGAAATGCAAATAGAGTAAGATGGAGGACTAGGGCGGTGCTGTGGGGAGGTGTTAGTGGATGTTGAGCTGAGGGGCGGGGCTGCAGGGAGGAGGCGTTCCTACGCTCTGTGGGGCGGGGTCACAGGAAGTGGGGTTACGGGGCTGGGCTGGGGGCCGACCTAGGCGGAAATGCGAGAGGCGGAGTCGGGTGGAGCTGTGGGGCGGGGCTGGGGGCGGAGAGTGGCAGGCTGTGCGGAGGTGGGGCTTCGGGCGGTGCTTGTGACAGGCTGTGGGGTGGAGTTGCGGAAGGTTTAAGGCGAGGGGCGGGGCTGAATAAAGCCAAGGCGGGAAGGGGCTGTGGTGGAGAGGATCTGTGGGGCAGAATATCTGTGTGGCGGAATATCTGTGCGGAGGGTTGCGGGAGCATTGGGTCGGCTGTTTGGGTCGGGACTCTAAGAGCAGTGGCGCGGGGCTGCAGGAGAAGCAGGGCGTGGCTGTGAGGAGAGGAGCTCTGAGGTAGCCGCGGGGCTGAGGCAGGAGCAGGACGGAGCTGTGCGGCAGGTATGCGGGAGGGGCGGGGCGCGACTGTTGCGGTTGAGCCCTAACGTTCCTTCCGGGCGGGGCTGTAGGACGTGAATAAGGGAGCCACCAGGCAGCGCGGCCATGAGGAGGAGGAGGAGTTGTGATGTTTTTGCGGGGCAGGGGTGCTGGACGAGTGGGGCGCGGCTGTGGGGAGGAGGAGCTGTGGCACGGATGTCTGCTGAGGGAGAGCAGGGGCCGCGGTCCAGGAGGAGCTAAGGTGTTGCGGTGGGGCGGGGCTGTGGGTGGCGGGGCTGTGGGCGGGGCCGCGGGGGGCGGGGCCGCGGGGGCGGGGCTGCGGGATTGCGCTTTGGGGAGGGACTGTTGGCGGGGCCTCAGGGCGGGGCTCCAGTAGGAGCTCTGGAGTTCCCGTGGGGCGGGGCCGTGGCGGGGCTGCGGGATTGCAATTTGGGGAGAGAATGTGGGCGGGGCCTCAGGGCGGGGCTGTAGGATGGGTCAGTGGGCGGGGCTTCAGGGAGGTACCCTGTCTAGGAGGAGCTCTGGTGTTGCTGTGGGGCGGGGCTGTGGGCGTGGCCGTGGGGCGGGTCTGCTGGTAGGTGCCTGGGGGAGGGACTGAGGGCGGGGCTGTGGCCGAGGTGTGGTGGGTCTGTGGGCGGGGCTGAGGGACGGTGCTTCGGGGAGGGGCTGTGGGCGGGGTTTTGGGGCGGGATTCCGCGAAGGCGCTGAGGGGTGTGGCTGCGAGAGGAGCAGGGCAGGATGATAAGACCAAGCTGTACTGCAGGAGTCTGTGCTCTGGTGGTTCTTTCAGGGTCAGAAGCCCAGACAGGTGGTACCCTTTTAGCCCTTACGATCTGAGCGTGCAGCTCGTGCTTGCACTCCAGGCAAAAGCCCAACGGACAGCCCCCGGGGTCCTCAGCGACCTAGCCCAGCCGCCCTTGTGGACCTAGAGGGCATCGAGGCAGGGAGAGGGATGCGAACTGGCCTGGGGTCTGGGGACCTCTAGGCTGGTCCTTCATCACAGGGCCGAGTCCCCCGGGGCCGGCTTCCTTCCTGGAAGTCACTGTCGGTGGGGTCCCCAGGAGCGTCTGCATCAAGGAGGAAAACCCGCTCTCTTTGGGTGTCCTGATGCCCCTCAGACCCGACAGGACCAGAACATTCCAACTGCCCCATCAGACCTGCTCTCCCTCCTCTGCATGTCGCTAGGGCTGCCCGGACCACTCCAGGCGCCCTGCTTTGCTCCTGCCCTCTAACCAAGCGGTCTGTCCTGGCCTCTGAGATACCTGGTGAAAACACGTGCTTCTGTCCTGCATCCCCACAGCCCCCTCCTAACGTCAGGCCTCAGCATGTTCTTACAGGTCAGGAGCTCCTACCTGGCCTGTGGCCTCCTGTCTGTCCTCCCTCAGAGCAGGCCTCCTCCCTCCTCCAGTTCAGTTCGTAAAGTCAAATCTGTCCTCACCAGTCCCCTTTTGAAACCTTGGCAAGACTTCTGTTTGAGGCCCAAACCCCTGGTAGTGTTGTTGTTTTTTTTTTTTGGTAGGGGGAGGGGATGGAGGGATCCTTACAGTCTTCCCCCAGTCCCTGCTTGGCCCTGCTGTTCACAGCCTGGGTGGCTGCCTCCTCCTCCCCAGCAAACTCCAGTCCTCCTTCAAGGCCTGACTGTGGCAGCACACTCTGTGCCCCACCCCCCAAAGCATCAGGCCCTTTTGCCTCCGAGCTCTCCTAGCATGTTGTTCCTTTCTCGGTTAGCGTCCATCATCATGCAGGCCTGGAGTAGTTCTCTAAGGGCCTGTGGCTGGGGGTCACTGAGCCCCTCGAGGGTGAGGACTGTGTCTCGCTCAGTACTCTTTAAGTCGGGTGCCGGGGATAGAGTCGTTGCTCAGTAAATGCTGGCTGCCTCAACAGAGGACCCTTTGTCTTCTTTTCCAGTGAGAGGCACCTGCTCTGTCCTTGGAGCAGCTCGAGGAAACAGGAAGGCTGGGATGAGGTGAGGGGCAGAGAGGGCCTTTTACCCGGGATGTGAGGCCTTAGGGCTTCAGCGGGCCTTAACAATCACCAGGCCCACCTCCCATAATTCCCCCTCGGGCCCCAGCCCCACTAGTGTTACCAGCTTCTGCCTGGAGATCCTGAACCTCCTCATGGAGGTTTCCGGTTATGTTCTGAGGGTCCTCTGAAGGGTGGGCACTGTTGCTCCCACTCCCCCACCCTGTTGTTTGGAGAGCTAGGACTTTCCTAATGGGCTGGAGACCCACAGTAGATGGCTTTACTTGGAGGAAGCTGTGGGTGGAGTATGTGGGGGCTCCCTGTTCTAAGCCGCCCAGCTCGTCCATCTCACATGTCAGCTGAGAAGCGGGAGGACATAGCTGAATGGGGAATGTCTGAACTTGGGTCCTAGGCAGGGAGAGCCCCAGTGTGGTGGCTGCCATTGGCTGTCCTGCCAGTTGGCTGCCGCACGGGGTGGTCCCAGGGGAAGTCGCTTCACTTGTGTTGGGGAGGGGGGCATCTGGCTACTCCTGTGTCTTAGTTTCCTAGTGCTGCTGTAATAGAAATAGCACAAGTCGGGGGCATTAAAAAATGGGAATTTATTTTCTCACAGCTCTGGAGGCTAAATTCCAAATCACGGTCACGGCCATGTCGATTCCTTCATTGTCAGTAGTACTGGGCCTTCCTGGGTTCCATGGCTTGTAGACCATTCTCACGTGGCACCTGTGTTCCCCGATATATGTGATACTGTTGTCCATTCTGCTCTTTGTAGTCCTCAGAAGTGATTAGATTTAGGACCCCCCCCCCGCCACTGCTATTGAGTTAATTCCAACTTATAGCAACGCTTTAGGACAGAGTAGAACTGTCCCATAGGGTTTCCAAGGCTGTAAATCTTTATGGAAGCCGACTGCCGTGTCTTTCTCCCGCGGAGTGGCTGGCGGGTTCTAACCGACAACCTTTTGGTTAGCAGCCAAGCATTTGAACCACTGCACCACCAGGGCTGCCTTTCAGCATAAGGAAGAAAATCCTATTTCCAAAAGGATCACATCCACAGGTACAGGGGTGAGGATTCCAACACATATTGGGGGGACAGTTCAATCCATAGCGCCCTGTGAAAATGTCCAGGTTGAAACTCTGTCTTGGTTTCAATTCCATACACACGGTGGTGTCCTCCGGGCCCCAGTCCCTTTCCTGCTGCTTGCCTATCTGCTCTTGTTACAGTCAATGCAAAGGAATACCCCCTAGTCTGAAAGGTTCTTGGAAGACATCTCCCTAGCTCTGCAGCTCATTCTGCCATGTATTGCATTCTCCAGGGACACCCTCTCTCAGAAAGCCTAGCACAGGGGGTTCTCCTGAAGTTGACGCTGAGACAGAGTTTGCTGAGTCACTGCATACCAATGTCACTCCTGTACATTCCATAGGCCTGGATCTCCTCAACCTGCCAGCAGACTTGAAGTTCTAACCTGAAAACTCCAACCACTAGGCTGCCACCCTGTGTCCGGGGCTGTCTGCACACTGCTTCCTCCAGGGATGGGATCCTCCTTACCAGCTGGGCAGGCGGTGAGTGAACCTGTACTAAGACCCCATCTTCCCTCCTGTGTTCTTGGACCACTCCAGAACCAACTGTCTTGGGCCGAGTGCTCCGGGAAGCCAACCCTGAGAGAGAGTTAGGAGAGCCAAAGCCTTACTGGGAGTAATATCTGTTAAAGGAAAAGGAAGGGAGCAGGCTTGGGCAGGGTGTGTCTTCTGGCCAAGATGCCAACCTGACAAAGTCTCTACCAGCCCCCCAGAGGGCAAGGGCCACCCTCTATGGGGGCCGCCTTGGGCACAGATGGTCAGGCCCTTGTAGTGCCTGGCCCACAGTAGGCTGCCCCATCTGTATTAACGGAATGAATGAGCTTATACCCAGAATGGGTGTCCAGAGGGTGTGGGCTGAGCAATGGAGGTGAAGGCCCCGGCATCTTCTCTGAGGTAGGCAGAACAGCCACTTCATCCTGTAGCCCACTTCGTGGGCGGTGCTTGACCTGTTTTGTTCATCAGACAATGCCTCGGTTCTGAAAGGGATTTGTTTCCAGGACATTGTTACCTGGGCATCACCATGGTCTATTATCATCAGCGAAAACCCAGCCGGAAGGGAGAGAGCACATCTGAGGACAAGAGCATCATCTTGCAAAGTGGACACCACTGTCTCTCCTGTCATGTAAGAGGCTCTTCGAAGGTACACACTCCTCTCCTTGTCACTCATAGGGCTGGTGTCTTACAGGCAGAAATCTAAACCTCAGAGTCTAAAATGAGGCTGACTGAGGCAGGTAAGCGTGAAGAGGCAGGAACCGCTCACCCTGGGTAAGGAGCCCAGAGGAGGGGAGGCATTACTGAGGGCGACGGGCATTCGAGCTGAGTCTTGAAGGTAAAAAGAATTTCGTTAGGTGGAAGGTGAGGGAAGTGCAGGCTGAAAGGGTCAGATACCTTCAGGCAACTGAAGAAGGTTTCATGGCTGGAGGGAGGTCGTGGGAGGTGAGGCTAGGACACTCAGGGGGCTCCGTTTCCTAAAGGCCACCCTAAGGAGTCTGGACTGTGTTTTGTGGGCATCAGGCCAATGCCTAAACTTGGTTTTCATTGTAAGCATATATTTTTAAGGCAAACCGTTGGTTCTTTTCCTGAGAAAACTTCACCGATTTCACTTGGTTGGTGAGTCAGTCATTTGCTTCGGGGGGTCAGGCTGTGTGTCTCCCCCAGGGGCGCGTTGATGAGCAAGAGGGAGGCTCCCAGTGGCTCAGGGGCAGCCTGCTCCAGAAGAGAAGATCTTCCCAGCAGTGGGTGCCTGTCGTTGGTGACCTGGAAAGGGGTCTTTTCCTTTGGAGGAACCTTAAGGCTGCGTCTTTTTCCTGGCTTGTGCTGAGGTTTCCAGTTTTTGCTCCTGACTTTAAAATGCACTGTGGAGAGTGGAAGGTGGGGGATGGAGGGTGTTGGGGTGAGATCCTGCCAGGACCCCACCAGAGAGGTGATTTGTCCCGTGTGGCCCCCTGACTGCCACTGACTGACCTGCGGAAAGAAGGTATGATGTGGTTTCCTTGGGAGGGCTCACGGATGGCCTGGACTGTGGCAGCATTCGGGAAATGGCTCTGGAAATGTCACCTTGGGAAGAGGATGGTGGGTGAAGGCAAGACAAGAGAACAAGGGCATGTTCTCTCACCCACCTAGAATCCACACAAATGAATTCTTGCAGAAGGCTGAGGAAAGAGGCCTGCTCTGTGTATAAAAAGGCATTAGCTATTAAACCCTTATCAGGTATGTGGGTCCCCCAGATTTTCTTCCAGACTGTAGGTTGTCTTCATTTGGTTGATAAAGTACTTTGATGAACAAATATTTTTAATTTTGATGAGGTCCTATTTCTCAGTTTTGTCTTTTGTTGCTCCTGATACATGCTACAACATGGATGAACCTTGAAAGCATTATGCTGAGTGAAATAAGGCGGTCACAAAGGGACGGGTATCTTATGATCCCACGTATAGAAAATACCGAGACTAGGCCAATATATAGAGACCCAAGTTTGTTAGTGGTTACCAGGGCGGGCAGGTGGGAGGGAGGCGGGGAGGGAGACTCATGGCTTGGGGGCACTGAGCTTCTGCTAAGGGTGATGGAAACATTTGGAAACAGATGATGGTGATGGTTGGACAACATGATGAACACGGTTCAAGTCAGTAGACTGTGCATGTAAAAAATGTTGAATTTTCAAATGTTTTCTTACATATGTATTTACCACAAAGAAAAAAAAAGCCAAAAAAAGACACTAGCTACAATTAGACCATAGTAACATGTTGGCAGAAACCCAGGTGGTGTAGTGGTTAAGTGTTATGGCTGTTAACCAAGAGGTCAGTAGTTTGAACCCACGAGGCGCTCCTTGGAAATTCCGTGGGGGGGTTCTACTCTCTCCTATAGGGTCGCTTTGAGTAGAATCTACTTGACAGCAATGGGTACATCCCACATACAGGCATGAATTGGAGACAGCAACAGATTAACAGGCCTATAGCGACCAGTCCAATTCCACTAATGAATATGGCTTTTAGCCAGGTAAGATCAGGCAGCCAAGAGGTCAGCCAAGAAAAATCAAATCCTTCACGTATCTTTACTTTTTCTAGCTCATCTTTTGCACAATTCACCTTTCGTTCAATGAGTTCGGAGTTATCCATAAAGTTTAAACAACATATTCCTTTGAATTCTTGACAAGTGTCGTTGTATCATAGAAGCAAGAAATCTAAAGTAGATCTATTTTCTAAAACAACTTCTCTGGCCTGTCCTAGTTCCTGGCTAATAGCATCTGTCTTGGTCATCTAGTGCTGCTGTCACAGAAATACCAAAAGTGGATGGTTTTAACAAAGAGAAATTTATTTCTTGACAGTGAAGTAGGCTAAAAGTCCCAAATTCAGGGTGTCAGCTCCAGGGGAAGGCTTTCTCTCTCTGTCAGCTCTGGAGGAAGGTCCTTCTTGCCAGTCTTCCCCTGTATTAGGAGCTCCTCTGTGCAGGAACCCCTGTTACAAAGGACGTGCTCTGCTCCTGGTGCTTCTTTCTTGATGATATGAGGTCCTTCCTCTCTGCTCCCTTTCTTGCTTTTATCTCTTGTAAGATAAAAGGTGGTGCAGGCCACACCCCATGGAAACTCTCTTTCCATTGGATCAGGGATGTGACCTGAGCAAGGGTGTTACATCCCACCCTAATCTTCTTCAAGGGAATCCAGTCTTGCCTCATTAACCACAGACAGAGATTAGGATTTACAACATATAGGAACATTATATCAATTACAAAACAGAAGATAACCACACAGTACTGGGAATCATGGCCTAGCCAGGTTGACACATATTTTGGGGGGACACAGTTCAATCCATGACAGCATCTATGGCTTGTGATGTGGCATTCAGTGATTTTGTACTGAGGTAAGCTAGATGTTCTATTTCTTGATAAGCCCCAACCTTTAAACCTGGGAAACAAGCCAAGATTGCAGTATAGGAGATGTTTTCAACTTCACTTAACAAGCATCGATTATCATTACAGGTTGCATGTAGGACAAGATCTCTAGTGACCCTATTTTGGAGGAATCTCTTGAGAGGCAAGATCATAGCCAAATGCCCCACTAAACAGGGCCCATTGGTAGGCATTAGCAGGGATATAAGGTTAAGCAGTACTTCTGCAGAGTAGGAACCAACCTGAAGGGAGCTTCACATGAGTAGTGGCATATGTCACGCTGTCAATGAAACCACAATTCCTATGGTTGTTTCTTCCTAAATCAACACAATTCGTTTGACATCTCGAGAGCATCACACAGTTAGAGGCATTCGTTACCAAGGAAAGCTGAAGAGTATACATCTCTCTGTCTCTGAATCTTGTAACAGGCCCCCAAGTATAAATATCAGAATACTGTAACTCTTTCTTTATTTGTATAAAAATGGTGAAATTACTCAAAGCCTGATGTAAATGAAAACTCAAATTAAAGACTTGATTGGCATGAATAAAAATCTTACTGTCAGGGGTGTGTTTCCAGGCCTGACTGTCTTGGGTTGCACCCCAGTCTTGGGCTCTGTGTAGACCTTCTTGAGTATATTGGGGCGGGGGTTTGTCTGGTGTGGAGCTGGTTGGAAGGAGAGCACAAATTGGCCGGGCACTAGCAGCCACTCGCTTAACTTCCCAGTTGGCTGCATGGTTTCCTTGTCTTATTGTGGTATTTCCTTTTTGGTGAGCTTGGCAGTACACTACTGCCACTTCTTGGGGTTTTAGGACCGTGTCCAAAAGTTGTGACAGTTCGGTTCCATACTTAATAATTTTGCCTCCGACGTTCAGGAGACCCTTTCTTTCCATAAGGCTCCATGTGCATGCAGAGATTTGAATACAAAATTAGAGTCAGTGTGTCTGGTGATTCTCTTCCCTTTTGCCAGTTCCAAGGCTCTTATCATGGCAACGAGCTCGGCCTTCTGGGCCAAGGTGCCCACTGGTAAGGGTTTGCTTTCAATAAAAGCTGATAAAGAGGCAGTCACATACCCTGCATGCCAGACTCCCTTTTGCACAAAACTGCTACCATTAGTGAACAAGGTATTGTCTGGACCGAGCGGGGTTCATCTTGCAGATTGGGTTGACTTGAATAAACAGCATCAAGGACCTCAAGACAATCATGAATGTTTTCTTCTCAGGGATGGAGTGGCAAGAGAGCGGCTGTTCAACCATGAAGTTACCTGTAAAGTCAGATTTGATCCCCCTAAAAGCTGGGGTTGATATAGTGCTAGCTGACCTGAGACGAGCCACAAATATACTTTTTGTTCCAATACTACAATCACTGTATGAAGGACAAATGTGACAGGGTTTCCTGCTGAGAATATACACAGTGAAAATACACCAATTAAACAGTTCCTACATGCAGAATTCAACTTCTGCAAACATTCTCACCCTCCTTTTCTGAGTTGTTCGCCCCCCCGCCCCCCCCCCCCCCCCCCGTTAACATAAACTCACTGCCCCCTGAGTTTCCTGCCTAATCTTTGGAGTTCCTGCTGTCAGTTTGATCCCATGTAGGTAGTTCTTAAAAGAGCACAATGCCCAAGGCAGACATTCTTTACTATTTAAGCTAAACTGTTGGTTTGAAGACAACTTAGCAGTTGGTTTTCAGGAGACTTCAGGGGATTTTTTTTTTTTTTTGCTTAAAGTGAAAGCTTACAATTCCCATCAGTTTCTCATACAAAAGCTTACACTCACGTGGTTATATGACCCTAGCTGCTCTCCCTACAATGTGACAGCACATTCCTCCTCTCCACCCTGTATTTCCCGTGTCCATTCAGCCAGCTCCTGTCCCCCTCTGCCTTCTCATCTTGCCTCCGGACAGGAGCTGCCCATTTAGTCTCACCTATCTACTTGAGGAAACCCTGGTGGCCTAGTGGTTACGTGCTACGGCTGCTAACCAAAGGGTCGGCAGTTTGAATCCGCCAGGCGCTCCTTGAAAACTCTATGGGGCAGTTCTACTCTGTCCTATAGGGTCGCTGTGAGTCGGAATCCACTCAACGGCACTGGATTGGCTTGGCTTGGCATCTACTTGAGCTAAGGAGTACACTCCTCACCAGTTTCATTTGAAGTCTTATACTCCCGTCTAATCTTTGTCTGAAGAGTTGGCTTCAGGAATGGTTTTAGTTTTGGGCTACAGAGAGTCCAGGGGCCAGGACCTCTCGGGTCCCTCCAGTCTCAGTCAGTCCATTAAGTCTGGTCTGTTTACTAGAACTTGAGTTCTGCACTGTACTTTTCTCCTGCTTCGTGAGGGACTCTCTGTTGTGTTCCCTGTCAAGGGCAGTTATTGGTGGTAGCCGGGCACCATCTAGTTCTTCTGGTCTCAGGCTGATGGAGTCTCTGGTTTATGTGGCCCTTTCTGTCTCTTGGGCTCATATTTTCTTCTCTACTGTCTAGTTAGAGAATACCTCTCTCCCACCCTCCCCCTCTCCTAACCATCAAAGAATGTTTTCTTCTGTGTTTAAACCTTTTCTTGAGTTCTTATAATAGTGGTTTCATGCAATATTTGTCCTTTTGTGACTGACTAATTTCACTCAGCATAATGCCTTCCAGATTCATCCATGTTAGGAGATGTTTCACGGATTCATCATTGTTCTCTATCATTGCACGGTATTCCATTGTGTAGATATACCATAATTTGTTTATCCATTCTTCCATTGATGGGCACCTAGGTTGTTTCCACCTTTTTGCTATTGTAAACAGTGCTGCAATGAACATGAGTATGCATATATATATTTGTGTGAGGGCTCTTATTTCTCTAGGATATATTTGAAGGAGGGAGATTGCTGAATCGTATGGTAGTTCTATTTCTAGCTTTTTTGTCTTTAAGTTGAATTTTTTAAAATTGCGCTTTAGTGAAAGTTTACAAAGCAATTCAGTCTCTTGTACACAAAATTATATACGCCTTGCTCTGTACTCCTAGCTGCTCTTCCCCTAGTTAGACAGCACACTCCTCCTCTCCAGCCTGTTTTCCCCCATATCCATTCAGTTAGCTTCTGTCCCTCTCTGTCTTCTCATCTCGACTCCAGACAGGAGTATTTCTAGCTTTTTATGGAAGTGCCAAATTGATTTCCAAAGTGGTTGTACCATTTGATATTCCCACCAGCAGTGTATAAGTATTACAGTCTCTCCACAGCCTCTCCAACATTTATTATTTTGTGTTTTTTGGATTAAGCTAGCCTTGTTGGGGTGAGAAGCTATCTCACTGTAGCTTTGATTTGCATTTCTCTAATGCCTAATGATCTAGAGCGTTTATTTCCTCATGTATCTGTTACCCACTTGAATGTCTTCTTTGGTGAAGTGCCTGCTCATATCCTTTGCCCATTTTTTAATTGGCCTTTTGTCTTTTTGTCGTTGAGGTTTTGCAGTATCGTGTAGATTTTAGAGATCAGGCATCAGTTAGATTTGTTGTAGCAAAAAAATTTTTCCCAGGCTGTAGATTGGCTTTTTACTCCTTTGGCGAATTCTTTTGACAAGCATAAGCGTTTGATTTTTAGGAGCTCCCGGTTATCTAGTTTCTCTTCTGGTGTTTGTGCATTCTTAGTAGTGCGTTGTATACTGTTTATGCCGTGTATTAGGGCTCCTCTCATTGTCCCCATTTTTTCTGCCGTGATCTTTATCATTTTAGATTTTGTATTTAGGTCTCTGATCCATTTTGAGTTAGTTTTTGTGCATGGTGTGAGGTATGGATCTTGTCTCATTTTTTGCAGATGGATATCCAGTTATGCCACCACCATTTGTTAAAGAGACTCTCTTTTCCCCATTCAACTGACTTTAGGCCTTTGTCAAATACCACCTGCTCCTATGTAGATGAATTTACATCTGGATTCCCAATTCTGATCCACTGGTCTGTGTATCTGTTGTTGTACCAGTACCAGGCTGTTTTGACTATCATAGTGGTATAATAGTTTCTAAAATCAGGTAGTGCGAGGCCTCCCACTTTGTTCTTCTTTTTCAGTAATGCTTTACTTATCCGGGGCTCTACCCTTTCCATATGAAGTTGGTGACTTGTTTCTCCATCTCATTAAAAAATGCCACTGAAATTTGGATTGGGGTTGCGTTGTATCTGTAGATGGCTTTTGGTAGAATAGACATTATCACAGTGTTGAGTCTTCCTATCTCTGAGCAAAGTATGTTTTTCCACTTATGTAGGTCTCTTTTGGTTTCTTGCAGGAGTGTCTTGTAGTTTTCTTTTTTTTTTTCAATGGTTTCGTATTTGTTTTTGAAAGTGACATTTTTAGGATTATTTTTTTAAGATCACTTTTTAAAATAATTTTTCTTGTGCTTTAAGTGAAAGTTTACAAATCAAGTCAGTCTCTCACATAAAAACTTATATACAGTGGGGGGGCCAAGATGGCTGACTAGGTAGATGCTACCTCGGATCCCTCTTGCAATAAAGGCTCGGAAAAACAAGTGAATCGATCACATACATGACAATCTACGAACCCTGAACAACAAACACAGATTTAAAGAGTTGACCTGACTGACAGAGACGGAGAACGAACAACTACGGAGAAGCCCCGACTGTTTTTGGAGCCTGGAGCCAGTGTCCCAGTCAGGTAACCTTGGCGCCGGGCTTAGGACTGGGCCCAGGGGACCTGAACACAACATCTTGTGACGGCGCAAACACGGGGCACAGCCCTACCCCCCTGAACTGACCCCAGGAGGGGGCCCAGGCGGTCTGCGTGGGCGGCCTGGCAACGCGGCTGGTGGGAGGAGAAGTCCCCGGGAGGCAGTGACTGGTTTTGGAGCCGGGAGTGCAGCGTCCCAGCCGGGGAACCTTGGCGCCGGGCTTTGGACTGGGCACAGGGGGGCTGAACACAGCATCCGGTCACGGCGCAAACACGGGGTGCAGCCCTACTCCCCTGAACTAACCCCGGGAGGGGGCCCAGCCGGTCCACGGAGGCAGCACGGTGACGCGGCTGGCGGGACGAGAAGTCCCCGGGAGGCAGCGACTGATTTTGGAGCTGGGAGTGCAGCGTCCCAGCAGGGGAACCTTGACGCTGGGCTTTGGACTGGCAGTGGAGGATCTGACCACGGCTTCAGCGGGCCAGACCCTCGGGGACAATCTCCACACAGCCAGCACACATAGGCGACATGCCCCTCGGGAATCTCAGATGAAATAGTCATCCCAAGCAAGATAAGCAACTTTGGCTTTATTATGGGGTGTACCCTCTCCTGAGCCCTCCCCCACCCTTCCCAGGCGGCTTCATTAACATTGGAATTTCCTGAGCCAGAGGGAGAACGGCTCCGGCTCCGCGGCTTTGCTTTTCCCTTTTTTTTTTTTTCCTGGTCTTTTCCTAACCCATTCTTCCAGCCTGACAGAAGCAACCACAAAAAACCCAGGGACCAAAAATCCTTCCCTAATTGGACTAAAAACACAGAACCAGCTCCAGCCAAGCATATATGATCCAAATCTCGGGCTTTCATCCTTACAGGGAACAAGGTGGCTATAATAATGCAAAGGCAGTTCTGATAGGGATCTGACTGCATTTTTTTTAGTGGATTTACTGGAAAAACAAGTTTCCCAGGTCTGATATCTCTGCTTATTCAACACAGCCCTAACTGACCCACAACAGGGAACTGAGGGCTGAAGCTCCCCCCAGACCACCTAGCCTCTTGCCTTAGGGGTCTAAGGAGGGTGACACCTACCAATCAGTAGAGGTACTTGCATTGGGGGCCTAAGGTACAGCTGCAGAGCCCTACCACCAAGGTGCTGCAGGAATAGAGACACACCTACCTCACTGACACTTGGGGGAAGCCTGTCAGCATCCTGCCCCCCCTGGAGTGTGAACCCCAGCTGCTAATAGAATCTGGTGCACACAACTATCACCACTACTTCTCGAGGTGGATAGGTGTTACGGTGCAGCACACACTTGATGGCCCAAAATCAGATTCTACTCAAGAATAGTGAATAGACTCAGGCATATATATCTGGCAACAGCCCAAACCAGCTGGTAATAGGTCATAAGTAAGTCAAGGGCTATAACAAACAAGACAGCACAATCTAGTAGCCCATCCACGTATATTGAAAGAAAACAAAACAAGATAAGACTCAGTGAGCAAATATAGAATAAATCACTACTATATTTTTAATTTAAATTAAAATATTTTAGTGATGGCTCGGAGACAGCAGTCAATATCAAACCACATGAAGAAGCAGACCATGACAGCTTCTACAACCCCCCAAACAAAAGAATCAAAATCTTTCCCAAATGAAGATACAATCCTGGAATTATCAGATACAGAATATGAAAAACTAATTTACAGACTGCTTCAAGACATCAGGGTTGACCTCGGAAATGAAATAAGGCAAACTGCAGAAAAAGCCAAGGAACACACTGATAAAACAGTTGAAGAACTCAAAAAGATTATTCAAGAACATAGTGGAAAAATTAACAAGTTGCAAGAATCCATAGAGAGACAGCATGCAGAAATCCAAAAGATTAACAATAAAATTACAGAATTAGACAATGCAATAGGAAGTCAGAGGAGCAGACTCGAGCAATTAGAATGCAGAGTGGGAAATCTGGAGGACCAGGGAATTAACACCAACATAGCTGGAAAAAAATCAGATAAAAGAATTAAAAAAAATGAAGAAACCCTAAGAATCATGTGGGACTCTATCAAGAAGGATAACTTGCGTGTGATTGGAGTCCCAGAACAGGGAGAGAGGACAGAAAACACAGAGAAAATAGTTGAAGATCTGCTGACAGAAAACTTCCCTGACATCATGAAAGACGAAAGGATATCTATCCAAGATACTCATCGAACCCCATTTAAGATTGATCCAAAAAGAAAAACACCAAGACATATTATCATCAAACTTGCCAAAACCAAAGATAAAGAGAAAATTTTAAAAGCAGCCAGGGAGAAAAGAAAGGTCTCCTTCAAGGGAGAATCAATAAGTTCAGACTACTCAGCAGAAACCATGCAGTCAAGAAGGCAATAGGATGACATATACAGAGCACTGAAGGAGAAAAATTGCCAGCCAAGGATCATATATCCAGCAAAACTCTCTCTGAAATATGAAGGTGAAATTAAGATATTTACAGATAAACACAAGCATAGAAAATTTGCAAAAACCAAACCAAAGCTACAAGAAATACTAAAGGAAATTGTTTGGTCAGAAAACCAATAATATCAGATACCAGCACAACACAAGGTCACAGAACAGAACATCCTGATATCAACTCAAATAGGAAAATCACAAAAACAAATTAATATTAATTTAAAAAAATGCTCAAAACAGGGAATCATTGAAGTCAATATGTAAAAGATCACAAAAATCAAAAAGAGGGACTAAATACAGGTGGCATAGAACTGCCATATGGAGAGGGATACAAGGCGATATAGGACAATAGAAGTTAGGTTTTATTTAGAAAAATAAGGGTAAATATTAAGGTAACCACAAAGAGGTATCACAACTCCATAACTCAAAATAAAAGCCAAGAGAAACGTAACGAATCAACAAACATCAACAAAAAGAACATCGAAGAGGAAATAACCAAATCAATCCCATTCACAGTAGCCCCCCAGAAGATAAAATACTTAGGAATAAATCTTACCAAGGATGTAAAAGACCCATACAAAGAAAACTACAAAGCTCTACTACAAGAAACTCAAAAGGACATACTTAAGTGGAAAAACATACCCTGCTCATGGATAGGAAGACTTAACATAGTAAAAATGTCTATTGTACCAAAAGCCATCTATACATATAACGCACTTCCCCATATGAATTCGGTGATTTGTTTCTCTATCCCCTTAAAATATGACATTGGAATTTGGATCGGAAGTGCGTTTCGATGTCATATTTTAAGGGGATAGAGAAACAAATCACCGAATTCATATGGAAGGGAAAGAACCCCCGGATAAGCAAAGCATTACTGAAAAAGAAGAAGAAAGTGGGAGGCCTCACTCTACCTGATTTCAGAACCTATTATACAGCTACAGTAGTCAAAAGAGCCTGGTACTGGTACAACAACAGGCACATAGACCAATGGGACAGAATTGAGAACCCAGATATAAATCCATCCATGTATGAGCAGCTGATATTTGACAAAGGACCAGTGTCAGTTAATTGGGGAAAAGATAGTCTTTTTAACATATGGTGCTGGCATAACTGGGTATCCATTTGCAAAAAAATGAAACAGGACCCATACCTCACACCATGCACAAAAACTAACTCCAAGTGGATCAAAGACCTAAACATAAAGACTAAAACGATAAAGATCAGGGAAGAAAAAATAGGGACAACCCTAGGAGCCCTAATACAGGGCATAAACAGAATACAAAACATTACCAAAAATGATGAAGAGAAACCAGATAACTGGGAGCTCCTAAAAATCAAACACCTATGCTCATCTAATGACTTAGTAAAAAGACCACCTACAGACTGGGAAAGAATTTTCAGCTATTACATCTCAGACCAGCGCCTGATCTCTAAAATCTACATGATTCTGTCAAAACTCAACCACAAAAAGACAAACAACCCAATCAAGAAGTGGGCAAAGGATATGAACACACATTTCACTAAAGAAGATATTCAGGCAGCCAACAGATACATGAGAAAATGCTCCCGATCATTAGCCATTAGAGAAATGCAAATTAAAACTACGATGAGATTCCATCTCACTCCAACAAGGCTGGCATTAATCCAAAAAACACAACATAATAAATGCTGGAGAGGCTGCAGAGAGATTGGAACTCTTATATACTGCTGGTGGGAATGTAAAATGGTACAACCACTTTGGAAATCCATCTGGCGTTATCTTAAACAGTTAGAAATAGAACTACCATACAACCCAGAAATCCCACTCCTCGGAATATACCCTAGAGATACAAGAGCCTTCACACCAACAGATATATGCACACCCATGTTTATTGCAGCTCTGTTTACAATAGCAAAAAGCTGGAAGCAACCAAGGTGTCCGTCAACGGATGAATGGGTAAATAAATTGTGGTATATTCACACAATGGAATGCTACGCATCGATAAAGAACAGTGACGAATCTGTGAAACATTTCATAACATGGAGGAACCTGGAAGGCATTATGCTGAGCGAAATGAGTCAGAGGCAAAAAGACAAATATTGTATAAGATCACTATTATAAGATCTTGAGAAATAGAAAAAACTGAGAAGAACACATACTTTTGTGGTTACGAAGGGGGAGGGAGGGAGGGAGGGAGAGAGTTTTTTATTGATCAATCAGTAGATAAGAAATGCTTTGGGTGAAGGGAAAGACAACACTCAATACAAGGACGGTCAGCCCAATTGGACTGGACTAAAAGCAAAGAGGTTTCCGGGATAAAATGAAAGCTTCAAAGGTCAGCGGAGCAGGGCAGGGGTCTGGGGAACATGGTTTGAGGGGACTTCTAAGTCAACTGGCAAAATAATTCTATTATGAAAACATTCTGCATCCCACTTTGAAATGTGGCGTCTGGGGTCCTAAATGCTAACAAGCGGCCATCTAAGATGCATCAGTTGGTCTCAACCCACCTGGATCAAAGGAGAATGAAGAACACCAAGGTCACACGACAACTAAGAGCCCAAGAGACAGAAAGGGCCACATGAACCAGAGACCTACATGATCCTGAGACCAGAAGAACTAATTGGTGCCCGGCCACAATCGATGACTGCCCTGTTAGGGAGCACAACAGAGAACTCCTGAGGGAGCAGGAGATCAGTGGGATGCAGACCCCAAATTCTCATAAAAAGACTATACTTAATGGTCTGACTGCGACTAGAGGAATCCCGGCGGCAATGCTCCCCAGACCTTCTGTAGGCACAGGACAGGAACCATCCCCGAAGACAACTCATCAGACATGAAAGGGACTGGTCAGCCGGTGAGAGAGAGATGCTGATGAAGAGTGAGCTAATTAAATCAGGTGGACACTGGAGAGTGTGTTGGCAACTCTTGACTGGAGGGGGGATGGGAGGATAGAGAGAGAGGGAAGCTGGCAAAATTGTCACGAAAGGAGAGACTGAAAGGGCTGACTCAATAGGGGGAGAGCAAGTGGGAGAAGGGAGTAAGATGTATGTATACTTACATGTGACAGACCGATTGGATTTGTAAATGTTCACTTGAAGCTTAATAAAAGTTAATTTAAAAAATGAAATGGAAAGCATAAACATAGATATCCTAGGCGTTAGTGAACTGAAATGGATTGATATTAGCCATTTTCAGTTGGACAATCATATAGTCTGCTATGCTGGGAATGACAACATGAAGAGGAATGGTGTTGCATTCTTCGTCAGAAAGAACGTTTCAAGATCTATCCTGAAGTACAACGCTGTCAGTGATAGGATAGTATCCATATGCCTACAAGGAAGACCAGGTAATACAACTATTATTCAAGTTTACGCACCAACCTCGAAGGCCAAAATGAAGAAATGGAAGATTTTTACCAACTTCTGCAGTCTGAAATTGATCAAACATGCAATTAGGATGCACTGATAATTACTGGTGAGTGGAATGTGAAAGTTGGAAACGAAGAAGGGATCGGTAGTTGGTTCCAGGTACTGATGGAATACCAACTGAGATGTTTCAACAAATGAATGCAGGGCTGGAAGTGCTCACTCATCTATGCCAGGAAATTTAGAAGGCTGCTACCTGGCCACCCGTCTGAAAGAGATCCATATTTATGCCTATTCCCAAGAAAGGTGATTAAACCAAATGTGGAAATTATCGAATAATATCATTAACATTACGGGCAAGTAAAATTTTGCTGATGATTGAAAAGTGGTTGCACAGAACAGCCAGAAATTCAAGCCAGATTCAGAAGAGCACGTGGAACCAGGGATATCATTGCTGATGTCAGATGGATCTTGGCTGAAAGAGAATGCCAGAAAGATGTTTACCTGTGTTTTATTGACTATACAAAGGCATTCGACTGCGTGGATCATTACAAATTATGGATAAGATTGCTAAGAATGGGAATTCCACAACACTTAAGTATGCTCACGTGGAACCTGTACATAGACCAAGAGACAAGTCATTCGAACAGAACAAGGGGATACTGCCTGGTTTAAAATCAGAAAGGTGTGCATCAAGGTTGTATCCTTTCACCGTACCTATTCAGCGTATGGATATTATCCTATCAGTGACAGCATTCTGCTTCAGGGTAGATCTTGATATGTTCTTTTTAACGATGAATACAATGGTATTCCTCTTCAAGTTGTCATTTCTGGCATAGTACACCATTTTTTTTTTTATTACACACACCATATGACTGTCTGATTCAAAATGGCCAATACTAGCCCATTTCAGCTAATACCTAGGATACTGATATTTATGCATTCCATTACATCTTTGATGAATTCCTATTTTCCTAGATTCATACTTTCTACATTCCATGTTCCAATCATTAATTGATGCTTGCAACTGCTTCTTCTCATTTTGAGTCGTGCCACATCAGCAAATGAAGGTCCCAACAGCTTGACTTCATTCATGTCATTAAGGTCGACTCTTCTTTGAGGAGGCAGCTCTTCCCACGTCGTCTTCTGAGTGCCTTCCAACCTGAGGGGCTCATCTTCCGGCACTATATCAGACAGTGTTCTGCTGCTATTCATAAGGTTTCCGCTAGCTAATTCTTTTCAGAAGTAGACCGCCAGCTCCTTCTTCCTAGTCTGTCTTAGTCTGAAAGCTGACACCTGTCTGCCATGGGTGACCCTGTTGGTACCTAAATACTGCTGGCATAGCTGCCAGCATCAGAGCAAACACTCAAGTTCCCACGGTACGACAAAGTGCCAGATACGTGGGTGGGTGTTTACCCTAGGGAAATGAAAACTTAGGTTTGTAGCAGCTTTATTTGTGATAGCTCCAAACTGGATACTCTTCAGTCAGTGAATGGACAGGCAAACAGGTCAATCTATACCATTGAATACCACTCTGCAATATAAAAGAAGGACCTGTCCGTATACACACAGCGTCCATATATACACAGCGTCCATATACACACAAAGGGAATGAAGCTCAAAGGCATGCTGATTGAGAGAAACCCGTGCGAAAAAGTTGCATGCTGTTTGATTCCATTTATATAACATTCTAGACAGGACAAAAGTATAGTGATAGTGGTTGCCAGGGGTTATGGGTGGGGAGAGTGTGCAACAGTAAAGGCAGCTAGCATGGGAGTGTTTTATGGGGCCGTAGAACTGTTCTGTATCCATCTTGTGGCAGTGGTTACATGAATCTGTATATGTGTTAAAAGTCATAGAACTGTACACAAAAGAAAAAAATCAATTTCCCTGTATGATGGTGAATAAAGGAAAAATGAATAACTGAGAAAGTAGTCCAAGGGGCTGGGGGCCATGCAAGAGCCTGGCCAGCTGATGCCTCCACTGTTACCTGCGGGCTGTATGAGGTGGAGTAAGATCTTTCTGGTCCCACAGCAACTTACAGAGCTTGCACTGGCGTGGAGACATGGACGGGGGAGTGTAGGCACCCGGCGTCTATCTACAAATTTAGCCAGGGGGTCTGTAGAAAGCTAGGCAGCTGACGTTTCCGGGGAGTGAGTTCCCAAATACATTGCCAAGTAGCTGGAGCAGGATGCAGAGTGCTGCCTGTGAAGGGAGAGGGCGAGAGAGTGTCTCTGTCCGCAGGGTGACAGCTCTGCCCTGGGCCCTCAGGGAGCCAGGATGCTAACAGGACTGGATGACTGACAAGCAGTAGGGGCAGAGGAAGGCTTGTCTACCTCCAGAGTGACCCATGGAAAACATTCCCAGTGCAGGTTCTGTGCTAAAAACACTATGCTGTCCCCCCAGCTGTCCCCTGAGGTAGGACTGTCCTTATTCCGTCTTGCACTGTGTAGTCTTGCACTGTCTTAACTAGAGAGACCCAGCAGGGCTTTGCCAACGCCTCCATCTGCTGTGGTGGAAGCTGCAGAGATGCCTCTCCTCCTCCCCTCAGGTTGTGTGTGTCCCCTGTGGATTCTCATGTCCTTTTTGTGCCTGGTTGTCCTCTACTACATCCTGTGGTCCGCCTTGTTCCTGCGCTCCATGGATGTGATAGCGGAGCAGCGGAGGACACACATAACAATGGCCCTGAGCTGGATGACCATCGTCGTGCCACTTCTAACTTTTGAGGTGAGCTTTCTGAGGAAACAGTCTTCATATTCAGAGCCCCGCCCTTCCCTATAACAGCAGCTTGGACACTGGTGCAGCTGGCGAGCCCTTGAACTCACAGGGTGCCAACTCCCACAGAGATGCCTACAGAGACCATCAGGAGACTTAGAACAGCCTGTCCTGTCTGGGGCTGGGAACCGGCCGTGAGAAGGGCCCCTTTTTAGCCAGGACGCGCCCATATTTATGGCTGCTGCTACTTTCTGAAAAGGAAAGTTGTATTTTGTATTTTACTTCTATGGCGAATGGTGCAACAAGCACTGTTTGCTCCTGAGAACAAACACCAAGAGGTCTCTCCCGTGAGAAGCACAGGCCTTAGAAACTACCCTTGCTTAGTCCTGAAGAGGCACGTGACGCTGGGCGGCCCCTCCCCGACGCTGGGAGGGTGGCCATTCTTTCCTCTAGTGCTCACTTCCCTCCCTGAGACCTGCTGGGGGTGTCTAGTGAGGCTCTGGCTGCAGGCTTCCTCTGACCACTTGCAGATGTTGCCTCAGCATGACCTTGACTGTTTCTTTCTTTAGATCCTGCTTGGTCACAAACTGGACGGCCACACGCATTCTCTTGTATACCAATATTTGTCCCACTGCATCTTTCGCTGATCACTCTCATGGCAACAACCTTTGGACAGAAGGGAGGAAACCGCTGTATATACACACCATTTGGAAGCCCTTGTGCGTGTTGTGCGTGAGTGCACCCACGCTCTAGCAAAGGAGGAACCTGAGGGCTCCAAATGAAGGTGCTTGCCTGGGAAGGCAGGGCCCAAGGCGGGTCTCAGGTCTTCACCAAAAAGCCACGCCATCGGCTTGCTCTCCACTGGCTGGCACCACTCTTCTCTAGCAGTGTCGGGCAGAGAGTTGAGGGATACCAGAATCAGCCCAGCAGCCCCTCCTAAACCTAGTCTTGTCAGTGGTACTTAATTAGCATTTTTGTCCTCACCACGCCCAAGGTGTGGTCCCCTGTTTGCTAGGCTCAGAGGCTCCTTTGCGCATACCCCCAGAGGCTGCCCTTCTGCAAGCCTGAGCGGTGGAGCTGGGGAGGGCCCTAGACTGCAGCCCTGGCTGTCCTTGTCGGCTGTATGCCAGGAAGGCCAGCACTGAACTGCCATTCCTATGCTGGGTGCAGGAAACACTGGCTTCCTAGAAGTCGCTGGAGGGGCCCCTGGAGCCCAGGCCTCCCACTGGCCTGGACCAGCACATGCCTGACGGCCTCCCTCATCCCGGGAGTGACAAAATTCCTCTAATTGGATGACATTCTATGCCCCACGGGAGGGTTGGACCAGGGACGATTAAGAGGATGACAGCATCGTCTAGGTTCTCACAGGTATCTGAGCCTCGCTAGAGCCCTGGTTAAGAGCTTGGGTGCTGAACCAAAAGCTTGGCAGTTCGAATCTATCAGTTGCTCCTTGGACACGCCATGGGACAGTTCTACTCTCTCCTGTAGGGTGGCTATGAGTCAGAATATAGTCAACGGCAACGGCTTTGGTTTGGTTTTTTCGTTTAGAGCTGAGGTTCTCAACTATGTGTACCCTCAGGGTCACCTGGAGGGCCTGGTCAAGTTCCAGGTTTTCAGTCCGGGTTCAGTCTTTGTTTCTGGGGTGTCAGAATAAAGCATTACCGCAAAGCTGTGCAACTTCACGTTTGGGAAAGAAAATGTATGTGAAACTCACTTGAACCAAGTTTTTGAAAAAGTGTTTTCTTATTTTTCAGGGTGATTCGGTATTTGCAAAGATTTCTGTCAGTTTCTGCTTGAAATTTTCCCATTTTTAAGAGAATACGGAAACATCTCATATGACCTTCATCACGAAGATAATGAAGAAATGGAAGAAAGCCCTGTTCCGGAACCTCCTAAAATTGCTCCTATGTTTCGAAAGAAGGCCAGCGTAGTCATTACACAGAGCCCTGGAAAGTATGTGCTCCCTCCTCCCAAGCTAAATATCGAAATGCCAGATTAAAGGCCCTTCTTTCCGGGAGGGAACTTCGGTGGATCGGACACACACTCCTCGCCCTCCCTCTGCCTTTGTGTGCACCCTCCACCCAGGGCTGAAACTGGAGCTGGGCCCCCGGGGACTGTCATCTCCTGCCTTGTTTGCATTCAAAGCCTCTCTGTGACTCCCCACCACATGCCACAGAGGAGGAGGGGCCTGTACGAAGTGGCGTGGGGGGTGTCAGGGTAAGTGTGCTTGACGGAGAGTGTGCCCTTGAGAGCAGGAGAAACTGACTTCCACATGGGCCTGAGGAGCTGGCTCATTGCCCTTGGGGGTGGACGCTGAGGCCCAGGAAGGGGGGCTTCGTGTCTGTTGGGTGAAATGCTAAATAGGATCACAGTGCTTTGAAAGCACGTCTGCCAGGATGTGTGGCCCAGACTTCTCCTGCCGTGCATAGTCAGTAGGAGCTCTCCACGTGTCGCTGTTGCCCACTGGTTGTATGCCTTGCGGGCCTCACTCCCAGCGCCCTACCCGGGAAGGCCTTGCTCTTGGGGCAGGACCACGGCAGGTTTTCCTTAAAGCCTCCTTGGCAAGCCCTTTCTCATGGAGTGACTCCATGGCTGTATACTATGTGTTGTTGTTGTTGTTAGGTGCCTTTGATTCAGTTCCGACTCATAGCGACCCTATGCACAACAGGATGAGACACTGCCCAGTCCTGCGCCATCCTTACAATCGTTATGCTTGAGCTCATTGTTGCAGCCACTGTATCAATCCACCTCATTGAGGGTTTTCCTCTTTTCCGCTGACCCTGTATTCTGCCAAGCATGATGTCTTTCTCCAGGGACTGGTCCCTCCTGACAACATGTCCAAAGTAGGTAAGACCCAGTCTTGCCATCCTTGCCTCTAAGGAGCATTCTGGCCGCACTTCTTCCAAGACAGATTTGTTCGTTCTTTTGGCAGTCCATTGTATATTCGATATTCTTCGCCAAGACCACAATTCAAAGGCGTCAACTCTCCTTAGGTCTTCCTTATTCATTGTCCAGCTTTCACATGCATATGATGTAACTGAAAATACCATGGCTTGGGTCAGGCACACCTTCGTCTTCAGGGTGACATCTTTGCTCTCCAACACCTTGAAGAGGTCCTTTGCAGCAGATTTGCCCAATGCAATGCGTCTTTTGATTTCTTGACAGCTACTTCCATGGCTGTTGATTGTGGATCCAAGTAAAATGAAATCCTTGACAACTTCAGTCTTTTCTCCCTTTATCATGATGTTGCTCATTGATCCAGTTGTGAGGATTTTTGTTTTCTTTATGTTGAGGTGTAATCGATACTGAAGGTTGTGGTCTTTCATCTTCATCAGTAAGTGCTTCAAGTCCTCTTCACTTTCGGCAAGCAAAGTTGTGTCATCTGCATAACGCAGGTTGTTAATGAGTCTTCCTCCAATCCTGATGCCCCGTTCTTCTTCATATAGCCCAGCTTCTCGGATTATTTGTTCAGCATTCAGATTAAATAGGTATGGTGAAAGAATACAACCCTGATGCACACCTTTCCTGACTTTAAACCAATCAGTATCCCCTTGTTCTGACCGAACAACTGCCTCTTGATGTATGTAAATATTCCTCATGAGCACAATTAAGTGTTCTGGAATTCCCATTCTTCGCAGTGTTATCCATAGTTTGTTATGATCCACACAGTCTAATGCCTTTGCATAGTCAATAAAACACAGGTAAACATCCTTCTGGTATTCTCTGCTTTCAGCCAGGATCCATCTGACATCAGCAATGATATCCCTGGTTCTATGTCCTCTTCTGAAAGCAGCCTGAATTTCTGGCAGTTCCCTGTTGGTATACTGCTGCAGCTGTTTTTGAATGATCTTCAGCAAAATTTTGCTTGCGTGTGATATTAATGATATTGTTCTATACTTTCCACATTCAGTTGGATCACCTTTCTTGGGAATAGGCTTAAATATGGATCTGTTTCAGTCAGTTGGCCAGGAAGCTGTCTTCCATATTTCTTGGCATAGGCGAGTGAGCACCTCCAGCGCTCCATCTGTTTATTGAAACATCTCAGTTGATATTCCATCAGTTCCTGGAGCCTTGTTTTTCGCCAATGCCTTCAGAGCAGCTTGGACTTCTTCCTTCAGTACCATTGGTTCCTGATCATATGCCACCTCTTGATATGGTTGAACATTGACTAATTCTTTTTGGTATAACGACTCTGTGTATTCCTTCCATCTTCTTTTGATGCTTCCTGCGTCGTTTAATATTTTCCCCATGGAATCCTTCACTATTGCAACTCGAGGCTTGAATATTTTCTTCAGTTATTTCAGCTCAAGAAACGCCGAGTGTGTTCTTCTCTTTTGGTTTTCCATTTCCAGCTCTTTACACGTGTCATTATAATACTTTGTCTTCTCGAGGGTCCCTTTGAAATCTTCTGTTCAGCTCTTTTACTTCATCAATTCTTCCTTTTGCTTTAGCTGCTTGATGTTCCAGAGGAAGTTTCAGAGTCTCCTCTGACATCCATATTGGTCTTTTCTTTCTTTCCTGTCTTTTCAGTGACCTCTTGCTTTCTTCCTGGATAATGTACTTGATGTCATTCCACAACTCGTATAGTATTTATACAAATATTTCAGCATTGTGACATACGGTGTGCAATCCTACTCTGTACAGTCTACTCTGTTAAAGTATTTTTTTACAAGCTTGTACTCGAGATGGACGTGCTCTGTGCTGGAGTAGAAGCTGGCGGCATACTGCCTGCCCCACAGGGGCTGCCTTGTGGGACACAGCCATTCATCCACTTGAGGTTCTCCTCGGATGGAGCAGCTGCTACTACCAGGACACCCACCACAAGCGAGCAACGGTCCGTGCTGTTGCAACCTGCAGGGACCGCTGGCTTGCCAAAATTGACAAAGCACTGTTTGAAACTGGAACCCTACAGAAGGTGGTCAGAGACAAAACCTGAACAACGGTATCATGGGTAGCTCCAAGACTGCAGATTTTGGTCTGCGGTGACGAGAGCGCTTTAGCCTGAGTCCCGTGCTTTTCATTCTGAGAGTGGTTTCTGTAAGCACTGCTGGTATAGTCGTGGATCGGGGCAGGGGGGTGGGGAACCAGTTCTTACAGGTAGGAGACCCTTCAGCCTGAAAAGAAAGATAGCACTTTCTAAAGGAAAGAGAGAGGAGGGTTGATGTTCTCTCCCAGGAGGGGTGAGGAGGAGTTTCAAAGGAGGCCACTGCTAGGTGGACTGTTTGGGCTACAACTGAACCCTGTAAACAGCTCCTCCCCTGACACTGAACTCCGCCAAAGCTGCCCTCGTTTGGGGGCACAGGGTGAATGGGTGGTGTCGCTGTGCCTGCGCGGTGTGTAAGAAGTTCAGGTAAACTCAGTATTCCAGGTCCCTCAGCTGTTCAATAAAGCAGTTCCTCACTTTTGACGTGCACCGTGTGGAGCTTGTTGTACAGGTGGTCCAGGAAACTCAGTGTGGGCTCAGCCGGTCTCAGAGAAGCATCTGCAGTTGCATAGGCAGTCGGGTGGGGGTGTGTTGGGGACAACCCTTTAGACCTAGTTGGCTTCCAGGTACAGCCTAAGGGGACGGGAGGAAAATAGGGACGGCATCAAGAATCCACAGCTGCCTAGGTGAGACCATGTCACCTTTGCTGCAGCTCATGAGACTCAGCAGAGTGTTGTGGGGGCTTTTCCAAGACGGGCTCCCATGGGGATCCGGTTTCAGGGATTTTTCTGTATGGCCAGGGCTCATCAGGAGCCAAGTATTGCTCATGTTTAAGCAAACTCTCTCCCTGATTGCTGTGTGGCCCACCATGGTGCCCCTGCCTTTTCATGGGATGGGAGCTCAGGTGGAGTGTCAGCTGGTGGTTTGTAGCAACCAACAAGGAGATCTAGCTCGTGCTGTTGACTAAATGATGTCCTGTCGTTAGCCAAGGGCCTTTCTTAGGCTCAGTAGATTTCAGACTTGCTGTCAAGCACAACATCTTTGAAAGCAACGCCAGCAGTTCTGCCTTCCTGCCAGGTACCTTGTTCCCTGGGTAGGTCTCACTGAATCCTCACATCCCTGTAAGGCAGCTGCTGACACTGTCACCACCGTGAGGAGACTGAGGCTCAGAGAGGTTAAGTAACACGCCTGCGGTAACAGAGCTTGGACATGGCTGGGCTGGGATGCCAACCTCAGCCTTCCAAGTGAGATCCCTGGCTCTCACCCACGGTGCAGGAGAGCCTCAGGCCTGGGTCCCTATTTCCGCCTCACCTCAGTGGTCAGCGGTCTCTGTGCCTGGATTGAGATGGGGCGTCATGGAGTGGTGCCCCCTATGTGGGTATGTCGTGAACCAAGATGAAAAATGAGCTGGTGCAGTGCTTAGCTTTCAGCAAACAGCTGATCTTATCCAGTGATGAGATCATAAGCTTTTATTACTAACGCAGAGATTAGGATGAAGAGGAATTGGGCAATATTCATCATGGGGTCAGTCTTGTTCAGACCCTCATCCCTTCTATGCATGCCCCACAATGCATTGTAGGCAGGAGACAGAGGGATTGATGCTGTAGATTAAAACCTTAAACTGGAGGGGTATATGTGCTGGAGTGCATGGGGAAAGGGAAATGGCATAAGAGGAAGGGGCTTTTGATCAGGCACACGTGGCTGCCCATCCTATGCCTGGAAGGTGTCTTTGTTGAGATGCAAATTGCATAGCCATCCTGTGACCAAGGTGCTTAACCAGAAAGACCATTCCTTCCCCTCTAGCTACAAGATTAATTTTGTAAGCCTGCATTTTCTGTTTTATGATGCAACACGTTAGAAGTCGCCAGTAGAAACTGTCATCCCCCCCTCCCCCACCAAGCCAGGGTGCATACTTAAGACAATTAAGTAGTCAAGGAGACCTTGGGAAGCAAAACTCAATCTGGGAAAGCAGCTGCTTTCCCTCAGGGAGAACGAGATACAGATGCTGCTCTGGGTGGACAGACATCCCATGCTGGACCTCCCAGTCCCAACCTGAAAAGAACGGTTGCAGGGGTCAAACACCAGGGCAGATCCAAGACACATTTCTCTCTGACGTGGTCAGGGGAAAGAAGACGTGTGTTAAGGACGGGGGCAAGTGCCCTGTCATGGAGAGATCACGGAGACGCAGGGCGTGTAATAGAGTCTCTGTGGGTGGGGGCCCATGTCTATGCGGAGGAGAGGCAGGAGGAAGGACGCCTTCCATCCTGTGGGTGCTCAGCAGTGGGTGAAGAGGGGGCCAGCCCCGTCACCAGCGTACCCATCTGCAGTATGCCTTCCCATGAGCTATCCTGAGGGCGTGGTACGGGGTCTCTGTGGAGGACTTTGCTGCCCCTGCCTGTGACTGTGCTACAACGGTGGTTGGCTCCAGCCTTGACCATGGACACCTGTCCAAGATTCTGCTCAGTGTTTGCAAACGTTAATCCCGTGCAGCGCTTCAAAGCCAGTGAGTTCCGTGAAGGAGCTCTGAACCTGCTGAGTCGGTGACTTCCATCTGGTTCTACCTGACCCAGGGGCTCTCAGAAGAAGACATGTCCTGGTTTGAAGGAAGGTTGGGCCTGATCCCGGAAACACAAATGTTTGAATCAGCCGTGACATTTTGAAATGAGCATGTGTGGCCCAGAATGTGGGACATGCTGACAGGTCACCCATCTGTCTGGGTGGGCTTTCTATTGAGGTCACTTGCTAAGTGTCCTATGATGTCACTGTCAAGCAACCTGGCTGCCATTGTGACACCTGGGGCTGCATTGTGAGCCCAGCGCTGGGGGCTAAGCCTCACCCTTGTTGCTAGGAAGGAAGCAGAGCCTTCACTTTGCATGGATAGTGGCAAGAAAAGCAGTCCCCCAAGCCAGGACCCAGGCTCGAGCATGGCCCATTCTCCCCCAAGGGCTGGGGCACCCCGAACTGTCAGTGCGGGCCCTGCTCCTCCAGCAGTTCCAGCAGGGGCCTGGGATGACCCCCTGCCACCTGGCTGCCCCAACGGGAGATTCCTGCTCGAAGACACTGCTTTCCAAACGCCGACTGAAAGGCCTTCCTTGAGAAGGCCAGGCCCAGGCACGAACACCCTGTCCCTGAGGGACGGGAGCCTGTTTTCTCTCCCCTTCCCCAAGAAACTGTGGAACATCGTGAGCAGCAATCAGTTTGTGTCCATTTGGTGGGAGTGTAACGGCGCGTGCATCGGGATCAACGAGAAACTATTTCAAAAAGAGATTTTGGACCGGGACGGTGCTGACAAAGTGTTTGCAACGCACTATATGAAGAGCTTCATCCGCCAGCTCAACCTCTACGGCTTCAGCAAAATGCACCAGATTGCTTGGCGACCTGTCTGCCGCGCTAGATGGTTCACAGAAGAAAGATCAGTGTGTGTCGTGAGCAAGGTAACAACTGAGGGCCTCCCTCCCAGGGCTAAGGCGGTGGGCTCGGGGACAGGGTCATTGAACTCCCAGGGCAGCCTCTGGGGAGCGGGGCACCTAGGGCGAGGTGCAGGACAGCTCCTAGGCCTGTGTCCCCTCTGGGTGGTGGTGACAATGACTGAGCGTTATTTTGGGGAGAGGGTTTCAAAGATGATAGCTGTGACATCTCAGGATCTGTGTTCCCTCCTGCGACTGACACGCCCTATGACACCACAGCTCTTGAACTTGTCCCCTAGCTAGCCGTGCTGTTCCCTTCCTCTGCAAACAGCAGGGCCCCGCAAGCTGGACTCGAGGTGCTGCCCTAAGCCATTTAACGAGAGTGCTGAAGGCAGAGTACCGGGCCTGTGGAGCCCGGCCAGTGGCCCCAGGTGGTGAAGAGCCCGTGGCTCCCAGCAAGGGATTGGGTCTATTGCCAGGTCCATGTCGTCGTGAAGGCTGCGAGTCTTTATCAGTCTCAGTGCCATTTCAGAGTCCCCTTGCGGTCGGTTGTGTACTTGGACCTTGGTGGGTTGTTTACTTGGATTTTTGCTCTTTGAGTCCTGTTCCAGGGGTGAAATGCCGGTCGGAGGTTGGGGAATGTTGAGGGTTAACAGTCGTGTTTCCAGCTACCACCTGGGACTGTGACCTTTGTCAGAAGGCCGCCAGGACGGCTAGTGACACTGCTTGGGTGGAGATTTGTTTTTAGTTGCTGTCAGTTCTCCTGTGACGTCACTTTCATTTCTTTTTCTTTTTAAAATGTGGATCTTAGTTACACTTCTACTATTGCCCCTACTTTAAAAGAGACTTCCCTGAGCTTCTCCTGAAGATGAAGAGAAGAGTGGGCGTAACAGGGTCATCCAAAGCCGTCGTGCACGTGTACTCCCAGCAGAGGGAGAGCCAGCCCGAAGCCCCAAGATCTCCTTCAGCACCTACAGCCATGGAGCGACAGGAAGCTCCCACGTGTCCCAGTGAGAACAAGCCGGCGGGCCTGGGGAACCCAGAACTGCCCGATGCCATGCCCGGAAGCAGCACTACTGGCTGGGCGCCACCAGCAACTGCAGCAAGGGCCCTTGAGGATGTTGGGAGGAACATGGAGGCTGCGGCCCTCTTGTCAACGCGGTCTCCCCGCCAGCCAGAGAGGACCCAGGCTCCCTGGGCTGCCCCTGGTGCCGAGGCCACCATCCTCGCACAGCCCCCCTGGGCTGTCCGTGTCAGGGCTGCTGCACAGATATGTTCCTTTGGGCCAATGGTGGGTCTGCAAGCTGAGCCTCCGGGATACCACAGCTCCCCTGCCATGTTCCTGCCTTGGGCGGGCCTGTTGCCCTTCTGCTGCCCCTGGGTCCCCATGCCCATCAGGGCTATGGGGCCTGCTGCCCACATGCCTGTTTCCTCACCCCCAGCCATGCCATTCCACTGCTTCGCCAACTGCCCCTGCTTCTCAGACTACAGGCCAGCTATCATCAGGCCCCCAGGGTGTCCTGTGTTCAGGGACCACCACAGATAAGGCAGTTGTTTTCCCAGGATGTGTGCAGGCCAATAAAAGCACCAGAAAATGAGTGACCATCTATCTGAGTGATGATCCTTGTCTCTGTCACTTGTCTATCTTTGCACTTGAGTCACCCTCTGAGGTATGGTTTGCTTGCATGGTAGAAGCAAACGTAAGCACGGTCTTCCCTGGCATAACGCAGGCCCCTAGGTGACGCTCAGACAGGTTACGGGTGCAAGAAAGCCCCTCGGACAGCCTGCATCCACTCATTAAAGAGCTGTCTGTCAAATCTGCGACAGGTTCCAAACCCTGGCGTTGGTGCATAACCACCACACTGCCTTCCTGGCCACCCAGGCACAATTCCCCATCCTGTTGGTGCCTTTTATAACACTCTCTTCAACTGACAGATGAAGGAAGACCAACTCTCACTTTAGGGAAGGACTTACACGTGCCCTTCCTGTCCCCCAACATGCCGTTGTGGAGGTGACAGTCACCGCCCATGAGTCCTACAGGTTTTCTGATGAGAGGGGCTCATGAGTATGTGGGTCCCGTGGTTTACCTTTTGGCTTTGATTCCAGGTGCTGGGTCTGGGAGCTTTTTCTTTTATTTTTAGAACTGAAAATTGCAAGGATGTGATAGTTGTGCTTAGGAAGAAACCTCTTGGAAACAAGCCTTTCTCTTTACAAGTTGGTTCTGCTTGCTTGGAGTATCCACAGGAGAACACACGCTCTCGTCAATGGGCCTCCGTAAACACTGCTCTGTCCGAAAGCGCATGAGAAGGACACTTTCCAGTTCTTACCATAGATAATTAGGCATAGCACCCAAAGACTTCTGAGATCAGGTGGTGGGAGAACCCAAGCCCCAATACCCCAAGGTGGCCATTTCCTGGATTTTGAATTTGGCCCAAGGTAGGAGAGTCCTGTGAGAGCCGAAGAGTGGGTGGGAAGTGGACACTTGGGAACGGCTGACAGAAGTGCTTGTAATCCCCATCTCGCACTGCCTTGCAGGTGGAGAGCCCCGTCTAGCTGCTGTTACAAACCAGTGCTTAGGTAGAAATGGGTGCCCATCACCTTTCTACGCTTCCTGAATTTGTGAGCTCTTCCACTTTTCAGAAGGGCGTTTTTCTCATCTTGTAATTCCAAATGCCTCTTGATCTTTACTTGAGTCACGTGGAGATGGATGCTCCTTAAATCCACTTCAACCCACGGGAAACTTGCTTACATGCAGATCTACGTAGAAAGGTGTGGGTTTGCACAATGTAATACCGGGTGGTTTGCCTCTGAAAAGGATTTGCTTGAAGGACATGGTCTCGTTTACAAAGCCTAGAGTGTATGACACCAGTAGCAGACCTCCTCCGTACTTCATTCTTACCATTTACTCATTTCTCTGTTTTGAACTTAATAGTTAAAGGAAATATGCCGACCTTGAGTCCCTCTGAGCTAGGGCAGAGGGCTGCTTTCTAGAAACATCTGGGAGTAAGTGAGTGTGAACAGGTTTTAAGGGCTGTGTCCTGACAGCTAAACCAAGTCTTGAAAATACAGACCAGGATGATCCAGGGCACGGTATTTCACTGTTGCTTCCAGGACACGATAAGGTGACAGTGATTAGAAAAGTGTAAAATATGACTGAACTAGAAGTGGTTCTAGACCTAGAGAGGACTGCATGAAATGTACAGAAGGTATGTAAAGTGTGACATTTAATGCTAAAGTCGTACACCCAGGTGGTTCTGATGTCTGGGTGATAGGAAATACCTAGACACACACGTGTGTGTATGTCTATGTATATATTATGTATACACACACATAATGAGAGTAACAATAGCTAGGCCTTTCGAAAGCACAATTCGACATGGTTACTTTGGGCACCTGCTCTGTGTCTACTGCCATGGTCCATACAGCTTCCTAAACACCTGACAGAACCTTCCAGAAGCTATTGAATTGGTTTGACCTCATCAGTACAAGTGTAGAGTCATTGCCTGTGTCTTGTGTTGAGGGAGAGCATGGACACCCTGGACTCACTTGCCACTGAGCACCGCCCAGACTTCCTTTAGCCCAAGGTCAGCTAGGTTCCAAGGTCAGTGTACCCCAAGATCACCTCTGAGGTCTCCTTTTCCCCTGCACCCTCTCCAGTGAAGGTGGCTACAGCCAAACAATGACAAATGAGAAAGTGGAAAATAGGGTAGCACCCTCTCCCACGGTCTGACCAAACCCAAGAACCCCAGTTCTGTGGGAATGTGTCCACGACCTCCCTGTGTGTGCTGCCTCTTAGGGCTTAGTGACAATGGCATTCTGCCATCATGGCGCCCCATGGGATGACAGACGACTGTCATAGAGGCCAGTGGGGGCTCTGGGTCATTACCACAAAGCCGGATGTTGTCAGTCAAACGGTCATATAATGGTGGGTGAAGCAGCAAGCAGTTAGGGACTGTGGTAGAGCAGCACGGAGGGCAGAAGTCCTGTTTCCAGCAAAGCCTCAGAAATCACCCCATAAGTCCTGAGGACAGTGGTTCTCACTCGAGGGTGACTTCCCCCACACCCCTGCCCCAGGACATTTGCTAATGTTTACAGATTTTGTGGGGATGTGCTACTGGCTTCTAGTGGATGGAGGGCAGGGGTTCTGCTAAATATCCTCCTATGCCCAGGACAGCCTCCATTGAGGAGAATTACCAGGTCCGATTGTGCAGTGCCCGCTGGGGACACCTGGCCCTGGTATACAACCTGCATTTCCCACCACTCCCCTTTCCTCATCCTTCCACATCGGGATCATCCCTGGGGGACTGGGCTTTCAAGGCAGGGCCCAGAGAATACAAATCCCCTTCCACTGTACAAAACAATGCAGAGGGTCAGGTACAAGTGAGGATTAGAGCGGGTGAGCATGGTGATGGCGCGGTCAGAATGAAGAAAAGTGCAGAGAAAGACAATGATGAAATCAGTGTCCCAGATGGGAACTTGTTTCAGAGGCGGCTTTGGGCTGTTTCAGATTCGTGATTTCAGAGTTTGACAGTTCAACAGACCCCTCAGAGCCCTTAGAAAATGGCTAAACTGCCAGTGGTAAAGGACCATTCCAGTGGAGTCTTGTATATAGTGGCCGCTCAGACCAAAAAAAACCCAAACCCAGTGCCGTCGACTCGATTCTGACTCATAGCCACGCTATAGGACAGAGTAGAACGGCCCCATAGAGTTTCCAAGGAGCGCCTGGCAGATTCAAACTGCTGACCTTTTAGTTAGCAGCCATAGCACTTAACCACTAAGACACCAGGGTTTCCAGAAGTGCTCCTGAAATGAGCACTGGAGTGGGATAACCATCAGGGCCCTCGAGCTGGCAAGGAGGGGGAATCGTCCTGGGAGCATTTAATCAAGGAGTCAGGAGCCAAGATGAGGAACCTCAAGGTGAGAACTGACAGGTCCATCTACCCCAGGACAGAAAGGCCCCACAGAATCCAGCTTCGGCCCTCTGTCAGCCCTGGGAGACCATGGCAGAGTGGCCGGATGTGGTGTTTCCTGACTTCTTTCTTGGGAGTCTGAGGGAGGGTTAGGTTGGTCTGAAGGGGGCAGCCTCAGGTCAGCAGACAGAGGAGTCCCAGGTTCTGCCAGGAGTCAAGGTCAGGACCCAAGGGAGAACTGAGGGGACTATGGACCCTAAAACACAGGAGCACCCCCGAAAAACCTTTTGCTGCTGTTCCTCTAGGAGGTTTTGAAGGAGCTGGGAGACTGAGGCACCTTCTGAATGCGGCCTGGAGAGTCTGAGGTCCTAACTGGGGAGGAGTCAGCGAGCAGAAGGGAGAGGACCCAGACCCTGTCAGCACTAAACATGAATATCTTCAGGACACTGAAGGTATCCCCCAGACAAAGGGGCCCCAGAATCTGAATGGGCAGGGTGTCGTCTGAGAAGGCGGCCTCAAGCAACTGAGGAGAGGGGACCCGACCCTGCTGGGAGTTAGGTGGAGGACTGGGGAGACCCTAGGTCTCAATTGAGAGGCCCCAGAGAACCTGCTCCTGCTCTCAGCTCTGGGAAACCCCAGCTACGCTATTCTGCCTGGGATCTGAGGGAGGCGGAGCGTCGTCTGTCAGGGTGGTCTCAGATCATCAGAGGGGAGGGGTCCCGGCACTACCTGGGGTCAGGGGGAGGATTGGGGAGACAGTAGGTCTCAATCGAGAGGCCCCAGAGAACCTGCTCCTGCGATCAGCCCTGGGAAACCCCAGCTACCCCTCAATTCCACCCGGGATCTGAGGGAGGCCGAGTGCTGTCTGTCAGGGCGGTCTCAGATCATCAGAGGGGAGGGGTCCCGGCACTGCCTGGAGTCAGGGGGAGGATTGGGGAGACCCTAGGTCTAAATTGAGAGGCCCCAGAGAACCCACCCCAGCTGTCAGCTGTGGGAAACCCAAGCTATCCCTCAATTCGGCCCTGGGATCTGAGGAAGGCGCAGTGGGGTGTGGAGGGCCGTCTCAGATCGTCAGAGGGGAGGGGTCCAGAACCTGCCAGGAGTTAAGGGGAGGATTGAGAGGATCTGGATCTCAGAACAGAGGGGCCCCAGAGAACTCACTCCTGTCGTCAGCCCTGGGAAACCCCGACTACCCCTCAACTCAGTCTGGGATCTGAGGAAGGCGGGGCAGAGTATGAGAGGGTGGCCTCAGATCATAGGAAGGGAGAGGTTGAGGATCTGTGAAGCGTCAAGGGGAGTACTTAGGGGACCCCAGATCTCAGAAGAAAGGGGCCCCTAGATAACACACCCCTGCTGTCGGCCTTGGGAAATCCCAAAACCAAAAAATAAATAAACCCATCGCCATCCAGTCAATTCCAACTCATAGCGACCCTACAGGACAGAGTAGAACGGCCCCATAGAGTTTCCAAGGAGCACCTGATGAATTCGAACTGCCGCCTCATCTTTGTGTTTTCTTGGAGGTTTTCCAATGGTGTTCCTTTTCATAGAAGGTTCGATGAGCTTCAGCATCATTAAAGTTTATGAACGACATAGGTCATGTGTTTCTTGCTGTTTATGTATCAGGTTCAAGAGTAAGAGTTTTGCTATTTGGTGAAACAAATGGGAAACCTTCCACTTTGTGCTGTGGACTGGGGAATGAAATCCTGACACACAGCACATGGGTGAACCTTGAAAGCATTATGTTGCGTGAAATAAGGCAGACAGAAAAGTACAAATGTTGTAACGTCGCACTATCGATCTTTCTAGAATAGGCAAATGCATAGAGACAAATGTGGATTCCTGGTTACTTGGGGCTGGAGCAGGGGGTAATGGAAAGTTACTGCTTAACAAGTATGCACCGCGTTTCTGTTGGTGGTGATGAGATACTTTAGGAAATAAGCGGTGATGGTTGTACAACATGGAGAATGTAATCAATGCCGCCGAAGTTGACGCTTAAAAAAGGTTCGGATGGCAAATTCTTATTTTCCATATTTTCCCTCAATAAAATAAAAGAGAAAAACATACAATATTAACTTTTGGGTGCCCGTTTCCTTTTTAGTCTTTTATTGTGTAACACTAAAAGTTACGTACCTGGATTTGCTTGGCTGATTCCTGAATGTAGGAGAAATTAAACTTTAATAAATGAAAGTCTCTGCTCACTGGCTCATTTTTCCCCCAAACATGAATTGAGCATCTGTTGTTTGGGAGACGCGGTGTTGCGGGGGGACAGGGAGAGGTCCTCATAGAATGGTAGTATCCAGGAGCAGCAGTCATACAGGAGGAGGGTGCCATGTCCCCTAAGACCTGCAGGCCCAGTACAAGAGGGTTTGGGGGGCTGGGGTCCCGGGGGGGAGCCGCCACAAGTTAATGCCCTAGCCAGGGCAGCTTGGGGCTTTGGGAAGCTGTAGTTGCCTGTGTGGAGTTCGCTGTAAAGAAGGTGGTGTGACCAGGTGGCCCGACTCTAAGATGGTGTCTTTGAGGAGAGACAGAAGCCTGCATGGAAATCTGCTCTTCACGGGTACTTTTGGGTCCTGGAGAAGCCAGAGAGAAAGCTCCACCTCGGGCAGGTATGGGCGTTGTCTCCTGCTATTGTCCCAGTGCAGGTGAGCCCAGTGCAGAGCCAGCTGCTTATGCCTGCAAGGAGTTCCTGAGAAGTGGAGGTGAGGCTCCCTTGCCGTGAGGCCCAGGAGCACTGGGCTTCCTTCCACTCTCTCACTGGCCAGCGACAGCCCAGCCCCTCCACTGAGAGGACATTTTCCCTAGGTCACCTTCAGTGCACTTTGGTCAACTTTAAAGAAGGACCGGTGGTTGGTGGGGTGGAAGGAATGAAAACAGCGGTTTGAATGGAAGAGCAGCTGGGAGGGAGGGAAGGACTTGGTCCTTGACTCAAATTCTAGGAGCTTCCAGTGGCACCCAGCTGGGGACGACACCCCTACACCCAAATTAAATAACGCCTCCTCTAGGACGGAATGTTTCCTAAGTCTTTTTTAAGAAATGGCATTTTTGGCTGATTTAGTATTTGGTGTCCCACTGAGCTTCATACAATGTGAGAGGCGTGGGTAATGAAAACATTCCCAGAGGAAAAGGTGATGAGGTGTGGCATCAAAAGGGTCCTAGAAATAACTGCCATTCATTAAAGACCCACGATCTGCCAGGCACTCTGCCAGGTGCTTTACTTATGCCACATGCATTCTACCAGTCCCACAATATGGTGACCAAACCCATTCTGCAGATGAAGAACCCAAGGCTCTAGGGCTTGGTCATTTCCCCACGATCACACGGCTGGCAAGTGCCGGGACTGGGACTAGTACCTCGCCAAAGTACTAACAACTGCCTAAGCCTTGGTGGGTGAAGATGAGACACAAGCACCATTTGGGGATTGTCTGTGGCTCTATTCCCCTGGTGTGATGGTTTAGGTTGTGTGTCCCCTTGGCTGGGCCATGATTCTCAGTGGTTTGGCAGTTATGTCATTATGTAGTCATCCTTCATGATGCCATCAGCCAATTAGTTGTAAGTGGAGTTTCCTTGGGGTTGTGGCCTACATCCAAAATATATATGGGACCTTCTGGCAAAGCTTGCTTGCCTGCTCTGGATCCTGTACCCGGCTCATCATCATCTGGGATATGAGCCAACAGCCTGCCATCTGATCTGCTGATTTTGGGTTCGTCAGCGCCTGCAGCTACATGAGTCAGGACAATCCCCCAGCCTGATGCCTGACCCAGGGACATGGGACTTGCCAGTGTCTACAACGCCGTTATCCATTTTCTGAAGAAAAATCTCTTTCTCTCTTCCTCTATGTGTTACTGGTTTTGCTTCTGTACAGAACCCAACCTAAGACGTCTGGGATCCTCCTGCCTGAGCCCCCGGTTCCTTGAGAGCTGACTCTTCTCAGGGGCTGGCATCTTTGTCCCATCCCCGCACCTTCCCCGGCCCCCCGCCCCCATCCCATGTCCTCCTCTCCAACTCTGGAACGTGGCCTGGGACCCATTCATCCCTGCTACCAGAAGAACAGCCCAGAGTCATTTGCCCCCTCCCCCCATGAGCAGTCCTCCTCCCTACAGAAGTCCCCTGGCTGCTCTCCCCCTCCCCCTGGAAGCCCTCACACGGCAAAAGCCCCTTCGACAGAAATGTTTGCTTTGGACAGTGATGTTTAGATGTTTCCAAGTGGGCTGGTGAGTTGGGTCTGATTTGGCCTACCATCTATAGTCTTGGGATATAGCACTGCTGTGCTAAGAAGCCCTAGTGGCACAGTGGTTATGGTGCTTGGCTGCTAACAGAAAGGTCAGTGGTTCGAACCCACCAGCTGCTTTGTTGGAGAAAGGTGTCACAGTCTCCTACCATAAAGATTTACTGCCTTGGAAACCCTATGGGGCCTTCCAGTTTTGCTATATGTTGTGGAAATCGACTTGAGAGCAATGGGTTTGGTTTTGGTGGGTTCTATAAAATTTATATAACACTGATGTTCTATAAAGGCAGGCCTTGAATGTCACAGGAGCTGGTGTGTACTGGCAACGGGCAGCTCTAAACTATGTCAGGAAACACCTTGCTGGGCCCGGGGTGGACGAGCTGCAGGCGGGACGGGCTGGTGCAGGGGGGAGCTGTAGGGAGGGACAAGGAGGGGTGAAGGAGAGAGGTGGCCAGGGGCCACACAGCACGAGTCTGGCCCCAGGCTGGCCACAGGCCCCAGAGCTTGGCACTGTTCTCCATTTCCACATGTCTGTGTGCAGCCTCAGTGAGTCAAGACTGAAATCGCTTCCTTTGGGGTTGTGGTCCTGTGGCTGAGTCCGCTGAGTTCTGCTCGGGTCTCCTGATCGCCAGGACTCACTCCATAAGGTGAGTCATCCCAGGGTGCCTTTGAGCACTGAAGACCAAACCAGTCATTTCTCTCAACGCGGTAGTTACCTGATAAAAACTGTCTGGAGGTGGGGGCCCAAGACCCCTAGTTGACATTCCGGGACTTGGAAGGCTTAGTTGAGGGAGGGTGGCATTTTATACCCTTTCCCTTGACTATATCAAAGTCAGCGCTGTGAGGATTTCCTCCTCAGGGGCCTAGATAGGCCTGACGTCTTAGACTCTCAGTTCTCTAGTGCTGCTATCACAGAAATACTGCAAGTGGGTGGCTTTCACAAACAGAAATTTAATTTTTTTTGTCCCAGTTAAGGAGGCTAGAGGTCCAAATTCAGGATGCCGGCTGTAGGGGAAGGTTTTCTCTCCATGGGTTCTAAAGGAAGGTCCTTGTCTCTTCATGAGTTTTTGCTACTGGGTGATCTTTGTGTGGGCTGGCATCCCTCTTGCCCCATGCTTGCTCTCTTGCCTGTTTACTCTCTGATATATCTCACAAGAAATTGACTTAAGAAGCACCCTACGCTAATACTGCCTTGCTAATATAACAAAGAAAATCCATTTCCAAATGGGATTATAACTACAGGTATACTCGTTGCCATCCAGTGGATCCCCACTGATAGCGACCCCACAGGACCAAGTGGAACTGTCTCATAAAGTTTCTAAGGAGCAGCTGGTGGATTTGAACTGCCATACCTTTTGGTTAGGAGCTGAGCTCTTAACCACTGCACCACCAGGAATCTAACCACAAGTATAGGGGTTAGGGATTACCACACATATTTTAGGGGGACACAATTCAATCCATAACAGACTCTTCCTCCCAGTGGACAGACATCCTGTGACAGTTAGAACGACGAGGAATGTCAGGGAACAATGGTCTGGCAGAAGCCATAGGACACAGCGTGTCCAAGTCAAAGCCAACACATGGTCTTTACTGGAGGCCATCACTGTGGTTTCCCAAGTTGTCTTCTTCCCCACCAATGACCTTCCGTGCCACCCAATGGCCAAATCCCTCCACGTAGGTCTTCTGTAGAGTTCACGGACTGCATAGGCCACATGAAACTTTCCCTTCTGTCCTTAAGAAAAGCTTGCTTAAGAAAAAGCCCTGTGGTCTGTAACCGACGGAAGCTGGCTGTTTAACTGAAGATTCTAGGCACCTCCTTCGAGAATGCCTCCAGTCTTTCCCACTTAAATTCTTAGCCTCAGAGCACATATCCCCAAGGCACTGGTGACTTGACCCAACGGTGGTATGGTCTTGGGTACAAAGTGCTCCTGATGGTAGCCTAGTTCCATGGGTACTCAGGGTACCAGAAAGAGATACAAAGTCCACCTGGCCCCGTCTGTTGATGACAAGCCAGAAGGAGAGGTCCCGTCGAATCCTGTCCTGATCCAAAGTTGGCTTCCAGAGAGATTTTGGATGAGCATGGTGGCCGAGACACGAGCCAAGAAGCCTCTCGCGGGCCATCCTGGGTTGTGGAGTGGAGGCATGGTGAAGGCTGAGAGGCCTTGGCAGTGAAATGTACCTTGAGAGATTCTCTCTCCAAGCCCTCTTGGTACCCTCTTTTAGAAACTAAGTAGGAGCGAGTAATACTCACTGCAGAGCTGGGACAGGAACCAGGGGCCCTTCACTCCGGGGCCTTGCAGCCGCACTCCCTCCCTAGAAAGTGAATATTGAGAACAAATTGTCCACAAAGGCCAGGGAGCATGTATCACCAAACACACTGCAGAACCATGTCACCTGGGGCCTATGAGGATTTGCCCTTGGGTTTTGTACCCGCACTCTCATTCGGTGTTTCCCCTAGGCTCATATACACATTGGTGGGGATTTTCACATTGGCTTCCCTTAGTCCCGTCTAGCTAAGAATGTGGAAACCCCGTTGGCGTAGTGGTTAAGTGATAGGGCTGCTAATCAAAAGGATGGCAGTTCAAATCCACCAGTCGCTCCTTGAAAACTCTATGGGGCAGTTCTACTCTGTCCTGTAGGGTAGCTATGAGTCAGAATGGACTTGAAGGCAACAGGAGTGGTTTGGTTGGTTTTAGGTAAGCATGTAGGAATGCCCGTGGGTCTGAGTTTGTGTACAGTAGACGTTGTGAAAAGCATCTGACACACAGCAAACAAGATCATTGCACGTGCACCCTGCAATCATGGGAATGGCGGAGAAGGACTCGGAGAGGGGTGGACGAGCTCCCGGGGTAGGGAGGACGGGGCTGGCAAGTTGGCGCAGAGTACACTGAACCTCAAATCAGGTCACTGAAAGAGGAAGTCCCAAAGGAGACCCAGAGTGGACGTGGCGCATCACACACTCAAACTCAAATCAGGTCACTGAAAGAGGAAGTCCCAAAGGAGACCCAGAGTGGACGTGGGAGGGGAGAAATGTGGGCGGAAAGCCCAGTCACAACTCCTCCTGAAGGAAGGGGCTGCAGCTTTAGAGACAGAGCCAAGGCGGCCACTGAGAGGAAGTGTTTGGGGCAGGGGATGTGGAAGGGGCAGTCAGACACAGGTACTCCTTAAATGGGTGGGCCTTGGGCCACAGGAACAGTATCCTTGGGGAAGAAATGGTAATGATCAGACAACCTGCTGCCATCTGCAGTGGGACGAGTCTTGGAGCTGAGGCGACTCAACGGGAGACTCCAAGTACAACACACACTGTGGGTATCCAGTCATGGAGCCTACGGTGCTTTGGGAGCAACCCGCTGCGCTCAGGCTGGTGCTGCATGGGGACATTTTGACAGAGTGGCAATAAAACAGGACTTTTTCCTGAGTGGTGCCAGCCAACTGGCAAGGGCAGCTGGAAGGGGGAACCCACAACAGGAAAGAGGGGTACAGGGCACGTGGTGGAGAATAGGCCAACTAGCCGCTAGCAACTGCCATCTTCTGGGAGCTACAGAGACACCAGGGAACCCTGCAACCCAGGTATACTTGGAGGTGCCAAGCTAGGACTAACCAAGGGCTGGCCTTCTCAGCCTCCCCTGTTTTGAAGGTGGGGTGGAGATGGGTTCGTGCTTTCTTTACTCATCTAGGGTCTGGCCCCACGAAAACAATGTGCCTGTCAGTAGGTGGGGGGCTTTTCTGGGAACTTGAACTCAGTCTTTCCACACTTTCAGAAAAGAAGAAATTGGTCCCTGCCACCCGGCCCCTCCCCCACTTGGCCAGGGCTGCCTGTCCCTGAGTGCCCATGAGCCTGCTTTGTGACATCACAGGACAATGACCTCAGCAGCCAGTTACCTCACCACGGAGACTCTAGAACAGTGTGGGCACTATTTACTGGGCATCCCCGGTCTGACCAAAGGCATTGGTGACTGGATCCGACAGTGGTACGGTCTTGGGTACGAAGTGCTCCTGATGCTAGCTTAGTTCCATGGCGGCTCAGGGTTGTAGAAAGAGATACAAAGTCAACCTGGCCCCATCTGTTGGTGACAAGCCAGAAGGAGGGGTCCCGTCGAATCCTGTCCCTGAGCCAAAGCTGGCTTCCGGGGAGATTTTGGACGAGCATGGTGGCCGAGACACGAGCGAAGACGCAGGCTCCCCGGACAAGCTGGAACCAGAGGGCCCAACGCCAGGCGCAGCTGTCCGGGTAGAAGAGAGTGACGCTCTCCAGCTCGCCTTCCCAAGGAAGCTGTGGATGATCGTGGAGAACGACGCGTTCAAGTCCGTGCGCTGGAGCGACAGCGGGAACACGGTGATCATCGAGAAGGACCTCTTCCAGAGGGAAGTCCTTCGCCGCAGAGGTGCAGAGAGAATTTTTGAAACGGACAGCTTGAAGGCTTTCAATCGACAGCTTAACCTCCACGGCTTCATCAAAATCCGCCCCAGCAAGGCTCTGGGGAAGACGAAAGTGATGGTAAAGTAGAAGCACCTGTGTCCCATATTGGTCCTCGACCATCTTTGTAGTATGCCGGGGTGGGGGACAGACCGAAAGGGTTTATGTTCCAGGATGAGGTTTTTCACACGAGACATTATTTACTGAGAGTCCAGAATGTCCGCTTTGAACCTATAGGTGTTGACGTTAAACTGCAGCTCCCTTAGAGGTGCCCTGTAGTGCTACCACCAACTCCAAGAGGCCAGGTCCTGTGGGATCACACAGTCACGGGTCCATCTGTGAATGTATTTCCCTTTAGAGAGCCCCTGATTTAGGGTATGGGAAAACTACACAGCCATTTTAGAAAACACATATTCTGCAGAGCACAAGGAGACCAGGATTTCGGGGCAGGGGGTGGGGATGACTCTGGGGCCCCAGGATGCCCGACACGTCCCTTGTGTTTCAGGTCTACCGCAACTGCAACTTTAAGAGGGACCAGCCTCTGCTCCTCCAAAACATCAAGAGACGACGCCAAGCCGAGGGCAGCGCTCAGCCAGCCAAGGCGCCCACCCTGCCTGCCCCCGCGGCCCCGCCTCCCAAGAGGAAGAAGCTGGCAGCGACCAGACACTCGGCTCGAATCCAGCAGAAGAACGCCATTAAGGAAAGCAAGGGGGCGTCCCCGAAGAACCCTCCCGACGTCCTGGGGCCCAGCCCCACCCCGTCCGTCAGGTCCTCTAGTATCTCGTCGGTGAGCAGTGTGGCCGAGGCCTCCATGGAGCAGCCTCCCCTCGCCCAGTGCAGCGTGCCCAGCTGGGAGAGCACCTCTCACCGTGACATGTTCGAGCCCCAGGTCAGCGCCGGGATGGTGGGGGAGGGGGAGCCGCTCACCGAGCCTGGGGGCTACTCTGATCCGTCCTCAGTCATGACCCTGTACAATGCCTGCTACTCCATCCTGCTGGCAGGCCTGTCGGTCATGGCTCCCGAGGAACCCTCCGACCCCCAGGGGGACAGCCCCTCGGACTACCACTGTTCCATCTGCGAACAGTTCAGGGATGAGCAGGCACCGTAGGCCCCCAGGCCCTGGTCAGGAGAGCCATTTTCTAACCAGGAACCTATTTTCGGCTTTCCTAAGGGTAAATAAATGATCTAATGAGAACTGCCAGTCTGTGTTGTCTCTAGCCCTCCACACTAAAGGCGTCTCATCGGTGGAAGCAGGAGGCTGACAGTCATCTCCAGCTGGGCCCTGGACCCCGCTGCTGACCGTTTCCTTTCCAGCGGCAGCATCTTCACACTTAGCACAGGGTTCTGCAGGGAGTGGGGAGGGCCAGTTTGAAGCTCTGGTCACTGAGCTCCGCCTGCTGAGCAGGTGACAAGCCAGACTTGCTGCTGCCTCACAAGGGTGTCAGCTGACACCATTGATGTCCTGGAAGTGGCAGTCTTTGGATCATGGGTCCCCTGAGTTTCTGGCCTGCAGCTGAGTGTCCCTAGCTCCAAAGAGGGCCCCTGAAACCAGGGCCACCCCATCTGCCAAGGGTCACACTAGCACGTCATTGTGGCTCAGGAGAGCTGGGTTGTTCCAGCCAAGGCTAGGAGCAAACAGCCTCTCACCCTCATAGACAATGACCGCTAGAAAGTGTGCTCGGAAATGGTAAAACAAATCCCACTACAGACTTCTCACTGTGCAAAGGCAAGCTCTAGGAGCGCTGTTTGGGATCGTCTCTAGGGACGGGAAGGAGCTGTGCAAACGTGTGTGCTGTGTGTGCTTCACTAAGCAAATCCACTGTCCAACCGAGCACGGGGAGATGGCAGAGGACGTAGCCGCTGCGTCAGTTCAGACGTTCTCTTCATTGGGGAGGAGGTCACAACGGCTGCCCAGGCGCAGGTGACATTCAGGCCCCACCCCAGCCTTTCACGAGCTCCCCCGGATGCTGCTCCACAGTCTTCCAGTTTCACCAGAGGGAAGAGAGAGGAGGGGGACAAGGGGGCCCCCAGATGCTAAACAGTCTTCTCCATGTATTTATTTGCATGATGCAGACATCAGTGTACCCAAATAGTGGCCCTGCCCAGACGTTTCCTGGTAGAGGACAAAGTCCTTGAGACATTGTCCAGGAGCACAAAGAGACACCTCCCCTGGAGAGCCCCACCCTCCCCACCACCCATCTGAGCGCGGCAGTCAGTCACAGGAAAGCACAGAGCAGGGCCTGCTCTCTGGTGCAGAGGCGACTGGGATTTCAAGAGGTTCAAGTATCCGAGTCACAGTGGTGAAGGCATTAGGCTTGCTCCTCGGTCCTGTCCCTCTCGGGGGTCCTGCCTCATCACCCCTCCTGCCCCGAGGGGATCAGATGCTCTGGGATGTCCACCTGGAAGACATCCTTGCCTCCTTTCCCGGGTACGGGCTGCAGCAGCCAGCGTGGGTTAGAGAGCGCCGTCAGGTACTTGTCCTTCAAATCGGTGAGCAGGGCTCGGGTTTCCAGCTGTACAGCCTCCTCCGGAGCTAGGTCTTTGGGGAACTGCACGGTTTCTCCCAAGTCAACGAGCCCTGCACACGGACAAGAGAAACACGACTGTTTCTGCCTTCCAGGTCCGAGCCTGCATGTGCGACAAACTCATTCAAAGTGACAATCACTGAGGACTGAGATGACAGCACCCCAAGGAACTCGGCGACCTGAGCCCCCCTTAGGGAGCGTCTGGACATGCCAGATGCTGCTCAGTGTGTGCCAGGGAAGGCCGAGGGAGGGCTCGAAGCTGGGAGGATGAGGGCCTGTCCTCAAGGATCCCACAAGGACTGTGCGGGGCCTGGCCAGATTCTCAGGGCAGCAGTCGGCAGGGGCCCTGGTCGCTGGGGACTCACAGGAAAGCCGATGCCTCCACAGGCCACCATCTCTCAGGTGCTGACAGTGTGGACAACTTCAGCCCCCGCGAAGTGAGGCGATTTGCCCAAGATGCTGCTGGCTGGGGGTGGAGCGGGCCTGGGACCCTAGGCCGGCAGTCGGACGCTGGGGGATCCAACCTGCCCTAAGAGCCATAATGCTTCCAGTGGTCTCTGCCAGGGACACGCACACACAAACATGCGCACACATGACAACACCTGTGGAAACGGACCTGTCCTAGCCTCTCAGATCACCGTGGGGAGCTGTGGCCCCGAGCAGGGCAAGGGCTGACCCGAGGGCGCCGACCATCGCAGACAAGGCCCCAGCTGGCCCCCGAGGTCAGCCCCCGACCCAGTGCACGCTGCCTGCCCCTGCCCTCTGCATGTAGCTGCTCCCAGCCCCTCAGGACCCCACTCAGCAGTAAAGAGAAGGTGGAGCCTCCAGCAGCTGGGCCTGGTGTCACTTGCCTGCAATCACCCCTCGGCCGAATCGCTCCCCCTCCTGGATCAGGGCCTGGACCTGGGCCGGCGTCATTCCCAGCCTGTTCAGCAGCAGCTCCCGCCAGGTGTCGTCTTCCCAGTCCCTGTGGGCGATGTGTATGGCCAGGGTCCGGTTGCAGTGGCCGCTCAGCAGGGGACGCCAGCGCGTCTCCAGGGTCTTGACTCGATTCAAGACCAAGCCGGCATAGGGCTGCCGGAAGGAGAGGCAGGCGAACTTCATCTCCGCGAGCTTTCTGCTCCTCCTCTTAGTGTGGCTAGGGACAGAGGACGCACCGTGCGTGGACCAGAGTCACCCACCAGGCCTCTAAGCCACAGCCTGTGGGCCTGACGGCCCCGGCGTGCCCCGAAACTGCACTGTCTTTGACTGGGGAGCAGAAAGCCTTTGCTCCTTCCCTATGCACACTGGGACACTGCGTCCCCACCATGGTGGGACACATGGGAGCGTGTGGATCCAGTGACTGGTGCTCATCTGAGTTAAAGCCAGGACAGCGTGCAGTGGGTGCAGCCCAGAGGTCACCTGAGGGTACACAGGAAGGCCTGGGCCTGGGGGGGAAGGGGGACTCCAGCCCTCAGCCCTCTCTCATGCACTTGTGGGGATGCTGCAGGGCTCCCTCCCGCCCCATTACCCAGGGGGCACTGCAGGCCCCACCTGCCTGGCTCCTCCCCTGGGCTGCTCAA